>NC_086445.1:973400935-974118435 GCF_028390025.1 Pseudophryne corroboree
TCACAGGTATACAGCGTAGATTTACGGCGGCACTCAAACAGTCTCATCAATATGAAGAATCAGGTCATTTATTTAGACCATGGAAACCGACATGTTTCGGGGCAGAACCCCATCCTCAGGGTCAGACAGCAAGTAAGAAATACAATACAGATAACATACATATATACCCAGCCCAATAAACGTGAACATACTCACCTGTTCATCGGCGCTCCCGCCCGCCACTCCGCTCGGCTGTGTACTGCATCGCTGGATGCTGGCGTGTCAGGTGCGCCGGAAGAACAGGGTAGTAACCATGGGAACAGCTGTAGCGTCTCTCAGGGCGCCGCAGCTGCAACCCCAGTGACATCCTGTGTGATACAAATATATTTTATGTAAAGTGAACACAATATTCTGCAAACAATACTGTGAAAAGAAAACATTAAAAAACGGCATTTGGTAAGCAATGACTTGCTGTAGTAATAGAACAGTAACTAAGAGTTAACCGAACTATTACTAATGGTACAACTAATTAGACAATCTATACATAGTAATAATTAATCCCCTCCTTAGGCACTGCATTTAATCTAGAATGACATTGGAGGCATATATCTAGTGCTAACCAATAGCTAGGTGAATGCCTGCAGTAAAATATTGTTATAAAAGCTAATTAATATAGGGAACTATAGGTAGCTCTGTAGACTCATTTGTTCATTAAGACCTCTGGGGGCCAGCGTACCGAGGGAAAATATCCATCGGGTTTCCTTCTGTAAAAGTCGCTTGGCCCTATCTCCACCCCTGGGCATGGTAGGCACATGGTCAATAAGGGTAGCTCTTATGCTAGACACCCCATGCTTGGCTAGTAGGCAGTGTCGCGCAAATGGCTGCTCACTAGTGCCCTTTTCATATGCTTTTTTGATGGCACTGTGGTGCAGCGCCATCCGTTCTCTGAATTGGCGAATAGTTTTGCCCACGTAGGCAAGTCCACATGGGCAGGTCAAGATGTACACCACATGTGTTGTTGTGCATGTTAATCTATGCATGATCCTTAATTTTTTGCCAGAGTGTGGGTGATTGAACGTGGTGCCAGACACCAGGGTGTTACAAGTGGCGCACCCTAGGCATCTGTAGCATCCGTTCTTTGGTCTCAGGAAGTGCGCTGATTGATTTTTAGAGTGAGTTGAGATATCAAGTTTCATTACCATGTCACCTATGTTATTACTGCGTTTGAAGCTGGGGAGTAGCCGTGTGTCGGATAAATCAGACAAGGCCTTGTCCGATTGGATAATTGGCCACAATTGTTTGGCTCTTTTAACTACTGCCTTAGAGGCTGTGGTAAATTTATTGACCCATTGTAAACAATTCATGTTTCTATCCTTTACTCTGGATTTCAAGGTCTGCGTCCTGGATAATTTAAGAACTTTACGTTTAGCTATCTCAAGTTCCCCCAAAGGATACCCTCGCTGTACAAATTTCTCAACCATTTGATCAAGGGCTGCCACAGTTTCACCAGGATCAGAGGTGATGCGTCTAACTCGTAGGAACTGTGAATAAGGAAGCCCTCGGCGTAATGACTGTGGGTGAAAACTGTGGTAATTTAACAGGCTATTACGATCTGTGGGTTTAACATATATGGATGTAATCAATTTGTCTCCCTTATGCCTAATGTTTACATCCAAGAAGTGTATGTTTACAGAATTAATATCATAAGTAAATTTCACAGGGTGTACCTGTGAATTGAATCGTTCCCACAACTCTATCAGACCAGCTTCTGTTCCTCGCCACAAAACCAACAAGTCGTCTATGTAACGCCTATAGTACCAGGTCTGCGACGCTACTACTGGATCCATGTAGAACATTTGTTTCTCCACTACATGCATGAAGGCATTAGCGTACGATGGGGCCACCGCCGACCCCATGGCACAACCAGCTATTTGCAGATAAAAACGCCCATCATGGAAAAAATAAATTACGATACAGTACCTTACTCAATAATTTGAGAAAAAAGCCTATGTCTGGACCATGATAATCAGGGTTATCCTCAATCAAGGATCTCACGGCCTCCACACCTGCATCATGTGGGATGCAAGTGTAGAGGCTTGCGACATTCGCACTACAGAGGATAAGGTCATCAGGTACTGGAATGAGGTGTTCCAACTGTATTAACAAGGTGGTGGTATCTCTTAAATACGAGGGCAAAGCCTGTATACATGGATTAAGATGTGAGTCTAGAAAGACCGATATGGGGTGATAAATTGATCCTCTAACGGAGACTATTGGTCGCCCTGGGGGATCAATTAGGGTCTTATGTACCTTAGGTACAACATAGAATAATGGTGCCCTGGGGTATTCAACTTTAAGGGCAGCACACAACTCTGACGAAATAATTTTGTCATCACAGGCTACAGACAATATAGTATTGAGTTCTTCCTGATATTCTATTGTGGGGTCTTTAGTCATCAGTTTATAGGTGGTCGTGTCGCTCAGTTGACGCTGGCATTCCTCCATATATTTGGACAAGTCCTGAACGACCACCGCCCCACCCTTGTCAGCCTTACGTATGACGATATCAGTTCTTTTGGAAAGATCTTGTAGGGTGCTACGCTCTGCTTTCGTTAAATTAAATCGTACTGGTGAATGAGATGATGTTGTTCCTTCTTGTTCCAACATTCTGGAAAAGGTGCGTATTGACGCATTGGTCGAGGGGGTGTCAAATGCAGATCTGGGTGCTATGGATCGTAATTGCATAGGAACATCGTTTGCTGTCTCCCTCTTAGGTTTTCCATTAAAGAATTCTTTCCTTTTAAGGGTTCTATTTAATCGATAAACATCAATTTTCCACTCCAACTCATCTAACGGATGAGTGGGGACAAAGGAAAGTCCTTTGGTTAACAAACGGTGCTCAGGTTCAGTTAGTGGGGTAGAGGACAGGTTAAAGACTAGCTCCATCAGGGTCGAGGTTGTTTTTTTGCGTAGGATCCTTTGGTTTTGGCCCGCCCTCCTCGTCCTCTGCCGCGGGCTGGGCCTGGAGTCTGGTTGGAACGTGTGGCAACGCCCGCTGGTGGATGCCCTAAAGGGGTGGCTGTCTCAGCAGTAGTAGACGTTTGAGGAGTACCATAGTCTGTTTCACTAGCTGAGGTACTGTTATCAATCTGTTGCTCCCTCCTACGGCATGCCTGATAACGTCTGCCAGAGGCTTGATAGTCCTGTTTAGGTCTCGTATTACCCAGCCAAGGGTAGACCAACCTTTGCTCATAGTCCTTTTTAACCGTGATGAGCTTGTCATTTTTGAAACGCAGTAGGTCTTGTCTGTATTGATCCATTTGTGTGGTGATCTTTGCAATCCAGTCTGTCTGCGTATCCTGTCCAAGGGTAGCCTTATGTTGGTTCTCAAAGGTTGTCAGCTGATCAGTGATGAGGCCTAGCTCCCTCGTGGATTCCTCCACTACCAGAAGGATTAGATCCATGGAGCATTTATTAAGGATGGCAATTCACCTACGGCAGAATTGTGCATTATATCTGCCTATTTTAGGCGAGTTGCGCACCCTGAAGCCACGGGGAATGAGGTTATTACTAGAGATGAGCGCCTGAAATTTTTCGGGTTTTGTGTTTTGGTTTTGGGTTTGGTTCCGCGGCCGTGTTTTGGGTTCGAACGCGTTTTGGCAAAACCTCACCGAATTTTTTTTGTCGGATTCGGGTGTGTTTTGGATTCGGGTGTTTTTTTCAAAAAACACTAAAAAACAGCTTAAATCATAGAATTTGGGGGTCATTTTGATCCCAAAGTATTATTAACCTCAAAAACCATAATTTACACTCATTTTCAGTCTATTCTGAATACCTCACACCTCACAATATTATTTTTAGTCCTAAAATTTGCACCGAGGTCGCTGTGTGAGTAAGATAAGCGACCCTAGTGGCCGACACAAACACCGGGCCCATCTAGGAGTGGCACTGCAGTGTCACGCAGGATGTCCCTTCCAAAAAACCCTCCCCAAACAGCACATGACGCAAAGAAAAAAAGAGGCGCAATGAGGTAGCTGTGTGAGTAAGATTAGCGACCCTAGTGGCCGACACAAACACCAGGCCCATCTAGGAGTGGCACTGCAGTGTCACGCAGGATGTCCCTTCCAAAAAACCCTCCCCAAACAGCACATGACGCAAAGAAAAAAAGAGGCGCAATGAGGTAGCTGACTGTGTGAGTAAGATTAGCGACCCTAGTGGCCGACACAAACACCGGGCCCATCTAGGAGTGGCACTGCAGTGTCACGCAGGATGTCCCTTCCAAAAAACCCTCCCCAATCAGCACATGATGCAAAGAAAAAGAAAAGAAAAAAGAGGTGCAAGATGGAATTGTCCTTGGGCCCTCCCACCCACCCTTATGTTGTATAAACAAAACAGGACATGCACACTTTAACCAACCCATCATTTCAGTGACAGGGTCTGCCACACGACTGTGACTGATATGACGGGTTGGTTTGGACCCCCCCAAAAAAAGAAGCAATTAATCTCTCCTTGCACAAACTGGCTCTACAGAGGCAAGATGTCCACCTCATCTTCACCCTCCGATATATCACCGTGTACATCCCCCTCCTCACAGATTATCAATTCGTCCCCACTGGAATCCACCATCTCAGCTCCCTGTGTACTTTGTGGAGGCAATTGCTGCTGGTCAATGTCTCCGCGGAGGAATTGATTATAATTCATTTTAATGAACATCATCTTCTCCACATTTTCTGGATGTAACCTCGTACGCCGATTGCTGACAAGGTGAGCGGCGGCACTAAACACTCTTTCGGAGTACACACTTGTGGGAGGGCAACTTAGGTAGAATAAAGCCAGTTTGTGCAAGGGCCTCCAAATTGCCTCTTTTTCCTGCCAGTATAAGTACGGACTGTGTGACGTGCCTACTTGGATGCGGTCACTCATATAATCCTCCACCATTCTATCAATGTTGAGAGAATCATATGCAGTGACAGTAGACGACATGTCCGTAATCGTTGTCAGGTCCTTCAGTCCGGACCAGATGTCAGCATCAGCAGTCGCTCCAGACTGCCCTGCATCACCGCCAGCGGGTGGGCTCGGAATTCTGAGCCTTTTCCTCGCACCCCCAGTTGCGGGAGAATGTGAAGGAGGAGATGTTGACAGGTCGCGTTCCGCTTGACTTGACAATTTTGTCACCAGCAGGTCTTTCAACCCCAGCAGACCTGTGTCTGCCGGAAAGAGAGATCCAAGGTAGGCTTTAAATCTAGGATCGAGCACGGTGGCCAAAATGTAGTGCTCTGATTTCAACAGATTGACCACCCGTGAATCCTTGTTAAGCGAATTAAGGGCTGCATCCACAAGTCCCACATGCCTAGCGGAATCGCTCCCTTTTAGCTCCTTCTTCAATGCCTCCAGCTTCTTCTGCAAAAGCCTGATGAGGGGAATGACCTGACTCAGGCTGGCAGTGTCTGAACTGACTTCACGTGTGGCAAGTTCAAAGGGCATCAGAACCTTGCACAACGTTGAAATCATTCTCCACTGCACTTGAGACAGGTGCATTCCACCTACTATATCGTGCTCAATTGTATAGGCTTGAATGGCCTTTTGCTGCTCCTCCAACCTCTGAAGCATATAGAGGGTTGAATTCCACCTCGTTACCACTTCTTGCTTCAGATGATGGCAGGGCAGGTTCAGTAGTTTTTGGTGGTGCTCCAGTCTTCTGTACGTGGTGCCTGTACGCCGAAAGTGTCCCGCAATTTTTCTGGCCACCGACAGCATCTCTTGCACGCCCCTGTCGTTTTTTAAAAAATTCTGCACCACCAAATTCAAGGTATGTGCAAAACATGGGACGTGCTGGAATTTGCCCATATTTAATGCACACACAATATTGCTGGCGTTGTCCGATGCCACAAATCCACAGGAGAGTCCAATTGGGGTAAGCCATTCCGCGATGATCTTCCTCAGTTGCCGTAAGAGGTTTTCAGCTGTGTGCGTATTCTGGAAAGCGGTGATACAAAGCGTAGCCTGCCTAGGAAAGAGTTGGCGTTTGCGAGATGCTGCTACTGGTGCCGCCGCTGCTGTTCTTGCGGCGGGAGTCCATACATCTACCCAGTGGGCTGTCACAGTCATATAGTCCTGACCCTGCCCTGCTCCACTTGTCCACATGTCCGTGGTTAAGTGGACATTGGGTACAACTGCATTTTTTAGGACACTGGTGAGTCTTTTTCTGACGTCCGTGTACATTCTCGGTATCGCCTGCCTAGAGAAGTGGAACCTAGATGGTATTTGGTAACGGGGGCACACTGCCTCAATAAATTGTCTAGTTCCCTGTGAACTAACGGCGGATACCGGACGCACGTCTAACACCAACATAGTTGTCAAGGACTCAGTTATCCGCTTTGCAGTAGGATGACTGCTGTGATATTTCATCTTCCTCGCAAAGGACTGTTGAACAGTCAATTGCTTACTGGAAGTAGTACAAGTGGGCTTACGACTTCCCCTCTGGGATGACCATCGACTCCCAGCGGCAACAACAGCAGCGCCAGCAGCAGTAGGCGTTACACGCAAGGATGCATCGGAGGAATCCCAGGCAGGAGAGGACTCGTCAGAATTGCCAGTGACATGGCCTGCAGGACTATTGGCATTCCTGGGGAAGGAGGAAATTGACACTGAGGGAGTTGGTGGGGTGGTTTGCGTGAGCTTGGTTACAAGAGGAAGGGATTTACTGGTCAGTGGACTGCTTCCGCTGTCACCCAAAGTTTTTGAACTTGTCACTGACTTATTATGAATGCGCTGCAGGTGACGTATAAGGGAGGATGTTCCGAGGTGGTTAACGTCCTTACCCCTACTTATTACAGCTTGACAAAGGGAACACACGGCTTGACACCTGTTGTCCGCCTTTCTGGTGAAATACCTCCACACCGAAGAGCTGATTTTTTTGGTATTTTCACCTGGCATGTCAACGGCCATATTCCTCCCACGGACAACAGGTGTCTCCCCGGGTGCCTGACTTAAACAAACCACCTCACCATCAGAATCCTCCTGGTCAATTTCCTCCCCAGCGCCAGCAACACCCATATCCTCCTCATCCTGGTGTACTTCAACACTGACATCTTCAATCTGACTATCAGGAACTGGACTGCGGGTGCTCCTTCCAGCACTTGCAGGGGGCGTGCAAATGGTGGAAGGCGCATGCTCTTCACGTCCAGTGTTGGGAAGGTCAGGCATCGCAACCGACACAATTGGACTCTCCTTGTGGATTTGGGATTTCGAAGAATGTACAGTTCTTTGCTGTGCTGCTTTTGCCAGCTTGAGTCTTTTCATTTTTCTAGCGAGAGGCTGAGTGCTTCCATCCTCATGTGAAGCTGAACCACTAGCCATGAACATAGGCCAGGGCCTCAGCCGTTCCTTGCCACTCCGTGTGGTAAATGGCATATTGGCAAGTTTACGCTTCTCCTCCGACAATTTTATTTTAGGTTTTGGAGTCCTTTTTTTACTGATATTTGGTGTTTTGGATTTGACATGCTCTGTACTATGACATTGGGCATCGGCCTTGGCAGACGACGTTGCTGGCATTTCATCGTCTCGGCCATGACTAGTGGCAGCAGCTTCAGCACGAGGTGGAAGTGGATCTTGATCTTTCCCTAATTTTGGAACCTCAACATTTTTGTTCTCCATATTTTAATAGGCACAACTAAAAGGCACCTCAGGTAAACAATGGAGATGGATGGATTGGATACTAGTATACAATTATGGACGGGCTGCCGAGTGCCGACACAGAGGTAGCCACAGCCGTGAACTACCGCACTGTACTGTGTCTGCTGCTAATATATAGACTGGTTGATAAAGAGATAGTATACTCGTAACTAGTATGTATGTATAAAGAAAGAAAAAAAAACCACGGTTAGGTGGTATATACAATTATGGACGGGCTGCCGAGTGCCGACACAGAGGTAGCCACAGCCGTGAACTACCGCACTGTACTGTGTCTGCTGCTAATATATAGACTGGTTGATAAAGAGATAGTATACTCGTAACTAGTATGTATGTATAAAGAAAGAAAAAAAAACCACGGTTAGGTGGTATATACAATTATGGACGGGCTGCCGAGTGCCGACACAGAGGTAGCCACAGCCGTGAACTACCGCACTGTACTGTGTCTGCTGCTAATATATAGACTGGTTGATAAAGAGATAGTATACTCGTAACTAGTATGTATGTATAAAGAAAGAAAAAAAAACCACGGTTAGGTGGTATATACAATTATGGACGGGCTGCCGAGTGCCGACACAGAGGTAGCCACAGCCGTGAACTACCGCACTGTACTGTGTCTGCTGCTAATATATAGACTGGTTGATAAAGAGATAGTATACTCGTAACTAGTATGTATGTATAAAGAAAGAAAAAAAAACCACGGTTAGGTGGTATATACAATTATGGACGGGCTGCCGAGTGCCGACACAGAGGTAGCCACAGCCGTGAACTACCGCACTGTACTGTGTCTGCTGCTAATATAGACTGGTTGATAAAGAGATAGTATACTCATAACTAGTATGTATGTATAAAGAAAGAAAAAAAAACCACGGTTAGGTGGTATATACAATTATGGACGGGCTGCCGAGTGCCGACACAGAGGTAGCCACAGCCGTGAACTACCGCACTGTACTGTGTCTGCTGCTAATATATAGACTGGTTGATAAAGAGATAGTATACTCGTAACTAGTATGTATGTATAAAGAAAGAAAAAAAAACCACGGTTAGGTGGTATATACAATTATGGACGGGCTGCCGAGTGCCGACACAGAGGTAGCCACAGCCGTGAACTACCGCACTGTACTGTGTCTGCTGCAAATATAGACTGGTTGATAAAGAGATAGTATACTCGTAACTAGTATGTATGTATAAAGAAAGAAAAAAAAAACACGGTTAGGTGGTATATACAATTATGGACGGGCTGCCGAGTGCCGACACAGAGGTAGCCACAGCCGAGAACTACCGCACTGTACTGTGTCTGCTGCTAATATATAGACTGGTTGATAAAGAGATAGTATACTCGTAACTAGTATGTATGTATAAAGAAAGAAAAAAAACCACGGTTAGGTGGTATATACAATTATGGACGGGCTGCCGAGTGCCGACACAGAGGTAGCCACAGCCGTGAACTACCGCACTGTACTGTGTCTGCTGCTAATATAGACTGGTTGATAAAGAGATAGTATACTCGTAACTAGTATGTATGTATAAAGAAAGAAAAAAAAAACACGGTTAGGTGGTATATACAATTATGGACGGGCTGCCGAGTGCCGACACAGAGGTAGCCACAGCCGTGAACTACCGCACTGTACTGTGTCTGCTGCTAATATATAGACTGGTTGATAAAGAGATAGTATACTCGTAACTAGTATGTATGTATAAAGAAAGAAAAAAAAACCACGGTTAGGTGGTATATACAATTATGGACGGGCTGCCGAGTGCCGACACAGAGGTAGCCACAGCCGTGAACTACCGCACTGTACTGTGTCTGCTGCTAATATATAGACTGGTTGATAAAGAGATAGTAAACTCGTAACTAGTATGTATGTATAAAGAAAGAAAAAAAAACCACGGTTAGGTGGTATATACAATTATGGACGGGCTGCCGAGTGCCGACACAGAGGTAGCCACAGCCGTGAACTACCGCACTGTACTGTGTCTGCTGCTAATATAGACTGGTTGATAAAGAGATAGTATACTACTAATATTATATATACTGGTGGTCAGGTCACTGGTCACTAGTCACACTGGCAGTGGCACTCCTGCAGCAAAAGTGTGCACTGTTTAATTTTAATATAATATTATGTACTCCTGGCTCCTGCTATAACCTATAACTGGCACTGCAGTAGTGCTCCCCAGTCTCCCCCACAATTATAAGCTGTGTGAGCTGAGCAGTAAGACAGATATATAATATATATAGATGATGCAGCACACTGGCCTGAGCCTGAGCAGTGCACACAGATATGGTATGTGACTGACTGAGTCACTGTGTGTATCGCTTTTTTCAGGCAGAGAACGGATATATTAAATAAACTGCACTGTGTGTCTGGTGGTCACTCACTATATAATATATTATGTACTCCTGGCTCCTGCTATAACCTATAACTGGCACTGCAGTAGTGCTCCCCAGTCTCCCCCACAATTATAAGCTGTGTGAGCTGAGCAGTCAGACAGATATATATAATATTATATATAGATAATAGATGATGCAGCACACTGGCCTGAGCCTGAGCAGTGCACACAGATATGGTATGTGACTGAGTCACTGTGTGCTGTGTATCGCTTTTTTCAGGCAGAGAACGGATTATAAATAAATAAAACTGGTGGTCACTATCAGCAAAACTCTGCACTGTACTGAGTACTCCTAATGCTCCCCAAAATTAGTAAATCAAGTGTCTCTCTAATCTATTCTAAACGGAGAGGACGCCAGCCACATCCTCTCCCTATCAATCTCAATGCACGTGTGAAAATGGCGGCGACGCGCGGCTCCTTATATAGAATCCGAGTCTCGCGATAGAATCCGAGCCTCGCGAGAATCCGACAGCGTCATGATGACGTTCGGGCGCGCTCGGGTTAACCGAGCAAGGCGGGAAGATCCGAGTCGCTCGGACCCGTGAAAAAAAACATGAAGTTCTGGCGGGTTCGGATTCAGAGAAACCGAACCCGCTCATCTCTAGTTATTACGGTAGTAATCAGACAGTGATATACCGTGGTAAGTGTAATCACACTCCTTCTGTTTTAATTTGAGCCATGTTCTAAACAGTTCATCATTTGTGTCCTTGGCTGGTTCATCCTGCATACTACGCTTGACCAGTATCGCCTGTGCCTCCACATCCGAAAAACTGAGCCGGTCACTGGCATCCTTGTATACCAAATTCAATGCCGCTTCTAATTGGGGGTTAAGCTCTGCCATAATGCTTACGATGTTAGGTGGCAGAAACTGGTGTAGCAAGTCAGTGCTAAATTACCAATGTCCGTCAGGATAAAAACCGACTTCTGCGAGTTGTTCAAGTCCTGGGTCCTCAGGTAATAATGGGCCACGGGTGCCTTGGTAGGTAACACTCCTAGGGTATATGGCAATACCTACAGTGTGGACCAATATGTACTGGTTATGGAAAGCCCGGCACTCCTTTGAGCCTGAAGTATAGCTGCTGCGGTGCCCTCCGGGTGACTCTAGGTCACAGGTATACAGCGTAGATTTACGGCGGCACTCAAACAGTCTCATCAATATGAAGAATCAGGTCATTTATTTAGACCATGGAAACCGACATGTTTCGGGGCAGAACCCCGTCCTCAGGGTCAGACAGCAAGTAAGAAATACAATACAGATAACATACATATATACCCAGCCCAATAAACGTGAACATACTCACCTGTTCATCGGCGCTCCCGCCCGCCACTCCGCTCGGCTGTGTACTGCGTCGCTGGATGCTGGCGTGTCAGGTGCGCCGGAAGAACAGGGTAGTAACCATGGGAACAGCTGTAGTGTCTCTCAGGGCGCCGCAGCTGCTGTAAATAAATGACCTGATTCTTCATATTGATGAGACTATTTGAGTGCCGCCGTAAATCTACGCTGTATATATATATATATATATATATATATATATATAAGCAAGCAAACAATGGTGTGGCACTCACAGACTCTTGATAAATGAATCACCGACACCAACAGCGTGATGAACTTCAACGTTTCAATCCTATCTGGATTTTCGTCAGGAACAAGTAACAAACAAACAACAAATACAGCTTTCCTTATATCCCCCCCAACATTTACTGAAAACGATCCCAGGTGAATCAGCCGCGAGCTCCGGCACGGGACGCCGTCCCGGAGTACTGTCGCGGTATGATGACGTCATCGCGCATCCGTGCGGCGCATGTCCATTGAAACCATGGCAACCCGGCGTCTGTAAACAACAAAGCCCATGGATAATCACCTCCGTGTGGCAAGAACACGGAATCCTCTCAAGATGGCAACAGTACAACAAGCGAAGCTGATAAACCTAAGAATGGCCACAGAAAGAATAAGGAATTCATCCCTTTAGCGGCAGCCACCAGGAACAGGGCAGAGTAGATCAAGACAATTTAACAGGCGAGGGGGCCAAAATAGGCGACAAAAACCCAGGCACAAAACCACCAATGCAAGCCAAGAAGAAATAGTGTTTAATTTGTCTTCATTTGATTTAAGTGCAAGTGAAACAAGTTTGTTGTCGAAAGGACTATCTTTTACTCCGTCCTCTAATTTCAACGAATTTAATTGGCAATTGGAGAAATTCTGTTTACAAAGACAGCTTAGAGTCAAAGAATTCTTTCATAAAAAAGAAACATCTTCTGCTATTTCTTCTTATAATCCCATACCTCCACAATTGAAAAAGCTTCAGAAGAAGTCGAATTTTGATCCGCCTTCGAGTAATGCATCTATAAAAACTTTCATCCATCTTCTTGATCAGGAGGTCACTAGTAATAAGGATACTCATCCCTTACATCCTAATTTAACAAAGCTGGAGCGTGAAGCTATCAAATCTTTATCATCTAACCATCAATTGATTATTCGCCAAGCGGATAAAGGGGGTGGGGTGGTCCTGCAGGACCTACATGATTATAAAACTGAGGTCTACCGCCAACTCGATGATGTTGAGGTTTACCAACAATTAAATCATGATCCTACTGTGCGCTTCACTAGTGAGCTTCGTGAGGTGCTAATCCATGCCAGGGATATTAAGCTTATTGATGATTCCATTTTTGATATCCTATTACTGAAGTTCCCTATTATGCCTCTGCTTTACAGGCTTACGAAGATCCACAAAGGTTTGACTCCACCTCCTGGTCGACCGATTGTGTCGGCACGTGGATCTTTACTACAACCAACCTCCATCTTTTTAGATTCGATACTTCAACCTTTGGTGCAGCAACACCAGAATTTCTTATTGGACACTACGTCACTTTTGAACAAATTGAATTCTTTTGGGTCTATTCCTGAAGGGGCATGGCTGGTGACAGCCGATGTATCTAGTCTATATACTATAATTCCCCATGAAGAGGGACTTGCTGCAGTTAGGAGTTTGCTAGTACAACATAATAAGTACCCTGAGGTTCACATTGATTGTTTGATCCAAATGTTAGAAATGGTATTGAAGAAAAATTTCTTTATGTTCAATAATAAGATTTATCTTCAAATAACTGGGTGTGCCATGGGATCTTCCGTGGCCCCCAGTTATGCGAATACATATATGTTTGGTGTTGAAAATGCATTGTTTTTTGATAATCCGGCTGTGGCGGAAAAAGTATTATTCTATACTAGATTTATCGACGATCTGCTGCTAATTTGGTCAGGTTCTAAAATAGAATTGAGATCTCTCTTATCTAATCATAATGCATCTAATTCACCTGTTAAATTATCTTTTGAGATGAATCAGAACGAGATTAAATTTCTTGATGTAAAAATGATCAACACTAATGGGGAAATTGTTACAACTTTATTCTCCAAGGAAACAGATAGAAACACACTCCTTCATTTTCAAAGCTGCCACCCACTGAGCCTAAAAATGGGGTTGCCATTTTCCCAGATGGTTAGAATTAGAAGAATTAACAGTAACATCTCTACAGCCTCTAACCAAATTGATTGGCTTATTGATAAATTTGTACAAAGGGGATATCATTTGGATTCCCTGCTTGAGGCTAAGAATAGAGTTAAGTCCCTAAAAAGACAAGATCTTTTATCGAAACGGACATCTAAAAAGTGCCCGGACAGGATACATTGGGTTAATAAATGTAATACTCATTCATCTGATATTAACCGATGTTCAAAAAAATTGTAGCCCATCATTACATCTGACAAAGATATTGGGTTATCACGGACATCATTGATGTCATGTTATTCACGCCCAAAAAAATCGCAGAGATTTGTTAGTCAAAACAGATGTAACCGAAGTTGGAACTGCTAGTTGCCAAAATAATTTTTTGCCCAAAAAACCGAATGGGTGCTTTAAATGTCCATGCACTACATGTAGTTTTTTGGTAACTGGGGATACGTTCTGTCACCCACATCTAGGTATCAAGTATAAGATCCAATACCACTTAACATGTGAAAGCTCCTATGTTGTCTACCAGCTTATTTGTCCCTGCGGTCTCTCATATATTGGGAAGACACAGAGGAAATTCAAGGAGAGGATGGGAGTACACAGATCGTCTATACGCCTTGCCATTGCAAGTGGCACTAGTGACCAGCCGGTGGCGCGGCACTTTGTGATAGCTAAACACCCCCTGCATAGTCTCAGATATAGGATGATTGACCACATTCCTCCATTACGGAGAGGTGGTGATCGCAATGCCCTTTTATTAAAACGAGAAGCGGAATGGATCCATCGATTGAATGTTATCCATCCAAAGGGTCTTAATGATGCGATTTCTTTCTCCTCTTTTGTGTAAAAGTATATACAAATATGTTGTTCCATTGCTGCTGTAGGCTCACTCTGGGGGTTATTAATCAATTAATTAATTAATTAATTAATGCTGATCTATCTGTATCTATGTTTTTACATACATGTTAATTATTAAGTGAATATTGCTGTGATATGGATGCCTAATATTGTCAGTTATGCACTGGTTGTTATGGGTGCATCTTGAGTTATGGCTGCATGTAGGATTAACGTTCACCTTGCTGATAGACTAATTGTATTTTCAAGTATTTTGTACCTAGGCACCCTGTGTCTGATTCAACATTGCGGCATTGTTCTATTCAGATAATGCTGGCCATGTATGTCCTTGCCACACGGAGGTGATTATCCGTGGGCTTTGTTGTTTACAGACGCCGGGTTGCCATGGTTTCAATGGACGTGCGCCGCGCGGATGCGCGATGATGTCATCATACCGCGACAGTACTCCGGGACGGCGTCCCGCGCCGGAGCTCGCGGCTGATTCACCTGGGATCGTTTTCAGTAAATGTTGGGGGGGATATAAGGTAAGCTGTATTTGTTGTTTGTTACTTGTTCCTGACGAAAATCCAGATAGGATTGAAACGTTGAAGTTCATCACGCTGTTGGTGTCTGTGATTCATTTATCAAGAGTCTGTGAGTGCCGCACCATTGTTTGCTTGCATTTCCTTATGTGAGGGCACCAAGACCAATTATCTCCTAGGTGGAGTGCCGGGTTTTAAATTTTGTATATATATAATGTGGACAAAGAATGAGGTAGTAAAGGCGACCGCTGGTGTCAATCAAATGCAGAGAATAGGCAGTTACATAAAAAATAAAATTTATTTAGACTGTGGTGCACTAAAACAAAATCGAGTAAAAAAGTGGAAGTTGATACAGTAAAAATAATATGCACAGGGGGGTGAATAAAATGCTTAAAAAATTACAATTAACATAAAAAATGGTACATAGGACATAAAAACATATAGGATTAAAAAAGTCAAAAATTCAAAAAAGGAGTAAAATATCTTAACTTAGTAGTTGAGGTTTAGATCAAAGCAGCACCCAACGCGTTTCGTCCTGTCTGGACTTCATCAAGGGGTACCATTTTTTATGTTAATTGTAATTTTTTTAAGCATTTTATGCACCCCCCTGTGCATATTATTTTTACTGTATCAACTTCCACTTTTTTGCTCGATTTTGTTTTAGTGCACCACAGTCTAAATAAATTTTATTTTTTATGTAACTGCCTATTCTCTGCATTTGATTGACACCAGCGGTCGCCTTTACTACCTCATTCTTTGTCCACACGTGTTCACCTTAGGCACCTATACCAGTGCCTAATTCTATTTGAGGTAACAGGCTGACGCCCTAACTTAGTGGGGAGTGTCCAATAGGCAGATATTTTTAATGATTTCACTGTTGGGGTTCCATTACTAGTGTTGATAATTTGAATACTGCATCTGTGGCGCTGATAGCTTCCCTGGTACACACACACATACATATATATATATATATATATATATGTGTGTGTGTATATAGTCTCTGGATAATTCGGCACTCACTATAATAGATCAACCGCCTGTGTGCCCTTGTCCCATAATACAGACACGGTGGGGTTCAGAACAAACAAATGTTCAAAACGGACACGGCACTGCAGGGCTTGTCTTTAACAAATCATTGTAATGTCCATCCATAACAGTGCTGCATACATACATATCTGAGGTGACACTATCCAAAGATATAAGTCATGCAGCAACCAGAAGTAAGCTCATGCATGTAGAACAATGCGGCATTTCGGGCCACAGCGGGTCCATTTGTCAGGTTCAGCGTGTGCTGCAAAAAACGTGAATAACATACAGAACACATAACACTTACCTATATAGCGTCCCCATGCCGTCATGGTCTGTCTCGGAGCAGCAGAGGGCTTCCGGTCAAGGCGGAGCGCTTGACAGATGATGTAATCCGGGAGCGACGGTTGTCATAGCAACCCGGTATGCGGAGGCTCCACCGCTGTCCCCGGCCGTTCAGCCTGACAGGGGAGGCTATATACAATGAAAAAAGCATACTGTGTAAGAAAACAGTGAACATACAAAAAAATGAAACACATATATAAAACATATGGTCAGAACACCACTATATAACAAATCCATATGCTGTATCTATATATTAAAATCAACATGGAGTCTGAACAGACAGGTGCATCTACTCAGGCTACAACTCTCTCATGAGTAGGCATTATTTGGGAGAGAGATAATTACAGTACTTCCTAATCATTGGAAAGGTATAAATTGCATAATACCCTGTGTCCCTACCATTCGGATCCTACATAATCAAGGTCAATTCTATGCAAAAATATGCATCTGCCTTATTTGTACTGTAAATAATTCCAATGTATTTTCTCATTCAAGCCTGCCGGTTGAATGCTTTTAAGTTTCACTATCCATCGAGCTTCCAGTCTATGTAGTGCTAAGACTCTGTCACCCCCTCTCCGTAAAGGAGGAACATGATCAATTATTTGATAGCGGAGATCCGACAATGTGTGCGCTTTAGAACAGCAATGTCTTGACACTGGTTGTTCACTAGCGTTACCCGCTAATGCCTGACTGATATTGGAACGGTGGAGGGTATAGTAACCGACATGGGCATATGGTGTAATATATAATAAATTTGGTGGTACAATTAAGGACATGGCAGATGTTAAATTTCTTTTTAGTTTCTGGATGTTCAAAAGAAGACCCAGTAATTAAGGACGAACAAGTGATGCAAGAGGGACACCTATAGCACCCAGCTTTTTTAATTGAACCGAAAATTCCAGGTTTAGGTGTATAATCGGTGATGTCAGTTTTAACTAAATAGTCGCGTAAATTGCGACCCCATTTATAACTAGTCATTACTTGGGTATGTTGGAAGCATGGTAAAGATTTATCTGTCTTTACAATTGGCCAAAGTGCTTTACTGGTACGGGGTATAATGGGAATGGCTGTAGAGTATTTAATAGACCAAATATATGTATTTTGATAATTTCTTTGATCTGAAACTCTTTGCAATATCGCTGAGCGATCTTGTTGCATAACTTTATTCTTAGCTAGTTCAAGGTCCTTACAATTGTATCCCCTGCTCTTAAATTTGTCAATGACAATCTGTAATGCATCTTCTAACTGAGAAGGATCACTAGTTATACGGGCCACCCGTAACATTTGCGAATAGGGAAGTCCCCTCTTTAATGGTACTCGGTGGTGACTACTCGCATCAAGCAATGAATTTCGGTCTGTTTTTTTGTAAAAGACTGTAGATGCTAGTTTCCCTTCTATCAGATGAATTGTAACATCTAAATAATCAATGTAATCGGGTCTACACACAGATGTAAACTAAATGGGACCTGGTAATTGATTAATATTATGCATCATCTATTGAAATGCTACCAAACTGCCACTCCATAACATAAACAGATCGTCTATGTAACGAATAAACCATCTAATGTTGCTACTGTATGTGGGGTTATCAAAGAACAATTTTTGTTCCTGATCGAACATGAAAACATTAGCGTATGCTGGGGCCACGCTACTTCCCATGGCAACTCCAGCCTGCTATAAATAAAACACACCACTGAACAAAAAATAATTTTTGTTAAGCACAAGGTCTAATAACTTCAAGAATAATGTTTTATCCAAACCAAAATCATCACCCACATTACTGATAAATCTATCCATCACCTCTAAACACCCTCTATGCGGGATGGAAGTATAGAGGGAGGAGACATCCATCGTACATAACAAGGTATCTGCTACTAGGTGCTCAAACTCCATAATTCTTTTAAGGAACATAGTAGTGTCCTTTAAATATGTTGAACATTTAGTTACATGTGGTTGGAGTAATGAATCAAGGAATTCAGAAGTGGGTTGATATAAAGAGCCTCTTGCCTACACAATTGGCCATCCCGGAGGGTTTACCAAGCTCTTATGCACTTTGGGCAGTGTGTACAGGCATGGGATAATCGGACATTTTGGAAGTAGTGCATCTCTTAGCTTGGAAGCCAATCATTTATTTTGGACTGCTTGTTCCAACACCATACTAAGTTCCTTCTGAAATCTTATCGTAGGATCAGTATCCAATCTCATGTAAGTGTCAGAACATGCAAGTTGTCGCATCACTTCATCAATGTATTGAGTCCTATCCTGTAGCATTATACTGCCGCCCTTATCCGCCGGATGGATTATAATTGAAGTATCAGAGCTAAGATCTGTCAGTGCTTGTCTTTGATCAAATGATAAGTTATGATATGAAGGTCGAGGGGTAGCAATAAACCTATTCACAGAGTCATTCATCAAATCGACTAAAGGTTTTTAAAGATGGATTAGTAGACATGGGATCAAACGATGAAGTACTGTATTTACGTATGATTTTACTAGTTGAATCAACCGGAGGGTTAATTGTATTATGCTGAAAAAATTCTCTTAGCCTCAATTTCCTATTCATTTGGTGCATATCCATTTGCCACTCAAAAGGGTTATGAGGATTGGTAGGAACAAACGTGAGTCCTTTATTCAGCACGGATTCCTCGACTGTTTTTTTTGTATAATCAGTTTTTATTAAGGATTTTCAGAGACGTGAACAAAGAGAAGAACACTTTACACAAATAAAAAAAAAAGGAAACAGCAATACATATAAAGTTGGTAGTCACAAATCTGAGTGTACAAATGCCCAATGTAGGGATAGCAATCCAGCAGAAAAATGTAAAGCCCTCAAAGGCATATAAGCTGTATGGTCGGGTGGGTAGAGCATGACTTCTGAGGAGCAAGGGATACTTTAATGAAATATCGTAGGGGAATCGTGTTGTGTCTGCTAAAGGGCTGCAATGTACACCAACAATACAATGTGTTCTTTAACATAAAAAAACTAAAAGAAAGCAGATTAGAAGAGCCAGTAGGCATCAGGGAAAGAAGCAAGAAAAAGTGGGAAGGAAGATATGAAAAGGGGGGGGGGGGGGGCAAGAGAAGTAAGAGGTACCACTTAGTGAGATATGTAAACAGAGAGACAGGGATATTAACTGCTGTCCAAGGGAGTGGCTAAGTAGGCCTGGGAAGCCTTGTATTCTAGCCAAGGGAGCCATGTAGAGTTGAATTCACGAGACCTGCCTATCGATGAGAGGAACAAGTCTTCCATTCTCATGAAGTAGTCTAGTTTAGTGAACCATGCCCGATGTGTAGGAGGGAGGTGAGACCTCCACATGGCTGGGATCACAGCACGCGCTGCGTTACTTAAGTGTTGCAGTAATGAGTGTTTGTGTTGGGGCACTGGAATAGTGGAGTGGATAATAAGCCAGAATGCAGGGTCAGAGGGAATCTGAATCTTAAGAATGGTCTGAGAAATATGCATAACCTCTCGCCAAAATGGTTGGATCATAGGACAAGTCCACCAAACATGTAGGAGGGAGCCTGATGTGGAGGAGCAACGCCAGCAATGGGCTGAGAAGGAGGGATACATTGCGTGAAGGAGAGATGGGTGCCTATACCATCTTGTCACAACTTTGTATTGAGTCTCCTGGATCTGGACACAGACAGAGCTCGAGTGAGTTTAAAAAAAAAATTTCCCAGTCTCCTCGACTGGTGTTAATTGTCGTGAAGATAAGTTAAAAACTAAGTTGTGTTCTTGGCTTTGTTTGCTTTTGTTGATCCTTTGGGTTTGTCTGCCGCGCCTCGTTGGCTTGAGCCAGCCTCTGCTCTGGCCCTGGTTGTAGCCCCTAAAGGGGGTCGATTAGCAGATAAAGCATCATCCGAGTCAGCAATCATGAAATCACTGTCGCTATTGGAGGAATAGTGTCCTTTAGCTTGTCGACCTCTGCGTTGCCAGTATGTTGTATGTGTTGGTCCTCTGTAATTCGATTTTGTAGTATCTGTCCCGGTGAGCCATCTATAGACCTGATGATCCTCGTAGTCATTTTGAACAACTTGTAATTTTGATTTTTTAAATTTTAATAGCTCCTTTCTGTAGTTATCTATTTGTTGTGCTAATTTAGCCCATGTTGCCGCCTGCCCTGGGTCTGACATGATTTCTACATGGGTGATGTTCAAAGTCTCAATCTTGGACTTCGCTACTTGCAGTTCCCGGCCTGCCTCCTCGATAACAAGAAGCATCAAATCGAAATTACATTTGTAATACAGATACCCATCTGCGGCAAAACTCGGGGTTCATCCTCCCTATCGTAGGGATATTCCGGACCCGGAAACCCAGTGGAATCAGCTTTTGACGGTAATAGTCTGATAAAGTGGACCCGTGCAATAAATAATCGGTCTCCTGTTTGCGTAAACGTAATAATTGCTTAAATACATCATCTACTGTGTCATCTAGTGCCTCAGGCACACAATCTTCTGCAAACAAAATTCGATCAGTTTGAGCTTTACTAAAACTAAGCATGTCGCCCATTTAGTGGCCGTGGTAATATCCACTCTGTTACTTTCAGAATTTTCCATGTGGTCCAATGTTTCCACTGGTATTCACCAACACAGTTATACTTCAAACAACAATCCAACAATTTCTGTAGATGCCTTGATACAAAGGGGAATGCTCCCCAAACAAATACATTCTCTGGATAATCCGGCACTCACTATAATAGATCAACCGCCTGTGTGCCCTTGTCCCATAATACAGACATGGTGGGGTTCAGAACAAACAAGTGTTCAAAACGGACACGGCACTGCAGGGCTTGTCTTTAACAAATCAGCCTGTTTCATTTTTTTGTATGTTCACTGTTTTCTTACACAGTATGCCGCATTGTTCTACATGCGTGAGCTTACTTCTGGTTGCTGCATGACTTATATCTTTGGATAGTGTCACCTCAGATATGTATGTATGCAGCACTGTTATGGATGGACATTAAAATGATTTGTTAAAGACAAGCCCTGCAGTGCCATGTCCGTTTTGAACATTTGTTTGTTCTGAACCCCACCATATATGTGTGTGTATGTATATATATATATATATATATATATATATATATATATAATATACAGAAACCCCCCTCAGTAAATCCTGCGTTTGCCCCTGCCGCTGCATGCATCAACTCCAAAGCAGCCACAAAAATTTTCAAACTCCAATAATATTGAAAGATTAAGCAATTTATAGTAAAATTTAAACTAAAACAGCAATTGCTTTATTCAGCGTTAAATCCATAATTTGTTTGCAATTTTCTTTTTCTTTTTTTTCTTACATTTTTTTAAATGTGTGTATGCAATTAAATTAATTTACATTCTGGATTTTTGCATAGATTACTTATTTGCTGTATATATATATTTATTATTATTTCCCTTGATACAGTTTAAGTTCATTCACTTTATTTTATTATTTTTTTACTGTATTCTATGCTTTTGACCTGCGTGTTCATGTTGCCACTAACAAAATTGAGTCTCCATTTGTACTACAAAAATAAATGTTAAAGAAAGAGCAGTGGAAAATTACTGTAGAAAATATAATGGCATAAAATGTATATGACTTTTGCCAGTACAATTTTTTACCCATTAACAGGACCATCAAGCATATGCATTAATATATTTTGAACACTTCAGTGACTCACCTTAGTTTAAAATTACAGCAGGTATATAAGGAAAAAAAATCATTAGTACAAACATATAGCTTTGTATAATCAAATTCAGTGAACCAATGAAAATGCAGGCATAGGCAGAATAATATAACTGTAAGCATGCTGTACAGAAATTAACCTTAAACCAAATCTTTTATTTAATACATGACTGAATGAGCTGTTCTGATTAAATGGAAAAGTTACAAGATTCTTTGATGGATATTACTTGCAAGAGTTCAATCAATAATAAGCTTATTTATGAAGGAACTAATATGCAAAGTCTCTGTGACAATAATTTTTGGTGATGCCTTGAGCTTAATTTTGTAAACTTGGTGTTGGTGAAGAATTTACGTTCCCAGGCCAATATGGCAGCATGTTTTGTACCTTTGAATGGGAGGAGTTGGGTAAATCAGATGTAAGTGGAGAGAACACCAACATGGAAAACCAAGATTTTCTAGATGCAGGACAAGATTACTGAATTGAGATAAAAGGGGGATTAAATTGCCAGTGAATATTACAAGACACCCGCTGCAATTTACAGCAGTGGGATCTTGATCAAAAGTGTTCGCTACCCCATAGAGTAGTGAGCATTTTTGGATGAATAAGGGTGTGAATTGGCCAGGTGAAGTACAGTATACCCATCGGGCTGCATCGCCGATGTTTAAATACAGCGGCAATGGCAATCCCCTTGACCGGCAATTGAATACCCCCAAAGAGGTGGAGAGGGCAATCCCTTGTTTTGCTCATAATCTCAGAGCATTTTTATCTTTGCAAAAGTCTTGATTTTCAGTGGTAGTGAGGATAATGTATCATCCTTATACTTTGAATTTGTTGCACTTCTGTTTGTGTTGGATAAACATATTTAAAATACTTCTGCATCCAAATAAAGTTACATTTTATTTTAGGGGACAAAATGGACTTTATGTTGGGACTGTAGTGAATTTAATAACTTTTTTATTTTTATGTGCATTATGCAGGGGAACAAGCAAGATTATACAATACATTTCCATGATTAATTTTACAGTTACTTTACCCAGATAGCGCAACTCACAAAATTGACCCCAAAACTTTAAGATCCCTTCCCAGGAAATTTTGTGAAAAACTAGCCCCATAGTCTTCTAGAGTCAACCACATCTAGTGATGGCATTAGCCATCGGGCACAAGCTTTTAGAAGTTCTGCTTTCTAGCATTGTGGACACATTGTAGTCCATTAGAATCCTAAGGGGGGATCAGTATGGGATTCCCTTGGCTGTCGGGATTCCTTACCACCAGGATCCTGAAAGCCAGGAAACTAATTGCTTCCCCTATGAGACCACAACAGAAATTGCCTGGATTTGCTGCAAACCCTGTTTTTACATATGGAGATCCATACTGTGTTTTATGCGGTAAACCTCAGAAAATGGCAACTTTTGGATCGTTGCTGAATTTTTCTATATGATATCTCCCTCCAAAACCAAAGCTTTTATGGTCTACTTTCCAGTATGGTACAAAAAAAAAACATGTTCCACAATGCAGTTTACAAGCTGCCACAATTCACAGGGACACAGAGTTGAGCTGACAGTGATTATATGAGATGTGTTCCAAGATTTAGAAACTGTGTTTGCCCCTTGATATGACAAGGTAAACAAAAAGGCTTACTTGTGCCCATGAAAAAGAAGGGCATGATTACTATTTTTGTGGTACAATATTTTTGGAGCCAAAACTTCAAAAAGCCTAATTTTTTTACTTTCCCCCTCAGGCAGGTGCTAATCAGCATAGGAAAGTGGTACTGGGCAGCAGTGACATCATAGCCCACATCACATGAATGAGTGACACTCATGTTTTATGCACCCCTTAACTATTGGCTTTCTCCCCCCTTCTGACTTCCTAGATTCAACTAATAGTTATGGTCATTGCCACAATGGGATTTAGTCAACATGTTGACAATCACAGTGTTGACATCCAAAATGTCAGCAGCTGAAATTTTGACATTCTGCACAATACCGACATTGTGGTTAAGCTGTGGGAGGGGAGTGTTAGGGTTAGGCTGCAGGAGGGGAGGGTTAAGCTTGAGCTGTGGTGGGAGGGGAGGGTTAGGGTTGTGCTGTGAGAGGGGAGGGTTAGGGTTGGGCTGCAGGAGAGGGTGGTTAGGGTTAGGCTACAAGAGGGGAGGGTTAAGGTTAGGTTGCTGGAGGGGAGAGTTAGGGTTAGGTGGTGGGAAGGGAGGGTTATTCTATGGGAGGGGAGAAGAGGGTTAGGTTTAAGTTGTGGGATGGAGGGTTAGGGGTACAGGTAGCATATTCACCAAAAGTTACTGACAGAACTCTGCACCATCTGACTGCCGAACCACAAGACACTGCTGAAGAGAAGTCAATTCCTCCATGACTTAGTGTGCCTAGGTGGAAAGACTTGTGGAAAGCCTCTTCCAAGTCTAATTAAACCTTTTCATTTTAAATAGATAAAGTGATACAACTCTGTTGTTAATCCTTTCATTATTATTATTATTATTATTATTATTATTGTTATTTTATATGTGGTTTATGAAAATGTAGGGTCTTATCAGGGGGAGATTTATCAAAGCTTGAAGACGGATTGAGTGGAGGGTGATAAACTACCAATCAGCTCCTAATTGTCGTACATGGCAGTTAGGAGCTGATTGGGTGATACTTTATCTCTCAACTTTATCTCCCTCCAGGCTTTGATAAGCCTTCCTCTTAGTCTTAAATGCATTTTAATCGGTTTTCAGTCTCAAAATTGTGACTTTTGTTACTGCACATTCACATCTTTATGCAGTATGTACCATTTCTTTTGTATCAAGTCTTGCTTGAGACTTGCTGACACCAGGGCTGGTATTGTAATGCTGCAGGAGGTCTCCTGCTGTCATTAGTGAGCCATGCTGCATTTTAGGATGTAGCTCCAGATCACCAGCGACACCATCGGCCAACTGCATGACCCATGGGGATGCGCAGGCTGTCTCAGTTTCTATAAAGAGGCCAGGAAATTTACATCTTCAGACAGAGATTCTGGTTTCAGCACTACCTCAAAACTGAGGAACACGCTACCATTTTGCTAAATGGTGGCCATAGCTGCCCCCTCCTTGCGTGAACCAGTTTCAGAATAATATTTTAGGGGTTACACAAGTGTCTTTTGATAGCACCTATTCATGTATTGGAAGTTCACTGTTTTTTTTTTTTTTTTTCAAGGAGTAGTACTATAGAAACGGATGTTACAAAGTTGCAAAGAATGCTCGTGATGAACTCAATGTAGTAAATGTTCTAAATTCATATAATATTTAAGACAAGCACAAGGGCTTCAGGAGGCAGCTATCTTACCTTGTGATTATGAGATTATGGCGCAATACCCTAACTATTGTTGATGAATTGATTGAATTCAGTTGAAAGCGAATGCATTCTTCATTCCAAATCAGTGTGTCAGCAGCTATGCTGACAAAAGTGTTTGCTACCCTATAGGACAGTGAGTACTTTTGGGTGAATCAGGCATTCGGTAAGCTAGGCAAAGGGTGCAAGATGTGCTGATGTTGCTTTTTAAATGATGTGGCAATTTTAATTAAAACCCTTCACCGGTAATTGAATTTCCCCATAGTCTTTTCAGTTAAGAAAACGGTTTTTGAATTTGAAATAAAATTTAAAGCAGTAGGAAACTTCTTAGAAGACAACAAGTTCTATAAAAAGTAAACAGGATGTGAAAAAAAAATGGGTAGTGTCAATTAAATATATCCTATAAATAGTATTAAAGGTCTTCTACCAGTATAGTCGGAAAGGGAATTTTTTTGACAGATGATGCATTGTCATTAGTCCGGTTACAGGGCAACAATGTGCCCTGTGCTGCCATAGCCCTCTCCCCCAACCCCCCCACCCATACAGTCTGTTGTCTCCCGGGTGCTCGGGTGCGGCACATCACAGACCTGGTAGATAGATTGTTGGGAAGGGCTGGGAAAGACCCGGCGGTCTTGGTGCATGTTGGCACCAATGACAAAGTCAGCGGAAGGTGGGATGTCCTTAAGAAAGACTATAGGGAATTAGGCAAGAAACTTAAGGCAAGGACATCTAAGGTAATATTCTCCAAATTATTACCCATGCCACACGCTAATCCAGGGAGGCAGAGGGAGATTAGGGAGGTAAATTTGTGGCTTATAGACTGGTGCAGAAAAGAGGGGTTCATGTTCCTGGAACACTGGGCGGACTTCTAAGTCAGGCGCCATCTTTTTTGTCATGAAGGATGGTTAGAAGGTTGGAGGAGATTTTAAACTAGGAGCCTGGGGGGAGGGTTTAGCTAGAAACTTTGGGGCATGCAGTGAGAATAGTGGGGATGGTGGTAGTAAAAGAAATGGGGGAGAAGTTGGGGGGAGGGTAAGAGCAGGTTTTACCAAAGCACGAACTAATGTCGATTACAGGTCATCGTTGCTACACAAGGGGAAAGATGACCCTAACGCAAAGGGAAATACTTATCTTAGTTGTATGTATGTGAACGCTAGAAGCCTTACTGGTAAAAAGGGCGAACTAGAAATACTTGCAGCAAGCAAACAGTATGATCTTATAGGCATTACTGAGACTTGGTGGGACGAATCTCATGACTGGACAGTCAACCTAGAAGGCTATACGTTGTTTAGGAGAGACATACTAAAAAAAAAGTGGTGGTGGGGTGTGTCTTTACGTAAAACCATTTTTAAAACCTGATATACAGGAAGATTTGCAGGAGGAGACTGTAGATACGGTCGAGACGCTGTGGTTAGAAATTGCATGTGACGAAAAGTGAATAAAAAAGTTAGTATTGGGGGTATGCTACAGGCCGCCTGGTATTAATGTATCTGATGAGGAATTGTTACTGAAGCAGATTGAAAGAGCAGCAGGAGTAGGTGACATAGTAGTGATGGGAGATTTTAACTATCCAGAGATAAACTAGAAAAACGATTCATGTGATACTGCTAGGGGTAATAGGTTTTTTAAACACACTTAATGATAGCTACTTAGTTCAACTAATTGAGGAACCCACCTGGAACAATGCAATCTTAGACCTGGTATTAACAAACAATGGGGAATTGGTATCAGATATTAAAGTGGGGGAGCCCATAGGAAACAGCGACCACAATATGGTCACATTCAATATTAGTTATTATAAACAGTCCTATACTGGCTCAACTAGGACTCTAAACTTTAGCAAAGCCAACTCTGAAATAATGAGGGAAACTTTAAGGGATATTGATTGGGAAGGTTTGTTTCTAGAAAAAAATACTACAGAGAAATGGGTTGTATTAAAATCACTACTAGTTAAAAATACTCTCAAATGTATTCCTACGAGCAGCAAAAAAAGGATTAATAATAATAAACCGATGTGGCTTAATAAAAAAATAAAGGAACTTATCGGCAAGAAAAGGCGAGCATTTAAAAAATTCATATCTGATGGGAATGCAGAATAATATGCAAAAAAGAAATAAGAGTGGCTAAAGTAGAAACAGAAAAATGAGTAGCAAAGGAAAGCAAATAAAATCCCAAAAATTCTTTAAATACATTAATAGCAAGAGATTAAAGAAGGAGAGTATTGGCCCTGTAAAAGACAAGTTGGAGTCTTAATCGAAAATGATAATGACATAGCGGACATACTTAATTTTTTTCAACAGTATTTACTAGAGAAGACCCAATTCAGGGACTGACACACAATCTCAATAATGAGAATATCCCACTGATAGGTACTTATTTAAGTGAGGAGGTAGTCTGTGACCGATTAAAACATTTAAGGATTAATAAGTCACCGGGTCCTGATGGAATTCACCCAAGGGTTCTAATGGAGCTTCACTCTGAACTAGCAAAACCGCTATTTTTGATCTTTAAGGATTCAGTTATATCAGGTATGGTTCCCAAAGACTGGCGTATAGTGGAAGTAGTGCCTATATTAAAAAATGGTAAGTAAAGCTGAACTGGGTAACTATAGACCAGTTAGTCTTACATCTATAGTGGGGAAAGTTCTGGAAGGTATTCTAAGGGATAAGATTCAGAAGTTCCTTGAAGCCAATAAAATCATTAAAAGGAATCAACATGGATTCGTGAAGGACAGATCCTGTCAAACCAACTTACTTGGTTTTTACGAAACAGTAAGTGCAAACCTCGATCAGGGTAAAAACGTGGATGTAATCTTTTTAGACTTTGCCAAAGCTTTCGTCACAGTACCACACATGCGACTTATCTATAAGCTACAAGAAATTGGGCTAGGAAGCAATATGTGCACTTGGGTCAAGAATTGGTTAGATAACAGAGAGCAGCGAGTTGTGGTTAATGGATCTCTTTCAAATTGGACTGAAGTGTTAAGTGGTGTGCCACAAGGCTCGGTATTAGGACCACTATTGTTCAACATTTTCATTAACGTCCTAACAGAAGGTCTAGAGAGCATAGTGTCTATTTTTGCAGACGATACAAATTGTGTAAGGCTATAAATACAGAGGAGGATGCTGAGTCTCTTCAGAACAACTTAGTTAAATAAGAAGCATGGGCAGCCAAATGGAGAATGCGCTTCAACACAGACAAGTGTTAGGTAATGCACTGTGGTAGCAAGAACAAAAATAACACTTACAAACTGAATGGGGTAACATTAGGGGATACTGTACTGGAAAAAGACTTAGGTGTTCTCATTGATAGCAAACTAAGCAGCAGTTCCCAAAGTAAGATGGCATCAAAAAAGGCTAATAAGATACTAGCATGCATAAAACGGGGAATTGATGCAAGGGACGAGAGTGTTATACTCCCATTATATAAATCACTAGTGAGGTCGCACCTTGAATACTGTGTATAATTCTGGGCACCGTACTACAAAAAGGATATCCTGGAGCTAGAAAAGGTTCAGAGGAGGGCGACTAAACTAATTAAGGGCATGGATACGATGGAATACAAGGAAAGGCTTGAAAGACTAGGCATGTTTACATTGGAAAAGAGGAGACTAAGAGGGGATATGATCAACATTTACAAATATATAAGGGGACAATACACAGAGCTTGCGCAGGACCTGTTTTTGGCCAGATAAACACACAGGACTCGTGGACACTCGCTCAGGTTAGAGGAGAGGAGATTCCGCACAATACGTCGTAAAGGCTTTTTCACGGTATGGACAATACGTGTTTGGAATTCCCTGCCTGAGGGAGTTGTAATGGCGGAATCTGTCAACACCTTTAAGAATGGGTTAGATAAATTCCTAGTGGATAAGGATATCCAGGGTTATGGGGCATGGTCACGCATTATAGTTACTACAAAAAGGGATAAAATGCAACGGCTGACATCAGCATCAGTCAAAAATTTTTAACTAATCATCATGCATAGGAGAACAAAAATAGGTTGAACTCGATGGACAAATGTCTTTTTCAACCTAGATACTATGTTACTATGTTACTTTCACTGTCATAAACCGGGGACACCACCAAAGTGCCAGGAGCGTCCTGAGATCAACCGCTTCCCTGGCACCTCGCACAACGCTATGGGAGACATCATGTGTAGCAACACTGGCTGCTCAGCCTTCCTTATGTCCCCAATTGAAACATTTCAAGGTGTAAGATTACAGAGGCATTACTGATTCTGAGGTGGATTATCTCATAGCTTGTAATACATTTTCTTTATTGGCAACTTACACATTGAATTAGGAGGCCCAATGATATTTTCTGTTATGGTTTTACAGCATTTTAGTGATCAAGGTCATCTCTCTGTATTTAAAGCAAAATGTAATGCTGGAATGCAGATATCAAGTCTTGAAATATATTATTGACTAAAATCTTCATGCTTGTACTCTCTGTTATGGGTCTTGGATCAAGACTTGATGGTGAACTTGAGAACTTGTATACCTGTAGGGTTATCCTACATGATCCTCAAAAAGAAGATTGAGGTTCCCATTTCAGCAGGATATAAGTTCCTGGGGGGCATACTTGATAAGATGGACTTAGGAAATACATATACAGTAGGTAGGAAACAGTGACATGCAGTGAGGTGAGGCAGGTGAGGCAGAGCCCTACCTGTCATATTCCAGTATTCTCCAGAGTTTTTACTATACAAATTATATGAACAATTCAAAGAATATATTATAAATATTTTTTTTGTATTATTTTAATAATTTTTTTAGTCAAAACTAAAGGATTTAAAGGACTATGGCAAATGAGGTATTGCCTCCCCTGCCTACTTTTTCCGCACATCTCTGACCAAAACTCACCAAATTTCAAGCAGTACCTTTGTATTATGCCCACATGAACCCTTGGGTTGTTATTGTGTGTAAATCTGGCTCTGGTACTAGCCAGTGCCTCCTCAGCCATTTACCTCACCGCATGTCACTGGTAGGAAGACAGGGAGAGACAAGCTACAGGTCAAGAAATTCTACTAATAACTAGAGAGCATTGTAAGTACAAAATTTGGACTAAACTAAAGGAAATATAGTGACTGTAGCTGGCTTATCTTGAGGAAGCAGATGAGCTACAGTATATCTATCCTTTATACAGTGCATTGCGGGGTTAGACATTCCACAAAACACCCAATTGTGCACCTTCTGCCAGTCCACAGCAACTGTTGCCGCCGCCCCCCCCCCCCCTTAAATATGTGTTGTCACAATATCACAAAAAAGGGGTCTGGAACCAAAGTGCTGGGTGCTAGTCGCATCTAAATAGGGCACTGCATTTCTGTACAGGGTACCAGGCACCCCAAAAACAGGATGAGTTAAATTGTCAAAATGACTGTGCCACTCCCTTGGCTTTGCACCCTGGTTGGAAGCGTTAGTCACAAATCCCTCCTTGTAGCCATAGCACAGTGGGCAGAAAGGTCATGAAGCACTATACTAAGCCCAATTAGTTTTCCATATCCTAGAGAGGCAGGATGAATCTTCCATGAATCATTAGTTTTAGGTGTCTAAAATTTCAGTTTCTCCATATTTCATACTGCTGTATGTAAACATTTGCAGAATATATTCCACTGGAATACATCTAAAGAAGAAAAGAACAACATTGATGATATCTCTGCCAATTTTCATGCAAATTGGTTGTATTATTTCAAAGTTATTAGCCTTTGAAAATAAGGGGTTATAATGGAAGGTTCAGTAATTATACTGGTGAATGCTGTCATCTGCTAAATATTTGGAAGGCCACACATCATTTATGAACATATTTATAATTCTATATTAAAACTGCATACAAAATGGAGCAGGCACAATTCCAAGAGAAAATTCTGCATATTTCTTTAAAATAAATCATTATGGTTGACATTTACCAGACACATGAGAGTTGTAGCTAAGCCGGCTGCATGTGCAGCCAAAAACTAAATATATTTTTATTTTGAATATTTTTTGTCAGCTCTATTATTACAAACAGTTTTGATGCAGAACAAGTATCAGAGTGTAAATGTATACATGTGTTCATAAATATGTTCACACATATGTTGTGTGGCTTTCCAAGTATTTGACTGATGCTAGCATCAGGATATAGTTTCATTCAAGTCTTGAGCACAGTTTTTGTTAGTTATTTTTTTTTTGTTTTTTTTCGTGTTATTTTGACAGTGGGAAAATCCATCAAAAACAAATCTGATGTTACTGTAGTTTCTTTTTGGTTTAAATTCACACATATTATATATGTAAATATTATACATTATCTCTTATATAATAGCCCAGATCTGTGACCCTGTGCCTGTGTGCCTAATTCTGGGTTGAGTCAAAGCGCTGGGCGGAGTCACAGTCACAGATCTGGCCAATTACATAGGAGATGGGAAAATGAACAACCAGCCCAGGATCCACTTTCTCTGGTGTCCCAGCATGGCTGCAGGCATGGGGGGGCTGAGGCACAGTACTCTCCCTGGCCGGTGGTCTGCCCGAGGCACAGCTCTCCAGGTGCAGCCTCTCTCTGTGCTGCATGGGGGGACTGCTCAGCTGCATGACCCGGGGATCAGGAACCAGTGCCAGCCAGCTGACCCCGCCGCACACTTCACCTGCAGCAGCCGGACCCCATACTCCACCCTGTGCGGGTACAGCATCCCCACCATCATGTCTTCCTGTCCTCAACACCCTGAGCAGGTCTGGGATGCAGCAGCTGAGGACATTACATGGTTCAAGCCATGGACTACAGGTATGGATAACCCCGCACCCGCCTCTCCCCCACCCGCGGCACCCTGCATCTTCCCTACCTGCGGCACCAGCCCTTCCCCCACCCACAGCACCACCGCAACTGCCCCTCCCCCACCCACGGCACCCCCACACCTGCTCCTCCCCACCCGCGGCACCACTGCACCTGCTCCTCCCCACCCGCGGCACCACTGCACCTGCCCCTCCCCCACCCGTGGCACCCTTGCACATTCCCCTCCCCCACCCACAGCACGCCCGCTGCCACCCTTCCCACACCCGCAGGCAAGTACATTATAAAAGTCCTACTCGTGTACAAATTAAAGTGCCTAAAAAGATTTAAAAATCATTCTAAAATATGGCAACAAACCATATACAATAGAAACAGTTATGTTTGTCTCGCCCACATGCCAAGTGTCATGCTATTGGCATGGCAACCACAGTCAACTGACTTGATGTAATTAGCACATAGGCTTTGGAATGCCCCTATTCTCAGCCTACTCAGTTTCCACTTTTTATCTCTCATCATACATATGGAAATAGGGCTACAGCAAAAGTGACCCCTCCCCCCCCCCCTCACACACACACATAAAGCCCCACCTCTCTCAGGAAATGGGGATAAAATGACTGCAATAGGGCAGTCTTCCTCCATAGAGAACTTTTACAAAAGAACTGATTCATAATATTTATAGGAGGACATTCTACGAAATTAATATTTTTTAAATATTTAAAGTATGTTAAAAAGGTCCATAGCTTACGGTTTAAAAATATCTATTTGGGATTGCAAAATGTTTCCATTGGTAATATACTATGCAAACTATAGTGTATATAATAAAATAATCATAAAGCAATAACATAAATAAAAATGCTTGTGGCAGTACATTTAAAACCTCCATAAGGCTTTTAAAAATGAAATGCTGGATTTCATATTTTCTAAACATAAAATATAGAAATTGAACAATTTACTGTGGAACAAATCTGTTATAATGAAAACATAATACCCATACTGACAGAGTAAGTCCACTTTAATTAAAGCAAAAATATTTTAATTTCATTTGCATTATGTGCTACCAGGTATTTTGTCAAACAGATATATATTTTTTTTCAGGTTATATGGGAGCAAATAGAAATTAGGTTTTTACAATGTAACTCCTTGAGATTATTATTCTGTGTGTTACTTATTTTTCCTTAACAGTATGATATATAATACAAAATAACAGCATAGGTTTCACAGAATAGTGCTTTCTTAAAAACAAACACTTTCCCCTCACAATGGGCCTAATTCAGAAATGATCGCAGCAGCAAACACAACCATACAGACAATCATAATACCGACACCTACAAATACCAACAGGCAGTGCCGTAACTAGGCATTTTAGCGCTGTGTGCAAGAAACGGCATTGGCGCCCCCCATGCAAGATAGGGGCAGTGCGTGCTGCAGGCGCGCAAAAAATATATAGGGGCGTGGCTTCATGGGGAAGGGGCGTGGCCACAAAATCATACCAATTCATACTACGGTGCAAAGTAGCGTCACTACACCAGGTAGAGCCCCTTTTACACATTACGGCAGACAGTCCCCCTTTTTACACATTACGGCAGACAGCGTCCCCCTTTTACACATTACGGTAGACAGCGTGCCCTTTTTACACATTATGGCAGACAGCATCCCCTTTTTTACACATTATGGCAGACAGTGCCCCCTTTTTACACATTACGGCAGACAGCGTCCCTTTTTTACACATTACGGCAGACATTGTCCCCCTTTTTACACATTATGGCAGACAGCGTCCCTTTTTACACATTACGACAGACATTGTCAACCTTTTTACACATTACGGCAGACAGCGTCCTCTTTTTACACATTATGGCAAACAGCGTCCCCCTTTTTACACATTGCGGCAGACAGTGTCCCCCTTTTTACACATTACAGCAGGCAGAGTCCCCTTTTTTACACATTATGGCAGACAGCGTGCCCTTTTTACACATTACAGCAGACAGCATCCCCCTTTTTACACATTACGGCAGACAGCGTCCCCTTTTATACACATTATGGTAGACAGCGTCCCCTTTTTTACACATTACGGCAGACACTGCACCTACTGCAACAATGATAAAAAAAAAAGCCTGATTGATGGCTTACTGTGAGTCCGACTTGTGTTCCAAGGATGCGTGGGTGAGATATGGCTAGAGGTCGGGAGGTTACTTTTTTCAGATTGACCATGTTTAACATTCCTATTGTGAGGAATGTGAGCAAGCCGGCAAGCATGTCTTTTACATAGACAGAAGATTCATTCAGAAATCACCCGGGATCCACTTTATCAGAGAGATGAGAGCTACACTCCTCCATACACTCCTCCATGTGGCTTACCTTGATGAGCAGCAGCAGCAGCAGCAGCACAGCCCAGCTCCAGCCCAGGACATGGAACGGAAGTCCCTCTTCAGTGTAGACGCTGCAGGAGGAGCGGCACGGAGCAGAGCACACACACACATAGGGAAAGAGACTCAGGCTGCCCAGCGCAACGCTGCCCGCTGTGATGCATAATAGAAGCGGTGCGTCCGGCAGAGAATTAGGCGGGGCGCAGCGCTACTATTTTACATTACAGCGGGCAGTGGCGGACAAATGGTGTGATTGCGGACGGTGCGCCCACAGGGCAAATGCGCTGTGTGCTAGGCACCGTCCGCACACACCTAGTTACGGCACTGCCGACAGGTCACATAACATACATTATTGAATACTGACAGCCCAAACTCACGACCCTCACAATCTCAACAGTGCATTACCAAACGTAATCCTGACACATACATTCCAGACAAACCACCAAATCGACAATAACAGGGCTTACACCGTAAATACCGACACTCATAATCCTGTCACAATGGGCCTAATTCAGACCTGATCGCTAGCAACCGATTTTTGCACTGCTGCGATCAGATAGTCACTGCCCACAGGGAGTGTATTTTCATGTGCAAGTGTGCAAACACATGTGTATCCGAGCAGCACAAACAGATTTTGTGCAGTCTCTGCGCAGCCCAGGACTTACTTAGCCACTGCGATCACATCAGCCTGTCCGGGACTGGAATTGACCTAAAGAACCCTCCCTGCAAACGCCTGGACACGCCTGCATTTTTCCAACCACTTCCTGAAAACGGTCAGTTGCCACCCACAAATGGCTTCTTCCTGTCAATCTCCTTGTGATCGCTCGTGCGAACGGATACGTTGCACAAATCCATCGCTGAGCAGTGATCCACTTTGTACCCGTGCGACGCACCCGCGCATTGCGGTACATACGCATGTGCAGTTTGGACCTGATCACCCGCTGTGCAAAAACGCACAGTAGCGTTCAGGTCTGAATTACCCCCAATACTGACAACCCACTATACCGCACCCACAATGCTGATAACAACAAATTTCTCAAATCTGGTGGCTGGGAACCCGGGGACGGTATGCAGACCTCCGGGATCCTGAACGTTACCATATCAGCCACAACCCATATATACAAATGGGTAGCCCCAGAGAGATTTCTATTGCAGTAGAAGGTGGCCTGGGCTGGCTGCCAGTAATAAGATGGAGCCGCCATAAATAGGAAGGTGCAGATAGCGGGTAAGGGTAGAAAATGGTCAGGGCTTGCCGTCTGTAATAGGACAGCATACGTACCTGAGTACCTAGAAACAATCCCCTGGACGCCGATCCATCAGCGCTGTTGAACAATTTTTTTTTAATGTGTATATTCGAGGGCGCTGCTCTTGTAACGCGGCTGCAGCAGCTCCCTCAAAGTCACTATAGTGACACAGGCCAGGCGGCTGGCTGCCTGTAGGGGGAGCTGCAGCGAGAGTGTGCAGCTCCTCTCAGGCAGTACAACGTGGATCGTTCTTTCAGCCAGGTACCGTGCACTGACTGAGGGCAAGCAGATGCTGTGGCTGCCTCCAGAGCTCAGTCTCGCAGTGATCCTTCAGCAGCCAGGTAGAGGAGGGGGGTGAAGGAGGGACCAGTAGGCTGTAATGCATTGTACTGGTCACGTGATGTACATGGCATGCTGTCCTGATTACTGCAGCAGTGCTTCCTGTTACTGGTGGAGGGATGAAGGGGGGGTATACTGTGTGCATCTATAATATGTATGTATGTTGTGTGCATGTATACTGTGTGTATATATATGTATACTATGTGAGTGTATATATGTATGTATGTATGTATGTATGTATGTATGTATGTATGTATATACTATGTATGTATGTATACTGTGGGGTAAATTTACTAAGATGGGAGTTCTACTGTATTTAAGATGGGATGTTGCCCATAGCAACCAATCAGAGTCCAGGTATTATCTTCTAGAAGGTGCTAGTAGAAGTACTGTAAAATCTGATTGGTAGCTATGGGCAACATCCCATCTTAAATAGAACTCTCATCTTAGTAAATTTACCCCTAAGTGTGTGTGTATGTATGTATGTATGTATGTATGTATGTATGTACAGTATGTATGCATGCGTGCATGTATACTGTGTGTATGTATGTGTGCATGTATACTGTGTGTGTATGTATGTGTGCATGTACAGATATACTGTGTATGCATGTATTGTTTATTTATTTATTTATTAACAGTTTCTTATATAGCGCAGCATAATCCATTGCGCTTTACAATTAGAACAACAGTAAGGGAACAAAACGGGGTAAAAACAGACAGACATAGAGGTAGGAAGGCCCTGCTTGCAAGCTTACAATGTATGCTAATGTACGTGTGTGTACGGCGGTCTGGCACTCCTCTGACATACAAACTGATACTCAGACGCACTCTGTATTAAATTGTAATCCTGGTAGAAAAGGCAGGAGGACACGTTGGTATGCTGCCTTTTTTACCGTGAGTGTGTATGTGTTTAGAAATATTATATATATATATATATATATATATATATAGCAGCGCAGATGTACGGCACTCACAACCATTCGGAAAGGAAGAGACAAAAAGCACGTTTGCTATACAACGTTTCAAACTCTGTTTGAGTTTTTCCTCAGGTAAACATACATAACATGAAACACACTCACCTTAAATCCCCTCTAAACAACATGGTGCAATTCAATGATTGGTGGCAATTTCGAGCACGGAGATTCCTGCCCGACTCTCTGGCCCACACAGATGACGTCACCGTGTATGAACGTGGCGCACGCCGTACACGTAACCTGGCAACCACCCGCTACACTGTAGAAACAGAGCGGCGTGTCACCATGGCAACATAAACCTCAACCAACACAATACATATTTTGCCGACGAGGACATGCATTAATCATACATTAGAGAAACCTCAATCAAGAACTAAACAAACATTGATTGAACACATAAATCCAACTATTTTAGCATAACATATGCAGTATGAATCCGGTTATGATTATAGTAATAGTACATAAGTAACATTATGTGACATTATCAACTGAAGAATCAGCTGCCATACAACAATCACCTTCTATATTATTTCGCCCATAAATCCTGATCTTACAGAAAACTGAGATATGAATTCATCTCATTAAGGCCTCTTGGATGGATGACATCCATCCTATGAATCCACTCGGTTTCACGCCTAAGAAGTCTAAGATTACGGTCACCACCTCTACGATCTGAGGGAATGTGGTCTATCATTCTATATCTGAGACTATTCAGCGCATGTCGTGCTTCAACAAAGTGGCGAGCCACCGGTTGATCACTAGTGCCCTTACTAAGAGCCAGGCGGATGGAAGAGCGATGTGCTGCCATACCCTCTTTGAATTTACATTGGGTCTTCCCTATATATGATAATCCACAAGGGCAGAGAAGATGATAGACTACATGAGTGCTTTCGCATGTGAGGTGATGCCTAATTTTATATTTAGTACCCAAATGTGGGTGACAAAAAGTGTCACCAACAAGCAGAAAATTGCAAGTAGTACACGGACATTTAAAGCAACCTTTGCGAATTGTAGAGAGAAAATGTTGTTTAGTATTAACGGTGGTTTTGGAAATATCTGTTTTGACTAATAAGTCCCTCAAATTTCTAGAACGAAAGTAGCAAGATCTTATATTACTATTTTTTAGACCTATCTCCCCATCAGAAGATTTAACTGGCCATAATTTCTTAGAAACAGAACTAACGACCGGAGAAGCCGTATTGAAGCGATTTACCCAATTAAATGTGTTGTTATTAATTTTAGGGGCTTGTTTCTGCAATAGAGAGGCCCTACTCAGGGACATAACTCTTTCTTTTGCATTCAACAAGTCACGCAAAGAATACCCCCTCTGTAGGAATTTATCAATAAGCGTATCAATTTGTGAAGCAGCAACAGTGTCAATGTTGTTAATTCTTGTGATGCGTAACATCTGAGAAAAAGGTAAACTTTTTTTGACATGCACTGGGTGACAACTCTGATAATGCAAAATCGTGTTTCTGTCTGTTTCTTTTGTGAATAATGTAGTGGATAAATCACCATTGTTGTTACTGATTTTGACGTCAGGAAATGAAATCTCTTGCTGACTCATGACAAAAGTAAATTTGACTGGGGAATCAGAGCTGTTATGGTTATTCATCAACTCTAAAAAAACTAGCTTGCGACCCAGTCCAAATCAAAAACAAATCGTCTATAAATCTAGTATAAAACATAATTTTAGACGAAACATCGGCATGATCAAAAAATATTTTCTGTTCGACACCAAACATAAATGAATGTGCATAGCTAGGGGCCATAGAGGACCCCATAGCACAGCCCGTTGACTATAGATAAATTTTGTTGTCGAGCAGAAAAAAATTACATGTCAAAACAACTTCCAGCATGTTGAGCAAAATCTCAACATGAGAGATGTCAAAGCCACCCTGCAGCACCAATAACTCTCTAACAGACCTCATGCCCTCATCATGAGGGATAATAGTATACAAACTAGAGACGTCAGCTGTAATTAGCCACGCCCCTGAAGGTAAAGTCTCCAATACCAGTAATTTATTAAGTAAGGCTGTCGTATCAAGAAGAAAGTTTTTGTGCTGTTGCACCAAAGGTTGCAGTATAGAATCTAAAAAGATTGATGTTGGTTGTAAGAGGGACCCACGGGCCGAGACAATGGGGCGTCCTGGTGGTGGAGAAACCCCCTTGTGAACCTTGGGCAGTGTATATAGAACAGGCATAATGGGGTGTTTAGGAAGCAAAATAGAGAAGATCTTATCATCAATAATATTTGCGTCCATAGCGGTAAGCAGAACGTCACATAATTTCTTCATGACTTGAAGCGTAGGATCCCTGCTAAGAAGTTGGTATACAGTTGAATCACTCAATTGGCGCAAGATTTCATCACGATAATCGCTCAAATCTTGCAACACAATACCGCCACCTTTATCCGCTGGACGGATCACCAACTGTTCATTTTGCGACAAGGTCTTGATTGCATCTTTTTCCAAAGCAGATATATTAAGATGTTGGCAAGGTAACTTTTTAACGCTGGATTGTGTTTCAGATTCTAGCATGCGCATAAAAGTTTTTATCGATGCATTCGTTGAAGGTGGATCAAACATGGATTTTTCTTGGACCTTTTTTAGCTGGAGTGGTATATCGATTGCTTTCGTGTTACTAGCTTCAATCTCAGCTTTTGAAAAGAATTCTTTAATTTTCAGTTGCCTATGAAGGCAAAACTTTTCAATCTGCCATTGAAAATCATTAAAGTGTGAGCTTGGGATAAAAGAGAGTCCTTTAGACAAAAGACTGGTCTCACTTGCACTTAACGTATGAGAGGACAAATTGAAGATTATTTGGTTTTCTTCTGTAATGGAGGTTTTTTGGAAACATTTTTGTCTCCAGTTTTGCCCACCTCTTCGATTGAACCTTCTTGATGTTGCCTGATGCGATTTCGCGTCTCTGCCGCTAAAGGGATAAATGCCTTATTTCTACGTGCAGAATTTGGCCTCTCGCCGTCACTTGTTGCGCTGCTTCCTTCTTGTGAGGAGTCTGTGTCGACTGTGTTTTTCTGTAGTTGATTTCTTCTAAAAAAAAGTTTTTTTGTGGTCAAAGGATTTAGACTCCCTACTACCTGTTAGCCACCTGTAAACCTGGTGTTGCTCATAATCAAGCTGTACTTTATGTAATTTCTCACGTTTAAATTTCAGGATATCTTTCTTATAAATGGTCAGTTGATTATTGAATTTGCTCAGCCAGTCAGCATCAGCGTCAGTCTGAAGGCAAGCTAAATGAACTGTTTCAAATGCAGCAATTTTGGAGTTAATAGCGATCTCCTCCTTCTTAGATTGTTCAATCACTAAAAGCATAAGATCGAATGAGCATTTATTGAGGATGTTGATCCATTTTTTGCAAAAGGCCGGATCAAATCGTCCGATTGTCGGACAGTTCCGGACCCTAAACCCTCTGGGTATTTGTTTTGCACGAAAGTAATCACTCAAAGAAACTCCATGAAGATGAAAATCAATTAATTTCTTTTTTAAAGATAATAAATCACGAAATATAATGTCATTTGGTAAACCCTCTACCTGGTCGCTCATATGTTCCTGATGTAAAATAGCTTCAGATTCAGATTCTGAGTAACTAAACATATCATGAAGAGGCACCAATGATGGGTTAAAATGTTCGCCGTTGTTTTCAGGTAGTTCAGCCATCGTGTACCCACTGTATAGTCAAGGGAGTTACCACAATCGTTTAAAGTGCAAGTGCTCACAACAAACTTGATGTAAAAACAAACATCAAATTGCAAGTGAAAAAACCATTAAAAACAATTATGAACCAGTGCACATACCACCTCCACTTGATAATGCAGTCTGGTCAAAAGCAATATGTTGTTTAGCCCGGAGCAATGAAGACTCAGGTGCCCTGGTCCGATCCAGTATCACTGTGATCCATATACAATGCAGCAGGCCCGGCACTCCACAAGGAAGAAGCAACTTGGTTTGGTGCCCATACAATAAAGGGGAAATACAGCAGCGCAGATGTACGGCACTCACAACCATTTGGAAAGGAAGAGACAAAAATCACGTTTGCTATACAACGTTTCAAACTCTATTTGAGTTTTTCCTCAGGTAAACATACATAACATGAAACACACTCACCTTAAATCCCCTCTAAACAACATGGTGCAATTCAATGATTGGTGGCAATTTCGAGCGCTGAGATTCCTGCCCGACTCTCTGGCCCACACAGATGACGTCACCGCGTATGAACGTGGCGCACGCCGTACACGTAACCTGGCAACCACCCGCTACACTGTAGAAACAGAGCGGCGTGTCACCATGGCAACATAAACCTCAACCAACACAATACATATTTTGCCGACGAGGACATGCATTAATCATACATTAGAGATACATCAATCAAGAACTAAAGGACTCTCTTTTATCCCAAGCTCACACTTTAATGATTTTCAATGGCAGATTGAAAAGTTTTGCCTTCATAGGCAACTGAAAATTAAAGAATTCTTTTCAAAAGCTGAGATTGAAGCTAGTAACACGAAAGCAATCGATATACCACTCCAGCTAAAAAAGGTCCAAGAAAAATCCATGTTTGATCCACCTTCAACGAATGCATCGATAAAAACTTTTATGCGCATGCTAGAATCTGAAACACAATCCAGCGTTAAAAAGTTACCTCGCCAACATCTTAATATATCTGCTTTGGAAAAAGATGCAATCAAGACCTTGTCGCAAAATTAACAGTTGGTGATCCGTCCAGCGGATAAAGGTGGCGGTATTGTGTTGCAAGATTTGAGCGATTATCGTGATGAAATCTTGCGCCAATTGAGTGATTCAACTGTATACCAACTTCTTAGCAGGGATCCTACGGTTCAAGTCATGAAGAAATTACGTGACAGTGACATTCTGCTTACCGCTATGGACGCAAATATTATTGATGATAAGATCTTCTCTATTTTGCTTCCTAAACACCCCATTATGCCTGTTCTATATACACTGTCCAAGGTTCACAAGGGGGTTTCTCCACCACCAGGACGCCCCATTGTCTCGGCCCGTGGGTCCCTCTTACAACCAACATCAATCTTTTTAGATTCTATACTGCAACCTTTGGTGCAACAGCACAAAAACTTTCTTCTTGATACGACAGCCTTACTTAATAAATTGCTGGCATTGGAGACTTTACCTTCAGGGGCGTGGCTAATTACAGCTGACGTCTCTAGTTTGTATACTATTATCCCTCATGATGAGGGCATGAGGTCTGTTAGAGAGTTATTGGTGCTGCAGGGTGGCTTTGACATTTTTCATGTTGAGATTTTGCTCAACATGCTGGAAGTTGTTTTGACATGTAATTTTTTTCTGTTCGACAACAAAATTTATCTACAGTCAACGGGCTGTGCTATGGGGTCCTCTATGGCCCCTAGCTATGCACATTCATTTATGTTTGGTGTCGAACAGAAAATATTTTTTGATCATGCCGATGTTTCGTCTAAAATTATGTTTTATACTAGATTTATAGACAATTTGTTTTTGATTTGGACTGGGTCGCAAGCTAGTTTTTTAGAGTTGATGAATAACCATAACAGCTCTGATTCCCCAGTCAAATTTACTTTTGTCATGAGTCAGCAAGAGATTTCATTTCTTGACGTCAAAATCAGTAACAACAATGGTGATTTATCCACTACATTATTCACAAAAAAAACAGACAGAAACACGATTTTGCATTATCAGAGTTGTCACCCAGTGCATGTCAAAAAAAGTTTACCTTTTTCTCAGATGTTACGCATCAGAAGAATTAACAACATTGACACTGTTGCTGCTTCACAAATTGATACGCTTATTGATAAATTCCTACAGAGGGGGTATTTTTTGCGTGACTTATTGAATGCAAAAGAAAGAGTTATGTCCCTGAGTAGGGCCTCTCTATTGCAGAAACAAGCCCCTAAAATTAATAACAACACATTTAATTGGGTAAATCGCTTCAATTCGGCTTCTCCGGTCGTTAGTTCTGTTTCTAAGAAATTATGGCCAGTTAAATCTTCTGATGGGGAGATAGGTCTAAAAAATAGTAATATAAGATCTTGCTACTCTCGTGCTAGAAATTTGAGGGACTTATTAGTCAAAACAGATATTTCCTAAACCACCGTTAATACTAAACAACATTTTCTCTCTACAATTCGCAAAGGTTGCTTTAAATGTCGGTGTACTACTTGCAATTTTCTGCTTGTTGGTGACACTTTTTGTCACCCACATTTGGGTACTAAATATAAAATTAGGCATCACCTCACGTGCGAAAGCACTCATGTAATCTATCAGCTTCTCTGCCCTTGTGGATTATCATATATAGGGAAGACCCAATGTAAATTCAAAGAGCGTATGGCAGCGCATCGCTCTTCCATCCGCCTGGCTCTTAGTAAGGGCACTAATGATCAACCAGTGGCTCGCCACTTTGTTGAAGCACGACATGCGCTGAATAGTCTCGGATATAGAATGATAGACCACATTCCCTCAGATCGTAGAGGTGGTGACCGTAATCTTAGACTTCTTAGGCGTGAAACCGAGTGGATTCATAGGATGGATGTCATCCATCCAAGAGGCCTTAATGAGATGAATTCATATCTCAGTTTTCTGTAAGATCAGGATTTATGGGCGAAATAATATAGAAGGTGATTGTTGTATGGCAGCTGATTCTTCAGTTTATAATGTCACATAATGTTACTTATGTACTATTACTATAATCATAACCGGATTCATACTGCATAGGTTATGCTAAAATAGTTGGATTTATGTGTTCAATCAATGTTTGTTTAGTTCTTGATTGAGGTTTCTCTAATGTATGATTAATGCATGTCCTCGTCGGCAAAATATGTATTGTGTTGGTTGAGGTTTATGTTGCCATGATGACACGCCGCTCTGTTTCTACAGTGTAGCGGGTGGTTGCCAGGTTACGTGTACGGCGTGCGCCACGTTCATACGCGGTGACGTCATCTGTGTGGGCCAGAGAGTCGGGCAGGAATCTCAGCGCTCGAAATTGCCACCAATCATTGAATTGCACCATGTTGTTTAGAGGGGATTTAAGGTGAGTGTGTTTCATGTTATGTATGTTTACCTGAGGAAAAACTCAAATAGAGTTTGAAACGTTGTATAGCAAACGTGCTTTTTGTCTCTTCCTTTCCAAATGGCTGTGAGTGCCGTACATCTGCGCTGCTGTATTTCCCCTTTATTGTAAGGGCACCAAACCAAGTTGCTTCTTCCTCGTGGAGTGCCGGGCCTGCTGCATTGTATATATATATATATATATATATATATATATATATATATATATTGTAACAGGAGACTTGCTAGAATGTGCTCTGCTACAAAAATCCACCAACGACCGACTCCAGGCTTGTGCAAAAACAGCAAATACCTTTTATTCAGGTAGCTTTAAAACAAAGATATGCATAAACAAAGATCATTGTCTTCAGTATAAACTACCAGTGAGGTTAGGCCCTGCCTCACTCCCTCTTACTAAATAAGGAACCCTTCAGGTCCCGGCATCCTGACACTAGTAGCCCAGCCCTCCAGATCACACTGTCCCTAGCAGGCCTATCACCTGGACACTAATTGCCTTCAGGAGCCCTGACTCATGGGAGAGACTCTGCTTTAAACCCAGCTCCCAGGTGCTGGCTGATGAAGCAGCTTCTTGGGCTAAGAAGCCTATAAGACCTAGTCTGGGCCAAACGGATGGGAACCCGGTCCATCCACACTTCCCATCCACCCCCAGGACCCTGTGTGTAGCTTACAGGTGGCAAAGTGCCTCTCCTGCCACATACCCTTTCCCTCAGCTTTTCGTGGCTAAGAAAAGCGGCATGTGACATTGGCAAGGTTTCACCTTCGCCAATTATTTTGGGCTGACAAATCTTTGGGACATAACTTGGGCCCATACACCTGGGTCCCATGTTCCTTTCCCAAGTACACGTCCGCGGCCCTTTTAACTGGCCTTGGAATCTATTTCCATTAAATGTTGGTGGCACCAACTCCACTGTGCCACCTTCCCTTTCCCTCCACTTTGGCATAGTGGCCGAAGTGGTTGTTTCAATGGACAACTTCCTGTTGCCCACTAAACTTCCCCTTCTCTTCACCTTTCCACCTTTAGGGATGTTTCCCTTATCGAGCTCGGATTTACTGGCTACTGAGGAAGTCGCTACACTCTTGTCTGGGTGTTTGTGACCCCTGACCTTAACCAACTCTGGACTGGGGAAGGTTTTTAAGTACACTCTGGGCTTAGTAGTCACCTCGGCCCTCACTGGTCTTGGCCTATATGGACAATTCCACCTTTTATGGCCAAGCTCTTGGCACCGGTAACACTTAGTCTCTGCCCTGACTTTAATTGTTCTGAGGTCATGGTCCAACTTTGCCCCCACCCTTTCCCTCCGAGTGAGGCACTGGTCCCGAGTCTCAGATAGTCCTTTAATTTGTTGAGCTATTAGTGCTTCCTTCAGTCTTTCCAGCTTTGATAACATTTCCTTCATTAATGTGACTGCTTCGTCCTCCGATCTCCCATCTTTGATCCTAGTCACCAACTCCTGCCGTTCTAGGACTGGCACATAACCCATTTTGAGTCTCTTGTCAAGGTCTCTCCGTAGTCTAGGAATCTCCTTCACTGTTTCTTTTAGCTGGCTGTTACTTAGGGCCAGCTTTTGCAACTCTCCCCCCAAAGTGTCCAGCTCTCGTGTCTCATATACAGAACTCTCCCTGGGTAGAGCAACCTCAGAAATGGGACTCTGCACCGATTCCTCTGAGACAGGTTCTTGCTCCTTACTTAGTGTGTCCTTTATGAACTGTCCCAGTTCAGCAATTGGATCTTGAGCCTCACGTGGTGGATCATGCCGGAGTGCAACAACCCCAAGAACGAAATCTTGCACTTTATCCTCCTCATACACGAGGGGAACCCCTTCGGTAGCAGGTTCCTGGATGACTTCGGAAGTGGACTCCTGTATTGCAACTATCTTAGCCATGACTAGCTCATGTGGGCGAGACACCTCCAAAGGTACAGTCTTTGTCTGTGATTCGTCAGAGAAAGTCTCACATGTGCACTGGATGTCCAGATCCTGGGTTTCCAAGACCTCAACAGAAGCAATCTCCAGCTCAGATAAGACTTCCTGCTCTAGGATGGGCTCTTGAGTTGTTATAAAATTGCCATCTGTCCAGGTAGATTCCTGGGGTTTATCATTCTGCCACAGATCCAGCAGATTAGAGGATTCTTGTTTTGGAGGTGGATGATCACTTGACATCAAGTAAACCTCTCCCAGCTCCATTACCGCTTCCTCCTCACTCCTTGTCAACTGAGGAGCAGCTGGGCATCCCACATCCTCATCTCGTGTCTCCATAAACACATCTTCTTTGAGCCCCTGTGGCTGCCATGCTCCATCTTGAACAGGTTCTACTGAACTCAGGGCTTTGTTCGACTCTTCACCCAAGCTACTATGACATTCTTTTTCCAGAGAATGAGGTGGTGCTGCTTCGGAGGAACTTCTCACTGCTGTCCTAGGGGTTAACAACAAAACACTGCCATCTTATGTGGCTCTCTCTTGCTGCTTGAAAAATTCCTGTGGATTTTCTGTGCACTGCCCAATAATGGCTGCAGCTTCCTCCATGCTCTGGAATGGCAATACCAACTGAATGGACATTAGTGCCTGTAAATGCTCTACCTCTGGGGAAGGGACCTCATTTCCACTTTCCAGGCAGATGGCCTTACTAGTGGCATAGCAAGGAGCCTTCCGGGCCTTAGGCACTGGCAGCTCTAGCTCAACTTTCCTGTTCCTTCTGGCTGGAACAGGGAATCCAGTATAGCCAGGTTCCACTACAGTATAGTACCATTCTTCCGCAGCCTGCACCACTATTGGTGTCATTTCCCCTGAAGATGGCATCTCCATTTCGGCTGATAATGTCTCTGACCCAACATTCGGCATAATGTCTACAGCAACTGGTATAGCTACACCTGTCTCTGAACTGAAACTAGGCATAGCCAATAGTTTTAGCTGAGAAACCTCCTCCTGAAGCTCCGCCCAGTCTTGTGACAGAGCCTTATTGGCCAGCACCAAACTCCCATATCGTGTTTGGTCATGGGAGATTTCCTCTAATCGTCCTTGGCTATGTACTACAAAGTTTTCAGATCTGGGTTTAGCCTTTGCCAAGGTTTTCTGCAACTCTGACACCTGGCCTGAGAGCTTGGCAATCTCTTCTCTACTCCTTCCCAATTTGGTCAGAGAGTCAGACAAAAGAGATTTCTTCTCCTCCAGCTTTTGCGTTAAGGTGTTCACCTGCTCTTGAAGGGAATCACATGTTTCCTTAAGCTCTTCTAGCTCCTGGTCCTTTAATTGGACAATACTTTCAAGGTCACTTATTTTGTGACACCAAAAAACAAGGTTCCATACTAAAATCTTCCCCAAGATCTGGATTACACCCCAATAAGCTCTCTGCTTCACTCTCCAACTGTGGGGCTTTAATAGGGTCACATAAGTTCCTGACTTGAGGTGTTAGAGCTGTCACCTCTATGGTTTTTTTAGCATGAATTCTCTTTTTGTTACCCATTTGAAGAGACGCTTCAGAATATGCTGTATATCTGAGAATCTTTATTCACCCTGTTACCTTTGAAAACTGTAAGTGAAAGGGAAAATAAAAATTATTTTTTTCTCTTTTTAGTAAAGATTAAGTGGTCCCAAATACCTTACACTGGTAGTGCAAGTAAACAACTTCTCCCTTCAGGCTCTTAAAACTAGAACTCAGGGATTGCTGGGACACATAGTGCCACAACATTTCTCTATTTACAAAGAACCACATTTATAAAAGGTTTCAACTATGCTTGATTGGTCTTAATGAGCCAATTAACAAGGACACCAGACTCCCATTACCAGATTTTGCAGGCACAGGTAAAAATAAGCTTGGAAAAGAAATTCAGTCATAAATTATCAGCTGCTTGCAACCACTTAAAGCAAATCAGCACAGCTACTTTCAATGAATGGTGCACAGCAGAAAAGTCAAAACAGTCCATGCACCCTGTTTAACCCCTTTGCTGCCAATGCAAACCCCTGCACCAAAATCAAATAAACACATTCAGTTTAAACAAAACATATAATTATTTTTACCTTGTGGGGTTGGGATTAACTACTACTCACAACTAGAGATGAGCGCCTGAAATTTTTCGGGTTTTGTGTTTTGGTTTTGGGTTCGGTTCCGCGGCCGTGTTTTGGGTTTGAACGCGTTTTGGCAAAACCTCACCGAATTTTTTTTGTCGGATTCGGGTGTGTTTTGGATTCGGGTGTTTTTTTCCAAAAACACTAAAAAACAGCTTAAATCATAGAATTTGGGGGTCATTTTGATCCCAAAGTATTATTAACCTCAAAAACCATAATTTACACTCATTTTCAGTCTATTCTGAATACCTCACACCTCACAATATTATTTTTAGTCCTAAAATTTGCACCGAGGTCGCTGTGTGAGTAAGATAAGCGACCCTAGTGGCCGACACAAACACCGGGCCCATCTAGGAGTGGCACTGCAGTGTCACGCAGGATGTCCCTTCCAAAAAACCCTCCCCAAACAGCACATGACGCAAAGAAAAAAAGAGGCGCAATGAGGTAGCTGTGTGAGTAAGATTAGCGACCCTAGTGGCCGACACAAACACCGGGCCCATCTAGGAGTGGCACTGCAGTGTCACGCAGGATGGCCCTTCCAAAAAACCCTCCCCAAACAGCACATGACGCAAAGAAAAAAAGAGGCGCAATGAGGTAGCTGTGTGAGTAAGATTAGCGACCCTAGTGGCCGACACAAACACCGGGCCCATCTAGGAGTGGCACTGCAGTGTCACGCAGGATGTCCCTTCCAAAAAACCCTCCCCAAACAGCACATGACGCAAAGAAAAAAAGAGGCGCAATGAGGTAGCTGACTGTGTGAGTAAGATTAGCGACCCTAGTGGCCGACACAAACACCGGGCCCATCTAGGAGTGGCACTGCAGTGTCACGCAGGATGTCCCTTCCAAAAAACCCTCCCCAAACAGCACATGACGCAAAGAAAAAAAGAGGCGCAATGAGGTAGCTGACTGTGTGAGTAAGATTAGCGACCCTAGTGGCCGACACAAACACCGGGCCCATCTAGGAGTGGCACTGCAGTGTCACGCAGGATGTCCCTTCCAAAAAACCCTCCCCAATCAGCACATGATGCAAAGAAAAAGAAAAGAAAAAAGAGGTGCAAGATGGAATTGTCCTTGGGCCCTCCCACCCACCCTTATGTTGTATAAACAAAACAGGACATGCACACTTTAACCAACCCATCATTTCAGTGACAGGGTCTGCCACACGACTGTGACTGATATGACGGGTTGGTTTGGACCCCCCCCAAAAAAGAAGCAATTAATCTCTCCTTGCACAAACTGGCTCTACAGAGGCAAGATGTCCACCTCATCTTCACCCTCCGATATATCACCGTGTACATCCCCCTCCTCACAGATTATCAATTCGTCCCCACTGGAATCCACCATCTCAGCTCCCTGTGTACTTTGTGGAGGCAATTGCTGCTGGTCAATGTCTCCGCGGAGGAATTGATTATAATTCATTTTAATGAACATCATCTCCACATTTTCTGGATGTAACCTCGTACGCCGATTGCTGACAAGGTGAGCGGCGGCACTAAACACTCTTTCGGAGTACACACTTGTGGGAGGGCAACTTAGGTAGAATAAAGCCAGTTTGTGCAAGGGCCTCCAAATTGCCTCTTTTTCCTGCCAGTATAAGTACGGACTGTGTGACGTGCCTACTTGGATGCGGTCACTCATATAATCCTCCACCATTCTATCAATGTTGAGAGAATCATATGCAGTGACAGTAGACGACATGTCCGTAATCGTTGTCAGGTCCTTCAGTCCGGACCAGATGTCAGCATCAGCAGTCGCTCCAGACTGCCCTGCATCACCGCCAGCGGGTGGGCTCGGAATTCTGAGCCTTTTCCTCGCACCCCCAGTTGCGGGAGAATGTGAAGGAGGAGATGTTGACAGGTCGCGTTCCGCTTGACTTGACAATTTTGTCACCAGCAGGTCTTTCAACCCCAGCAGACTTGTGTCTGCCGGAAAGAGAGATCCAAGGTAGGCTTTAAATCTAGGATCGAGCACGGTGGCCAAAATGTAGTGCTCTGATTTCAACAGATTGACCACCCGTGAATCCTTGTTAAGCGAATTAAGGGCTGCATCCACAAGTCCCACATGCCTAGCGGAATCGCTCCCTTTTAGCTCCTTCTTCAATGCCTCCAGCTTCTTCTGCAAAAGCCTGATGAGGGGAATGACCTGACTCAGGCTGGCAGTGTCTGAACTGACTTCACGTGTGGCAAGTTCAAAGGGCATCAGAACCTTGCACAACGTTGAAATCATTCTCCACTGCACTTGAGACAGGTGCATTCCACCTACTATATCGTGCTCAATTGTATAGGCTTGAATGGCCTTTTGCTGCTCCTCCAACCTCTGAAGCATATAGAGGGTTGAATTCCACCTCGTTACCACTTCTTGCTTCAGATGATGGCAGGGCAGGTTCAGTAGTTTTTGGTGGTGCTCCAGTCTTCTGTACGTGGTGCCTGTACGCCGAAAGTGTCCCGCAATTTTTCTGGCCACCGACAGCATCTCTTGCACGCCCCTGTCGTTTTTTAAAAAATTCTGCACCACCAAATTCAAGGTATGTGCAAAACATGGGACGTGCTGGAATTTGCCCATATTTAATGCACACACAATATTGCTGGCGTTGTCCGATGCCACAAATCCACAGGAGAGTCCAATTGGGGTAAGCCATTCCGCGATGATCTTCCTCAGTTGCCGTAAGAGGTTTTCAGCTGTGTGCGTATTCTGGAAAGCTGTGATACAAAGCGTAGCCTGCCTAGGAAAGAGTTGGCGTTTGCGAGATGCTGCTACTGGTGCCGCCGCTGCTGTTCTTGCGGCGGGAGTCCATACATCTACCCAGTGGGCTGTCACAGTCATATAGTCCTGACCCTGCCCTGCTCCACTTGTCCACATGTCCGTGGTTAAGTGGACATTGGGTACAACTGCATTTTTTAGGACACTGGTGAGTCTTTTTCTGACGTCCGTGTACATTCTCGGTATCGCCTGCCTAGAGAAGTGGAACCTAGATGGTATTTGGTAACGGGGGCACACTGCCTCAATAAATTGTCTAGTTCCCTGTGAACTAACGGCGGATACCGGACGCACGTCTAACACCAACATAGTTGTCAAGGACTCAGTTATCCGCTTTGCAGTAGGATGACTGCTGTGATATTTCATCTTCCTCGCAAAGGACTGTTGAACAGTCAATTGCTTACTGGAAGTAGTACAAGTGGGCTTACGACTTCCCCTCTGGGATGACCATCGACTCCCAGCGGCAACAACAGCAGCGCCAGCAGCAGTAGGCGTTACACGCAAGGATGCATCGGAGGAATCCCAGGCAGGAGAGGACTCGTCAGAATTGCCAGTGACATGGCCTGCAGGACTATTGGCATTCCGGGGGAAGGAGGAAATTGACACTGAGGGAGTTGGTGGGGTGGTTTGCGTGAGCTTGGTTACAAGAGGAAGGGATTTACTGGTCAGTGGACTGCTTCCGCTGTCACCCAAAGTTTTTGAACTTGTCACTGACTTATTATGAATGCGCTGCAGGTGACGTATAAGGGAGGATGTTCCGAGGTGGTTAACGTCCTTACCCCTACTTATTACAGCTTGACAAAGGGAACACACGGCTTGACACCTGCTGTCCGCATTTCTGGTGAAATACCTCCACACCGAAGAGCTGATTTTTTTGGTATTTTCACCTGGCATGTCAACGGCCATATTCCTCCCACGGACAACAGGTGTCTCCCCGGGTGCCTGACTTAAACAAACCACCTCACCATCAGAATCCTCCTGGTCAATTTCCTCCCCAGCGCCAGCAACACCCATATCCTCCTCATCCTGGTGTACTTCAACACTGACATCTTCAATCTGACTATCAGGAACTGGACTGCGGGTGCTCCTTCCAGCACTTGCAGGGGGCGTGCAAATGGTGGAAGGCGCATGCTCTTCACGTCCAGTGTTGGGAAGGTCAGGCATCGCAACCGACACAATTGGACTCTCCTTGTGGATTTGGGATTTCAAAGAACGCACAGTTCTTTGCGGTGCTTTTGCCAGCTTGAGTCTTTTCAGTTTTCTAGCGAGAGGCTGAGTGCTTCCATCCTCATGTGAAGCTGAACCACTAGCCATGAACATAGGCCAGGGCCTCAGCCGTTCCTTGCCACTCCGTGTGGTAAATGGCATATTGGCAAGTTTACGCTTCTCCTCCGACAATTTTATTTTAGGTTTTGGAGTCCTTTTTTTACTGATATTTGGTGTTTTGGTTTTGACATGCTCTGTACTATGCCATTGGGCATCGGCCTTGGCAGACGACGTTGCTGGCATTTCATCGTCTCGGCCATGACTAGTGGCAGCAGCTTCAGCACGAGGTGGAAGTGGATCTTGATCTTTCCCTAATTTTGGAACCTCAACATTTTTGTTCTCCATATTTTAATAGGCACAACTAAAAGGCACCTCAGGTAAACAATGGAGATGGATGGATTGGATACTAGTATACAATTATGGACGGGCTGCCGAGTGCCGACACAGAGGTAGCCACAGCCGTGAACTACCGCACTGTACTGTGTCTGCTGCTAATATATAGACTGGTTGATAAAGAGATAGTATACTCGTAACTAGTATGTATGTATAAAGAAAGAAAAAAAAACCACGGTTAGGTGGTATATACAATTATGGACGGGCTGCCGAGTGCCGACACAGAGGTAGCCACAGCCGTGAACTACCGCACTGTACTGTGTCTGCTGCTAATATATAGACTGGTTGATAAAGAGATAGTATACTCGTAACTAGTATGTATGTATAAAGAAAGAAAAAAAAACCACGGTTAGGTGGTATATACAATTATGGACGGGCTGCCGAGTGCCGACACAGAGGTAGCCACAGCCGTGAACTACTGTACTGTGTCTGCTGCTAATATATAGACTGGTTGATAAAGAGATAGTATACTCGTAACTAGTATGTATGTATAAAGAAAGAAAAAAAAACCACGGTTAGGTGGTATATACAATTATGGACGGGCTGCCGAGTGCCGACACAGAGGTAGCCACAGCCGTGAACTACCGCACTGTACTGTGTCTGCTGCTAATATATAGACTGGTTGATAAAGAGATAGTATACTCGTAACTAGTATGTATGTATAAAGAAAGAAAAAAAAACCACGGTTAGGTGGTATATACAATTATGGACGGGCTGCCGAGTGCCGACACAGAGGTAGCCACAGCCGTGAACTACCGCACTGTACTGTGTCTGCTGCTAATATATAGACTGGTTGATAAAGAGATAGTATACTCGTAACTAGTATGTATGTATAAAGAAAGAAAAAAAAACCACGGTTAGGTGGTATATACAATTATGGACGGGCTGCCGAGTGCCGACACAGAGGTAGCCACAGCCGTGAACTACTGTACTGTGTCTGCTGCTAATATATAGACTGGTTGATAAAGAGATAGTATACTCGTAACTAGTATGTATGTATAAAGAAAGAAAAAAAAACCACGGTTAGGTGGTATATACAATTATGGACGGGCTGCCAAGTGCCGACACAGAGGTAGCCACAGCCGTGAACTACCGCACTGTACTGTGTCTGCTGCTAATATATAGACTGGTTGATAAAGAGATAGTATACTCGTAACTAGTATGTATGTATAAAGAAAGAAAAAAAAACCACGGTTAGGTGGTATATACAATTATGGACGGGCTGCCGAGTGCCGACACAGAGGTAGCCACAGCCGTGAACTACCGCACTGTACTGTGTCTGCTGCTAATATATAGACTGGTTGATAAAGAGATAGTATACTCGTAACTAGTATGTATGTATAAAGAAAGAAAAAAAAACCACGGTTAGGTGGTATATACAATTATGGACGGGCTGCCGAGTGCCGACACAGAGGTAGCCACAGCCGTGAACTACCGCACTGTACTGTGTCTGCTGCTAATATATAGACTGGTTGATAAAGAGATAGTATACTCGTAACTAGTATGTATGTATAAAGAAAGAAAAAAAAACCACGGTTAGGTGGTATATACAATTATGGACGGGCTGCCGAGTGCCGACACAGAGGTAGCCACAGCCGTGAACTACCGCACTGTACTGTGTCTGCTGCTAATATATAGACTGGTTGATAAAGAGATAGTATACTCGTAACTAGTATGTATGTATAAAGAAAGAAAAAAAAACCACGGTTAGGTGGTATATACAATTATGGACGGGCTGCCGAGTGCCGACACAGAGGTAGCCACAGCCGTGAACTACCGCACTGTACTGTGTCTGCTGCTAATATATAGACTGGTTGATAAAGAGATAGTATACTCGTAACTAGTATGTATGTATAAAGAAAGAAAAAAAAACCACGGTTAGGTCACTGGTATATACAATTATGGACGGGCTGCCGAGTGCCGACACAGAGGTAGCCACAGCCGTGAACTACCGCACTGTACTGTGTCTGCTGCTAATATAGACTGGTTGATAAAGAGATAGTATACTACTAATATTATATACTGGTGGTCAGGTCACTGGTCACTAGTCACACTGGCAGTGGCACTCCTGCAGCAAAAGTGTGCACTGTTTAATTTTAATATAATATTATGTACTCCTGGCTCCTGCTATAACCTATAACTGGCACTGCAGTAGTGCTCCCCAGTCTCCCCCACAATTATAAGCTGTGTGAGCTGAGCAGTCAGACAGATATATAATATATATAGATGATGCAGCACACTGGCCTGAGCCTGAGCAGTGCACACAGATATGGTATGTGACTGACTGAGTCACTGTGTGTATCGCTTTTTTCAGGCAGAGAACGGATATATTAAATAAACTGCACTGTGTGTCTGGTGGTCACTCACTATATAATATATTATGTACTCCTGGCTCCTGCTATAACCTATAACTGGCACTGCAGTAGTGCTCCCCAGTCTCCCCCACAATTATAAGCTGTGTGAGCTGAGCAGTCAGACAGATATATATAATATTATATATAGATAATAGATGATGCAGCACACTGGCCTGAGCCTGAGCAGTGCACACAGATATGGTATGTGACTGAGTCACTGTGTGCTGTGTATCGCTTTTTTCAGGCAGAGAACGGATTATATTATGTACTCCTGGCTCCTGCTATAACCTATAACTGGCACTGCAGTAGTGCTCCCCAGTCTCCCCCACAATTATAAGCTGTGTGAGCTGAGCAGTCAGACAGATATATATAATATTATATATAGATAATAGATGATGCAGCACACTGGCCTGAGCCTGAGCAGTGCACACAGATATGGTATGTGACTGAGTCACTGTGTGCTGTGTATCGCTTTTTTCAGGCAGAGAACGGATTATAAATAAAAGTGGTGGTCACTGGTCACTATCAGCAAAACTCTGCACTGTACACTACTGAGTACTCCTAATGCTCCCCAAAATTAGTAAATCAAGTGTCTCTCTAATCTATTCTAATTCTAAACGGAGAGGACGCCAGCCACGTCCTCTCCCTATCAATCTCAATGCACGTGTGAAAATGGCGGCGACGCGCGGCTCCTTATATAGAATCCGAGTCTCGCGATAGAATCCGAGCCTCGCGAGAATCCGACAGCGTCATGATGACGTTCGGGCGCGCTCGGGTTAACCGAGCAAGGCGGGAAGATCCGAGTCGCTCGGACCCGTGAAAAAAAACATGAAGTTCTGGCGGGTTCGGATTCAGAGAAACCGAACCCGCTCATCTCTACTCACAACACCCTTAGTCTGGTACTGATGCCCACGAGTTCAGCTTGGTCGGGAGTTCGCTGGTATGTGTGCCGCTACCTTGCGGCTGTTGGGTCCTCTGCCACGTGTGACATGACTAGCAGAAGGGCCCCATGTTCAGGCACCATTTGTAACAGGAGACCTGCTAGAATGTGCTCTGCTACAAAAATCCACCAACGACCGACTCCAGGCTTGTGCAAAAACAGTGAATACCTTTTATTCAGGCATCTCAAAAACAAAGATATGCATAAACAAAGATCACTGTCTTCAGAATAAACTACCAGGGAGGTTAGGCCCTGCCTCACTCCCTCTTACTAAATAAGGAATCTTTCAGGTCCCTGCATCCTGACACTAGTGGCCCAGCCCTCCAGATCCCACTGTCCCTAGCAGGCCTATCACCTGGACACTAATTGCCTTCAGGAGCCCTGACTCATGGGAGAGACTCTGCTTTAAACCCAGCTCCCAGGTGCTGGCTGATGAAGCAGCTTCTTGGGCTAAGAAGCCTATAAGACCTGGTCTGGGCCAAATGGATGGGAACCCGGTCCATCCACACTTCCAATCCACCCCCAGGACCCTGTGTGTAGCTTACAGGTGGCAAAGTACCTCTCCTGCCACAATATATATATATATATATATATATATATATATATATACTAAAATAGTATGACTGTTCAGTCTTAACAGAGGGCACTCACCAATCCACAACTTTAAAAGATTTATTTATTGCATCCAAGACATCAATTCCATGTCGACGTTTCGGCACAAACGACCTGGATGGTTGCCTCTGATGGTCGTCTTGAAAAAGGCTGGTTGTGCCAAAACGTCAACATGGAATTGATGTCTTGGATGCAATAAATAAATCTTTAAAAGTTGTGGATTGGTGAGTGCCCTCTGTTAAGACTGAACAGTCTTATACTATTTTAGTGTATGTGAAAACCTTAAAAGGCTTTCCTGTGGAGCACCCCATTGATGACAGCGATACAGATGAGAGTGTGGACATAACATTGAATATATATATATATATATATATATATATACACATACATACTAGAGGTGTGCACCGGACATTTTTCGGGTTTTGTGTTTTGGTTTTGGATTCGGTTCCGCGGCCGTGTTTTGGATTCGGACGTGTTTTGGCAAAACCCCCCTTAAAAAATTTTGTCGGATTCGGGTGTTTTTTTAAAAAAAAAACCCTCAAAAACAGCTTAAATCATAGAATTTGGGGGTAATTTTGATCCCATAGTATTATTAACCTCAATAACCATAATTTCCACTCATTTCCAGTCTAATCTGAACACCTCACACCTCACAATATTATTTTTAGTCCTAAAATTTGCACTGAGGTTGCTGGATGACTAAGCTAAGCGACCCAAGTGGCCGGCACAAACACCTGGCCCATCTAGGAGTGGCACTGCAGTGTCAGACAGGATGTCACTTGAAAAAATTGGCCCGAAACATCACATGATGCAAAGATAAATAAAAAAAAAGAGGTGCAAGATGAAATTGCCCTTGGGTCATCCCACCCACCCCATCCCACCCACCCTTATGTTGTATAAACAGGACATGCACACTTTAACAAACCAATCATTTCAGCGACAGGGTCTGCCACACGGCTGTGGCTGAAATGACTGGTTGGTTTGGGCCTCCACCAAAAAAGAAGCAATCAATCTCTCCTTGCACAAACTGGCTCTACAGAGGCAAGATGTCCACCTCCTCCTCATTGTCCGATACCCCACCCTTTCACTGTGTACATCCCCCTCCTCACAGAGTATTAATTCGTCCCCACTGGAATCCACCATCACAGGTCCCTGTGTACTTTCTGGAGGCAATTGCTGGTAAATGTCTCCACGGAGGAATTGATTATAATACATTTTGATGAACATCATGTTCTCCACATTTTCTGGAAGTAACCTCCTACGCCGATTGCTGACAAGGTTGCCGGCTGCACTAAACACTCTTTCGGAGTACACACTGGAAGGGGGGCAACTTAGGTAAAATAAAGTCAGTTTGTGCAAGGGCCTCAAAATTGCCTCTTTTTCATGCCAGTATACGTACGGACTGTCTGACATGCCTACTTGGATGCTGTCACTCATATAATCCTCCACCATTCTTTCAATAGTGATAGAATCATATGCAGTGACAGTAGACGACATGTCAGTAATCATTGGCAGGTCCTTTAGTCCGGACCAGATGTCAGCTATCGCTCCTGACTGCCCTGCATCACTGCCAGCGGGTGGTTTTGGAAATTTTATCCTTTTCCTGGCAGCTCCAGTGGCGGTAGAAAATTAAGGAGGAGCTGTAGGCAGGTCACGTTGCGCTTGACTTGACAATTGTCTCACCAGCAGGTCTTTGAACATCTGCAGACTTGTGTCTGCCGGAAAGAGAGATACAACGTAGGCTTTAAACCTAGGATCGAGCACGGTGGCCAAAATGTAGTGCTCTGATTTCAACAGATTGACCACTCGTGAATCCTGGTTAAGCGAATGAAGGGCTCCATCCACAAGTCCCACATGCCTAGCGGAATCTCTTCGTTTTAGCTCCTCCTTCAATCTCTCCAGCTGCTTCTGCAAAAGCCTGATGAGGGGAATGACCTGACTAAAGCTGGCAGTGTCTGAACTGACTTCACGTGTGGCAAGTTCAAAGGGTTGCAGAACCTTGCACAACATGGAAATCATTCTCCACTGCACTTGAGTCAGGTGCATTCCCCCTCCTTTGCCAATATCGTAGGCAGATGTATAGGCTTGAATGGCCCTTTGATGCTCCTCCATCCTCTGAAGCATATAGAGGGTTGAAATCCACCTCGTTACCACCTCTTGCTTCAGCTAATGGCAGGGCATGTTCAGGAGTGTTTGCTGGTGCTCCAGTCTTCGGCAAGCGGTGGCTGAATGCCGAAAGTGGCCCGCAATTCTTCGGGCCACCGACAGCATCTCTTGCACGCCCCTGTCGTTTTTTAAATAATTCTGCACCACCAAATTCCTTGTATGTGCAAAACATGGGACGTGCTGAAATTTTCCCACATGTAATGCACGCACAATATTGGTGGCGTTGTCCGATGTCACAAATCCCCAGGAGAGTCCAATTGGGGTAAGCGAATCTGCAATGATGTTCCTCAGTTTCCGTAAGAGGTTGTCAGCTGTGTACCTCTTATGGAAAGCGGTGATACAAAGTGTAGCCTGTCTAGGAACGAGTTGGCGTTTGCGAGATGCTGCTACTGGTGCCGCCGCTGCTGTTGTTGCTGCGGGAGGCAATACATCTACCCAGTGGGCTGTCACAGTCATATAGTACTTTGTCTGCCCTGGTCCACTTGTCCACATGTCCGTGGTTAAGTGGACAGTGGGTACAACTGCATTTTTTAGGACACTGGTGACTCTTTTTCTGATGTCTGTGTACATTCTTGGTATCGCCTGCCTAGATAAGTGGAACCTAGATGGTATTTGGTACCGGGGACACAGTACCTCAAGCAATTCTCTACGTCCCTGTGAACTAATGGCGGATACCGGACGCACGTCTAACACCAACATAGTTGTCAAGGCCTGAGTTATCAGATTTGCAACAGGATGACTGCTGTGATATTTCATCTTCCTCGCAAAGGACTGTTGGAGAGTCAATTGCTTACTGGAAGTAGTACAAGTGGTCTTCCGACTTCCCCTCTGTGATGACGATCGACTCCCAGCAGCCACAACAGCAGCGCCAGCAGTAGTAGGCGTTACACTCAAGGATCCATCGGAGGAATCCCAGTTAGGAGAGGACTCATCAGACTTGCCAGTGACATGGCCTGCAGGACTATTGGCGTTCCTGTCTAAGGCTGAAATTGACACTGAGGGAGTTGGTGGTGTGGTTTGCAGGAGCTTGGGTACAAGAGGAAGAAGGGATTTAGTTGTCACTGTCAGTGGACTGCTTCCGCTGTCACCCAAAGTTTTTGAACTTTTCAATGACTTCTGATGATTGCGCTCCAGGTGACGTATAAAGGAGGATGTTCCTAGGTGGTTAACATCCTTACCCCTACTTATTACAGCTTGACAAAGGCAACACACGGCTTGACACCTATTATCTGCATTTCTGTTGAAATAATTCCACACCGAAGAGGTGATTTTTTTGGTATTTTGACCAGGCATGTCTATGGCCTTATTCATCCCACAGACAACAGGTGTCTCCCCGGGTGCCTGACTTAAACAAACCACCTCTCCATCAGAATCCTCCTGGTCAATTTCCTCCTCAGCGCCAGCAACATCCTGGTGTACTTCAACAGTGACATCTTCAATTTGAATATCAGGAACTGGACTGTGGGTGCTCTTTCCAGCACTTGCATGGGGCGTGCAAATGGTGGAAGGAGCCACCTCTTTCCGTCCAGTGTTGGGAAGGTCAGGCATCGCAACCGACACAATTGGACTCTCCTTGGGGATTTGTGATTTAGAAGAATGTACAGTTCTTTCTTTGCTGTGTTTTTGCCAGCTTAACTCTTTTCATTTTTCTAGTGGGAGGATGAGTGCTTCCATCCTCATATGAAGCTTACCCACTAGTCATGATGAACATAGGAGAGGGCCTTAGCCGTTCCTTGCCACTCCGTGTTGTAAATGGCATATTGGCAAGTTTACGCTTCTCCTCAGACGCTTTTAATTTAGATTTTTGGGTCATTTTACTGAACTTTTGTTTTTTGGATTTTACATGCTCTCTACTATGACATTGGGCATCGCCCTTGGCTGACGACGTTGATGGCATTTCATCATCTCTGCCATGACTAGTGGCAGCAGCTTCAGCACTAGGTGGAAGTGGATCTTGATCTTTCCCTATTTACCCTCCACATTTTTGTTCTCCATTTTTGAATGTGTGGAATTATATGCCAGTAATATATCTGGAAGTAGACGGCAGTAATGTCTGGAATTAGATACCACTAGATAGATATCAGATACCACTGTGACTGGAATGATGATGACCTTTGCACAGTGACGGGACACTAACATAGCACCCTACAGCAGCAAGATGCAGCACAAGACCCAGGACTTTTAGTCACCACAATGCATCACTGATAATAATGAGCACAGATACACTGTGTACTGTTTAGGATAATAGAACTGAGTGACACTGGGCAGCGAGAACAGCACTGGACTACTGTACTGTACTACCATATACTGGTCAGTGGTCACCACAATGCAGCAATGATAATAATGAGCACAGATACACTGTGCACTGTTCAGGATAATAGAACTGAGTGACACTGGGCAGCGAGAACAGCACTGGACTACTGTACTGTACTACCATATACTGGTCAGTGGTCAACAGAATGCAGCAATGATAATAATGAGCACAGATACACTGTGCACTGTTCAGGATAATAGAACTGAGTGACACTGGGCAGCGAGAACAGCACTGGACTACTGGACTGTCTGTAATACCATATACTGGTCTCCACAATGCAGCACTGATACTGAGCACAGATATTGAGCTGAGATTTGCTGATATTGGGCTATTCAGGCAGAGAACATAGCCACATCCTCTCTCTATCTCGACAATGCACGAGTAAAAATGGTGGGATGATGCCGTTTTCCCCCGTTCGGGTTTTGCGTGTAAGGCGGGAAGAACCGAGGCTGCCTCGGACCCGTATAAACCACGTGAAGTTCGGGGGGGGGGGGGGTCGGATCTCGAGGAACCGAACCCGCTCATCTCTAATACATACATACATGTACGGAAACCCCCCTGTGAAAATCCTGCGTTTGCCACTGGACAGAGCCGCCAGTCATAGGATGGGCAATGATTAGAAGAGTAGAAGGCAGCCAGGGCTAGCTGTGTAAGGAATGCTGATGCAGGGAGGGTCTTGGGATATGCTACCAGGGTGGGTGGCCTGATACTACATGAATTAAAACTACTTGAGTGAGATATGGCATTGGGGCTGACTATTCTGTTGTCAAGATTGTGAATGTCAGAATACGGTTTACGGGGGTGTCAGATAATGGTCCGCCGGGATTATGAGTGTTGGGATTTAGAGTGTTGGCTTTCTGGTTATTGGCATTGTGTGTGCCAGTATAGTGGGTGGTCGATATTGTGATAGCATATGTGCTGGCGTAATTGTGAGTGTCTGTATTTACAGTGTCAGTACTGTGGTTGTAGGTATGGCGGGTTGTCAGGATTATGTCTGTGTCGGTATTGTTTTTGACTGTATTTCGTATTATTGGTATTGTGATCTGTACATTTTCTAAGTGTGTTGGTGTTGTGAAGTTTTTGTGTGGAGTACATTTAGGTATAACAATGTGTTGGTATTGTGGTCGTCGGTATTTTATTTAGTGTATCGGTATTTTGGTTTTATCTGTATTTTGATGGTGTCGGTTTACTGTAGACATTGGTACATAGATTGTCGGTAATTTGTAATTGTTGGTATATTAGATGTTGGTGTTATGTTGTCAGTATTTAGTTATTAGTATCGTATGTACCTGTACAGTATATTGACTACATCCCGTTTCTGTGCAGGGTAAATACTGGCTGCCTTATTTTTACACTGCAATTTAGATTTCAGTTTGTACACAGCACACCCAAATCTAACTCTCTCTGCACATGTTACATCTGCCCCACCTGCAGTGCCCAGTTGCATGAAACAAAAAAGTTTGCTAACAAACCTGAATAAGGCCCATATTCCAGTACAAAAATCCAGTAGTTTATCCTCTGATGAAGTTACCATGAAGAGTAAGTGTTGGATCTAGTGGGTCTCTATAGATAGTGGATCTATATATGACTCTTTATTGGGACTTGTTAGCAGCAGAATTGGATTCTTTACTTTACATTATTTACTACCTACAGAACCACACATCCAGGTCACTAGTTCAAGGTAACTAATGTGCAACAATCTTTGGACCAGATCATCATGCAGGTCAACCTACCATAAGATAGTGGTCATAAGGAACCTTGTTTCTTTCAGCACACCCGCATGTGACCCTAATGAATCAATGAGGTCTGGCTACAAAATAATGAGACTGTACTTGTAAACGGAGCAGGGGAAACTTGACATTGGCCCACAAAATCTTTCTGCATGCAAACCGTGGCTTACGGGGCAGATTGTATGTTGTATGCACATGTGTTTGAGTGGCAAGAAAGATTTAGTGATTGTCGTGAGGATGTCGAAGATGATGAACCTCCCGGAAGGCATTGCACATCAAAAACAAATAACATTTTTTTTAAAATTGAGGAAAATTACATTGACTGAGCATCCAAATGATATCAGAAATGGTAAACTCTGACAAAGAAACAGTTAGGCAACTTTTGCATCAAGATCTTAACATGACAAAAGTTTGTGCTTAGATGGTTCTAAGGGTTTCTCAATGCAGAGAATAGAGAAAATCGGAAGTTCATTTGTACAGACATCTTGGAAGAAGTCCAAATAAATGTTGTATAACATTATTACCTGTGATGAAACATGCATCTTCCAGTATGATTCTGAGACAAAACACCAGTCCATGCACTGGAAAACACCATCATTACCAAGAATGAAGAAAGCACTTCAAAACAAATCCAAACTTAAAGCCAAATTGAAAGGTTTTTTTAATATGAAGAGTGTTATTTTGGCAGACTGTGTACCAGAAGTCGCAACAGTAAATCATTACTAAAAAAATGTTCTAGAAACTTTGCAGGAAAGAATAACAAGAAAAAGGGTAGAGTTGTGAAAAATGGTTTCATCCTCCATCAGGACAACGCACCAGCCCACACAGCTCTCTCTGTGGGGTATATTTACTAAGCTCCCGATTTTGACCGAGATGGTGTTTTTTCTTCAAAGTGTCATCTCGGGAATTTACTAAACTCAAATCTCGGCAGTGATGAGGGCATTCGTATTTTTTTTACGGCTTTGTAGTAAAAATACGAATGAATACACCATCGGTCAAATGCGTCAGTTTAGGTATAGAACTCGGTCATTTACTAAGCATTCGTATTTGAAATCTCTTCCGTGAAAATGCATTAGCGGCCGTGAAAAAATGCAAATCGTAAAAAAAGCCTAAAAAAAAGTAGACCTGCTTTTGAGAAGCGTGTTTACATGTGTTTCCAATTCTACATTACTCACACCTGATTATTTGGACCTTTAAAAGGGACCCAAGCACATGTTTCACATCTCTCACTCTGAAATGGCTGCTACCGTGTGTAGTACTGATTTCTTGTTTGCTGGGGGATACCTGAGACTGCTCCATGAGGCTACAATAAAGCAAGGCCAGGAAACTGAACATGGTCAGCAGGTTGTACAGGTTCCGCGTAGGCTGGGCATGCCTGGGTTTTTTTAGAGGCCGTTTAAACTTGAACAAATTGCCCGATGACCAGGTTATACAGATGGTCCGGCTAAATAGAAAAAAACATTTTCCGTCTGTATGACCTTGTCAAACTGAACCTAGACCCTGAGACAGCACGCTCTCGCTCTGTCTCAGGCCTACACAAACTCCTGGCTGTGTTGCACTTTATGGCTACTGGCAGCTTCCAGCCTGTGACTGGTGATGTAATTAGTATCTCACAGGCCACCTTTTCTAAATATTTAATTCAGGTGATTTAAAACATACATACACGTCTATGTCTAAGTGGTGCTTCTGTTATGTAATATAACACATTATTGTATTGATTACAGGTCATGACACTCACCTTATATTTGGTAATGTCCACTCAGGTTTTGGATGTCTTGGATGCCCACATAGATGCCTCTCTCTGCTTCCCTACCCAGGAGTCGCAGTGGCATGCAGTCAGTGTAGCTTTCTATGAGCTTGCTGGCATGGCCAATGTGCTGGGTGCCATAGATTGCACACACGTTGAGCTGAGCCCACCTAGGGGCAGGCAATATATTTATACCAATAGACATCTGGGCCAATCCACTAATGTGCAGGTGGTTTGTGTAGCAAATTAAACAATACACATATTCTGTGTGAATAATTTATTACCTTGAACACAGGCATTTTTTGTGTTACCATTCAAAAAACATTATTTGTAACAAACTATTTTCTGCAGGCGTCATTATTTTTTTGTGTGTGTGTGCTCTGTGCAGAGGCTTTCCCTGGTTCGTTGGGCCGGGTTCTGCTGGAGTGTCTAACTGGGGAGTTAACTGGGGTCTGGCTTGGTGTCGTTGTTCCTGAGCTAGAGCTCAGTTGGTGTGATGCCAACACATTAAGGCTTTGGCTCAGGTTATTTAGGCTTGCAGTCAGTTGGGTATTAGCGGCAGTGTTGTTTGCTATAATTCTGGACAGGTTTTTGTTAATCATTTGGTTGTGTTGAATCAGTTGAATTAGGGTTTGTTGTTGCCGCTGTTGTTCATCCATGATGCGTTGCAGATTGGCTTGCATTTGGGTGTTGTCTGCCCTCATCTGCTCCATTGAATTGGCAATTCTGCCAACCTGAACTATCAGTCTGCCAGAGTTTCGGCTGAGCCTAGGCAGATGATGGGGCAGACTGGCAAGGTATTGGGTGTGGGTGTTCAGGCACGCATAGTGTTGTGCCTGTTGTGTGGCCCAACTGCTCCAAAACTCGGGGGCCATTTGTTGCTGGGGTGGTGTTGGGCTCAATTGGGGGCTGTGGGATGTTTGTGGTGGTTGGGCTATGTCCTGCGGCGTGGTTGTCTGGGTAGGATCTATGGATTGCAGGTGTAGTGTGTAGGTATCCTGCTGGTCACTTTCCTGCTGGGCATCCTCGGCCATGATGGGTGGTTCTGTATGGGGTTGAAGACAGCAACAATTTAGTCATTATTAGGCATTGGTCTAATTATAGCTTTACGTCAACATGCATTACTTCTTAATATTCATGTTGGTATTGATAAATAGATTGTGGCCTAAACTTCACAATTTAGCTCACCTTTTTGTATAAATATGTTGCTTTTAACGTTCACTACTCAGTTGAAAAATGTTTAAGGGAATTGTTGGACTCTGAGCCATAATTAATGTTTGAACACGAAGAACTCTAACAAATACAAATTAGTACATTTACATATTGTGTATGAAGCTTCCTTTTGAACAACACACACAATACAATAAATGTGTTGAGCCATACACTCATACATTGTTCAAGGCAGTCAGTGGTCTGGCCAAAACTTAAACAAATATAGTGGTAAAAAATGTAAACATTAACAATGGGGGAAAAAGTCTTAAGGTGGCCTATGTTTAGAACTGGTGATGTTGGGCATGCAAAACAATTGGATGAGACTTAACATTTATGTAGCTGTTTCTAGCAAACATTAAAAAAAATATTTGTTGCTATGCCCAACATCACCTCTGAAAATTATGCACAAAAAAAACATAAACCCCCATGTGCTTGCTGTTGATGATTATTACAAGGATGAATGTTTATTTGTGACACATTTTTTTTCCTGTGCACAAACAGTGGGGCAGATGAATTAACCTGGAGAAGACATAAGGAAATGATAAACCAGTGATATGTGCAAGGTGATAAAGGCACAAGCCAAACAGCTCCAATATGTAAATTAACAGTTAGGATTAGAGATGAGCGGGTTCGGTTTCTCTGAATCCGAACCCGCCAGAACTTCATGTTTTTTTTCACGAGTCCGAGCGACTCGGATCTTCCCGCCTTGCTCGGTTAACCCGAGCGCGCCCGAACGTCATCATGACGCTGTCGGATTCTCGCGAGGCTCGGATTATATCGCGAGACTCGGATTCTATATAAGGAGCCGCGCGTCGCCGCCATTTTCACACGTGCATTGAGATTGATAGGGAGAGGACGTGGCTGGCGTCCTCTCCGTTTAGACACTTGATTTACTAATTTTGGGGAGCATTAGGAGTACTCAGTAGTGTACAGTGCAGAGTTTTGCTGATAGTGACCAGTGACCACCACTTTTATTTATAATCCGTTCTCTGCCTGAAAAAAGCGATACACAGCACACAGTGACTCAGTCACATACATACCATATCTGTGTGCACTGCTCAGGCTCAGGCCAGTGTGCTGCATCATCTATATATATTATATATCTGTCTGACTGCTCAGCTCACACAGCTTATAATTGTGGGGGAGACTGGGAAGCACTACTGCAGTGCCAGTTATAGGTTATAGCAGGAGCCAGGAGTACATAATATTATATTAAAATTAAACAGTGCACACTTTTGCTGCAGGAGTGCCACTGCCAGTGTGACTAGTGACCAGTGACCTGACCACCAGTATATAATATTAGTAGTATACTATCTCTTTATCAACCAGTCTATATTAGCAGCAGACACAGTACAGTGCGGTAGTTCACGGCTGTGGCTACCTCTGTGTCGGCACTCGGCAGCCCGTCCATAATTGTATATACCAGTGACCTAACCGTGGTTTTTTTTTCTTTCTTTATACATACATACTAGTTACGAGTATACTATCTCTTTATCAACCAGTCTATATATTAGCAGCAGACACAGTACAGTGCGGTAGTTCACGGCTGTGGCTACCTCTGTGTCGGCACTCGGCAGCCCGTCCATAATTGTATATACCAGTGACCTAACCGTGGTTTTTTTTTCTTTCTTTATACATACATACTAGTTACGAGTATACTATCTCTTTATCAACCAGTCTATATATTAGCAGCAGACACAGTACAGTGCGGTAGTTCACGGCTGTGGCTACCTCTGTGTCGGCACTCGGCAGCCCGTCCATAATTGTATATACCAGTGACCTAACCGTGGTTTTTTTTTCTTTCTTTATACATACATACTAGCTAAGAGTATACTATCTCTTTATCAACCAGTCCATATATATTAAGCAGCAGACACAGTACAGTGCGGTAGTTCACGGCTGTGGCTACCTCTGTGTCGGCACTCGGCAGCCCGTCCATAATTGTATATACCACCTAACCGTGGTTTTTTTTTCTTTCTTTATACATACATACTAGTTACGAGTATACTATCTCTTTATCAACCAGTCTATATATTAGCAGCAGACACAGTACAGTGCGGTAGTTCACGGCTGTGGCTACCTCTGTGTCGGCACTCGGCAGCCCGTCCATAATTGTATATACCACCTAACCGTGGTTTTTTTTTCTTTCTTTATACATACATACTAGTTACGAGTATACTATCTCTTTATCAACCAGTCTATATATTAGCAGCAGACACAGTACAGTGCGGTAGTTCACGGCTGTGGCTACCTCTGTGTCGGCACTCGGCAGCCCGTCCATAATTGTATATACCAGTGACCTAACCGTGGTTTTTTTTTCTTTCTTTATACATACATACTAGTTACGAGTATACTATCTCTTTATCAACCAGTCTATATATTAGCAGCAGACACAGTACAGTGCGGTAGTTCACGGCTGTGGCTACCTCTGTGTCGGCACTCGGCAGCCCGTCCATAATTGTATATACCACCTAACCGTGGTTTTTTTTTCTTTCTTTATACATACATACTAGTTACGAGTATACTATCTCTTTATCAACCAGTCTATATATTAGCAGCAGACACATTACAGTGCGGTAGTTCACGGCTGTGGCTACCTCTGTGTCGGCACTCGGCAGCCCGTCCATAATTGTATATACCAGTGACCTAACCGTGGTTTTTTTTTCTTTCTTTATACATACATACTAGTTACGAGTATACTATCTCTTTATCAACCAGTCTATATATTAGCAGCAGACACAGTACAGTGCGGTAGTTCACGGCTGTGGCTACCTCTGTGTCGGCACTCGGCAGCCCGTCCATAATTGTATATACCACCTAACCGTGGTTTTTTTTTCTTTCTTTATACATACATACTAGTTACGAGTATACTATCTCTTTATCAACCAGTCTATATATTAGCAGCAGACACAGTACAGTGCGGTAGTTCACGGCTGTGGCTACCTCTGTGTCGGCACTCGGCAGCCCGTCCATAATTGTATATACCAGTGACCTAACCGTGGTTTTTTTTTCTTTCTTTATACATACATACTAGTTACGAGTATACTATCTCTTTATCAACCAGTCTATATATTAGCAGCAGACACAGTACAGTGCGGTAGTTCACGGCTGTGGCTACCTCTGTGTCGGCACTCGGCAGCCCGTCCATAATTGTATATACCACCTAACCGTGGTTTTTTTTTCTTTCTTTATACATACATACTAGATACGAGTATACTATCTCTTTATCAACCAGTCTATATATTAGCAGCAGACACAGTACAGTGCGGTAGTTCACGGCTGTGGCTACCTCTGTGTCGGCACTCGGCAGCCCGTCCATAATTGTATATACCAGTGACCTAACCGTGGTTTTTTTTTCTTTCTTTATACATACATACTAGTTACGAGTATACTATCTCTTTATCAACCAGTCTATATATTAGCAGCAGACACAGTACAGTGCGGTAGTTCACGGCTGTGGCTACCTCTGTGTCGGCACTCGGCAGCCCGTCCATAATTGTATACTAGTATCCAATCCATCCATCTCCATTGTTTACCTGAGGTGCCTTTTAGTTGTGCCTATTAAAATATGGAGAACAAAAATGTTGAGGTTCCAAAATTAGGGAAAGATCAAGATCCACTTCCACCTCGTGCTGAAGCTGCTGCCACTAGTCATGGCCGAGACGATGAAATGCCAGCAACGTCGTCTGCCAAGGCCGATGCCCAATGGCATAGTACAGAGCATGTCAAAACCAAAACACCAAATATCAGTAAAAAAAGGACTCCAAAACCTAAAATAAAATTGTCGGAGGAGAAGCGTAAACTTGCCAATATGCCATTTACCACACGGAGTGGCAAGGAACAGCTGAGGCCCTGGCCTATGTTCATGGCTAGTGGTTCAGCTTCACATGAGGATGGAAGCACTCAGCCTCTCGCTAGAAAACTGAAAAGACTCAAGCTGGCAAAAGCACCGCAAAGAACTGTGCGTTCTTTGAAATCCCAAATCCACAAGGAGAGTCCAATTGTGTCGGTTGCGATGCCTGACCTTCCCAACACTGGACGTGAAGAGCATGCGCCTTCCACCATTTGCACGCCCCCTGCAAGTGCTGGAAGGAGCACCCGCAGTCCAGTTCCTGATAGTCAGATTGAAGATGTCAGTGTTGAAGTACACCAGGATGAGGAGGATATGGGTGTTGCTGGCGCTGGGGAGGAAATTGACCAGGAGGATTCTGATGGTGAGGTGGTTTGTTTAAGTCAGGCACCCGGGGAGACACCTGTTGTCCGTGGGAGGAATATGGCCGTTGACATGCCAGGTGAAAATACCAAAAAAATCAGCTCTTCGGTGTGGAGGTATTTCACCAGAAATGCGGACAACAGGTGTCAAGCCGTGTGTTCCCTTTGTCAAGCTGTAATAAGTAGGGGTAAGGACGTTAACCACCTCGGAACATCCTCCCTTATACGTCACCTGCAGCGCATTCATAATAAGTCAGTGACAAGTTCAAAAACTTTGGGTGACAGCGGAAGCAGTCCACTGACCAGTAAATCCCTTCCTCTTGTAACCAAGCTCACGCAAACCACCCCACCAACTCCCTCAGTGTCAATTTCCTCCTTCCCCAGGAATGCCAATAGTCCTGCAGGCCATGTCACTGGCAAGTCTGACGAGTCCTCTCCTGCCTGGGATTCCTCCGATGCATCCTTGCGTGTAACGCCTACTGCTGCTGGCGCTGCTGTTGTTGCCGCTGGGAGTCGATGGTCATCCCAGAGGGGAAGTCGTAAGCCCACTTGTACTACTTCCAGTAAGCAATTGACTGTTCAACAGTCCTTTGCGAGGAAGATGAAATATCACAGCAGTCATCCTACTGCAAAGCGGATAACTGAGTCCTTGACAACTATGTTGGTGTTAGACGTGCGTCCGGTATCCGCCGTTAGTTCACAGGGAACTAGACAATTTATTGAGGCAGTGTGCCCCCGTTACCAAATACCATCTAGGTTCCACTTCTCTAGGCAGGCGATACCGAGAATGTACACGGACGTCAGAAAAAGACTCACCAGTCTCCTAAAAAATGCAGTTGTACCCAATGTCCACTTAACCACGGACATGTGGACAAGTGGAGCAGGGCAGGGTCAGGACTATATGACTGTGACAGCCCACTGGGTAGATGTATGGACTCCCGCCGCAAGAACAGCAGCGGCGGCACCAGTAGCAGCATCTCGCAAACGCCAACTCTTTCCTAGGCAGGCTACGCTTTGTATCACCGCTTTCCAGAATACGCACACAGCTGAAAACCTCTTACGGCAACTGAGGAAGATCATCGCGGAATGGCTTACCCCAATTGGACTCTCCTGTGGATTTGTGGCATCGGACAACGCCAGCAATATTGTGTGTGCATTAAATATGGGCAAATTCCAGCACGTCCCATGTTTTGCACATACCTTGAATTTGGTGGTGCAGAATTTTTTAAAAAACGACAGGGGCGTGCAAGAGATGCTGTCGGTGGCCAGAAAAATTGCGGGACACTTTCGGCGTACAGGCACCACGTACAGAAGACTGGAGCACCACCAAAAACTACTGAACCTGCCCTGCCATCATCTGAAGCAAGAAGTGGTAACGAGGTGGAATTCAACCCTCTATATGCTTCAGAGGTTGGAGGAGCAGCAAAAGGCCATTCAAGCCTATACAATTGAGCACGATATAGGAGATGGAATGCACCTGTCTCAAGTGCAGTGGAGAATGATTTCAACGTTGTGCAAGGTTCTGATGCCCTTTGAACTTGCCACACGTGAAGTCAGTTCAGACACTGCCAGCCTGAGTCAGGTCATTCCCCTCATCAGGCTTTTGCAGAAGAAGCTGGAGGCATTGAAGAAGGAGCTAAAAGGGAGCGATTCCGCTAGGCATGTGGGACTTGTGGATGCAGCCCTTAATTCGCTTAACAAGGATTCACGGGTGGTCAATCTGTTGAAATCAGAGCACTACATTTTGGCCACCGTGCTCGATCCTAGATTTAAAGCCTACCTTGGATCTCTCTTTCCGGCAGACACAGGTCTGCTGGGGTTGAAAGACCTGCTGGTGACAAAATTGTCAAGTCAAGCGGAACGCGACCTGTCAACATCTCCTCCTTCACATTCTCCCGCAACTGGGGGTGCGAGGAAAAGGCTCAGAATTCCGAGCCCACCCGCTGGCGGTGATGCAGGGCAGTCTGGAGCGACTGCTGATGCTGACATCTGGTCCGGACTGAAGGACCTGACAACGATTACGGACATGTCGTCTACTGTCACTGCATATGATTCTCTCAACATTGATAGAATGGTGGAGGATTATATGAGTGACCGCATCCAAGTAGGCACGTCACACAGTCCGTACTTATACTGGCAGGAAAAAGATGCAATTTGGAGGCCCTTGCACAAACTGGCTTTATTCTACCTAAGTTGCCCTCCCACAAGTGTGTACTCCGAAAGAGTGTTTAGTGCCGCCGCTCACCTTGTCAGCAATCGGCGTACGAGGTTACATCCAGAAAATGTGGAGAAGATGATGTTCATTAAAATGAATTATAATCAATTCCTCCGCGGAGACATTGACCAGCAGCAATTGCCTCCACAAAGTACACAGGGAGCTGAGATGGTGGATTCCAGTGGGGACGAATTGATAATCTGTGAGGAGGGGGATGTACACGGTGATATATCGGAGGGTGAAGATGAGGTGGACATCTTGCCTCTGTAGAGCCAGTTTGTGCAAGGAGAGATTAATTGCTTCTTTTTTGGGGGGGGTCCAAACCAACCCGTCATATCAGTCACAGTCGTGTGGCAGACCCTGTCACTGAAATGATGGGTTGGTTAAAGTGTGCATGTCCTGTTTTGTTTATACAACATAAGGGTGGGTGGGAGGGCCCAAGGATAATTCCATCTTGCACCTCTTTTTTCTTTTCTTTTTCTTTGCATCATGTGCTGATTGGGGAGGGTTTTTTGGAAGGGACATCCTGCGTGACACTGCAGTGCCACTCCTAGATGGGCCCGGTGTTTGTGTCGGCCACTAGGGTCGCTAATCTTACTCACACAGCTACCTCATTGCGCCTCTTTTTTTCTTTGCGTCATGTGCTGTTTGGGGAGGGTTTTTTGGAAGGGACATCCTGCGTGACACTGCAGTGCCACTCCTAGATGGGCCCGGTGTTTGTGTCGGCCACTAGGGTCGCTAATCTTACTCACACAGTCAGCTACCTCATTGCGCCTCTTTTTTTCTTTGCGTCATGTGCTGTTTGGGGAGGGTTTTTTGGAAGGGCCATCCTGCGTGACACTGCAGTGCCACTCCTAGATGGGCCCGGTGTTTGTGTCGGCCACTAGGGTCGCTAATCTTACTCACACAGCTACCTCATTACGCCTCTTTTTTTCTTTGCGTCATGTGCTGTTTGGGGAGGGTTTTTTGGAAGGGACATCCTGCGTGACACTGCAGTGCCACTCCTAGATGGGCCCGGTGTTTGTGTCGGCCACTAGGGTCGCTAATCTTACTCACACAGCTACCTCATTGCGCCTCTTTTTTTCTTTGCGTCATGTGCTGTTTGGGGAGGGTTTTTTGGAAGGGACATCCTGCGTGACACTGCAGTGCCACTCCTAGATGGGCCCGGTGTTTGTGTCGGCCACTAGGGTCGCTTATCTTACTCACACAGCGACCTCGGTGCAAATTTTAGGACTAAAAATAATATTGTGAGGTGTGAGGTATTCAGAATAGACTGAAAATGAGTGTAAATTATGGTTTTTGAGGTTAATAATACTTTGGGATCAAAATGACCCCCAAATTCTATGATTTAAGCTGTTTTTTAGTGTTTTTGGAAAAAAACACCCGAATCCAAAACACACCCGAATCCGACAAAAATAATTCGGTGAGGTTTTGCCAAAACGCGTTCGAACCCAAAACACGGCCGCGGAACCGAACCCAAAACCAAAACACAAAACCCGAAAAATTTCAGGCGCTCATCTCTAGTTAGGATCTGATTGGCTGCTGCCTTTATCACCTTGCACATATCACTGGTTTATCACTTCCTTATTTATTTATTAGCAGTTTCTTATATAGCGCAGCATATTCCGTTGCGCTTTACAATTAGAACAACAATTATAGAACAAAACTGGGCAAAGACAGACAGACAGAGGTAGGAAGGCTTATACCTTCTCCAGGTTAATACATCTACCGCACTGTTTTTTAACTTCTTTACAAGTAATTGTTATGTTTACTCACCAGACAGCTGAGGGGATTGAGGATCCTCGCTTTGTGGGCTGGCCAAAATGGCTTGTGGTGGCAGGGCCAACACTGTGGAGATGCGCCGTTGGGGTGGTGAGGATACTGCTGGTGATTCAGCCTCAAGACGGCGTCTCTTGGTTGGCCTCCTATGTTGAGTATCCGAGCCCTGTGATGGGCGCCTTAGTGGAGGGGGGTTTGCTGAAGAAGAACCTATGTGATAAGATAAACATTAACATTCTGCTTTTCTCTGTGTTTTCAGAATATGTGTTTACACTAAATTCTTACCTGCATCGCCAGCATCTGCATCTCTTGGCAGTGTGGGATGTGGCCTGGCTGTGCTGCTTCTCTTTCGTAGTGTAAAAATATGAAGAATGTACTAATGAACATACTATTATGTTTATCTGTTTATGCAAATTCCTTATTGTGATGTAAACATATGTGGAACCTGATGAGAAGTAAACTAAACTATGCTTATGCTTTTCTGCCTGACTTCATTGGGTGTGTATAGTTGAATTAAGAAACAATTTCACCAACCAATCCATACACAAAGGTGCATAATGCACAATATTATACTACTTAAAACCCAAACTTAGGGGGAAAATTTACTAAGATGGGAGTTCTATTTGAGATGGGATGTTGCACATAGCAACCAATCAGATTCCAGGTATTATCTTCTAGAAGGTGCTAGATAAATGTTAAGTAGAATCTGACTGGTTGCTATGGGCAACATCCCATCTTAAATAGAACTCCCATCTTAGTAAATTTACCACTTGGTAGCTTGACACAACCAGAATATAGCACGATATGTTACTAAATTTTGCTGCTAACAACAAACCACTACCCACAAATATCTACAACAAATTGTAAGCATCAAAAAAAAATATGCTTGTAAAATCACATCAACCACACAAAAGAAAACCCAGAACAACACACAATAACCATAAGTCCATTGAAAATTTGAAAAAAAAAAACTTTTCAGAAAACACGTGAATCGCACTTCATTAAAATACACCTACAACAATTTACTTTTGAATTAAAACACCAGAAAAAGGCCAAGACAACCTGCTAAATTGACAATACAAAGGAAAAAAAAACATAACTAATTGTGATTAAAACTACATCACCAACACATTATAAGAATGAACCAACTTACAATCACAATTAGCTAGAAGACATTTCAGACAACTAAGGACAAAGCACAGATGTTAAAATTATAAATAAAAAACAATAATAAACTCACCATCCTGCCTTGGGCGATCCGAATCCCGGACATGAGTCGCACCAACCACTTCTGGCGGAATCAGAGTACGCACAGGCTCCTCCCAATCCCGATAGGACGCTCGGAAGGGGTGTCCACCCCCTGTTTGGCGGGCTGATTTAGCCTCCTTCGACATCTTAGCCTTGACACGGCGCTTGATGTCGTAGAATCGCTTACGACACGTGTCCTCGTTCCGCCTCACCACACCCTCACTATTCACAGCTGCAACAACCTTCCCCCACAGAACAGTCTTCCTGCGTGACGAAACCTTTGCAGCATCATGGCCAAACAGCTGTCGATGATGCCTCATCAGCTCCCGCACCAAAGCCATATTCTCAGCGTAGCTGAATTTAACATTGCGGCCCGTCTTTGTAGTGGTGCGTGGCTGCGGAGCCACAGCACCATCACTGTCACTATTACTGGAGGCCGCAGCAGCAACCTCCCCCTCCTCCTCACTAACCTCCTCCACCTCACTCACCACCTCCCTCTCACTCACCTCCTCCACCTCACTCACCTCCTCCCTCTCACCTCCTCAACCACACTTACCTCTGACTGAGACATAATCAGGACAAACAACAAATAACACTGACAAAAAAAAACACTAAACACATTCCTCCACTACCACTACGCACCACACACCAAACACACACACTCACTCACTCACTCACTCACTCACTCACAAACACTGACAATAGACGTTAAAAAAAAAACAAAGACAAAAAACCTAGACAGACTTTTAAATAACTACACAACAAGTATGACAAGACTACTTACACACACAGTGCAGCACTCAACAATCGCAAATAACCTCCTCAAAACTGCCAAAAACTCCTAACAACTCACCAACTCCTAACACACCTTCCTCTCGCCTCTCCACTAGCTAAACCCATGAGGTGCGGATGGTTTGGGGCGGTTTTATAGTAATGAGCACAGACACTCCTCCATCACGAATCAAACCAATCACGGATGAGTGACAAAACGAAACTTAGAAAAAAAACGCTGCCGGGAATGGATAAACACTGCCGTAAACTAAAAATGATGCAGTCGTGAAAAAACCTCATAACACGGCCGCAAATCCGCAAAATCGGCCGCATTCTACCTTTGAAAAACACGAATGACATCGACATCGGAAAACACGAAAATGAAAAATACAACAGCTTAGTAAATGAGTCGTAATAAATTCAAAAAGTTGCAACTTTACACATTCGATGTCATTCGTGTTTGAACTTTAATCTCATTCTGAAAAATACGAATTTGTGTAAATATACCCCTGTGAAGCAGTTTTTGGCCGAGAAACAGGTTGAAGTGCTAGAACACCCACCATACTTGCCAGACCAAGCAGTGTGTGACTTCTTTCTTTTCCCTAAAGTCAAATCTGTACTCAAGGGAACCCATATTGTATCAGTTACTGAGGTAAAGAAGAAAATGACAAAGCTGTTGAGACAGCTGACAGATAATGAGCTAGAGAACCGCTTTGACCAATGGAAAATAAGAATGCAGCAGTGTGTGGATGCAGAAAAGGGTTACATACTGTAGAAGGGGAACTGAGTTCTATAGCATCAGTCTCATTATTTAATAGCAAACCTCGTATTAAGTACATTTGTCAGGTAGCACCTATTAAATGCAAAACCAGAGATTTCATATGTTTTAACAATTATCAGATTATCAGTCCACTGTATTTTAAACTTAACCATTCAGATCATCCACAGTTATTTAATGTTTCTTGTTTTATTTTCTGATATATATTTATATGGGTATTGTTAGTGATTACATATGTTTTAATAGCAATCTACCCATATCTATCTATCTATCTATCTATCTATCTATCTATCTATCTATCTATCTATCTATCTATCTATCTATCTATCTATCTATCTATCTATCTATCTATCCATCCATCCATCCATCCATCCATCCATCCATCTATCAGTATATATATATATATATATATATATATATATGAGATGAGCGGGTTCGGTTCTCTGAGGACCGAACCCTAACGAATTTCACGTGTCAAACACGGGTCCGAGCCAGGCTCGGTTGTTCCCGCCTGACTCGGAAAACCCGAACGAGGCAAAACTTCATCATCCCGCTGTCGGATTCTTGCGAGATTCAGATACCATATAAAGAGCCGTGCGTCGCCACCATTTTCACTCGTGCATTGTAGAGGGTACAGAGAGGACGTGGCTACATTCTCCCAGTGTCAAATCTCTGTATCAGCGCTCAGTATCAGTGATTATTGCTGCTCAGTAATACTAGTACAGTGTCTCTCTTGTGCTGCATCTTGCTGCTGTAGGGTGCTCTGGTAGTAGTGTCCTGTGACTGCATCGGTCATCATCATTCCAGTCACAGTGGTATCTGGGGGGAGGTAAGGGTGACAATTCCAGAGTGCTTTTGTGCTGCTCAGTAATACTAGTACAGAGTCTCTCTTGTGCTGCATCTTGCTGCTGTAGAGTGCTGTGGTAGTAGTGTCCTGTGACTGTGCATCGGTCATCATCATTCCAGTCACAGTGGTATCTGGGGAGTGACAATTCCAGAGTGCTTTTGTGCTAGTCAGTAATACTAGTACAGTGTCTTGTGCTGCATCGTGCTGCTCAGTGTCAGTTATCCGTGGTATCATCAGTGCTCAGTATCATCAGTGCTCAGTATCATCAGTGCTCAGTATCACTGCTCATTGTCTTGTGGTGCTCAGTAATACTACATTACTAATACTAGTACAGTGTCTTGTGCTAATCGTGCTGCTCAGTGTCAAGTCTCCGTAGTATCATCAGTGCTCAATATAATCAGTGCTCAGTATCATCAGTGCTCAGTATCACTGCTCATTGTCTTGTGGTGCTCATTAATACTACATTACTAATACTAGTACAGTATCTTGTGCTAATCGTGCTGCTCAGTGTCAGTTCTCCATAGTATCATCAGTGCTCAGTATCATCAGTGCTCAGTATCATCAGTGCTCAGTATCACTGCTCATTGTCTTGTGGTGCTCAGTAATACTACATTACTAATACTAGTACACTGTCCTGTGCTGCATCTTGCTGCTGTAGGGTGCTGTGGTAGTGTCCTGTCACTGTGCATAGGTCATCATCATTCCAGTCACAGTGGTATCTGGTATCTATCTAGTGGTATCTAATTCCAAACATTACTGCCGTCTACTTCCAGATATATTACTGGCATATAATTCCAAACATTGAAAAATGGAGAACAAAAATTTGGAGGGTAAAATAGGAAAAGATCAAGATCCACTTCCACCTAGTGCTGAAGCTGCTGCCACTAGTCATGGCAGAGATGATGAAATGCCATCAACGTTGTCTGCCAAGGCCAATGCCCAATGTCATAGTAGAGAGCATGTTAAATCCAAAAAGCAAAAGTTCAGTAAAACGACCCAAAAATCTAAATTAAAATCATCTGAGGAGAAGCGTAAACTTGCCAATATGCCATTTACGACACGGAGTGGCAAGGAACGGCTAAGGCCTTCTCCTATGTTCCTCAATACGAGTGGTTCAGCTTCACATGATGATGGAAGCACTCATCCTCCCACTAGAAAAATGAAAAGACTTAAGTTGGCAAAAGCACAGCAAAGAACTGTGCATTCTTCTAAATCACAAATCCCCAAGGAGAGTCCAATTGTGTCGGTTGCGATGCCTGACCTTCCCAACACTGGACGGGAAAAGGTGGCTCCTTCCACCATTTGCACACCCCCTGCAAGTGCTGGAAGGAGCACCCACAGTCCAGTTCCTGATATTCATATTGAAGATGTCACTGTTGTAGTACACCAGGATGAGGATATGGGTGTTGCTGGCGCTGAGGAGGAAATTGACGAGAAGGATTCTGATGGTGAGGTGGTTTGTTTAAGTCAGGCACCCGGGGAGACACCTGTTGTCTGTGGGATGAATAAGGCCATTGACATGCCTGGTCAAAATACAAAAAAAATCACCTCTTCGGTGTGGAATTATTTCAATAGAAATGCGGACAACTGGTGTCAAGCCGTGTGTTGCCTTTGTCAAGCTGTATTAAGTAGGGGTAAGGACGTTAACCACCTAGGAACATCCTCCCGTATACGTCACCTGGAGCGCATTTATCAGAAGTCATTGACAAGTTCAAAAACTTTGGGTGACAGCGGAAGCAGTCCACTGACAACTAAATATCTTCTTCCTCTTGTACCCAAGCTCCTGCAAACCACACCAACAACTCCCTCAATGTCAATTTCCTCTTTAGACAGAAACGCCAATAGTCCTGCAGGCCATGTCACTGGCAAGTCTGACGAGTCCTCTCCTAACTGGGATTCCTCCAATGGATCCTTGAGTGGAACGCCTACTGCTGCTGTTGCTGCTGGTGCTGCTGTTGTTGCTGCTGGGAGTCGATCGTCATCCCAGAGGGGAAGTCGGAAGACCACTTCTACTACTTCCAGTAAGCAATTGACTGTCCAACAGTCCTTTGCAAGGAAGATGAAATATCGCAGCAGTCATCCTGTTGCAAAGCGGATAACTCAGACCTTGACAACTATGTTGGTGTTAGATGTGCATCCGGTATCCGTTAGTTCACAGGGACTTAGAGAATTACTTGAGGTAGTGTGTCCCCGGTACAAAATCCCATCTAGGTTCCACTTCTCTAGACAGGTGATAACGAGAATGTACACAGACGTCAGAAAAAGTGTCCTCAGTGTCATAAAAAATGCAGTTGTACCCACTGTCAACTTAACCACGGACATGTGAACAAGTGGAGCTGGTTAGACTAAGGACTATATGACTGTGACAGCCCACTGGGTAGAAGTATTGCCTCCCGCAGCAACAAGAGCGACGGCACCAGTAGCAGCATCTCGCAAATGCCATCTCATTCCTAGGCATGCTACACTTTGTATCACCGCTTTCCATAAGAGGCACACAGCTGACAACCTCTTACGGAAAGTGAGGAACATCATCGCAGATTGGCTTACCCCAATTGGACTCTCCTGGGGATTTGTGATATCGGACAACACCACCAATATTGTGCGTGCATTACATCTGGGCAAATTCCAGCACGTCCCATGATTTGCATATACAATGAATTTGGTGGTGCAGATTTTTTTTTTAAAACAACAGGGGCGTGCAGGAGATGCTGTCGGTGGCCCGAAAAATTGCGGGCCACTTTCGGCATTCAGCCTCTGCGTGCCGAAGACTAAAGCGTCAGCAAACACTCCTGAACATGCCCTGCAATCAGCTGAAGCAAGAGGTGGTAATGAGGTGGAATTCAACCCTCTATATGCTTCAGAGGATGGAGGAGCATCAAAAGGCCATTTAAGACTAAACATCTGCCTATGATATAGGCAAAGGAGGGGGAATGCACCTGACTCAAGCGCAGTGGAGAATGATTTCCATGTTGTGCAAGGTTCTCCAACCCTTTGAACATGCCACACGTGAAGTCAGTTCAGACACTGCCAGCCTGAGTCAGGTCATTCCCCTCATCAGGCTTTTGCAGTAGCAGCTGGAGAGATTGAAGGAGGAGCTAAAACGGAGCGATTCTGCTAGCATGTGGGACTTTTGGATGGAGCCCTTCATTCACTTAACCAGGATACATGGGTGGTCAATCTGTTGAAATCAGAGCACTACGTTTTGGCCACTGTGCTCGATCCTAGGTTTAAAGCCTACATTGTATCTCTTTTTCCAGAAGACACAAGTCTGCAGATGTTCAAAGACCTGCTGAGACAATTGTCAAGTCAAGCGGAACGTGACCCGCCAACAGCTCCTCCTTCATTTTCTACCGCCACTGGAGCTGCCAGGAAAAGGATAACATTTCCAAAACCACCCGTTGGCGGGGATGCAGGGCAGTCAGGAGCAAGTGCTGACATCTGGTCTGGACTGAAGGACCTGCCAACGATTACTGACATGTCCACTGTCACTGCATATGATTCTGTCACCATTGAAAGAATGGTAGAGGATTATATGAGTGACAGCATCCAAGTAGGCATGTCAGACAGTCCATATGTATACTGGCAGGAAAAAGAGGCAATTTGGGGGCCCTTGCACAAACTGTGTTTATTTTACCTAAGTTGCCCCAGCCCCCTCCAGTGTGTACTCCGAAAGAGTGTTTAGTACAGCCGGTCACCTTGTCAGCGATCGGCGTAGGAGGTTACTTCCACAAAATGTGGAGAAGATGATGTTAATCAAAATGAATTATAAATTCCTCTGTGGAGACATTTACCAGCAATCGCCTACAGAAAGCACACAGGGACCTGTGATGGTGGATTCCAGTGGGGACAAATTAATACTCTGTGAGGAGGAGGATGTACACAGTGAAAGGGGTGAGGAATCGGAGGATGATGATGAGGTGTACATCTTGCCTCTGTAGAGCCAGTTTGTGCAAGGAGAGATTGATTGCTTCTTTTTTGGTGGGGGCCCAAACCAACCAGTCATTTCAGCCACAGTCGTGTGGCAGACCCTGTCGCCGAAATGATTGGTTTGTTAAAGTGTGCATGTCCTGTTTATACAACATAATGGTGGGTGGGAGGGCCCAAGGACAATTCCATCTTGCACCTCTTTTTTTATTTATCTTTGCATCATGTGCTGTTTTGGGACCTCTGTGCAAATTTTAGGACTAAAAATAATATTGTGAGGAGTGAGGTGTTCAGAATAGACTCGAAATGAGTAGAAATTGAGGTTAATAATACTATAGGATCAAAATTACGCCCAAATTCTATGATTTTAGCTGTTTTGGAGTTGTTTTTAAAAAACACCCAATCCAAAACGCACCCGAATCCGACAAAAATCCGAAAGGGTGGTTTTGCCAAAACGCGTCCTAATCCAAAACACGACAGAGGACTCGAATCCAAAACACAAAACATGAAAAATGCCCGCTGCACATCTCTAATATATCTATCTATCTATCTATCTATCTATCTATCTATCTATCTATCTATCTATCTATTATTCTATCTATCTATCTATCTATCTATCTATATATATATACTGTATATAAAATCATATTTGACCAGCACTCCATATAATCATTGGGGATACCTGGGTGCCCTCCCACGATCCAGAGCGACATTATGTAGGCAAAGTAAACGGGTGGCACTCCTCAGTTTTATTCAATAAAGCAAAGCAGTTACAACAGCATATATGGTCAACGTTTCAGATACATTTATACATTTATAAAGCTTTGCTTTATTGAAAAAAATCGAGGAGTGCCTCCCGTTTTCTTTGTATATATATATATATATATATATATATATATATACTGTATATTAACTCATCAGTGGGTCCATTTACAAAGCACTGGTTTTCACCATTTGTCTTTTTAATTAACTCTTCTAAACTTTGTCATTCAGCAACGACACATGTTGTATATATGTAACATTTTATTTGTATATTATTTGCATTCCTTCATATTTGTGCATCTACGGAGATTTATTTGTTATTGTTGATTAAATGTTCTTGTCAATTGCCTGGAGCCAGGAGCCCATGTCATACCTGCAATTTCTGGCTGCATGGAAAGCTTTGTGCCTCAGGCTGGCAAGGTGCCTGTGGTCACCAGCTGCTGGGGTCCAGGACCCATCACAATGCTTGTGTTCAATCACTGCCCAGAACCAGGAACTAATACTGTGTGTTTGGTTACCATCTGCCAACAGGCATAAATTTGCTCTGTGCCAGTATTTACCAATGGTTGGGAACTACCTGTAGTTATCAGCTTCTTGACTCAGGGAATGGGCACAGCACCTGTGTCCAGTGATGACATCTGAGTCGGTGACACCTGGTGTGGTAAACAACCACCCTGCTCATGACTGAAAAGGGGAGTGGCATCATTAGAAGGGGTGTGGCTTTGCAGGAAGGACACATTTACTCCAGTCCAGGGGTGTGGCTACACTGGATGCTGCTTCTCCTCAGTTACAGAAGCCAGACAGTGCAAGATAATGTCACACTGCAGCACCCGGGAGTGTGGACCACACCTAGTAGGGTGACGCCCTGGTGTGGTCTACACCCCCCTTGTGATGCCTCTGCCTGTGTCCACAAATTACTGTAGATCACTGGTTTAGTGTCTACAGTATATCTCCACAATCACTGCATGCTACATGTATCCCAACCAACAGTTATAATTGTTCTTCTATTACCAAAAGAACATGGCAAGTGCAACAAGACATTTCAATGTATGTAACAGGTGTACCAGTCAATAACTGATTTTTAGGTACATTTGTCCATATAAAGGGCAGTTACAGTTTGTGTAGAGATTTGTCTTTCAGGTCAATTAACCTTTAAAAAACTATTTGTAGTCAAACAAATACTGCAATATATGTGTTTCAAATGACTGTGCTATTTATTAAATGAGAAAGAAAATTGTCTATTATATAACTTTTTTCTCTTTAAATATCTCAGTAGGTGGTTAACATGATGCTTAAATGCTTTATATTAATGTCAACTGAAAAACAGCTTTTTCTTTTTCAATAAAAATAAATTGCAGCAAGACACCAAATTATAATGTTCTCCTACCAGCCGTAACATGCTCTCCTATCAGTCATATCATGCTCTCTTACCAGTCACAACATGCTTTCCTAACAGCCATTTCATGCTCTCCTACTATCCATATCATGATTTCCTATTAGTCATATCATGCTCTCCTACCAGTCACAGCATGCTCTCCTACCAGCCATATCATGCTCTCCTACCAGCCATATCATGCTCTCCTACCAGCCATATCATTCTCTCCTACCAGCCATATCATTCTCTCTTATCAGCCATATCATTCTCTCCAACCAGCCATGTCATGCTCTCCTACCAGTCATATCATGCTCTCCTACCAGCCATATCATTCTCTCCTATCAGTCATAACATGCTCTTCTAACAGCCATATCATGCTCTCCTACCAGCCATATCAAGCTTAGCTCTGCTATTAGTCATAACATGCTCTCCTACCAGCCATATCATGCTCTCCTTTCAGTCAAATCATGCTTTCCTATTAGTTATATCATGCTCTCCTATCAGTCATAACATGCTCTCCTATCAGTCATATCATGCTCTCCTACCAGTCATAACATGCTTTCCTACCAGCCATATCATGCTCTCCTACCAGCCATATCATGCTCTCCTATCAGTCAAATCATGCATACTTAGCAATATCATGCCCTCAAACCAGCCATATCATCTTCTCTATAGATTCAATGAGAAGTATGACATCAGGCCTCCCACATCATTTACGTATACCGCTCCACGCTCCCCACTGTACAGACCTGGCTGCCGCTCCCAAATAGAGCAGCCAGAAAGTCTGCAATTATTAAGACATTATAGTTGTAAAATACATATACTGTATTTTCTATCTTTTAATTCAAATTAAATAAACATTTTAATTGATAAACACATCTGTTCAAGATCAATTTACCCGTTTATTGGGAAACTCATACATTTGAAAAGTATGCAATTTAAAAGAAAAAACTCTTTTTCAGATTATAAATGTATAGTAAATAATTTATTTTTGTTTTTAAAATTAAACTTTTTCTTTATTCAAATGCCATTTTTCTGTGATTTCTTTTAAAAGGTATATTATGTATGCTGTCTGAAACGTCCCTGCTACGCATCGCATCAAAAATGACCTTGAAAGTCCTGCTGGGTAAGCACACAATGGCTCATTTAAGTACCAGCTAACTCATTTTACTTTATGTCAATTGAGGTTTCATAATACATGAGGCATTCCAGTTACTATTAGACTTTAACCACCTTCAAAAATACACATCTGTGCCTTCAAAAATGAAGACGTATAAAATAAAAATCACTAAGAAAATATCAGATAGGTATTACTTAAAAATCATAAAATATCTTTATTGTATTTTGTTTTATTGCTTTGTGTTTTAATATTATTGCTGCCAGTAAATTTAAGAGCAAGATCAAGCACCTACAGCAGAAGGTTTCAATATAACATATATACCCCTATAAAAACAAACGACTCAATGATATTTTAACGATGTGCTCCGGGAAACAAATATGTAAAAAGAAATGTTATAAACATTGACAAAGAAAGAAGTTTTGTTGGTGGAAAATAGATGAACTCTTAAATCGGAAGAAAAATGTTTTTCTAATGAAATTGTTTATAAGCAATCCACAGTCATTTTTTTACTCTCTGTCTCTCAAGTGAAATACAATTCTGGCAGTTCTCCTAGAAGAAATTATAGTGGTTGCCTATGTGATTGTCATAAATAAAATACCATAGAAAGTTGGAACAAATTTAAACTGAAGAGCTACATTTTACATAAAATATGTATTGATTATTTCAAACTTGAGGAATCCTACTTGGAACTGTAGATTGTGTTTAATAAAACACACACACACACACACACACACACACACACATATATATATATATTCCTTCTCATATATATATATATATATATATATACTGTATATATATATATTTGTTTTTAATCCGTTTTTTTTAACTTGCAGCTCGGTTCAAACTGCATGGATCACGGGGCTTGTAGATGCACATGAACAAAGTGCACAAGGGTAAAGTGCACTAAACAAACAATAAAACTATATATGTGTGTGTGTGTGTGTGTGTGTGTGTGTGTGTGTGCAAGCGTGTTTGTGTTTTTTAAACACCTTCTACAGTTCTACATGTTATACAATAACTGTAGATTGTGTTTAATAAAACACACACACACACACACACACATACATATATATATATATATATATATATATATATTCTTTCTCATATATATATATATATATATATATATACTGTATGTATATATATATTTGTTTTTAATCCGGTTTTTTTTAACTTGCAGCTCGGTTCAAACTGCATGGATCATGGGGCTTATAGATGCACATGAACAAAGTGCACAAGGGTAAAGCGCACTAAACAAACAATAAAACTATATATGTGTGTGTGTGTGTGTGTGTGTGTGTGTGTGTGTGCGTGCATGTTTGTGTTTTTTAAACACCTTCTACAGTTCTACATGTTATACAATTTCTCCAAATTTACATTTCCTTTCAGAAGATTATGATTAAGGTACACAGGAATACAAATGCAAGTACAGCCAAATCACACAAAGGGATGGAAATGAAAGTAAATATGGTAGGATAAGGGAAAAGGATTCAACATAAAAAAATATATAGAAAAAAATGAAACATGCTGTGCACATAAAAAAAAACAAAAAAACAAAAAAACCCGGTATTGGCGAAATTAGGCTTTCTTTGAAAAGAGCTGGCAGCATTATATTCATCAGCAGCTGCAAATGGGAGATTTCCTTTTTCAGACCTGCTATCCCCCCGAAGCTTTTCATTCCTATTCTTTTTAGATTCACTCTGGGATCCAGCTACCAAGCAACTGAGCTGTTAAGTACCTAATCTCTTTTCACTTGTCAGTTCTGGTGGTGGCCTACGGTTCTCTGTCTCAGCTAAGAAGCACTGATTGAAATTGAGGTCCCAGCCACAACACAAAAGAATAAACCTATTGAGATAGCAAATTACTTTCTTAACTATTGCACTCTTTCTCAAAGAACTCGGCAAAAGAGGACACACACACATCATTTTACATATGATATATACTAATGCTTACTTCTGCGGATACTGTGATGCATGTTGAAGCAATAGCAGATCTTCATGTTGAAAATAATACACATAAATGCCTGAATAGTTTTGGAGGCTGAGATGGCTGTTTAAAATCCTCACCGACATGAGATAAAGAGGCAAGAGCTGGCATTCATTATAATGCTGTTTAAAAATGACACCAGAGTTTTGCAGAATGCATCGGGATTAAATGCAACACTCTCATGCAATTTATATGTATTCTGTATAATGGTTTAGCTGAGGTGGCCGCCTGAGTAGCCATGACAGAGGCGTAAATTCATCCCAGCCACCTGGAAGCAAGTTGGAGTTTGGTGTCCCTTCCCTCCTAAAAACAAAACAGAACACACACAACTTACAAATTATAGGGTCTACAGGGACAAAAGCTCACAGTGAATTGGCACAGCTCCAGCTACCAGTGGTGCCGAGAGAGGGGGGTAGGGGGTACAAATGACCTGGGCCCAGGTCTGATGGAGGGGCCCAGTGAGGGTCCTAACAGCAGCAGCTGTAGCTCTTTTCCTCAGCCCGGAACACTCTGCTGTCTACTGGGCTGCAGTGTGGCCATGGAAGTGCTTAAAATTCTATTTTTTTTAGTATCCTTTTCTAAGGGTACATGACCACACCTACTGTGGTTAGGCCACGCCCCTTGAAAATTACCAGGGCCCAGCACGGCTCTCAACTGCCCAGCCAGCTACGCTATCATTCAGTCATCTGCAGCATGCAGAATCAGCGTTCACAGGCAGGGCCCATCTCACAGTCCAACAGCAGTAGGTCACCATCTCTTGCTGAAGCGCAGGCTGAGTGGTACCAGGCAGGAGCAATCCTGTCCCCTATTGCAGGTGTTAGCAGGGCTCCTGGGACAGAGCCGATTAACTCAGACGTAGGTGTGCCGCAGAGCTCCATTAGAAAAGCAGCAGTCACACTTTGATCCCATTGTGAACCACACAGGTTCTACTGTACATACAGGTGCCCCTTCAAGGGCTTGGAGCCCAGAGGCAGATGTTTCCATTGCCACTGGAAGTTACGCCCCTGCCCATGGGCCATTCTAATTGAAAGTGTAGAGTGGTTGCTAGAGTCATATACTGTAATAGATTAGGCTAGGAGCCCTGTTACATTATCTCTTGCATAGCATATAGTTATTGCCTACTCTCCCAGAACAGCTAGGAAGTTGCCAGTTATCAAGTGGTGCTCCCTGCTGCCCAGAAGAGCATTAAGGTCTACCACTGCTGCCTGCTGTCAACCAAATGCCACCTACTTCCTGGGTAAGGTGGGCAGTCTGAGCATGCTGAATTGTGTTATCGTTGCCATGCCACCGCTTTACAATGATGGTAATATCAGTATTGTATAGGGGGACAGGACCATAGTTATGCAATCGCACCATCATACCTTGCGCACTGCCCACCAATGCTGCACCACGCTCCCCCAGAATTACTGTACAACTTTACCAATGTATCACTCTTGCAATGAACTGTAATATTATAATATAATCTACTGAAGCATATTTGTAATGTGATAACAATACGAACTGTGCTAAAAAAAATATTTACAAGTTTGGAGCTGCGTTGCAGTTGGGTATTTGGTCTCGATTAATGGTGTCCTCAATGCTGAGAAATACAGGCAGATACTTGTCCGTCATGCAATCACATCAGGGAGGCGTCTGATTGGTTCTAAATGTATTCTGCAGCAGGACAACATCCCCAAACATACAGCCAATGTCATTCAGAACTACAGTATCTTCAGTGTAGAGAAGAGCTAGAAGTCCTGGAAGTGATGATAACCCCACAGAGCCCTGATCTCAACATCTTCAAGTCTGTCTAGGACTACATGAAGAGACAGAATGATGTGAGCAAATTTACATCCACATAAGTTCTGTGGTTAGTTCTCCAAGTGTGGCTACAGCCAGAGAAGCATACGGCTCCACGTAGGGTAGAGATTACTGCTTTGGACCATGCTACACGGGTATTAGACCGTGGTGTACAACAATGGGCCCTGCAGGCTTACCCCAGACATTTGAGGAATTAGCAGTGATGATTGAGAGGTACCTGTCACTGGGAAAGCTGAATAAAGCTAAGCAAGGGTGGAAGCAGGTACAAAAGCCCAGAATACAGGTTCTCATTGCTAATTAAACCCCCCCCATTTCCTACAGTGTGTTTTGAATGTGGTGAGCCAAATTCGTTAAAGTCATATGATTTTGAAGTACTTGCTGTCCATTTTCTGCAGGAGGAAACAAAGACTGAGGCCCAGTGGTCTCCAATGAAAAAACATTTTCCTTGGTTATTGTTAACACTTTCTAATATTTTTTCATATGCCAGTCGCTGTTCACAAACCAGATTACTCTTGTTTTACGTGACAGACAATACTGTACAATTAAAGTTTGTTAAATGTTGTGTGATGATTCTCGAATGTAGAGCAGGTTATCTAGATTGTTACGATTAGGCTCCGGCAAACCAAAATCTGCCATTCATTTTTCTCCTAGCATAAAAACCATGTCCTCTAGCTGGATCAAACCCATATTGAAAATTTTATTTGAAAATTCCATATCCGTATTGTGCTGCTGACATCGAATTTGGTGTAAAATGTCATTGCACATATTTTTATGAAATACATTCCACAAAGCCAATGGATCAGACATATGACAAAAGACGAGCATAATCGCAAAAGTTCTCTTAGTCGACGTGCACTCTCTGGAATACTGTGGCTGCCTCTGACAGTGTGTTTCGCCAGAGCGCATTAGTCTCCAGTAGACCTAAGGCTTGACACGCAGCTCGATAACTAGGGTACATTACCCCATTAACAGTTTTGAGATCAGAAAAATATGTGGGATCTGTAATATGGTGAAGAAGAATTTGTAGATAAAAACAATTACAGTACACACAATACAATCTGCAGACTGGTGTATCTCATCTGGATGACCCCCTACATCTTTGCTGCTTTTCTGACGTTGCCATGATTTGTTGGTCCAAGTGTAATAACCAGGAACATTACAATAGAGCAATGATTTAGCAGCTGCCACAGAAACAAATTGGAAAAAAAGACAATAAAATCATATGATTTTAAAGTACTTGCTGTAAGTTACCTGCAGAAATATAAACTTGCTGTCCATTTTCTAAATGCACAGCTAGATGGACCACTGCAGGGTATCACTCATAAATAGAAAATGCAAATATTGTTCAAATTGCTTCAAATGTTTCAGTGCGCACATTTATGTGTGGATTGAAACATCTAGAGAGGACAGGAGAGTATGGAATGAACTATTTGTTGTCATCGTTAATTCCCTTTTGGGCACTTATGAAAAAATTTCTACCATCTGCAGAAAATCTCCTGTCATGGATATCCATTGTCACTAGAGATGAGCGGGTTTGGTTCTCAGAGAACTGAACCCCCCTGAACTTCACATTCCAAGCCAGAATCCGAGTCCGACTCGGATCCCAGAACGAGGCAAAACGTCATCATCCTGCTGTCGGATTCTCGCAGTTTTGGATTCCATATAAACAGCCGCGCATCGCCGCAATTTTCACTCAGGATTTGGAGAGTGGGGAGACAGACCTCCATCTCTCTCTGTGGGTGGTGGTGTCAGGTGGGGTCAGTGTGTGGTCTGTAAGGGTGTGGATCCTGTCACTGTGGTGTCCCTGTGGTGTTAGGGGTGCGCCTTGGCTGTCACTGGTGTTTCATGTGCTGTTAGGGGTGCTGCAGCTGAACATGGGTGTTGCTGTCCTGGCTGTCACTGTGCTGTACAGGGGGCAGGGGCACTGTTCTCCTGCATGCGGTGAAAATACAGGGGTTCTGGCCCTGTCTTGTATGCTGTAAAAATACAGGGGTGCAGTGAAAATAAATGTACACTGGTCCTGTCTTGTATGCTGTAAAAATCCAAGGGTGCAGTGAAAATAAATGTACATTTGCCATGTATGCTTAGAAAATTCAGGGGTACTGTTGTTAAAATAAAAGTACACTGGTCCTGTATGCTGTAAAAATAAAGGAATGCTGTTGTTAAAATAAAAGTACACTGGTCCTGTATGCTGTACAAATATAGGGGTGCTGTTGTTAAAATAAAAGTACACTGGCCCTGTATGCTGTAAAAATACAGGGGTGCTGTTGTTAAAATAAAAGTACACTGGTCCTGTATGCTGTAAAAATACAGAAATGCTGTTGTTAAAATAAAAGTACACTGGCCCTGTTTGCTGTAAAAATACAGGGTTGCTGTTGTTAAAATAAAAGTACACTAGTGCTGTATGCTGTAAAATTACAGGGGTGTTTTGAAAATTCAGGGGTGCTGGCACTGTCGGTGGTTGCCATGTCTAGGCCTGACCTTCACAACACTATATGGGAAGAGGAGGCTCCTACCACCATTTGCACGCCCTGTGCAAGTGCTGGGAGGAGCACCACCAGTCCAGTAGTGTCATAACTGTGGTTTTTGTGAAACCGGTGTTAGTGAAGTCTGTGTGGGCGACTGGAGGACTATGTGTATATTAGGCTGGTCTGTAGGAATCAGTGAGAAGAAGGAGAAATCCCTGACCGGGGATCGAACCCGGGCCTCGGCAGAAGGAGACGTATCCTGACCACTGGATCACCAGGGACTTGGTGTTGATAGCAGGATGGTGAATGTATTGGTGAGACTGAACTGGATATACTGTCACAGGAGTAGGTGCTTGTGTACTCAAGGTTACTATGAAATAGGTTCTCTGGGGTTGCGCAGAACTGGGCTGGTTACTGGCGAGATTGAGAACTGGACTGGTTACTGGTGAGATTGGAACTGGGCTGGTTACTGGCGAGATTGTGAGCCAGACTGGCTACTGGTGAGACTGGAACTGGGCTGGTACCAGATATAACTAGAAACGCAACTGTAAGTAGAACAATGACTGTAGCTGTGACTTTAAGGCAAGGCTAAATAACACTGCAGTTGTGTCTTTAAGACGAGACAGAAGAATACTGCAGCTGTAGCTTTAATAAGAAACTGACAAATACTGCAACTTTGGCCTAAGACGAGACTGTAGAATACTGCATCTGTGGCTTTAAGACGAGACTGGAGAAACACTGCAGCTGAGACTTTAAGATGAGACTGTAGAATTCTGCAGCTGTGTCTTTAAGACGAGACTGTGTAATTCTGCGGCTATGGCTTTAAAACAAGACGAATACTGTATATCAATGGTAACACAACCGTAATCCAGACTGGGTAACAAAAGAGCAGAGTTTTACAAGAACCAAAGTACAAGTGTTAACTTTAGGGAGCTCAGCTTCTAAGCTCACACATAGCTGAGTGTGTGACACAAGGAACTAGCAGAGTCTGCAGCTCAAGTCTCCAGACTTATACTTCCTGGTCCTTGATAATTAGTGAGCAGAGACAGGTGATTCAGAGAGTCTCAGGCTGGCACAGGTTCGGATAACTCCAGGTCAGGTGATCAGACCCTGTCATGTCAGTACTTTAGATTAGGCTCTGATGTGGAGTGAGGCCTAGCAGGCCAAAAGAACACTGAAGCCTGAACTTCTACAAATGAACAGAGGATGCTGGCTTTTAGGCCTAAACACCAGATTGCTGAGCACAGTGGAGAATGTATCTGGTGACCCCTGGAGTCAGAGAGGCATATAGTAGAATGGCAACAATGATTGCTGTGTAGGCACAGCATACAGAGACTTGCTGAATTCACACAGAAGGTTAATAACCACAAGTGGAGCGCATTAACTCTCACCTTCCAGGCAGAGAACTCAGCACTCAGGAAACTCATGGTACTAGCAAGCTGTTTATCCCAGTGAGCAGAAAAGACAGAGGATCCAGGACAGATGGCCAAATACGAGAACTAAAGTCAGGATCATGACAAGTTGCTGATATTGAGATTGAGGATGTCACTGTAGAAATACATCAGGATGAGGAGGATATTGGTGTAGCTGGCACTGAGGAGGAAGTTGATGATGAGGATTCTGATGGTGATGTGGTTTGTTTGAATAAGGCACCAGTGGAGACAGTTGTTGGCCATGGGATGAAAAAGCCCATTGTCATGCCTGGGCAAAATACCGAAAAAGTCACCTCTTCGGTGTGGAATTATTTCTCCACAAATTCAGACAACAGGTGGCAAGCTATCTGTTGCCTTTGTCAATCCATAATAAGTAGGGGTAAGGACGTTAACCACCTAGGAACATCCTCCCTTATACATCACATGCAGAGCATTCATCATAAGTCATTGTCAAATTCAGAAACTTTGGGTAATAGCATAAGCAGTTCACTGACACCGAAATGATGTGGTTTATTTGAATATTATTTCTCTGTGAGGATGAGGATGTAAACACTGAGGGGGGAGGGGGGAATCTGAGGATGATGACGACATCTTGCCACTGTAGAGCCAGTTTGTGCAAGGAGAGATTAATTGCTTCTATTTTGATGGTGGCCCAAACAAACCAATAATTTCAGCCACAGTTGTGTGGCAGACCCTGTCACTGAAATAATTGGTTTGTTAAAGTGTGCATGTCCTGTTTATACAACATAAAAGTGGGTGGAAGGGCCAAAGGACAATTCCATCTTGCACATCTTTTCTTTTCCACATCATTCCAGGTTGGCTGCCCTATATATGGTACTGTCCCTCTGCCCTATCAGTCCAGGGGTGCTGCCCCACTGCCATTTAAATCCAGGGCTGCTGTTGCCTTTCTGCTGTGCTGTGTAATTCTCCAGGGGTGCTACCTATGTTGTATAAGTCCAGGGGTGCTGCTGTATAATTCCAGGGGTACTGCTGTACTTGATCCTAGGTTTAAATTAAAGCATAGAGCAGAATAGGAAACAAACTTCAAAATCACAAACAGATTTGTGAAAACATAGCCGCAAAGGTCAAAATTGAAATTGCAGTTTATTTTTTTTATTGAAACAATGTACACAACATAATAATATAGCATGCATACAATTTGTTATTGGGATGTAGGCCTAATGTTCTGGAACATTTAATACAAGTAAAGCATGAATACATTGTGCACAGATAACATGTGGTTGTCAAACATTTAGAAAAGCTGGTGAAAGCGGGCCTATAGATAATACAAAACAAACGAGCATGAGAGTTACAATTATTCATATGAAGTAAAGAAAGTAAAGATAAAATAAAGTTTGCTCGCATCCTCCCCCCCCCCCCCCACCTCACCCCATAGCTACATAGAAACTGGAGGATCACCCTCAACCATTTAAAGGAGATACCAGGAGGTGTTGCATAGAGAGTTTTGACTTTGAGATTGAATGTTTGTTGAGAGTGTTGTAATAAAGCTTTCCCACATTTCAAATTTTTTTTTGTTTTGCTTCTTTTTCCTGTACAAATTCCACCCATGACATGTGGAAGAGATAGAATAGTTTTGTTTTGAATAGAGATAGGGAAGGGGGTTCGGGGTGAATCCACACTTGTAGGATAGATTTTTGGGCCGCTGTACTAATTACCAGCAACAGTCGTCTGCCTCCCTTCAAAATTTGAAGGCCATTTGGAAGAATGACAAACAAGGCCCATTCAGGGGTTAATGACAGGTAGTTAAGCAAATGTTCCCGTGAGTATTTGAGCACCTGTAACCAAAATCTGCAGATTAGTGGACAGGACCATAGACAGTGAAATAAGTCAGCTTGGGGCTGACCACATTTGAAACATGTGTGAGTTGTTGAAATCCCAATCATAAATTGCCTATGTGGGGATATGTAGGACCGATGTAATATATTGAGGAACATTTCTGTATACATAGCGGATTAAAGTATGTGACATGGTCATGTGCGAGCTTTTAGTAAATCCGCTATCTGCAGGCCTGGAAGTTGTAAAAGCCATGTCTGAAGGCCCCCTGGAGATGCAGTGTAGCCCAAGAGGATTTGTAAGTGACCGTAGGCCACAGAAATTGCCTTTCTCGTATTTGCTGCTTGCTGAAGAAATGTGTCAACAGTGTTGGACCAATCGGCTTGGGAAAAGTTGTGAATAATGGAGCTAACATAGTTCTGGGCCAAAAGAAAGGCTACAGGATATGCAGCTATAACCGGGAACTTTTCTGATGCCTCCTGAAATGCGAGAGGCCTTTTAGCTGATGTGTCAACCAGACATAAAATGTTAATTAACACACATACCCTCCAGTTTTTAAAAAGGTGCCTAGCATGACTGTCCTGGAAGTCAGGATTGGATATAAAGGGGAGATAAAGAGATATATATGAGCATTTAAGTTGTGTTTGTGATGCAAGGTATGCCACAGTTTTCTGGAGGGCCAGAGCAATGGATTCTCTCTCACATGGGCCAGAATTTCTTGATCATGGAGGTGTAGAAATGTTATCAGATCTACTCATTCCAAAAATTCTCTTTCCAGGAATGATTTGTATACATTTCTTGGTCATGCAGCCAATCTTTGAGATAGCGTAGTATAGCTGCCTGGGAATACCACTGTACATTTGGAAAATTTATACCACTTTTTGTTTTGGGTTGTTGTAATTTCAATAAGCCAATTTGTGGCTTTTTTCCTTTCCATATGAATCAGCGATAAAGGAAATGGGTATGCGCTACATCCTTGGGGGTTAGTGGCAAAGGCAACACCTGTATTAAATACATCAGGTGGGGAAATATTATCATTTTAATCAGATTTGCCATGCCAATATATGAAATGGGCAATGATTTCCAACTCTCCAGCTCAACAGAAATCCTGCGCAAATGTTGGGTGAAGTTAAGGGATTAAAGTAGCCTTGGATTCTTTGGAATTTTTACCCCCAAGTAAGTGAAGTGGTCCGAACGCCAATGTAACATGGCAGCCTCCCTCCTATCAGGTTGGGGTGTGCCACGACCCAGATAAAGTGGGGCTTATTTTGCCCGGTTGACGGTAAAACCAGACACCTGCCCAAACAAATGTAATTTGTCAATTAAATGAGCCAGTGAGTCAGAAAGATTGGATATATACAATAAGATGTCATCTGCAAAGGCAGATATTTTTATTTCTCTAGGACAAATGGTGAGTCCTTTGATAAGCGTTTCATTCTGCAGTATACATAAAAGGGGATCAATAGCAATATTAAATAGGAGTGGGGAAAGTGGACAACCCTGACGAGTGCCGCGGGACATTAGTAGGGGTTCACCACAATATCCATTAAGTAAAATAGATGTGGTTGGAGATTTTGATGAAGTGTTTTCCAATGAGACCACATTTGTGGCCAAAGTCAGTCAATCTCAGAAAAGACAGAATCAAAATCCAGCTCAACTGCAGGAGAGGTAAAATATAGATTTTCTGCTGGAGCATTAGAGAAAGGTTCTTCTAAATTATTTCATGTTAGGAACTCACTCAAATTAATGGCTACAATTAGTCAACCCTAATTTTGATTTATTATTAATGTTCCAGATTTTGGGATTATTTATTTACAAGATGCGCATTTGTTGTACAGGGATCTTCTTTTCCTAAGCATTGTGTGGCATTATCGCAAGACCTCGCGGTGTTAGAAGATCAGAATTTCAGTGATCTTGCATTGCATCAGCTTTCCATTTCACTGCAGCACTAGATGGGCCAGGAGCTCCTGTGAGGCACAAACAGTAATTGAATAAGGCCCAGTATGGAGTCTCATGGTGGTTTACAGCCAGGAAGATGTCTGGCTTGCCAGGCTGAGGCATGCTGTGGTCACATAGGTTAGTATTGCTTCCTCCCACAGTCCTACTTATAGTATGAAATAATTTTCGACTGTAGAGTGGTAAACTCCACTAGAGCAGGGGCTCAATATCAAAAAATTCACTGCACAGTCCTGTACCAAACCCACCCGAACTCAACTTGCCCCATCCGGGGCTGCTATGGGGTCTCCGGAGGGGCTGGTAAAACATCTAAGGGGCTGCTTTATTTAAAAATTAAATATGAAAAAAATAAACAAGACACACAGGTATGGTCATATGCGTGTAACTGGGAGCTATAAAAATAAAAATAAGGCTTCTGCCACAAAATATGTAAATAAAAATGCAATAAAAATATGGACAAAAAGAAACCCACAATATTTTAAGAAAATAAGTCTCCAGACTCCGTGGAGGGGAAAATATTCAATCTTGATCATGTGGTATACACCAGTTTATTTGCATCCCAGCATTAAATCCAAAATTATCTTAATCCCTGAAAATGGAGAAGGGGTACAAATTCAGTGGCTTTGGCCCTTGGTATTTCAGTTTGTCCAGTAATGTGGTAATTATATATTTGCTTGGATCTTTCCATTCCACACCAATATAGTAGTGGAGGTGAAAGCCTGTGTGTTGTCCCTGATTGCATGTGCCTCTTTAATTTTAAATCACCTTCTTGACACGAACCTCTTCCTCTTGCCTCTTCTCATAATGTGAAAAATCATCAAAGAAGGAGGTGGTATGTTTTAAGCTAGCTATGATTCTGAGAACTTGGCAAGCCTTTTCCAGAGAGACCACCTGTTGCTGAAATGATGGGTTCATTAAACTGTGCATGTCCTGTTTTAACAACATAAGGTTGGGTGGGAGGTCCCAAGGACAATTCCTTCTTGCACCTCTTTTTTTTCTTTGCATGATGTGCTCTTTGGGGCCTAGTTTTTAAAACTGCCAGCCTGTCTGCCACTGCAGTGCCACTCCTAGATGGGACAGGTGTTTGTACCGCCCACTAGTGTCGCTTACCTACCTCAGTGCAACCATTTGGCCTAAAAACAATATTGTGAGGTGTTCAGAATAGACTGGAAATGAGTGAAAATGAATGTTATTGAGGATAATAACTCAGTAGGACCAAAATTACCCCCAAATTCTATGATTTTAGCTGTTTTTATGTTTTTTTCCAAAAACCTCCAGACTCAAAACCAAAACCAAAACCCAAAAGGGTGATTTTGGCAAAAACAATCCAGACCCAAAACACAAATGGAGATCCACATCCAAAACCAAAACACAAAACCCGAAAAGTGTCCGCCGCACATCTCTAGTTGTCACCTGTCTGAGTATATTGGAGAAATTCACATAGATACCTCTTACTACAGTATATGTACCCAGGGGTGTACTGTAACTAGATTTGCGATAAAACGCATATTTACGATCAAAATCTCAGACCACTCGAGATAACAAGCAAAGGTTGCAAACAAATCTGGTTTCCTACAATGACAAACACAAGTTAGTGTATCCTGAGTTCTTTTGTGCAAATATTTAGGCAATCCAGTAATGTAGACAGTAAGATGACTAACTGACCTAAATTGGACAGGTTATAATGTTTGCTGATAGTGTCACGCAAATGTATATAACTATCATCACGCAAAGTTTGTTGGTGTGACCTAATGTACGTAATTGAGACATTCCTATATCATTTTTGCATCCATATTAACATAATATTGATTGAAAAGTTTACAGAATTTATGTCTTATGCCCACAGCCTTCTCTAATCATTAGCCAATAAGCTTAATACTGCATATGCAATTCTGTTTTTTGGGGAACGGGGGCTGCTGTAATTTTAATGGTTTGTGGAATGTTGTAGCCATCTTCACATTTCATGTAAATGAGTGGATATTGCATTGGATCTTATGAGCGACAAAGCTCAGAAATACGTTGGAGAGGGTTTTCTTGCACACGAAACAACATGTCTTTTGGACCACAATCTACATACACCAATAAAACAGTGACATTGCTGGTTGACGGAGCATTATACTGGCCTCGATATTCTCCTGATGAACGCTTCTCAGCATTGCTCATTATTCAATAGTTTTTATTATTTAATGGCATTTGTTCGAAAGCAGTCTTGAAATGTCTCAAGTAATTGCTATTATCATGAAGAAAATGTTGTATATATTATAGAATCTCCTTTTTAAGAGTCAGAATAGAATTATGATTTAAAGACAACTGATCTTAATCAGTTGTCTAATCACAATGCTGCGCACGACTTGGTAACGCTGAGTGAATTTCATGCAACTTTTTTCATTAAAAAGCATCTTATTCCCAAAATGATGTAAACAAGAAGCACAAGCAACTTTTGCTGATTAAAATGATATGTGGCATACCTATATTGTGTGTGCAACCATGGCTGTATCTGCATATGAAATACTACACTACATAGCATTTCGTATGCAGATACAGGTGCAGTCACACACAGAGTATAGGCATGCTTCATACCATTTTAATCAAAAGAATCTGCTTGTGCATCTTATTTGCATTGCATTTTTGGCAATAAAAATACACAGGACTGTCAGCCACGCACGCAAGGAATCTCCCACTGCATGTTGTATTTAGGAAAGCTGTATGAGGAGGACACATCTGTACTTCATTACCACTAAAAGATGTCATTGCAAACATTGTATAGTCTGATATTTTCCAGACAATTATTAGAATATTGGTAGGTTCTTAGCAATAAAGTTTTTAGCGGTTCTGGAATATCTTCAAATGTTTTTCGACTTTGTGTCCATTAGAGCAGCATATTCTCGAAGATTTTTTGGGCCATCTTTTGGCATTGCATTGTTCACAAATCTTATCCATTTTCCAATGGCAGATCAGGGTGATTATCATAACTTGTAGAAGGGTCATAACAAAATGCGAATCTAACACAGAGAATAGAAGTTGCATTAATGGACTGCCATCCTAGCCTGAGAGTTGCATCTGTGCATCTATTCTAGACGTCTCTCTCTTTCAGGGGTGGATTCAGCAGTTCTAGCTCAAGATTTCTGTGTGCACATCTCTCCTAAGTGTCTTTCTCTCTCCAAGATGGACTCAATAGTCCTTGAATGCTCCTCTCCTCTTGTATTTCTCATATTTTTAGATAGGCATTTTACTGAACTGATGAATAAATTATAATGTGGATGGGGACTCTCTCTTGGTTGTCAGTGAGATCAGTCAGTCTGCATTTGTCACAAATTGCTTTGTCTGTGAACCTGAATTGGAGTCTTAGGCTGGCGTATTGGAATGGATAGGACAACTGAATAATGGAGACAGAAAGAAGGATACTCTGGGTTAGAGATAGATAGCAGGATACTGCTGGATGAAACCAGATAGCTGGGTTGGTGAGAAGTCAAGAATGGAACCAGAATAACTGGATAGCTGATTGCGCCAAAATGGAACCAGAGTATTTTGATAGCTGAATACACTGGGATGGAACTGGAATAGCTTGATAGCTGAGGACACTGTGATGGAACCAATGGAATAGAATATTGGACTGGAACCAATGGTATAGGATAATGGATTGGAACAGATGGTGTAGTATATCAGACTGGAACTAATGGTGCTAGTCATTGAACTGTAACCTATGGTGCTCATTATTGGACTGGAACTGATGGTGTAGGTTACCAGACTGGAAACAATGGTATAGGATACCGGACTGGGACCAATGATATAGGATATCAGACTGGAACCGATGGTGCTGGTTATTGGACTGGAACTGATGGTGCTGGTTATCAGACTGGTGAGTGTCATTGTGACAGACTCCTTAGAGCTGTTACAACAAGAAAAAAGAAAATATACAGACAGCGCTAGCAGATTTCTTATTAATTAATTATTTATTAATTATAATTTCCTCTATTAATATCTCTGATAAAAAATCCCTTTCTTACCTCTAAAACTTAATTGCATACAATTATACAAAACTTTTATCTAAAATCATGGCACTAATAGATATACAATCACAACACATTTAATAATATTACTCTGCTCTCTTAGACCACTTAATTTCTCCTTGATATAAGCAGCATACAACTCTAACCAATTACCTCACACTATTTCACTTCAGTGTTACAAATTCTACCAGCTCTAGTTAGATGTTAAATGTCTCTATTCCACTCAAGATGAGGGTGTGCAGTTCATTGACACACATATAAAACAAAAGAATCACTTGTTCAGGACCAAGTTAAATTATTACTTGCTTCCAGATGTTCGTTTTAACCTGGGAATATTAAATAGCTTTTTCTCCTCTCTTTTGGGATCCACGCTGATTTCGTGCACAACCGCAGTTGGTTAATTATTAATTAGTTGGTTAGACATGCATGTATAGAATAACTTATCTCAAGATAACAGAGTTAGTATAGTGTCACAGCGGACATTTAGACATGGCCATGTTAAAATCCAGTTTTTACCGCAATCTCTCCTGGGTTCCATTATATTGTGCATCTGACTGAGGAAGCCGCCGATGCCGACAGGCGGAGAAATGCGTCTTTATTCACCCGCTCTACCTGTGATTACCATACAGCATTTCTGTCTCCAGGCTGGGAACAATCTGATGATCTCCGGATAAGGCTTTTTACAAAGGTTTTGGGCACCAGAAGCCGGGAGCACAATATAACGGAACCCAGGAGAGATTGCGGTAAAAACTGGATTTTAACATGGCCATGTCTAAATGTCCGCTGTGACACTATCTTGTTGTAACTATTGTGGTCAGGGGGTAGAGAGGTCCCCCTGACTTACAGTGAGCTGCACACAGATTACTCTTGGGACATATACGTTTATTTTAAACTAATTACTAGCGCCAGGGGGCTACTTTATTGTAGGTCTTTGGTTTTGTCCTTAGAGCTGTGCAGGAAGTGTGGTGGCCACCCCTTCCCTCTTCTTCAGTTCTCTCCAACATTGGGGTTCTCAAGATCCTGTCAAGTCACAAGCTCTGTCCTCCATGTTACACAAGGAGCTGCTGCTGGCAGAATCCCCCTAAGCTACTGTATCTCTGTAATGGCTTCCTGATGAAGAAAAAGGATTGGTGTGTGTGTGTGTGTGTGTGTGTGTGTGTGTGTGTGTGTGTGTAAACTGTATGTATGTTGTGTGTGTATGTATGGTGTGTGTGTGTGTGTGTGTGTGTGTGTGTGTGTATGTAGGTATGTGTGCGTTTGTATATACAGTATGCAGGATTACTATACTATCCCTTTAAACTGGGATGCTCATGAAATACACAGGTTCCATGGCTGATTAAACTGCTCAGTTTCCAATTTGCAGCTTAATCGCACTCTACTTTCTTAGCCACAAGATGTCCTCATGCTGTTGTTTTTTTTTTTATTGTTTGCTAATTAGCCAATTAAAATGACAGTGAGATGGATCATTTCAGTAAAAACCCCATCAAAATCGGTTCAGCAGTTGCCGAAATTTATCCTGCACATACAACAAACTATTTAAAATATTTAATATAAATAAGAAATCTCAGCAATTTACACTTACAATAGAAATATGTGTCCAATTGATTATTCATGTTTAATTTAACAATTTTATTTATTTTACATACATCAATTTGAACATCACAGATCCAAAGGACCACATGGGAACTAAATAATATATTTACATCCAGGAATGAGAAAATGTTTAAATGGATCATTGACATAAGAACATAAATGTATTGTGTCCGTACCATCAGAGTATGAGACTAAATCATTTGAATCCACTGCAGTAAAACTTTAATTTACAGCGTGAACTTCTTTTTCAGCAGCCTTAAATATTATGCTAAGTACTGAAGATTGGTAACATACAGTGTAAGTAAATGTCTGCTGGAAATGTTGTGTACTGTAAGAAGTATAGACTTGACATTTACAGATAATTGTATTGTCCTATGCTTGTTAGAGATGGTAATGTAAAAATCTCCAGATTTCAGCAGGCAAATACATATTAATTCATTTTATATAACTGATTTGGATGCACAAACACAGAGGTCCATTTAGGTTTATAACAAAACATATTATATTCAATATGGCCACAGCTCATGCTGTGCAGAGATACAGTATACTGTAGATTATAGCACTGGTCATAAAGAGTACTTGCAACAGGGGTGGTAATTCCAGTAACAATCAAGTGAGTGCCTACAAATGTTTATATCATGTCACTTATCCTGCTAGCTTTACAGTATTAACTTGGAATTTGTTAAAAGTGTAGCTGACAAGCAGGACCTCCATCTTGGGAGGGTGCTGTGGGCACAGATTTCCCGGGCCCCGCCTCTCTAACAGAGAGGAGGAGGGCCCTGACCACCGTCCATTGCCACTGCCGTTGTTTGCCCTGCACCCGCAGGCTTTTGAAAATGTCCCTCTCATGACGGCCACCGCCTCAGAGGAGACAGTTATTAAAGATACTAGAGGAGGCTCTAGTATCTTTAATAACTGTCTCCTCCGAGGTGGTGGCCATTTTGGGACACTTTAAATAGTTCTACTTGAAGCAATCTGCTGGACAGTCTGCTGCGGCAGCATGAGTGTGTGGCGGGGGGGGAGAACAGAACCCCTGACAACAAGCAGAACTCTTGACAATGATCAGGTACTTTGACACTGCTGTGTGGGGCATAGACATTTTATTTTATTTTTTAAAATATATATTTAGCTTTTTATATATAAATATATAAATATATTTTATTTTTTATTTTATTTTATTTTGGGGGGTGGGGTGGGGGGCCTTGCCTATTTGGCCAGTCCAGGGCCACATAATTTCTGATGGCAGCCCTGCTGTCAAGATAGGCATGCTCATATTCAGCTGCTCTTCCCACTTGTATTTGGTAGGATGTCATTTGTTTACAGATCACCTACATAAGCAAACCTGACATATTTTGCTTTGTAAATTCCAGCAAGAACTGCAAAAATAGTTGCTTATTCATGATTTTTTTTTTTTTTAAAGTTCAAAGATATAAAGGGAAACATGTTGGTTCATGTCTCTTCTGCGGAATTCTCTGTTTTTGTTAGAATTTACTTTTAAAGTATATCGAATGGAACTTCACTGTCTGGTTTCTCTGCCTGGCTAGACACTGAAAAGGTGACCAAATTTAAAATGTAATTAATATTGTCCATAAGTAAATTTATTTGAGCATTTGGGAGATTTGTTGAAGTTGATAGAAATCTTGTTGATTCACAACCTATGTCATGTGTAATACAAGTCTACAAGAATATAATGGCGCTTGTGCAAAGTATGTAGTTTTCTTTCCATTTATTTGTTTCTATGATTTGAAGGAAAACAGAGGACATTTTACAGAGCTCTCAATGAAAATAAATATATTTAAAAAAAATTAGAGGAGGAAACCAGGAAAACCACGTTACGGAACATAGAAAAAAATCAGAATAATCAAACATGGAGAAACAAACAAGCATCTGACACAAAGTTCATAGATGAAAAAAAGAGAGAAAATAGACATTTGTAAGAATGAACACAAGGGAGACATAGAGAAAGAGATCCATTAATAAGAAAACCATCACCTATTACGAAACAATGAAAAGATTATCTACCATACAATCCCCAAAAAATTGAATACCTGAAAAACACTCCACAGAGGCTCAAAAAAAGTCCTTTAAGTTGGAAAGAGAAGCAGCTAAAGATATAGGTGATCAAATTACCAGACACTAATGAAAAACATAGAATCAAGGAATCTTTATTGAAAATCTGGGAAAAAACTTAAAAGAAAAAGAACATTGAGAAGTGAAAAAGAAGAAGATGAAGAAGGCATTGCTTTTTTAGAGTCTCTCTTGGAGCTAGAATGGATAAAAGTACCCCAAAAAAAGAAAAGCACAGATTTATCCTCAGGATAAGGGGGGTCAGGGAGTTAAAAAAAAAACAAGAAGGCAGCAAAAATGGATGAGAAAGACCCTTATGATGAAGGGATACTTAACATAAGCAGCAAACCCTTGACAAGAGAACAGATCGCACTACATACAAATGGTTTGAAATTCTCACCACACTCAAATATTAACCAATTTGACTTCTATATAGATACACAAATTGTGTAAGAAAATCATGCATAAACATTTGTTTTGGAAGAGCCAATAACAGGAATGAAATTACTACAACTGATTCTGCTTTTCAACACACTCAATTCAAACCTACAGTAGCTTCACAGTTTACCCCTTCCACATTAAGAGTCCACACATCGATACCTTCCAAAAACTTCTAGAGGATGTTATAAGAAAAAATCACAGGAAGAGAAAAAAGTATAATCTAGCAAAAGAATAAAAACAAGAATTAAAGGAATTAAAGAAAGATAAAACAAGAATATTGAAATCAGTGGAAAAATGTGGAGGACTGGTTATCCTAGACAAAGACAAATATGGGCAAGAAGCATATAAATTCTAATCAGATAAAGAAACATGTGAAATTGGAAGGGGACCCAACAAAGATTTATCAAAGGGAACATCAGCAAATACTTGAAGGTCTAGAGCTAGGAATAATAACAAGAAATTAGTTAGAATTCCTGTACACAGAACACCCAAAGATCCCCACATTTTTCCAGCTCCCAAAGATTTACAAAGATTCAAGAAATCCCCCAAGGTGACCAATCATTTTAGGAATTGGGTCGATAACATTAAATTAATAAAAATATATTTACTTTTTTCTACAAGACTTAGTATGCAAACAAAGAAGTTTCTTCAAGGACATGATACATGTCCATCAAATCCTAAAACACAATTAAATGGAAAGAAAACTACATACTTTGCCATTAAGTGACATTACATCATTGTACACTTGTATTGCACATGACATAGGTAGGAAATCAACAATTCTTATCAACCTTGACAGATCTCCAACATGTTCAAATAAATTTAATTATGGACAATATTAATTACATTTTACACTAGAATTATTTTTGGAATCATGGAATTTTTTTTTTAACCAAATCAAAAGAGCAGCGATTGGATCCTCTTTTCACCAAGCTATGCAAATTTGTTCGTGGCAAAGTGGCCAGATATAAAGATTTGATGCAATAGCTCAAACAAAAAGAACCTGGTCAGTTGGAACAGGCACCAGGTACATAGATGACCTTTTCTTTATATGGGATAGGCTGGAGGATATGCTAAATGACGTCCCCAGTATATGGAAGACAATCATTTTCAGACTGGAGTTCACCGTGGTAGTGAGTAAGGAGTTGGTCATTTAGATTTAGAGATCTCTACAGCAAATCACACTATTCACACTAGAACACATACTAAAACAGTAAGCAGAAACAATGTATTATCAGCTCGCAGCAACTATCATAAAAATTGGTTGGAAAACATCCCCGGAAGACAGTTTAGGATGCTGAAAGGAAACTGCACAGAAGACAGTACCTATATAGAACAAATGAAAATAAATTTGTGGAAGAGGCAACATGGAGAAAATATTACAAGATCAGATTGAAAAGGTAGCCAAATTTGAAAAAAAATAATTATTCAGTACAAACAAAAACCTACAATGGATGGATTCCAGATGGCTATCATAACACCGTACAATAGCAAGCTTTATTTACTTGCAGCTATACTGAAAAACATTGGCACATACTACTGTACATTTGGATTACCAATTGAGAACAACACTTCTTGAGAAACCTAGAATCATTTGCAAAAGAGCAAGAGATGGGAAAGAGCTTTATTCCATTGGAAAACCAGACAGATCTAACAAAAGAAAACAAAGGCCATTTATTCTGTTTAAACTGCATACAGATGTAGCCACCTTTATCTTGAGTGGCTGCGGCGTTTGTCCCGTTCGACCATACGCAGCGTACTGGGGCGTAGCGAGGCGCGCCTAGTCACAGAGAGGCTATCTAATCGCACGGAGACAGACATTTGACGTTTGGCGTTACCTTTACGTGTAATACCTGCGATCAGCCACCAGATGTCGCTTTTTACAATCACCACTGCGCATGCGTGTGGTCTCCCGTAAAATACAATACTGAAATACATAATAAGGACTACTTTACTAAGGCGTCTCATTACGCTGCATACAGTAAATACTGTACTCATTACGCTGCATTATTTAATACAGTACTGTATATACGACACCGACGCAAATAGTACAGCATACAGTATATGATCCATCTACAATACTTTATGAATACTGTATGTGAGCGTCCAAGTCCCGCAGACAAAACATACAGTACTGTAAAACCAGTAGTGTACACTGTCGCAAATGGATGTGTGTTACAAGTTCACTATTGCCTCTCAAGATTAGGAATTTTGTACAGTATGTTATCGTCCTAATCCCGTAGCCATTACAGCATAATCAAAACCAACGGATTTATACATTTGTCTGCGGCGAAGTGGTGAAGTGTTTCGCTTCCTATACTCAGAGTCCAGGGTTCGATTCCTTAAGTACGAATGCATGTTAGTTTTTTTCAGACACTTTATTATTATTTTTATTCACATAAACCAGGGCAAAGCTGCATGAGCGGTTCTATGCGATCGAGTCCGGTGTACCATAATGTGCAGGTTCTATGCAGGTTAAGGTTCTATGCTCCGTACAGTACACATACTGTACAATTCTGTAGCTGGGCAGACTGAATAGAAATGGCTACCACCTATGACTCCTTGCCCCACAGAGGCCCTAGGCTACGGAGCAAGTAATAGTCCAGATTGTACAGACTATGGGGCAATGCTGAAGGAGCGTCACAATCCCCTAGCTCAATTACACTGGGATAAGCGAGGTCTATGCACATTACGGTATACCGAGCTGGATCGCTTAGCAACCTGACAAAATGGCCGCCGACCGTGAACTCCCAGCACGTGGCAGCGCTCGGATATGTAGTGAGATACAGTATGGCATACATTTCACACTCCAGGGGGCAATGCTGAAGGAGCGTCACAATCCCCTAGCTAAAATACACAGTATGCACATTATGGTACACCGGACTCGATCACATACTGTAGCACACTGGCAAAATGGCCGCCGCCCCTGAACCCTTGTGCAGGTTATGGGGCAATGCTGAAGGAGCGTCACAATCCCCTAACCAAAATACACAGGGGAGATAGGGATAAGCTACTGTAGGATTGCATACAGTATTACGGTACACCGGACTCAATCGCATAGCACACTGTCAAAACGACCACTACCCATGAACCCCCACCTCCTGAACCCCCACCTCGTGGCAGGCAGCAGTTGGGTATGGAATGAGAAATGGCATAAGCTGTGCAGGCTACGGGGCGATGCTGAAGGAGCGTCACAATCCCCTAGCCAAAATACACAGAGATAAGCGAGGTCTATGCACATTACAGTACGTTACACCGGGCTCGGTCGCATAGCAAACTGACAAAACACAAGTTTTACAGTACATACAGTAAAGCAGGCCAAAGCTGCAGGAGAGTTTCTACTGTAAAGGTTCTATGCACCGTACGGTAATGTACACATACAATTCTATAGCAGGGCAGACTCAATTGAAATGGCTACCGCCTGTGACTCCTAGCTCCTAGGAGGCACTCAGCTATGGAGCAAATAACAGCACAGATTTTGCAGGCTACGGGGCAATGCTGAAGGAGCGTCACAATCCCCTAGCTACAATACACAGGGGTGATAGAGATAATCGAGTGGCTGGAGGGGGGGTCCCCTTGATTTAAGGGGCCCCCACTCCTCCAGGGTACTCCGGCCAGGTGTGACTAGTTGGGTATTTAATTCCATGGCCGCAGGGACCGGTATAAAAGTGTCCCCCGCCTGTGCATTATCTGTCCAGCTAGTGGAGCCCAGTGCTGATTCAAAAAATATGGGGAACCCCTACGCTTTTTTGTCCCCCTTATTTTTTGCACCAGGACCAGGCGCAGAGCCCGGTGCTGGTTCTAAAAAGATGGGGGATCCCGTGTCCATTTTTTCCGTATTCCTGCCGGAATTCGACCGCAATTGCATATACAGTACTGTACCCCTTAATGTCACTGCTTACAGTATACAGTATTTAGACATGAGCTTGTGTACAGTACCTGTCATGAGGTGCTTTTTTCACTGACACTATAACTTTTTTCTATTGTAATATACTGTACAGAGGCGGCAAACTAGCCAAACGGGAATAATCAGCTTCTGCTGAATAAAATGAGATGCTACAGTACATGCCTATATTCTGTGAGTGACTGCGGCTCTATGAAATTAAATCAGAAAATTTAAATATGAAATGCATTACTAATGTGTGGCATTACTGTACTGTATGTGTATAAGGTGTACTACAATATTTTCTGGTGTAACATAAGGAAAGGGCACTACTGCATGGTCTAATGCAGTGGTTCTCAAACTTGGTCCTCAGGACCCCACACAGTGCATGTTTTGCAGGTAAACCAGCAAGTGCACAGATGTATTCATTACTAACTGACACATTTTAGAAGGTCCATACAGTAGGTGGAGCTAATTTTTTCACTTGTGATTCTGTGAGACCTGCAAAACCTGCACTGTGTGGGGTCCTGAGGACTGAGTTTGAGAACCTGTGGTCTAATGTAAATAAAGATGAATGTGGTGGGGTGTAATGTGAATAAGGGGCATTACTGTTAGGAGTAATGTGGTACTATGATATGATGTCATGAGATAAGAGACACCACTGCATGATATAATGTGAATAAAGTTGCAGTACTGTGTTGTGTCCTTTCATCTTCGGGTATTATTGTGTTACCATGCCCCTTCCCAGCAAGAACATACTGTACACTGTTTTGGGCTGGCACTAAATGTGCACATTGTTCTTATTTAGATTATAGGGGGTAGGAGCGCCAAAATGGGTGATGGTGCTGGGAAAGGGGTGCAGGGTTAGAGGCGGAACTACGTAGCATCTGTGCAAGAGGGCATCAGCCAAAATCTAGCCTAGGGCATCATGTTGGTCAGGTTTGGCTCTGATAATACTGTATACTGTACTCTTACTGTACTTTGCATTCAATACAGATACTGTTTGCACACAGGTTTTACATGAATCATTGGCAATGCTGCAGGAGTGTCTCATTAGGCAATCTAAAATATACCACGACTATGGGTGGGGATACAGTAGGGAAGTTCTGTCACCATAAGCTGTCTGCTGTGTATAGCATATTTCCATCTGAGATGCATTTGTGTGTTTGTAATAAGAAAAAAACATTTTACTGTACATTTAGTGGATACAGTATTTCTCCCCCATAATGACGTATCATACTGTACAGGTACCCTCATGTACTGTACCGTACCATACTGTAAAATTGAATATTTATTGGAAAAACATCAATATTAATGTAAAAAAAAAGTATTACAACATCCGATTCCATGTACTGCACTGATCAAAATGTACAGTACTCTTATTCAGGACTTATAAAACTGAAAATAACTGTTCATACACATCAATAACATTACTACTGTATAATATTCTACATTAGTTTATGCAATAATCAGACAAAGGCAATTTTATAATTTTTTTTAATAATGCACCAATTTAAAATTTTAAACAGAAAATACAGTACAGAACTACATATTTGTGGCTTGACCATTTCTTTCGACTACAACAGGTAATACTTTATACAGGTGATTTATATAATTATTACAATGTTCAGGTGTGAGTACTTCTAGCCAAAATTTCTTTATCCCATCCACCAGTTGCTGTTTTGTTGTTGGCTTTGCAACACTCCTAACGTACCTCTTCAATTGAGCCCACACTAATTCGATTGGGTTCATGTCTGGTGATCTATATAAAAATTAAAAAAAAGCGTATAGAAAAAATTAATTACATTACAGTAAATAGAGAAAATTAAACATACAATATTGTACTGTTTATTAAACAAATTTTTTTTTACAGTACTAGAGTGCTATCCAAAATTTTACTTGTACACTGTTGAAAGAATACTCACTCTGGTGGTGTGCGTTCCCAATTCATACCTTTCTCTTCCATAAATTTGGCTGAGGCGGAGTGTTTAGGATCATTGTCTTGGAATATCCTATGGTGAGTTGGGTAATATTTATTCACAAATGGCACCATACATTCCTCTACTATTGTTTCTTGGAAAAATTTCTTATCCATGATTCCTACAGAAATCAAAAAATGTTGTTCATTAATAAGCAACTCCTTTTATTGTGCAGTTACACGTACTCTACAGTACAGCATGTATTTTTACAGAACACAGGCACAGAATAAAGTATAGTACTGTACCTTCGAAAAATAATAGGGGACCAGCTCCTAATCGTGATATGCCTCCCCATACATGGACTTTCAATGGATGCTTTGGGCGTGGTTTTAAAGAGATATGGTTACGTTTCCTGAATGACATTCTGGAGAACCGCTCAAGGGCAACAGACGATTCATCTGTGAAAATGACATCATCAAATGTTTCACCACTCTCAATCCATCGCCGTGCCTGTTCCACTCTCTTTTCTTTATTCACATCTCTTATCATTGGAGATATCCTGTGAAGAGCCAAAAATAATGAAATCAGATACAGTTATGAAATTACAGATTTACAGATTACTGTATATACAGTAGACTGTATGTGCAGTATACTGTATTATATACCTACTGTATACATTAAACTGTACATACAGTACATTAAGGTACATACAGAGTAATATATATATACATACTGTACATACACACACACACACACACACACACACACACACACACACAGTATACAGTATGTAATCATCACAATAAGCCGGCAATGCTTCATTGCTGTCTCTGAGTGCCTATACAGTAGGTATCTCTTTTGGGATAGAATATATACAGTATATACACACACACATACTGTATATAGTATAAAGTACACACTCTGTATAATGATTTATGGCATTATTATATCACGTATCAAGGGATTATTAACAGTGCATTTACTGTATGGTTTATACTGCTTTCAGTATTTTACCTTGTTGCGCCAAAGGTCCATCCCATTTTCCGTCGCATCCTTCTGATGCTGGTGGCCGATATGTCCAGGTCATACTTGGAATGGAGAATTCGTTTTATTTGCAGAGCAGTACGCTCATCATCCTCACGAGTTAGTTCCTCCACAATTTGTTGCACTCTCCTACAGTACAATACAGTATGAAAAATATGAATTCATGAACAGCACAATCACAGTTACAATTGATGAAGTTTTTATTTTATTTCAAAAAAATTGTTTATGGTATAAAGCAAGTCATTTAAACATTACAGTAGTGTACAGTACGTACCATGTGCATTTTGTAGGAAATACAAATCTGGGCGTTGTTCTCTCGAATGCATGATAGCGCACCGTTTCTAAAGTGACTATAATGCCACTTTCCTTGAGCCATGCATGGATCTCTTTGATGGTTTTATTTTCTTTTTTCATGTTGGCGATTATCTTGCTCATCGTTTTGTTGATAGTTACTGGCATGTTGTCCAACTGTAATTCCTGTATGGAGAAAAAACATTTGTGAATACTGTAGTCTAAAATTTACACATCTGAAAATGCATAAGAGTTTTATGATAGAAGTTAATACTGTACATGTTTACTATCCAGTACCTGATGTTCAAATTTAAGTATTGTATACTGTACAGTACTGAAAATACCACTTCAGTGTTATGGACTGCAATTAGTTTCCTGTATGAAACAGATACAGTACAGTAAATAACCCTCCTTGGAAGTGCATGGGCCCTGTGAGACTTACAGTAGTGTACAGCATAAGGGTCGACTGACATGATGTACAAGCATTACATACAGTACATGTCAGTACTGTATGTAAATTCTTCAATTATTGCCTAACAACAATGCTGCTTACTGTATATTAAATACTGTAGGCCTAGAAATGTGCATCTCAATATAGTAGTTAAAAACACAGGGGCCTATGTGGATAAGCGAGTTCTATGCACACTAAAAATGGCCACCGACCGTGAACCCCCAGCACGTGGCAGCGCTCGGATATGTAGTGAGATACAGTATAGCATACATTTCACAGTCCAGGGGGCAATGCTGAAGGAGCGTCACAATCCCCTAGCTCAATTACACCGGGATAAGCGAGGTCTATGCACATTACGGTATACCAAGCTGGATCGCTTAGCAACCTGACAAAATGGCCACCGACCGTGAACTCCCAGCAGGTGGCAGCGCTCGGATATGTAGTGAGATACAGTATGACATACATTTCACAGTCCAGGGGGCAATGCTGAAGGAGCGTCACAATCCCCTAGCTTAATTACACTGGGATAAGCGAGGTCTATGCACATTACGGTATACCGAGCTGGATCGCTTAGCAACCTGACAAAATGGCCGCCGACCGTGAACTCCCAGCACGTGGCAGCGCTCAAATATACATTTTAAAATACACCGGGATAAGTTGTACAGGCCAGGGAGCAATGCACAGGGACATTCATCATTTACGTATATAAATAATTGTAAACCGTAAATGAAAGAATTACCGGTCAAATACTGTATGACGAAACTGTGTCAATGAGCTGGAACACGTGAGCCTAGCAGAAGTTTTCGAAGGCAGAAACAGAGAGCAAATTATCAGGAGATTTCTGAAAGGTCGGAGAAGATCCAGACAGCAAGTCTGCCTACGAGGAAACAGCTTTGCAAAGTGGGTAGCGGGCGGTGACTGAGACGCTCCTGATAATTTGCTCTCTGTTTCTGCCTTCGAAAACTTCTGCTAGGCTCACGTGTTCCAGCTCATTGACACAGTTTCGTCATTCCCGCTGTTTAGGTGCATTTAGCGTAAAGAATCGCTCCTGCAGATGTACTTTGATTTATGTGAAACCTGTGTGCATCCTTCCATTGACTGTCTTACAATGTAAATAAAATAATACAGTGCATTATTACAGAAAAAAAAAAAAAGAAAGAAAGCACATCAGGTCTCGAACCCTGGACCCCCAGCGAGGGAGGTGGGAGCCTTCACCCCTAACCCACGACGCCTCATGAGAGATTTCCAATTTCATGTGTGAAAGTACTGCAAACAGCGCCCGGCCCCCGCCCCATTGCTGTTGGTTTATGCCTTAGAGGACTCGGACGCTCGCATTTGTAAAGCACGGTGTTTTCCTCCGCCTCCTGCTAGCCTGTTGCCCTTCCCCCATGGGAGCCTGGACAGATCATGCAGTAGACAGGGAGGGAATGCAGGTCATGTGCAATACACAAACGCCCACTGTAGTACTGTTTTGCTCACTTACAGTACTGTACTGTAGGTTGCATTTAGCGTAAAGAATCGCTCCTGCAGATGTACTTTGATTTATGTGAAACCTGTGTGCATCCTTCCATTGGATGTACTGTATTGGAGAGACAAAAAAAAATGTTACAGTGAATGTCACGGGAACACATTAAAAATAAGGTTGGCACTTCCTTCCCATTGGTGTTGGTTTACAGTATGCCGTAGTGTACTCGGACGCTCATGTAATTGCATTTCAAAGGCACAGTATTTTCCATCGTCTCCCCCCTACCCCCATCGCCCTTCCCCCCTGGGGGCCTGCACAGGGAGGAAATTCAGGTCCTGTGCAATACACAAACGCTGAAGATCTACAGTACTGTTTTGCTCAGTTGGTAGCGTCAGAATACACTCATTTCATTCCCGCTGTTTAGGTGCATTTAGCGTAAAGAATCGCTCCTGCAGATGTACTTTGATTTATGTGAAACCTGTGTGCATCCTTCCATTGACTGTCTTACAATGTAAATAAAATAATACAGTGCATTATTACAGAAAAAAAAAAAAGAAAGAAAGCACATCAGGTCTCGAACCCTGGACCCCCAGCGAGGGAGGTGGGAGCCTTCACCCCTAGCCCACGACGCCTCATGAGAGATTTCCAATTTCATGTGTGAAAGTACTGCAAACAGCGCCCGGCCCCCGCCCCATTGCTGTTGGTTTATGCCTTAGAGGACTCGGACGCTCGCATTTGTAAAGCACGGTGTTTTCCTCCGCCTCCTGCTAGCCTGTTGCCCTTCCCCCATGGGAGCCTGCACAGATCATGCAGTAGAAAGGGAGGGAATGCAGGTCATGTGCAATACACAAACGCCCACTGTAGTACTGTTTTGCTCACTTACAGTACTGTACTGTAGGTTGCATTTAGCGTAAAGAATCGCTCCTGCAGATGTACTTTGATTTATGTGAAACCTGTGTGCATCCTTCCATTGACTGTCTTACAATGTAATTAAAATAATACAGTGCATTATTACAGAAAAAAAAAAAAAAAAAGAAAGAAAGCACATCAGGTCTCGAACCCTGGACCCCCAGCGAGGGAGGTGGGAGCCTTCACCCCTAGCCCACGACGCCTCATGAGAGATTTCCAATTTCATGTGTGAAAGTACTGCAAACAGCGCCCGGCCCCCGCCCCATTGCTGTTGGTTTATGCCTTAGAGGACTCGGACGCTCGCATTTGTAAAGCACGGTGTTTTCCTCCGCCTCCTGCTAGCCTGTTGCCCTTCCCCCATGGGATCCTGCACAGATCATGCAGTAGACAGGGAGGGAATGCAGGTCATGTGCAATACACAAACGCCCACTGTAGTACTGTTTTGCTCACTTACAGTACTGTACTTTAGGTTGCATTTAGCGTAAAGAATCGCTCCTGCAGATGTACTTTGATTTATGTGAAACCTGTGTGCATCCTTCCATTGGATGTACTGTATTGGAGAGAAAAAAAAAAATGTTACAGTGAATGTCACGGGAACACATTAAAAATAAGGTTGGCACTTCCTTCCCATTGGTGTTGGTTTACAGTATGCCGTAGTGTACTCGGACGCTCATGTAATTGCATTTCAAAGGCACAGTATTTTCCATCGTCTCCACCCTACCCCCATCGCCCTTCCCCCCTGGGGGCCTGCACAGGGAGGAAATTCAGGTCCTGTGCAATACACAAACGCTGAAGATCTACAGTACTGTTTTGCTCAGTTGGTAGCGTCAGAATACACTCATTTCATTCCCGCTGTTTAGGTGCATTTAGCGTAAAGAATCGCTCCTGCAGATGTACTTTGATTTATGTGAAACCTGTGTGCATCCTTCCATTGACTGTCTTACAATGTAAATAAAATAATACAGTGCATTATTACAGAAAAAAAAAAAGAAAGAAAGCACATCAGGTCTCGAACCCTGGACCCCCAGCGAGGGAGGTGGGAGCCTTCACCCCTAGCCCACGACGCCTCATGAGAGATTTCCAATTTCATGTGTGAAAGTACTGCAAACAGCGCCCGGCCCCCGCCCCATTGCTGTTGGTTTATGCCTTAGAGGACTCGGACGCTCGCATTTGTAAAGCACGGTGTTTTCCTCCGCCTCCTGCTAGCCTGTTGCCCTTCCCCCATGGGAGCCTGCACAGATCATGCAGTAGACAGGGAGGGAATGCAGGTCATGTGCAATACACAAACGCCCACTGTAGTACTGTTTTGCTCACTTACAGTACTGTACTGTAGGTTGCATTTAGCGTAAAGAATCGCTCCTGCAGATGTACTTTGATTTATGTGAAACCTGTGTGCATCCTTCCATTGACTGTCTTACAATGTAAATAAAATAATACAGTGCATTATTACAGAAAAAAAAAAAAAAAGAAAGAAAGCACATCAGGTCTCGAACCCTGGACCCCCAGCGAGGGAGGTGGGAGCCTTCACCCCTAGCCCACAACGCCTCATGAGAGATTTCCAATTTCATGTGTGAAAGTACTGCAAACAGCGCCCGGCCCCCGCCCCATTGCTGTTGGTTTATGCCTTAGAGGACTCGGACGCTCGCATTTGTAAAGCACGGTGTTTTCCTCCGCCTTCTGCTAGTCCTCCATTCCCATTATGCATTAGCGAACTCAGACGCTCATATATTTTAAAAGCACGGTGTTTATACATTGTACTGTACATTCTTCCTTTTACACAATTACTGTAGTTGCGTCTCCATACACATACAGTACTCCATACTTTTTCCACCGCCTCCCGTTACGCCTACAGTATTGCCAGAGCTGTAGATCAATCCGCCGCTATACTGTACGATCGAAAGTACTGGATTAGTGGAGCATTAGCCACACAGTGGTGGAGATGTGTAATGCATGATGAGTATCTAGATCGCCTCAACGCGCCTGCCTGTGATTAAACTCAGCTATCGCATTAGCGTGACTAAACGCCCGTCTCGGCGCAGAAACAGTCAAGATAAAGGTGGCTACATCTGTATCATGGAAAACAACTAAAATTAAAACAAAGCAAAAGGCTCTAGATTTTCAGTAAAAACAAAAAAACAATGTACTGTACAGTAAAGGACCGTATCACATATGAGGCAGATGGGGTCATCTATCTTCTGGAGTGTCCTTGCGGAAACCAACAAATAGGGCAAACTAAAAGATAACCAAAGTTACGAATAGCAGAGCATATCCTAAATGTAAGAAAGAGTCTGCAGACACATAGGGCGGGATGTAATAATGCCCGAGATTGCTGGAGGTGAGAGATGACAGCCGATCTCTGACATTTTTTTTAAACGGGCAATCACTTGCACGACAAATCCTTGTTTGTACTGTCCTGTACACTTTATCCCAGTATGCCTTGGCAATGTTGTAAAGATGTGCTATAAACCACCGGGTGTTTGTGCTGCTGCTATGTCGCTTAGTAACCAGCCATCTCACTGCAAAGATTGGCCAATATTGGTGAAAACAATATTATAAGCAGTAGAGAGGAGCGGGTTCGGTTCTCAGAGAACTGAACCCTACCGAACTTCACGTCTCGAGCCCGGATCCGAGTCGGGCTCGGGTTTTCCCGTCTGACTCGGAAACCCAAAAGCAGCAAAATGTCATAATTCCGCTGTCGGATTCTCGCATGATTTGGATTCCATATAAGGAGCCGTGCGTCGTGGCCATTTTCACTCCAGTCTCAGAGAGTGTAGTGAGAGGACGTGTCTCCATCCTCCAGTGTCTGTGTGGGGGCGGGAAAGTGGGGTGGCAAGTATTTTGCTGTGTTGTGCTGCTCAGTCCAGTCCAGTGTAGTCACAGTGTATTGTGCTACATCAGTCCAGGCAGTCACAGTGTTGGTGTCCTCTCCTGCCAGTGTAGCAGTATAAAGTGTCGTGGACTGTGTTGTGCTGCATCAGACCAGTGGCAGTGTCCTGTCTCATCAGTCATTCCAGTGACAATATACGCTGCTTCTATATGTCCACTGCTGCCGTATAATAATAATAACAACAACCACAAGTCCCTTACAGTATTGTTGTGTTGTGCTACATCAGACCAGTGGTAGTGTCCTGTCTCATCAGTCATTCCAGTGGCGATATACGCTGCTGCTATATGTCCACTGCTGCCGTATAATAATAATAACAACAACCACAAGTCTCTTACAGTGTTGTTGTGTTGTGCTGCATCAGACCAGTGGTAGTGTCCTGTCCATCAGTCATTCCAGTCATTCCTGTGATGCATATTGTCTTATATACTGTAACTCCCAAAAAATAATGGAGAACAAAAATGTTGAGGATAAAATAGGGAAAGATCAAGAAAAACCACTTCCTCCTAGTGCTGAAGCTGCTGCCACTAGCCATGACATAGATGATGAAATGCCATCAATGTCGTCTGCCAAGGCCAATGCCCAATGTGATAGTAGAGAGCATGTAAAATCCAAAAAGCCAAAGTTTAGTAAAAAGAACCAGAAAAGACATTTAAATCGTCTGAGGAGAAACATAAACTTGCCAATATGCCATTTACGACACGGAGTAGCAAGGAACGGCTGAGGCCCTGGTCTATGTTCATGACTAGTGGTTCAGCTTCACATGACAATGGAAGCCCTCATAACTGAAGCCTTGACACTTATGTTGGTGTTAGATGTGCGTCCGGTATCCGCCATTAGTGCAGTGGGACTTAGACAATTGATGGAGGTATTGTGTCCCCGGTAACAAATCCCATCTAAATTCCACTTCGCTAGGCAGGCGATAGCGAGATATTTCCATTTAATTCCAGTGATTTGAACGTATAATTACAGTGATTTTGCCAATTAATTTTCAGTGATTTATAATTATTTAATTACAGTGATCTTGCCAATTAATTCCAGTGATTTGGACATATAATTCCAGTTGGAATTGTTTGTGTCGCTTGGCTTAGTCATACAGCTACCTCATTGCACCTCTTCAACATCTTTGCATGAGGTGCTGTTTGGGGCCTAGTTTTTGAAAAGTGCCATCCTGTGTGGCCAGGGGTACTGCTATATTAGTCCTGGGGTACTGCCGTATAAGTCAACCAATTGCAGATTTTTTTTAAAGTGACTGGAGCGTGCTGGAGACGCTGTCAGTGGACCGAACAATTGCGGCCCACTCTCAACATTCAGCCACTGCGTGACACTACTAGATGGGCCAGGTGGTTGTGTCACTTAGCTTAGGCCTACAGCAACCTCGGTGCACCTTTTTTTCTTCTTTGCATCATGTGCTGTTAGGGGCCTTTTTTGATATCTGCCCTCCTGTCTGCCACTGCAATGCCACGCCTAGATGGGCCAATTGTTTGTGTCGCTTGGCTTAGTCATACAACTACCTCATTGCAATTCTTTTTCTTCTTTGCATGATGTGCTGTTTGGGGCCTTTTTTATATCTGCCCTCCTGTTTGACACTGCAGTGCCACTCCTAGATGGGCCAGGTGTTTGTGTTGTCCAAATGTGTCGCTTAGCTTAGTCATCCAGCAACCTCGGTGCAACCTTTTGGCCTAAAAACAATATTGTGAGGTGTGAGGTGTTCAGAATAGACTGGAAATGAGTGGAAATTATTGTTACTTAGGTTAATAATACCGTAGGAGCAAAATTACCCCCAAATTCTGTGTTTTTAGCTGTTTTTATTTTTTCCCCAAAAAATCATCCAGATCCAAAACCAAAACCAAAACATCAAAGGGTGGTTTTGGCAAAACCAAGCCAAAACCAAAACATGAAAGTGGAATTAGAACCAAAACCGAAACACAAAACATGAAAAGTGCTGCATATCTCTAATGAGCAGTGAGGTGGTCAAAATTTACTAGAATGGCAGGAAATTAATGTTATTGAGGTTAATAATACTATAGGAACAAAAAAGTGCCAAATTATGTGATTTTAGCTTTTTCTGTAAATTTGATATGAGAAAATGAAAATCCAAATTCAGTTACAGTGGTTTGGCAGATCCAAATCCAAAATCGGATGACAAATCAGAGCCAAATACAAATCCAGAAAAAATGGTCTGGCGCACACCTCTACTGTGAATATTCAATGATCTCCTCAGCTGCCATCCCCCAATTGACAACTGGGTACTAGTAGCAACCAAGTGATCTGAATCTCAAATAATTTAACAAAATTAAGTTTTTGGGCTAGAGGCTCAATGTGTTTAATAAAATCTGAGTATGATATGTGCTCATCATCTCTTTGAACTTGTCCAGACTGAGTAAACACTACAATGCCACTCACGACTTATCTATTTAAAGTGCGTGTTACATCCTTTTAAATAATCATCCAAAAGTACAGTGAGTACTTTTAGCCTTTATCCTGTTGAATTATGTGTGCTTTATCATTCCAGTCAAAGAATAATTAATTCTAAGATATGCAACAGCTTTCTTACCTTAGGGCATTCACAAAGTCAAGAGGAATTACAAAATGAACAGTTAATTATATGTAGCTCCTGGCAATATCATACACACATTTCCATTAAGTAGTGTAGCATTCTAACAAAATATTTTACATAAAAGGGCACCTGCATTTGGAAAGCATTTTTAATTTACATGTTCCTTATCTTTAGTTTAGTTATTATCTGCATGGCTAACACAGCAACAGAAAATGTATTAAATTTGATTCTAGTTCAAGATGGAAAGCTCTTTGATTGTCAACTTTCCTATGATGTAAAATATTATTTATGGAAATAATAATAATAATAATTATTATTATTATTATTATTATTATTATCCTTTATTTATATGGCGCCACATGGGTTCTGCAGCGCCTTACAAAGGACATAAGAAATGATCATAACAAGAAAACAGTGACTTACAGTACAAGACAATGCAGGACAAGTACAGTACATGGTACATTGCTGCATCAGCAGTCATAACACTAAAATTAGCGGAGGTAGGATTGGGAGGAGGTAATCCGTAAGCAGCAGAAGCAGCAAGGCATTTTGGAGCAAAGTGGGTGGGATAGTAATAGGAGATAAGTTCAGATATGGAATTGGGAGGGGTATGGATAAGGGCTTTGTAAGTGAGTGTGAGAAGCTTGAATTTGATTTTGAAAGGGAAGGGGAGCCAGTCTAGGGTTTTTAAGAGAGGGATGGCAGACATTGGCCCAGATTTATCAAGCCTTGGAGAGTAATAAATTGCACAGTGATACAGTACCAACCAAAGAGCTCCTAACTGCCATGTTACAGGCTGTGTTTAAGAAATTACAGTTAGGAGGCAATTGGTTGGTACTTTATAACCGTGCAATTTATCACTCTCCATGGCTTGATAAATCTGGGTCATAGTATGTTTGTAGAGAAAGATGAGCTGGGCAGCAGCACTGAGGATAGATTGGGATGTAGAGAGGCAGTAGTCAGGGATGACAGATAGAAGGAGATTACAGTAGTCCAAATTGGATGACCAGTGAGTGGATGAGGGTCTTAGTAGCAACTAGGGGGTCAAAGGGTCTGATCCTGGAAATATTTTTGAGATGGAAATGGTAGGACTGTAAAAAGTACTGAAGGTGTGTTATGAAAGAGATGGAGGAGTTAAGGATAACTCCAAGACAGTGCACTCGGGGTTAGAGGAGATAGTTAATAAGCAGGTTATGCGGAAGGGTAGCAAGCAAGATGATCATATCAGTCTTAGACATGTTAAGATTAAGAGAGCACTGAGAAACCCAGGCAGAGATAGCAGATACAGTAGATAAGAGATAGTTGGAGAGGCAAGTGAGAAGAGAGGGGAAGAGGTCAGGGGAGGAAAGGTAGATCTGAGTATTATCAGCATTGAGATTATATTGGAGGTCAAAAGAGAGAATGAGCTCACCTAAAAGGATGCATAGAGGGAGAACTGGAGAATATGTTTTTATTTTATTTTTTCTTAATTTTCAGGTACTGTGACTTCTTGTGCTAAACACATTTAAGAAACATATACTTTGCATACATGGGAATCTAATTAAAAATATTATCCTTTATTTATATGGCACCACAGTGTATCCAGAGTGCCATCTAGAGATTAGACATAATTATACATCAATACATGTGATATTATACAGTAAAATTAACAATTATCATAATGTATACCAGAGGCAGGGTGGAGTCAGTAGTAATTGAGTATGAAGCAAGGAGTATGATAGGGTGACTCACTATGGTTATTAAAAGTAGTATAAGTTGCAAGAGAAGAGAGGATGTAAATAAACACTAAGTCAACCTTTGCCCAAAAAGTGAGCAGACAAACAGGATCAGAATCGCTGTTGGGAGACATTGGACAGAGAACAAAGGCACGCTGTAGACAGCGATAGTGAGGGCTTAGTGTCTAAGAGAAAGGGGCATAACCAGGCGTGTGAACTGGGATAGAGAGTATGTAGGTGGACAGAGGGCTTCTGCTCCTGTTTGGACAAGTTTGCCATTGTTGTTAAACTATTGCTGCTAGTTTTGAAATGAAAACTCAAAAGCAATGGCATTTAGAGCTGCAAAACTGACTGACGCTGACATTTGGTTTCAATTGAAGCTAAAACTCGACCATAGTTAACCAAAGAGTTAGCAAATGTACCCCTAGGTTGAGAAGAAAGCTGTAGCAAAGTATAAGAAGAAAGATATAAAGTTATTATTACAGTTAGGTCCATATACTGTACATTTGGACACTGACACAATTTTCATGATTTTGGCTCTGTATGCCACAACAATTTATTTGAAATTAAACAATGGAGATTAAATTGAAGTACAGACTCAGCTTTACTTCAAGGGGTTGAACTAAAATATTGTATGGAACGTTTAGGAAAAACTATTTTATACACAAGAAAGTATAGATCACTTCTGCGCTCAACAAATCTCTAAAAGTAAGTGTGCACAATATGACAAATGAATATGGAATATACAAAAAAGTCTGAATGGTTTATAGTCCAAAGTCCTTCAAACAATTCTGGTGCACTTTCTCCTTTTTATGAATGGTTTTCTTATAAGAAACATGATGGAAAATGATGGAATGCGTACCGTACTAAAGGTATCTTTGTTTTCTGAGATCCGTGATCCTAGTACGTTAAATTCCTTCTCTGGACGAAAGGTGATAGACTCTTCTCCTTAGAGATAGAAATAGAAGGAGAAGGGGAAACAGGAGGATGACCAATAGTGTAGTATGTATATATCACAGATGTAAACTTATATGGTCAGACTCTTGCTCCCCTTATTCTCTTAAATTAATAATGTGCGTACCGTACTCACATCCATACAGAAGTGTGGACACCTATAAAGGTATCTTTTGGCCGACTAGGGTGCGATATTCCCAATCCCGTATCAGCCAATAAGGGTCACCAAATGTGCATTGGATGAAAATTACATGTAATAGGCATACCTCACTCACACTGGAATTTGTGGGACTGTGTTCATAAAGGTATCTTTTGAAGAATCCTGGGACTTCTTTACTTTGCTGTGTACCTCCGTTCCTCCGATCAATAGAGAGTGTGTAATGATTTGTGCAGTGTCCCAGCAGCAGCATCACCTCGCAGGCATGGAGAGTCTGGCAATGAGGTCCAGCAGGAAGCGATCCATACCACCACATGTTTCCGTCACGTTCCTATAAGAAAACCATTCATGAAAAGGAGAAAGTGCACCAGAATTGTTTGAAGGACTGTGGGCTATAAACCATTCATCCTTTTCTGTATATTCCATAATCATTCGTCATATTGTGCACACTTACTTTTAGAGATTTGTTGAGCGTAGAAGTGATATCTATACTTTCTTGTTTATTATGTTATGGTTGTTGAGTGACGTCCTATATATATCATCACTGCAGCTCTCAGAGGCGCAGCAGTTCTCTATTATTCTTTTTTGTATTTTATACTCAGTCCCCTGTTTTCAGGGGCTCAAATGTAATTGGACAAATGAACATGATCATAAATAAAATGTTCACTTTTAATACTTTGTCAAGAATCGATTGCCAGCAATGATTGACTGAAATCTGGAACCTATCGACATCACCAAATGCTGGGTTTCCTCCTTTGTTATGCTTTGCCAGGCCTTTAATGCAACTGTCTTGCATCCCCTAAGGGGAGGAAAAGGGTGTTGACATAATGACATCATTACCAATGCATGGCTTGCATTGCGGGAACAATAACGCCCAAATGGACAATCAGATCAAAATTTGGATTGCACCTCCAGTGTATAGAATTTAATAAACTACAAAAAAGTGAAAGCCCCAATTCATTCACTCACTCACTCACTCACTCACTCACTCACTCACTCATCACTAATAATATTACTTCCCGATATGTTAGGAAGATGAAATTTAACATAGGTATTCTGCAGGTGGGAAATAGAAAAACTATATAATTAGACTTTAAAAAAACCTCCCCTAAGGGGATGAAAAGGGGGTTGACATAATGACATAATTACCAATGCATGGCTTGTATTGTCGGAAAAATAACGCCCAAATGGACAATCGGATCAAAATTTGGTTTGCACCTCCAGTGTGTAGAATTTAATAAACTACAAAAATGGTCCTGTCACTTTTACTGTATATGCTATGGGTGCTCCTCATGTAACACCAAGAACCATGGATTAATTAATTTACTTACATTAAATGTCTAAAATTTACAGCTCTATAGATTTACAAACTTTTTAACACTCATTTATATTTACAACCGTGAAAATCACAAACTCCAGCGTGAAGAACAGGTAGAAGAGCTAGTCATCAATAAACTAGTGATGTGCACTGGAAATTTTTCGGCTTTTGTGTTTTGGTTTTGGATTCGGTTCCGCGGCCGTGTTTTGGATTCGGACGCGTTTTGGCAAAACCTCCCTGAAATTTTTTTGTCGGATTTGGGTGTGTTTTGGATTCGGGTGTTTTTTTACAAAAAACCCTCAAAAACAGCTTAAATCATAGAATTTGGGGGTCATTTTGATCCCATAGTATTATTAACCTCAATAACCATAATTTACACTCATTTCCAGTCTATTCTGAACACCTCACACCTCACAATATTATTTTTAGTCCTAAAATTTGCACAGAGGTCGCTGGATGACTAAGCTAAGCGACCCAAGTGGCCGACACAAACACCTGGCCCATCTAGGAGTGGCACTGCAGTGTCAGACAGGATGGCACTTCAAAAAATAGTCCCCAAACAGCACATGATGCAAAGAAAAAAAGAGGTGCAATGAGGTAGCTGTGTGACTAAGCTAAGCGACCCAAGTGGCCGACACAAACACCTGGCCCATCTAGGAGTGGCACTGCAGTGTCAGACAGGATGGCACTTCAAAAAATAGTCCCCAAACAGCACATGATGCAAAGAAAAAAAAGAGGTGCACCAAGGTCCCTGGATGGCTAAGCTAAGCGACCCAAGTGGCCGACACAAACACCTGGCCCATCTAGGAGTGGCACTGCAGTGTCAGACAGGATGGCACTTCAAAAAATAGTCCCCAAACAGCACATGATGCAAAGAAAAAAAGAGGCGCAATGAGGTAGCTGTGTGAGTAAGCTAAGCGACCCAAGTGGCCGACACAAACACCTTGCCCATCTAGGAGTGGCACTGCAGTGTCAGACAGGATGGCAGATTTAAAAAATAGTCCCCAAACAGCACATGATGCAAAGAAATAAAGAGGTGCAATGAGGTAGCTGTGTGACTAAGTTAAGCGACCCAAGTGGCCGACACAAACACCTGGCCCATCTAGGAGTGGCACTGCAGTGTGACAGGATGGCATATTTATAAAATAGTCCCCAAACAGCACATGATGCAAAGAAAAAAAGAGGTGCCTGACTTAAACAAACCACCTCACCATCAGAATCCTCCTTGTCAATTTCCTCCCCAGCACCAGCAACACCCATATCCTCATCCTGGTGTACTTCAACAGTGACATCTTCAATTTGACTATCAGGAACTGGACTGCGGATGCTCCTTCCAGCACTTGCAGGGGGCGTTCAAATGGTGGAAGGCGCAACCTCTTCCCGTCCAGTGTTGGGAAGGTCAGGCATCGCAACCGAAACAATTGGACTCTCCTTGGGGATTTGTGATTTAGAAGAACGCACAGTTCTTTGCTGTGCTTTTGCCATCTTAACTCTTTTAAGTTTTCTAGCAGGAGGATGAGTGCTTCCATCCTCATGTGAAGCTGAACCACTAGCCATGAACTTAGGCCAGGCCCTTAGCCGTTCCTTGCCACTCCGTGTCGTAAATGGCACATTGGCAAGTTTACGCTTCTCCTCAGACGATTTTGATTTAGATTTTTGGGTCATTTTACTGAGCTTTATTTTTTTGGATTTTACATGCTAATGTGTGGAATTATATGCCAGTAATATATCAATAGCAATGGTCTACTACTATATATACTGCGCACAACTGAAATGCACCACAGGTATGGATGGATAGTATACTTGACGACACAGAGGTAGGTAGAGCAGTGGAATACTGTACCGTACTGCTATATATATAGTTATACTGGTGGTCAGCAAACTGTGCAAAACTGAAATGCACCACAGGTATGGATGGATAGTATACTTGACGACACAGAGGTAGGTAGAGCAGTGGCCTTCTGTATCGTACTGCTATATAGTATATACTGGTGGTCAGCAAATTGTGCAAAACTGAAATGCACCACAGGTATGGATGGATAGGATACTTGACGACACAGAGGTAGGTAAAGCAGTGGACTACTGTACCGTACTGCTATATATATATAGTTATACTGGTGGTCAGCAAACTGTGCAAAACTGAAATGCACCACAGGTATGGATGGATAGTATACATGATGACACAGAGGTAGGTCGAGCAGTGGGCTTCTGTACCGTACTGCTATATAGTATATACTGGTGGTCAGCAAACTGTGCAAAACTGAAATGCACCACAGGTATGGATGGATAGTATACTTGACGACACAGAGGTAGGTAGAGCAGTGGACTACTGTACCGTACTGCTATATATATATAGTTATACTGGTGGTCAGCAAACTGTGCAAAACTGAAATGCACCACAGGTATGGATGGATAGTATACTTGACGACACAGAGGTAGGTAGAGCAGTGGCCTTCTGTACCGTACTGCTATATAGTATATACTGGTGGTCAGCAAACTGTGCAAAACTGAAATGCACCACAGGTATGGATGGATAGTATACTTGACGACACAGAGGTAGGTAGAGCAGTGGACTACTGTACCGTACTGCTATATATATAGTTATACTGTGGTCAGTAAACCGTGCAAAACTGAAATGCACCACAGGTATGGATGGATAGTATACTTGACGACACAGAGGTAGGTAGAGCAGTGGCCTTCTGTACCATACTGCTATATAGTATATACTGGTGGTCAGCAAATTGTGCAAAACTGAAATGCACCACAGGTATGGATGGATAGTATATTTGACGACACAGAGGTAGGTAGAGCAGTGGACTACAGTACCGTACTGCTATATGTATAATTATACTGGTGGTCAGCAAACTGTGCAAAACTGAAATACACCACAGGTATGGATGGATAGTATACTTGACGACACTGAGGTAGGTAGAGCAGTGGCCTTCTGTTCCGTACTGCTATATAGTATATACTGGTGGTCAGCAAACTGTGCAAAACTGAAATGCACCACAGGTATGGATGGATAGTATACTTGACGACACAGAGGTAGGTAGAGCAGTGGACTACTGTACCGTACTGCTATATTTATAGTTATACTGGTGGTCAGCAAACTGTGCAAAACTGAAATGCATCACAGGTATGGATGGATAGTATACTTGACGACACAGAGGTAGGTAGAGCAGTGGCCTTCTGTACCGTACTGCTATATAGTATATACTGGTGGTCAGCAAACTGTGCAAAACTGAAATGCACCACAGGTATGGATGGATAGTATACTTGACGACACAGAGGTAGGTAGAGCAGTGGACTACTGTACCGTACTGCTATATATATAGTTATACTGGTGGTCAGCAAAATTCTGCACTGTCCTCCTACTAGTATATATATACTACAATGCAGCACAGATATGGAGCGTTTTTCAGGCAGAGAACGTATAATACTGGTGGTCACTGGTCACTGGTCAGCAAAACTCTGCACTGTCCTCCTACTATATAATACTGCTGGTCCCCAGTCCCCACAATAAAGCAATTAGCACACTGAGCACAGATATTTGCAGCACACTGAGCACAGTCAGATATGGAGTGTTTTTCAGGCAGAGAACGTAGATATTTGCACTTGCAGCACACTGAGCACAGATATTTGCAGCACACTGAGCACAGATATTTGCAGCACAATTTGCAGCCCACTGAACATAGAAACTGAGAGGACGCCAGCTACGTCCTCTCACGATCATCTCCAATGCACGAGTGAAAAATGGCGGCGACACGCGGCTCCTTATATAGAATACGAAACTCGCGAGAATCCGACCGGGATGATGACGTTCGGGCGCGCTCGGGTTAACCGAGCAAGGTGGGAGGATCCGAGTTGCTCGGACCCATGCAAAAAAAGGTGAAGTTCGGGCGGGTTCGGATCCCGAGGATCCGAACCCACTCATCACTACAATAAACACTAGTGACCCAGTGCCATTGGAAGCTATGCAGTAACATGCCATCACACTGCCTCTTCGGTGGTTTGTAGAAGATTTGGTATAGTTTGGATCATGAGCCACTAAATAATTTTTCTTCTAATCATTCTTGCATTCTGGTACTGGTTGATCTTAGTTTCATCTGTCCAGAGAATGCTGTTCCCGAACTGGGTTGGCTTTCTTAGATTTATATATATATATATATATATATATATATATAGCGAAGTCCAATCTGCCCTTTCTATTTTTGAGGCTTAAGAATGTCTTGGACCTTGTGGTGAACCGTCTGTATTTGCTTTTGTGATACCTTCTCTTTATGGCAGACTTGGATAATAATTTCCCTACCTCCTGGAGAATGATCTTCACTTGGCTGGATGTTGTTAAGTGTTTTTTCTTTACAATCGAAAGGATCCTGCGATCATCCACTACTGTTATCTTACATTAATGTCCAGGTCTTGCCAAGCTCACCAGTATGTTATTTTTTTCTAAGAATGTACCAAACTGTTGATTTGGACACTCCTAAGTATCTGCTATTTCTCTGATGTATTTTTAGTTTGTTTTTGCATCCTAAGGATGGCTTGTTTCATTTGCATTTAGAGCTCATTTGAGCTCATGTTGTGGGTTCGTAGCAACACCTTCCAATTTCAAATGCCACACTTGGAGTCTAATATTTTCATAGGTTCTCTCTCTCTCTCTCTCTCTCTGTCTCCCTTCTCTAGAAATGGACTTGAAGTCAAGTCTACATCAACTCCAGAGTAGAGGTTCATGGAAAATGTTGCATCCAATAACATTTTTAGTAAACTAGCCTCTTTGGGCACATTGTACTGATTATTAAAGCCCATTCATATAAAATTAACTCTGAAACATACCTCAAATATGCCCTGTGCCATCCAGCAGTAAGTATAGCCCAGACTGCAGCATCCTGAAGATGTCCAATCAGCTGTAAAGGCTGCAGGGTGCCTGTCTGGAGCATGTAAAGGACACTATGGTGGTGCTACAGCAGTGGCCGTAGCTGCAGGCTGCATCTCCAGCCCTGCAGCATGTGGGGCAGCACCGGTTGACCAGCGCTTGGTATGCCGGCGGCCAGAACATTGACTGCAGCCTCCCAACGATCGGAATCCCGACAGAGGAAGGTAAGTATTTTTATCTTCCCCGTGGATCCCTCCCCGCAGCCTAACCCTATCCCTCCCCGATGGTGCCGAAAACCTACCCCTCCTCCCCACAGCCTAAACCTAACCCCCAGGGCACAGCTTAACCGTACCCCTTCTCCTGCAGCTTAAACCTAATTCCCTACCCTGCAGCTTACCTCTCCTTCGGCCCGGTGGCTCCTCGTTCGGCATTCCAGTTGTCCGGATTCTGGCACCGGGTTGGTGAACCTATTTGGGATGTCGGTGTCGGCATTCCGAATAGTTTTTGGGATTCCGACGCCAGTACTCTGGCTATCAGGATCCAGACAGCCAGGATGCTGGCCGGATCTCATTTCATACACCTGCTTACATCCTGTATGTAATCATAAAGTAAAGCAGAACACATGCACAAAACTGTTTAGTGTGAGATGGCATCTACAGTAAAAATAAAAAATTAAAGCTAGCCTCGCAATAAAATATTCTATAAAGCTCTATAGTGTACTGAGACATACTGTAAATCGACAGGGGGGGGTTGCAAATCCCACCTCTACATTTCCCTTCAGCACACTAAAAATTACCTGTAACCATACCTGAAGCTATCTGGTAATAGAAATTCAGAGAATTAGTTTACACATGTTTGCAAACACATGTTTAGGCTGCTGAGCCACTTTCAAGGCTTTTCCGATGTCAGCAGTCCTAACACTACATAATAGCAGTGCCCTCATAGGGCCATGTAATTTGTCACAGTAGGCCTCATGATAAAGGCTATTACTAAAACACATCCAGACAGAGAGCTAACTTACCCAGGAGACAACCCCAGGATCTCCCATTGGCACTACAAGGAACAGCATGCCTTCAAATACCTTTCCCTTCAGCACACTAAAAATTACCTGTAACCATACCTGTGTTTGCAAACATGTGTAAACTAATTCTCTGAATTTGTATTACCAGATAGGTTCAGGTGTGGTTACAGGTAATTTTTAGTGTGCTGAAGGGAAATGTAGGGGTGGGATTTGTACACCCCCCCCCCTCTGTCTGTTTGTCTGTGACCCCTCCCCCTTTCCAGCACCTGATACATACTGTAAATCACCATCAGTGGTATTGCTGATCCTTTACACAGCTTAATGCATTGTCAACAATATAGGGTTATTCCATACGGACCCTATATTCCCCAGTGACAACTGCATAATTAATTCCTAGAACGTTGTGGTTTCTGTTTCTTCCTCTGCAAGATCTCAGCCCATCAATATACTAGCACAGCAAACTGACAAAAAGGTTAATAAATAATTGCATTCTATAAAATATATGTCGTCAATTTCATCTCAATAGGTGCAAAATAATTTACAACCAAATTACCTTATTTACAGTCATGCTGGGCACCCTATGCTTTAATATGCAGTCAAATGATACCAGCTTGACTCCTGAAAACAGCTTAAATTCAGTACACAGTGTGCAGATAATACCCTCTTCTTTATGTGTTAATAATTACAATAATTTTATTCTTTTGAAAATGTTCTCTCATGCTAGTGTTACTTATTATTCATGTTATTGTTAAATTACTGTTCTGAAAAAAAATATAAAAAAGTGGAAAATAACCTAATGTAATGTTTGACATTTACTTAAGCAGATACTAAATAACCTGCAATTTCAAAGCTGAGTACATTAAGTTTAAAGGTCATTCCCGGGTGCATGCATTTACTTAATTGTAATGGAAATATATTGTGACAATTGATGCTTCACAGATATTTTCCATTTTTCTTATTTCAACTTTGACAAGAGACATTGTAATAATTCTTTCACAAACTGATGTATACATCATTCTTAGATGAAGAGTCCACAAAAAATATTGATTGCTATATTAGTAATCATTTACTATTTAGAAATGTACTGTAACATAGAAAAATTGGAGTATATTTACTAAAGTGTGGGTTTTAAAAAGTGAAGATGTTGCTTTAGCAACCAATCAGATTCTAGCTATTAGGTTCTGGAAGGTGCTAGATAAATGATAAGTAGAATCTGATTGGTTGCTATGGGCAACATCTTCACTTCTAAAAACCTGCACCCTAGTAAATATACCCCCTAGAATCTGATGGCAGATAAGAACTTGACATATATAATCTGCTCTAAACACATACGCACACTTACACACTAGGATTAATTTTTTGCCAGGAGCCAATATGTCTACCAGTATGTCTTTGGATTGTGTTAGGAAACTGCAGTATCTGGAGGAAAACCATGCAAGCATTGAGAGGACATACAAACTCCACACACACCATCCGTACTGCCTGTAAATTATACTATAGGCAGGGCCGGACTGGCCTTCTGGAACATGCCAGAAGGGCTGATGGACAGGTGGGACGGTCTGGTCCCACAGAGGGCTGGGAAGGCTCCGCACAGCTCTCTGGTTTAGCCCCCCCCCGATCTCCATGGAAATGGGGCGTGACGCAAGTCCATGCCCTCTGGACTCATGGCGCACCCCTTGCCCCAGCAAGCATCGCCATAGAAATGGGGGCATGCCACGAGTCCATGCCCCCTTGACTTGCTGCGTGCTCCCGTACATTGTGATGGGGTGCCCCCGCAACCTGCGCGCGCCCTCAGCGACGCAAATGCCCGGGCCGAAACAGAGGCCCAGTCCATCACTGACTACGGGGCTAATACAGATGTGTAAGTATTTGCAGGGCTGGTCCTAGGGGTTTGCCCATAGGACTCATCCAGCACACAGCACCATGCTCCTTGCCAGATCTGCCGTTATAGTGTGGGGCCCAGGGCTGACAAAATAGGTACGCCCTTCCCCCATTCCCCCACAAAAAATTAACAATGTACATTGTGTTGAGGAGGGTGGATCTGTGGATAATATGGGTGGAGCTCCAGCAAGGGTGGAGCATCCCTTACAAAACCTCTGTCGTGGGATTTACCGTATATTTCAAACAACATGGATCCATATGTGGGAAGAAAATAGACATATATAGTGTAGTATGTTTAAAACAATACAATTTTAATACAATACACTAACGATTAACAATAAAACCATTGATTATAGATTGCTGCAAACAATTGGTGGTAGATGGAAAATTACCAGAGGATGGTAAAATGAATGCTTTAAATAGTATATTTAAACTCCTGTTTGCTGGTGAGTATTTCTAAAACATCAAAATCTTGAAGTCAAGTGAAGGTGGAGGTTTACCAGATTTCAATGAAGTGAGTGCGTTTAAGATGTTGTCCAGGGGAGATATCGGCTCCGGAACCTATTCTCCAAAGTCCACAACACTCCGTCCGTCTAGAAAAACTTCCCTCAGCAGTGGTTGGCTTGTGTGCCGACGCGTTTCGGGATCTCTCCCTTCATCAAGGCTGCATGACAAGCACTAAACAGAATGAGCTATTTAAGCTATTGATGAGAATCACATCCGGGTCAAGAGGTCATATCCTGGTCATAAAAAATACCATATAAAACATAAATAATACCCTTAATTTATACGATATCACTCAATCTGGATATTATAAATCCAAGGAATTAATATAAAAAAACATTTGAATAATTGGAAAAACATTTGAATAATACATAAAATCGAAATTCCCAGAAGTAGTATTTTCCTTACTTCCGGTCCGGCGGAACTAGTCTTTCATATTGTTAATTAAAGTCCCATTGTGTAGTCTTTTATAGGTTCCCAGATGTCAGCATTGGTGGTCACAGTGGATAAAACGAGTATGCTCTAAATTTATAGTGCTCCGTGGATCTCCGCCGGGCACTTCCGGTAAATGGAACGCATGGTGGACCGCATGGTGAACCACAAGCCGGCTTCCTGTGACGCACTTCCTGTTCGCGTCCGAGAGCCGCAAATCCTATCCATTGCAGACCAAGGGCAAATCCTGAGTCTGCAATGTGCCTAAATAGAACATAACATGATAGGCTTGTCATAAAAAGAGGAGGGGGACTTTCTTAAAACTAAATATACAATCTGGAAATAAAATATATAAAAAATAAAAATTACAAAAAGTTCCTAATAACAAAAACACGTGACCCACACTGTATTAATAGATAAATATCTAAATGAACAAAGTTAATGATTATGGCTAAAAATAACTTTTTAGATAAAATGAAATTGGTGAGAAGTGATTGAACATAATAAATATGGTCAAGAGATGGTGGAAGCGGAGAAGGAGAGGGGGGGGGGGAGTTGGTTGGGCTGTAACTTCAGAGGAACCATTTTAGTTCAAAGTCTGCATTCAAGCCGTTCGGAATGAGGCTTTTTAGTCTATAAATCCATTTCATTTCTGTTTTGGCAAGTCTTGTTGTTTCGTCCCTGTGTCTCCAGGAATTCTTTATATTTTCAATTGCCAGAAACTGTAGAATATGTTTAGTGGAGGAATTGTGTTTATCTTTGAAATGACTGGATAAAGGATGTGTCATGACTCCTTTCTTAATATTTCTTATATGTTCACTCAAACGGGTTTTCAGTGCCCGACTAGTTTTTCCCACATAGAACATATGACAACTGGACTCTATAAGGTAGATCACATTCGTAGTATGGCAGGTCATAAAATTGTGAAGTTTATGTGAAGTCCCATTTGCAGTTAACTCTTCATATTTCGACTTGATTGTTTGTACTTCCCGGCAAGCTTGACATGTTCCACATCTGTAGAAGCCCTTACTTCTGATTGGGTGGTGATCTTGCGATGATAGCGCACTTTTAGTCAGCTTACTTTTTAGATTCGGTGCTTTGCGATATATGAATTTGGGCCTTGCTGGTATAGTGTCCTTTAATAGTGGATCTCTCTGCAGAAGGTGCCAATGTTTCTTCACTATTGCTTCAATCTTTTTGTGTTGTTGAGTAAATTGTGTAATAAAGGCCAATTTATGCCGACCCTCCTCAGGTTTTCTTTTATCTTTTCCTTTCAAGAGCTCTTCTCTGTCTTTACTCAAAACTTCCTCTTTAAATTTTCCCAATCGGTCTTTATCATATCCTTTTTCTTCAAAACCTCTTTTCATTTGGTCAATTTGTTCTTCACATATGTTTATCTTGCTGCAATTTCTTCTTAGCCTGAGAAATTGGCTTTTTGGGACGCTATTCAGCCAATTCATATGATGTTCACTCGATATGTCTATGTAATTATTAGCGTCAGTGGGTTTTTTATAACATTTCGTCTCTATTTTACCTTCTTCAATATAAATATTGAGATCCAGAAAATGTATTTCTTTTTGGCTTGTTGTGCAACTGAGAACCAGATTGAAATCATTGTTGTTCAATGATTGGCAGTAACATTCAAGTTCTTCTTGTGGGCCTTCCCAAAAAAATATGATGTCATCTATATAGCGGAACCATAGTTTCAGGTTTTTCTTGTAATTAGGGTTTGTTTTCACCTGTTTCTCTTCCCAATAAGACATATATAAGTTTGCAAAACTAGGCGCGAATTTAGTGCCCATAGCTGTGCCGACCAATTGATTGTAGTAGGATCCATTGAAATAAAAGTAATTATTTTTCAATATAAAAGTGATGCCTTGTAGCAGTAGATTCTTTTTGTTCTCTGTAAGATCCGTCTTATCCAGGTAGTACTTGACTGCTTCTATCCCTTTTTCATGAGGGATGTTGGTGTAGAGGGCTTCCACATCTGCCGTTGTCATAAACATATCATTGTTCCAATTGATGTTCTTAAGCTTTTGTAATGTATCTGTTGTATCCTTCAGATGGAATTCTGTGTTGCTTACCAGGGGTTGTAGATGGGCGTCAATGTATTCTGATAAGTTTGCAGTTAGGCTTCCAATCCCTGCCACAATAGGTCTTCCCGGGGGTTTTGTCACACTTTTATGGATTTTTGGTAAGATGTAAATTGTGGGTATTGAGGGTTCAGAGACATTTAAGAATTCAAATTCTTTTTTCGTGAGTGTATTCTTGTCTAAATGGGATTGTAGTAGCTTATTTAAATTTGCTTTGATTCTCAATGTAGGGTCATTTCTGAGCTTGATGTATGTTTTTCCGTCATCCAGTTGTCGATATATCTCTTTGATGTAATCCTCTTTGTTAAGGATTACAACACCTCCTCCCTTATCGCTAGGTTTGATGACAATAGTCTCGTCACCCTGTAAATCTTTCAAAGCCAGGCGTTCTTTATGGCTTAAATTGCATTTGGTATTTTTTGTTTTCCCCATTTTTTCTAGATCGTCCAAAACTGCTTTTTGGAAGCTGTCCACCAGACTTCATTTGAGATGCTTCGGATAAAACGTGGATTTGTTTTTAAACTCTCCATTACTTATTGTCTCGGAAGTTTCGCCTTCCAATTCTTTCTTGGTGAAGAATTTTTTGATAGTAAATTTTCTTACAAATTTTTTCACATCTAAAAATATGTCAAATTGATCCATTTTGTTAGTAGGGGCAAATTTAAGACCCTTCAGAAGAAGTTTTTCTTCTGTCTTTGTTAGTGGTCTGTCGCTTAAATTGTAGATCTTTCCATAGTTCGATTCATTTGGAGGTTTTTCTACCTGCTCAACAGTGATTTTCAAGTTTGCCTTCTTTTCCCTGTGTTTGACACCCCCCCTTTTGCCTCTTTTTCTTTTGATTAGTACTGACGATAGTTCGTTCTTCCTAAAAAAGGGGTCCTTTCCATATCGTTATTGTTCATGCTGTATGGGTAGTTGCGTGATGGTCTCCTTTCAGTATGTCTCTCAGAGTGAGTATCATAGTCCTGATGGAATTCTCTTCTATCTCGCCTTCCATTATATCTGTCAGTACTGAAATTTCTTGAATATTGTATATTCCTGTACCGTGGATTTCTCCTGGTCCATCTCTGGTTTAATGGTTGTTGGTGAGGCCTTCTTCTGTAATAATCCATTGGTTGAGTTGTGGTTCTATTATGTTCTCTTTTTCTGCTTTCTCTTTGTAGCGGATGATGTTCTCTTTCGGGCGAATGGACTGATGTTGCTCTTCTTTGTATTCTGACATCTTTGTTCATCCTGGATGTGGTGGCATTAAGCCATCCCCTTCTATATCTTGGACAGTCCTCCTTGTGTTGTACTAGATGGGAATTTTCTTGTGCTTGTCTATATGGTAGATCTTGGTCTTCTTCTTCTATGAAGGAACACGCTGACACAGGTGTTCCTTCTTCCCTCATAAGTTTAAAGGGATCTTTTCCTTCCTTTTTATAGTATTCGTGGTCTCTTCTTAGCTTAATTTGTTTTTTTTGGATAATCTCTCTCGTATTGAGGGTGATTTTGTGTTGAATTTCTTTTTCTTTATTCTTAAATTCCGTTAATTCCTTGAATGGCTCTAAGGTTGTTTGTATATGATTAATCTGATCCTTTAATGCTTTTAATTTCTCCCGTCGTTCTTTCATGATTAATTCTAGGAGCGTGAATGAACAGATCTCGAGTGTTCGCATCCAGTCATCTTGGAATTTTTCACTGGCATCTTCAAAGGAAGGTAGCTTTTTAATCCTTAGTCCCTTTGGTATAATTTGATCTGCAACATATTTCTCCAGTGTCGCGCATTCCCACCATAGGCGATTCTCGCGTAGTAGTAGTTTTTCAAGGCGGCCCATGGTGTTATCCAGGTCCTCATCACTATTGTTAGTAATTTTCTCTGTAAATACTTCTTTAATTTTATCTTCTCTACTTTTGAGATGCTGAAACATGATGTCGCCTAGATTCTTCTCTGTTGGGGTGTGTGTTTGAACAAATATAGTGTAGAATAGAGAAGAGTCGTGGCGCCAACCGATATGAGCTGCAGCCCGACTGGTCAGAAAGTTAACCCAAGTACCCAAATGGAAGTGTATTAAGATAGAATTAGACCAGAAGATGTGCGCTAATCGGATTATAGTAAATATGAAATGGTACTTCCCTTACAAAACCTCTGTCGTGGGATTTACCGTATATTTCAAACAACATGGATCCATATGTGGGAAGAAAATAGACATATATAGTGTAGTGTGTTTAAAACAATACAATTTTAATACAATACACTAACGATTAACAATAAAACCATTGATTATAGATTGCTGCAAACAATTGGTGGTAGATGGAAAATTACCAGAGGTTGGTAAAATGAATGCTTTAAATAGTATATTTAAACTCCTGTTTGCTGGTGAGTATTTCTAAAACATCAAAATCTTGAAGTCAAGTGAAGGTGGAGGTTTACCAGATTTCAATGAAGTGAGTGCGTTTAAGATGTTGTCCAGGGGAGATATCGGCTCCGGAACCTATTCTCCAAAGTCCACAACACTCCGTCCGTCTGGAAAAACTTCCCTCAGCAGTGGTTGGCTTGTGTGCCGACGCGTTTCGGGATCTCTCCCTTCATCAGGGCTGCATGACAAGCACTAAACAGAATGAGCTATTTAAGCTATTGATGAGAATCACATCCGGGTCAAGAGGTCATATCCTGGTCATAAAAAATACCATATAAAACATAAATAATACCCTTAATTTATACGATATCACTCAATCTGGATATTATAAATCCAAGGAATTAATATAAAAAAACATTTGAATAATTGGAAAAACATTTGAATAATACATAAAATCGAAATTCCCAGAAGTAGTATTTTCCTTACTTCCGGTCCGGCGGAACTAGTCTTTCATATTGTTAATTAAAGTCCCATTGTGTAGTCTTTTATAGGTTCCCAGATGTCAGCATTGGTGGTCACAGTGGATAAAACGAGTATGCTCTAAATTTATAGTGCTCCGTGGATCTCCGCCGGGCACTTCCGGTAAATGGAACGCATGGTGGACCGCATGGTGAACCACAAGCCGGCTTCCTGTGACGCACTTCCTGTTCGCGTCCGAGAGCCGCAAATCCTATCCATTGCAGACCAAGGGCAAATCCTGAGTCTGCAATGTGCCTAAATAGAACATAACATGATAGGCTTGTCATAAAAAGAGGAGGGGGACTTTCTTAAAACTAAATATACAATCTGGAAATAAAATATATAAAAAATAAAAATTACAAAAAGTTCCTAATAACAAAAACACGTGACCCACACTGTGTTAATAGATAAATATCTAAATGAACAAAGTTAATGATTATGGCTAAAAATAACTTTTTAGATAAAATGAAATTGGTGAGAAGTGATTGAACATAATAAATATGGTCAAGAGATGGTGGAAGCGGAGAAGGAGAGGGGGGGGGAGTTGGTTGGGCTGTAACTTCAGAGGAACCATTTTAGTTCAAAGTCTGCATTCAAGCCGTTCGGAATGAGGCTTTTTAGTCTATAAATCCATTTCATTTCTGTTTTGGCAAGTCTTGTTGTTTCGTCCCTGTGTCTCCAGGAATTCTTTATATTTTCAATTGCCAGAAACTGTAGAATATGTTTAGTGGAGGAATTGTGTTTATCTTTGAAATGACTGGATAAAGGATGTGTCATGACTCCTTTCTTAATATTTCTTATATGTTCACTCAAACGGGTTTTCAGTGCCCGACTAGTTTTTCCCACATAGAACATATGACAACTGGACTCTATAAGGTAGATCACATTCGTAGTATGGCAGGTCATAAAATTGTGAAGTTTATGTGAAGTCCCATTTGCAGTAAACTCTTCATATTTCGACTTGATTGTTTGTACTTCCCGGCAAGCTTGACATGTTCCACATCTGTAGAAGCCCTTACTTCTGATTGGGTGGTGATCTTGCGATGATAGCGCACTTTTAGTCAGCTTACTTTTTAGATTCGGTGCTTTGCGATATATGAATTTGGGCCTTGCTGGTATAGTGTCCTTTAATAGTGGATCTCTCTGCAGAAGGTGCCAATGTTTCTTCACTATTGCTTCAATCTTTTTGTGTTGTTGAGTAAATTGTGTAATAAAGGCCAATTTATGCCGACCCTCCTCAGGTTTTCTTTTATCTTTTCCTTTCAAGAGCTCTTCTCTGTCTTTACTCAAAACTTCCTCTTTAAATTTTCCCAATCGGTCTTTATCATATCCTTTTTCTTCAAAACCTCTTTTCATTTGGTCAATTTGTTCTTCACATATGTTTATCTTGCTGCAATTTCTTCTTAGCCTGAGAAATTGGCTTTTTGGGACGCTATTCAGCCAATTCATATGATGTTCACTCGATATGTCTATGTAATTATTAGCGTCAGTGGGTTTTTTATAACATTTCGTCTCTATTTTACCTTCTTCAATATAAATATTGAGATCCAGAAAATGTATTTCTTTTTGGCTTGTTGTGCAACAGAGAACCAGATTGAAATCATTGTTGTTCAATGATTGGCAGTAACATTCAAGTTCTTCTTGTGGGCCTTCCCAAAAAAATATGATGTCATCTATATAGCGGAACCATAGTTTCAGGTTTTTCTTGTAATTAGGGTTTGTTTTCACCTGTTTCTCTTCCCAATAAGACATATATAAGTTTGCAAAACTAGGCGCGAATTTAGTGCCCATAGCTGTGCCGACCAATTGATTGTAGTAGGATCCATTGAAATAAAAGTAATTATTTTTCAATATAAAAGTGATGCCTTGTAGCAGTAGATTCTTTTTGTTCTCTGTAAGATCCGTCTTATCCAGGTAGTACTTGACTGCTTCTATCCCTTTTTCATGAGGGATGTTGGTGTAGAGGGCTTCCACATCTGCCGTTGTCATAAACATATCATTGTTCCAATTGATGTTCTTAAGCTTTTGTAATGTATCTGTTGTATCCTTCAGATGGAATTCTGTGTTGCTTACCAGGGGTTGTAGATGGGCGTCAATGTATTCTGATAAGTTTGCAGTTAGGCTTCCAATCCCTGCCGCAATAGGTCTTCCCGGGGGTTTTGTCACACTTTTATGGATTTTTGGTAAGATGTAAATTGTGGGTATTGAGGGTTCAGAGACATTTAAGAATTCAAATTCTTTTTTCGTGAGTGTATTCTTGTCTAAATGGGATTGTAGTAGCTTATTTAAATTTGCTTTGATTCTCAATGTAGGGTCATTTCTGAGCTTGATGTATGTTTTTCCGTCATCCAGTTGTCGATATATCTCTTTGATGTAATCCTCTTTGTTAAGGATTACAACACCTCCTCCCTTATCGCTAGGTTTGATGACAATAGTCTCGTCACCCTGTAAATCTTTCAAAGCCAGGCGTTCTTTATGGCTTAAATTGCTTTGGTATTTTTTGTTTTCCCCATTTTTTCTAGATCGTCCAAAACTGCTTTTTGGAAGCTGTCCACCAGACTTCCTTTGAGATGCTTCGGATAAAACGTGGATTTGTTTTTAAACTCTCCATTACTTATTGTCTCGGAAGTTTCGCCTTCCAATTCTTTCTTGGTGAAGAATTTTTTGATAGTTAATTTTCTTACAAATTTTTTCACATCTAAAAATATGTCAAATTGATCCATTTTGTTAGTAGGGGCAAATTTAAGACCCTTCAGAAGAAGTTTTTCTTCTGTCTTTGTTAGTGGTCTGTCGCTTAAATTGTAGATCTTTCCATAGTTCGATTCATTTGGAGGTTTTTCTACCTGCTCAACAGTGATTTTCAAGTTTGCCTTCTTTTCCCTGTGTTTGACACCCCCCCTTTTGCCTCTTTTTCTTTTGATTAGTACTGACGATAGTTCGTTCTTCCTAAAAAAGGGGTCCTTTCCATATCGTTATTGTTCATGCTGTATGGGTAGTTGCGTGATGGTCTCCTTTCAGTATGTCTCTCAGAGTGAGTATCATAGTCCTGATGGAATTCTCTTCTATCTCGCCTTCCATTATATCTGTCAGTACTGAAATTTCTTGAATATTGTATATTCCTGTACCGTGGATTTCTCCTGGTCCATCTCTGGTTTAATGGTTGTTGGTGAGGCCTTCTTCTGTAATAATCCATTGGTTGAGTTGTGGTTCTATTATGTTCTCTTTTTCTGCTTTCTCTTTGTAGCGGATGATGTTCTCTTTCGGGCGAATGGACTGATGTTGCTCTTCTTTGTATTCTGACATCTTTGTTCATCCTGGATGTGGTGGCATTAAGCCATCCCCTTCTATATCTTGGACAGTCCTCCTTGTGTTGTACTAGATGGGAATTTTCTTGTGCTTGTCTATATGGTAGATCTTGGTCTTCTTCTTCTATGAAGGAACACGCTGACACAGGTGTTCCTTCTTCCCTCATAAGTTTAAAGGGATCTTTTCCTTCCTTTTTATAGTATTCGTGGTCTCTTCTTAGCTTAATTTGTTTTTTTTGGATAATCTCTCTCGTATTGAGGGTGATTTTGTGTTGAATTTCTTTTTCTTTATTCTTAAATTCCGTAAATTCCTTGAATGGCTCTAAGGTTGTTTGTATATGATTAATCTGATCCTTTAATGCTTTTAATTTCTCCCGTCGTTCTTTCATGATTAATTCTAGGAGTGTGAATGAACAGATCTCGAGTGTTCGCATCCAGTCATCTTGGAATTTTTCACTGGCATCTTCAAAGGAAGGTAGCTTTTTAATCCTTAGTCCCTTTGGTATAATTTGATCTGCAACATATTTCTCCAGTGTCGCGCATTCCCACCATAGGCGATTCTCGCGTAGTAGTAGTTTTTCAAGGCGGCCCATGGTGTTATCCAGGTCCTCATCACTATTGTTAGTAATTTTCTCTGTAAATACTTCTTTAATTTTATCTTCTCTACTTTTGAGATGCTGAAACATGATGTCGCCTAGATTCTTCTCTGTTGGGGTGTGTGTTTGAACAAATATAGTGTAGAATAGAGAAGAGTCGTGGCGCCAACCGATATGAGCTGCAGCCCGACTGGTCAGAAAGTTAACCCCAGTACCCAAATGGAAGCGTATTAAGATAGAATTAGACCAGAAGATGTGCGCTAATCGGATTATAGTAAATATGAAATGGTACTTCCCTTACAAAACCTCTGTCGTGGGATTTACCGTATATTTCAAACAACATGGATCCATATGTGGGAAGAAAATAGACATATATAGTGTAGTGTGTTTAAAACAATACAATTTTAACACAATACACTAACGATTAACAATAAAACCATTGATTATAGATTGCTGCAAACAATTGGTGGTAGATGGAAAATTACCAGAGGTTGGTAAAATGAATGCTTTAAATAGTATATTTAAACTCCTGTTTGCTGGTGAGTATTTCTAAAACATCAAAATCTTGAAGTCAAGTGAAGGTGGAGGTTTACCAGATTTCAATGAAGTGAGTGCGTTTAAGATGTTGTCCAGGGGAGATATCGGCTCCGGAACCTATTCTCCAAAGTCCACAACACTCCGTCCGTCTGGAAAAACTTCCCTCAGCAGTGGTTGGCTTGTGTACCGACGCGTTTCGGGATCTCTCCCTTCATCAGGGCTGCATGACAAGCACTAAACAGAATGAGCTATTTAAGCTATTGATGAGAATCACATCCGGGTCAAGAGGTCATATCCTGGTCATAAAAAATACCATATAAAACATAAATAATACCCTTAATTTATACGATATCACTCAATCTGGATATTATAAATCCAAGGAATTAATATAAAAAAACATTTGAATAATTGGAAAAACATTTGAATAATACATAAAATCAAAATTCCCAGAAGTAGTATTTTCCTTACTTCCGGTCCGGCGGAACTAGTCTTTCATATTGTTAATTAAAGTCCCATTGTGTAGTCTTTTATAGGTTCCCAGATGTCAGCATTGGTGGTCACAGTGGATAAAACGAGTATGCTCTAAATTTATAGTGCTCCGTGGATCTCCGCCGGGCACTTCCGGTAAATGGAACGCATGGTGGACCGCATGGTGAACCGCAAGCCGGCTTCCTGTGACGCACTTCCTGTTCGCGTCCGAGAGCCGCAAATCCTATCCATTGCAGACCAAGGGCAAATCCTGAGTCTGCAATGTGCCTAAATAGAACATAACATGATAGGCTTGTCATAAAAAGAGGAGGGGGACTTTCTTAAAACTAAATATACAATCTGGAAATAAAATATATAAAAAATAAAAAATACAAAAAGTTCCTAATAACAAAAACACGTGACCCACACTGTATTAATAGATAAATATCTAAATGAACAAAGTTAATGATTATGGCTAAAAATAACTTTTTAGATAAAATGAAATTGGTGAGAAGTGATTGAACATAATAAATATGGTCAAGAGATGGTGGAAGCGGAGAAGGAGAGGGGGGGGGGGAGTTGGTTGGGCTGTAACTTCAGAGGAACCATTTTAGTTCAAAGTCTGCATTCAAGCCGTTCGGAATGAGGCTTTTTAGTCTATAAATCCATTTCATTTCTGTTTTGGCAAGTCTTGTTGTTTCGTCCCTGTGTCTCCAGGAATTCTTTATATTTTCAATTGCCAGAAACTGTAGAATATGTTTAGTGGAGGAATTGTGTTTATCTTTGAAATGACTGGATAAAGGATGTGTCATGACTCCTTTCTTAATATTTCTTATATGTTCACTCAAACGGGTTTTCAGTGCCCGACTAGTTTTTCCCACATAGAACATATGACAACTGGACTCTATAAGGTAGATCACATTCGTAGTATGGCAGGTCATAAAATTGTGAAGTTTATGTGAAGTCCCATTTGCAGTTAACTCTTCATATTTCGACTTGATTGTTTGTACTTCCCGGCAAGCTTGACATGTTCCACATCTGTAGAAGCCCTTACTTCTGATTGGGTGGTGATCTTGCGATGATAGCGCACTTTTAGTCAGCTTACTTTTTAGATTCGGTGCTTTGCGATATATGAATTTGGGCCTTGCTGGTATAGTGTCCTTTAATAGTGGATCTCTCTGCAGAAGGTGCCAATGTTTCTTCACTATTGCTTCAATCTTTTTGTGTTGTTGAGTAAATTGTGTAATAAAGGCCAATTTATGCCGACCCTCCTCAGGTTTTCTTTTATCTTTTCCTTTCAAGAGCTCTTCTCTGTCTTTACTCAAAACTTCCTCTTTAAATTTTCCCAATCGGTCTTTATCATATCCTTTTTCTTCAAAACCTCTTTTCATTTGGTCAATTTGTTCTTCACATATGTTTATCTTGCTGCAATTTCTTCTTAGCCTGAGAAATTGGCTTTTTGGGACGCTATTCAGCCAATTCATATGATGTTCACTCGATATGTCTATGTAATTATTAGCGTCAGTGGGTTTTTTATAACATTTCGTCTCTATTTTACCTTCTTCAATATAAATATTGAGATCCAGAAAATGTATTTCTTTTTGGCTTGTTGTGCAACTGAGAACCAGATTGAAATCATTGTTGTTCAATGATTGGCAGTAACATTCAAGTTCTTCTTGTGGGCCTTCCCAAAAAAATATGATGTCATCTATATAGCGGAACCATAGTTTCAGGTTTTTCTTGTAATTAGGGTTTGTTTTCACCTGTTTCTCTTCCCAATAAGACATATATAAGTTTGCAAAACTAGGCGCGAATTTAGTGCCCATAGCTGTGCCGACCAATTGATTGTAGTAGGATCCATTGAAATAAAAGTAATTATTTTTCAATATAAAAGTGATGCCTTGTAGCAGTAGATTCTTTTTGTTCTCTGTAAGATCCGTCTTATCCAGGTAGTACTTGACTGCTTCTATCCCTTTTTCATGAGGGATGTTGGTGTAGAGGGTTTCCACATCTGCCGTTGTCATAAACATATCATTGTTCCAATTGATGTTCTTAAGCTTTTGTAATGTATCTGTTGTATCCTTCAGATGGAATTCTGTGTTGCTTACCAGGGGTTGTAGATGGGCGTCAATGTATTCTGATAAGTTTGCAGTTAGGCTTCCAATCCCTGCCACAATAGGTCTTCCCGGGGGTTTTGTCACACTTTTATGGATTTTTGGTAAGATGTAAATTGTGGGTATTGAGGGTTCAGAGACATTTAAGAATTCAAATTCTTTTTTCGTGAGTGTATTCTTGTCTAAATGGGATTGTAGTAGCTTATTTAAATTTGCTTTGATTCTCAATGTAGGGTCATTTCTGAGCTTGATGTATGTTTTTCCGTCATCCAGTTGTCGATATATCTCTTTGATGTAATCCTCTTTGTTAAGGATTACAACACCTCCTCCCTTATCGCTAGGTTTGATGACAATAGTCTCGTCACCCTGTAAATCTTTCAAAGCCAGGCGTTCTTTATGGCTTAAATTGCATTTGGTATTTTTTGTTTTCCCCATTTTTTCTAGATCGTCCAAAACTGCTTTTTGGAAGCTGTCCACCAGACTTCCTTTGAGATGCTTCGGATAAAACGTGGATTTGTTTTTAAACTCTCCATTACTTATTGTCTCGGAAGTTTCGCCTTCCAATTCTTTCTTGGTGAAGAATTTTTTGATAGTTAATTTTCTTACAAATTTTTTCACATCTAAAAATATGTCAAATTGATCCATTTTGTTAGTAGGGGCAAATTTAAGACCCTTCAGAAGAAGTTTTTCTTCTGTCTTTGTTAGTGGTCTGTCGCTTAAATTGTAGATCTTTCCATAGTTCGATTCATTTGGAGGTTTTTCTACCTGCTCAACAGTGATTTTCAAGTTTGCCTTCTTTTCCCTGTGTTTGACACCCCCCCTTTTGCCTCTTTTTCTTTTGATTAGTACTGACGATAGTTCGTTCTTCCTAAAAAAGGGGTCCTTTCCATATCGTTATTGTTCATGCTGTATGGGTAGTTGCGTGATGGTCTCCTTTCAGTATGTCTCTCAGAGTGAGTATCATAGTCCTGATGGAATTCTCTTCTATCTCGCCTTCCATTATATCTGTCAGTACTGAAATTTCTTGAATATTGTATATTCCTGTACCGTGGATTTCTCCTGGTCCATCTCTGGTTTAATGGTTGTTGGTGAGGCCTTCTTCTGTAATAATCCATTGGTTGAGTTGTGGTTCTATTATGTTCTCTTTTTCTGCTTTCTCTTTGTAGCGGATGATGTTCTCTTTCGGGCGAATGGACTGATGTTGCTCTTCTTTGTATTCTGACATCTTTGTTCATCCTGGATGTGGTGGCATTAAGCCATCCCCTTCTATATCTTGGACAGTCCTCCTTGTGTTGTACTAGATGGGAATTTTCTTGTGCTTGTCTATATGGTAGATCTTGGTCTTCTTCTTCTATGAAGGAACACGCTGACACAGGTGTTCCTTCTTCCCTCATAAGTTTAAAGGGATCTTTTCCTTCCTTTTTATAGTATTCGTGGTCTCTTCTTAGCTTAATTTGTTTTTTTTGGATAATCTCTCTCGTATTGAGGGTGATTTTGTGTTGAATTTCTTTTTCTTTATTCTTAAATTCCGTAAATTCCTTGAATGGCTCTAAGGTTGTTTGTATATGATTAATCTGATCCTTTAATGCTTTTAATTTCTCCCGTCGTTCTTTCATGATTAATTCTAGGAGCGTGAATGAACAGATCTCGAGTGTTCGCATCCAGTCATCTTGGAATTTTTCACTGGCATCTTCAAAGGAAGGTAGCTTTTTAATCCTTAGTCCCTTTGGTATAATTTGATCTGCAACATATTTCTCCAGTGTCGCGCATTCCCACCATAGGCGATTCTCGCGTAGTAGTAGTTTTTCAAGGCGGCCCATGGTGTTATCCAGGTCCTCATCACTATTGTTAGTAATTTTCTCTGTAAATACTTCTTTAATTTTATCTTCTCTACTTTTGAGATGCTGAAACATGATGTCGCCTAGATTCTTCTCTGTTGGGGTGTGTGTTTGAACAAATATAGTGTAGAATAGAGAAGAGTCGTGGCGCCAACCGATATGAGCTGCAGCCCGACTGGTCAGAAAGTTAACCCCAGTACCCAAATGGAAGCGTATTAAGATAGAATTAGACCAGAAGATGTGCGCTAATCGGATTATAGTAAATATGAAATGGTACTTCCCTTACAAAACCTCTGTCGTGGGATTTACCGTATATTTCAAACAACATGGATCCATATGTGGGAAGAAAATAGACATATATAGTGCAGTGTGTTTAAAACAATACAATTTTAACACAATACACTAACGATTAACAATAAAACCATTGATTATAGATTGCTGCAAACAATTGGTGGTAGATGGAAAATTACCAGAGGTTGGTAAAATGAATGCTTTAAATAGTATATTTAAACTCCTGTTTGCTGGTGAGTATTTCTAAAACATCAAAATCTTGAAGTCAAGTGAAGGTGGAGGTTTACCAGATTTCAATGAAGTGAGTGCGTTTAAGATGTTGTCCAGGGGAGATATCGGCTCCGGAACCTATTCTCCAAAGTCCACAACACTCCGTCCGTCTGGAAAAACTTCCCTCAGCAGTGGTTGGCTTGTGTGCCGACGCGTTTCGGGATCTCTCCCTTCATCAGGGCTGCATGACAAGCACTAAACAGAATGAGCTATTTAAGCTATTGATGAGAATCACATCCGGGTCAAGAGGTCATATCCTGGTCATAAAAAATACCATATAAAACATAAATAATACCCTTAATTTATACGATATCACTCAATCTGGATATTATAAATTCAAGGAATTAATATAAAAAAACATTTGAATAATTGGAAAAACATTTGAATAATACATAAAATCGAAATTCCCAGAAGTAGTATTTTCCTTACTTCCGGTCCGGCGGAACTAGTCTTTCATATTGTTAATTAAAGTCCCATTGTGTAGTCTTTTATAGGTTCCCAGATGTCAGCATTGGTGGTCACAGTGGATAAAACGAGTATGCTCTAAATTTATAGTGCTCCGTGGATCTCCGCCGGGCACTTCCGGTAAATGGAACGCATGGTGGACCGCATGGTGAACCGCAAGCCGGCTTCCTGTGACGCACTTCCTGTTCGCGTCCGAGAGCCGCAAATCCTATCCATTGCAGACCAAGGGCAAATCCTGAGTCTGCAATGTGCCTAAATAGAACATAACATGATAGGCTTGTCATAAAAAGAGGAGGGGGACTTTCTTAAAACTAAATATACAATCTGGAAATAAAATATATAAAAAATAAAAAATACAAAAAGTTCCTAATAACAAAAACACGTGACCCACACTGTATTAATAGATAAATATCTAAATGAACAAAGTTAATGATTATGGCTAAAAATAACTTTTTAGATAAAATGAAATTGGTGAGAAGTGATTGAACATAATAAATATGGTCAAGAGATGGTGGAAGCGGAGAAGGAGAGGGGGGGGGGGAGTTGGTTGGGCTGTAACTTCAGAGGAACCATTTTAGTTCAAAGTCTGCATTCAAGCCGTTCGGAATGAGGCTTTTTAGTCTATAAATCCATTTCATTTCTGTTTTGGCAAGTCTTGTTGTTTCGTCCCTGTGTCTCCAGGAATTCTTTATATTTTCAATTGCCAGAAACTGTAGAATATGTTTAGTGGAGGAATTGTGTTTATCTTTGAAATGACTGGATAAAGGATGTGTCATGACTCCTTTCTTAATATTTCTTATATGTTCACTCAAACGGGTTTTCAGTGCCCGACTAGTTTTTCCCACATAGAACATATGACAACTGGACTCTATAAGGTAGATCACATTCGTAGTATGGCAGGTCATAAAATTGTGAAGTTTATGTGAAGTCCCATTTGCAGTAAACTCTTCATATTTCGACTTGATTGTTTGTACTTCCCGGCAAGCTTGACATGTTCCACATCTGTAGAAGCCCTTACTTCTGATTGGGTGGTGATCTTGCGATGATAGCGCACTTTTAGTCAGCTTACTTTTTAGATTCGGTGCTTTGCGATATATGAATTTGGGCCTTGCTGGTATAGTGTCCTTTAATAGTGGATCTCTCTGCAGAAGGTGCCAATGTTTCTTCACTATTGCTTCAATCTTTTTGTGTTGTTGAGTAAATTGTGTAATAAAGGCCAATTTATGCCGACCCTCCTCAGGTTTTCTTTTATCTTTTCCTTTCAAGAGCTCTTCTCTGTCTTTACTCAAAACTTCCTCTTTAAATTTTCCCAATCGGTCTTTATCATATCCTTTTTCTTCAAAACCTCTTTTCATTTGGTCAATTTGTTCTTCACATATGTTTATCTTGCTGCAATTTCTTCTTAGCCTGAGAAATTGGCTTTTTGGGACGCTATTCAGCCAATTCATATGATGTTCACTCGATATGTCTATGTAATTATTAGCGTCAGTGGGTTTTTTATAACATTTCGTCTCTATTTTACCTTCTTCAATATAAATATTGAGATCCAGAAAATGTATTTCTTTTTGGCTTGTTGTGCAACTGAGAACCAGATTGAAATCATTGTTGTTCAATGATTGGCAGTAACATTCAAGTTCTTCTTGTGGGCCTTCCCAAAAAAATATGATGTCATCTATATAGCGGAACCATAGTTTCAGGTTTTTCTTGTAATTAGGGTTTGTTTTCACCTGTTTCTCTTCCCAATAAGACATATATAAGTTTGCAAAACTAGGCGCGAATTTAGTGCCCATAGCTGTGCCGACCAATTGATTGTAGTAGGATCCATTGAAATAAAAGTAATTATTTTTCAATATAAAAGTGATGCCTTGTAGCAGTAGATTCTTTTTGTTCTCTGTAAGATCCGTCTTATCCAGGTAGTACTTGACTGCTTCTATCCCTTTTTCACGAGGGATGTTGGTGTAGAGGGCTTCCACATCTGCCGTTGTCATAAACATATCATTGTTCCAATTGATGTTCTTAAGCTTTTGTAATGTATCTGTTGTATCCTTCAGATGGAATTCTGTGTTGCTTACCAGGGGTTGTAGATGGGCGTCAATGTATTCTGATAAGTTTGCAGTTAGGCTTCCAATCCCTGCCACAATAGGTCTTCCCGGGGGTTTTGTCACACTTTTATGGATTTTTGGTAAGATGTAAATTGTGGGTATTGAGGGTTCAGAGACATTTAAGAATTCAAATTCTTTTTTCGTGAGTGTATTCTTGTCTAAATGGGATTGTAGTAGCTTATTTAAATTTGCTTTGATTCTCAATGTAGGGTCATTTCTGAGCTTGATGTATGTTTTTCCGTCATCCAGTTGTTGATATATCTCTTTGATGTAATCCTCTTTGTTAAGGATTACAACACCTCCTCCCTTATCGCTAGGTTTGATGACAATAGTCTCGTCACCCTGTAAATCTTTCAAAGCCAGGCGTTCTTTATGGCTTAAATTGCATTTGGTATTTTTTGTTTTCCCCATTTTTTCTAGATCGTCCAAAACTGCTTTTTGGAAGCTGTCCACCAGACTTCCTTTGAGATGCTTCGGATAAAACGTGGATTTGTTTTTAAACTCTCCATTACTTATTGTCTCGGAAGTTTCGCCTTCCAATTCTTTCTTGGTGAAGAATTTTTTGATAGTTAATTTTCTTACAAATTTTTTCACATCTAAAAATATGTCAAATTGATCCATTTTGTTAGTAGGGGCAAATTTAAGACCCTTCAGAAGAAGTTTTTCTTCTGTCTTTGTTAGTGGTCTGTCGCTTAAATTGTAGATCTTTCCATAGTTCGATTCATTTGGAGGTTTTTCTACCTGCTCAACAGTGATTTTCAAGTTTGCCTTCTTTTCCCTGTGTTTGACACCCCCCCTTTTGCCTCTTTTTCTTTTGATTAGTACTGACGATAGTTCGTTCTTCCTAAAAAAGGGGTCCTTTCCATATCGTTATTGTTCATGCTGTATGGGTAGTTGCGTGATGGTCTCCTTTCAGTATGTCTCTCAGAGTGAGTATCATAGTCCTGATGGAATTCTCTTCTATCTCGCCTTCCATTATATCTGTCAGTACTGAAATTTCTTGAATATTGTATATTCCTGTACCGTGGATTTCTCCTGGTCTATCTCTGGTTTAATGGTTGTTGGTGAGGCCTTCTTCTGTAATAATCCATTGGTTGAGTTGTGGTTCTATTATGTTCTCTTTTTCTGCTTTCTCTTTGTAGCGGATGATGTTCTCTTTCGGGCGAATGGACTGATGTTGCTCTTCTTTGTATTCTGACATCTTTGTTCATCCTGGATGTGGTGGCATTAAGCCATCCCCTTCTATATCTTGGACAGTCCTCCTTGTGTTGTACTAGATGGGAATTTTCTTGTGCTTGTCTATATGGTAGATCTTGGTCTTCTTCTTCTATGAAGGAACACGCTGACACAGGTGTTCCTTCTTCCCTCATAAGTTTAAAGGGATCTTTTCCTTCCTTTTTATAGTATTCGTGGTCTCTTCTTAGCTTAATTTGTTTTTTTTGGATAATCTCTCTCGTATTGAGGGTGATTTTGTGTTGAATTTCTTTTTCTTTATTCTTAAATTCCGTAAATTCCTTGAATGGCTCTAAGGTTGTTTGTATATGATTAATCTGATCCTTTAATGCTTTTAATTTCTCCCGTCGTTCTTTCATGATTAATTCTAGGAGCGTGAATGAACAGATCTCGAGTGTTCGCATCCAGTCATCTTGGAATTTTTCACTGGCATCTTCAAAGGAAGGTAGCTTTTTAATCCTTAGTCCCTTTGGTATAATTTGATCTGCAACATATTTCTCCAGTGTCGCGCATTCCCACCATAGGCGATTCTCGCGTAGTAGTAGTTTTTCAAGGCGGCCCATGGTGTTATCCAGGTCCTCATCACTATTGTTAGTAATTTTCTCTGTAAATACTTCTTTAATTTTATCTTCTCTACTTTTGAGATGCTGAAACATGATGTCGCCTAGATTCTTCTCTGTTGGGGTGTGTGTTTGAACAAATATAGTGTAGAATAGAGAAGAGTCGTGGCGCCAACCGATATGAGCTGCAGCCCGACTGGTCAGAAAGTTAACCCCAGTACCCAAATGGAAGCGTATTAAGATAGAATTAGACCAGAAGATGTGCGCTAATCGGATTATAGTAAATATGAAATGGTACTTCCCTTACAAAACCTCTGTCGTGGGATTTACCGTATATTTCAAACAACATGGATCCATATGTGGGAAGAAAATAGACATATATAGTGTAGTGTGTTTAAAACAATACAATTTTAATACAATACACTAACGATTAACAATAAAACCATTGATTATAGATTGCTGCAAACAATTGGTGGTAGATGGAAAATTACCAGAGGTTGGTAAAATGAATGCTTTAAATAGTATATTTAAACTCCTGTTTGCTGGTGAGTATTTCTAAAACATCAAAATCTTGAAGTCAAGTGAAGGTGGAGGTTTACCAGATTTCAATGAAGTGAGTGCGTTTAAGATGTTGTCCAGGGGAGATATCGGCTCCGGAACCTATTCTCCAAAGTCCACAACACTCCGTCCGTCTGGAAAAACTTCCCTCAGCAGTGGTTGGCTTGTGTGCCGACGCGTTTTGGGATCTCTCCCTTCATCAGGGCTGCATGACAAGCACTAAACAGAATGAGCTATTTAAGCTATTGATGAGAATCACATCCGGGTCAAGAGGTCATATCCTGGTCATAAAAAATACCATATAAAACATAAATAATACCCTTAATTTATACGATATCACTCAATCTGGATATTATAAATCCAAGGAATTAATATAAAAAAACATTTGAATAATTGGAAAAACATTTGAATAATACATAAAATCGAAATTCCCAGAAGTAGTATTTTCCTTACTTCCGGTCCGGCGGAACTAGTCTTTCATATTGTTAATTAAAGTCCCATTGTGTAGTCTTTTATAGGTTCCCAGATGTCAGCATTGGTGGTCACAGTGGATAAAACGAGTATGCTCTAAATTTATAGTGCTCCGTGGATCTCCGCCGGGCACTTCCGGTAAATGGAACGCATGGTGGACCGCATGGTGAACCGCAAGCCGGCTTCCTGTGACGCACTTCCTGTCCGCGTCCGAGAGCCGCAAATCCTATCCATTGCAGACCAAGGGCAAATCCTGAGTCTGCAATGTGCCTAAATAGAACATAACATGATAGGCTTGTCATAAAAAGAGGAGGGGGACTTTCTTAAAACTAAATATACAATCTGGAAATAAAATATATAAAAAATAAAAAATACAAAAAGTTCCTAATAACAAAAACACGTGACCCACACTGTATTAATAGATAAATATCTAAATGAACAAAGTTAATGATTATGGCTAAAAATAACTTTTTAGATAAAATGAAATTGGTGAGAAGTGATTGAACATAATAAATATGGTCAAGAGATGGTGGAAGCGGAGAAGGAGAGGGGGGGGGGAGTTGGTTGGGCTGTAACTTCAGAGGAACCATTTTAGTTCAAAGTCTGCATTCAAGCCGTTCGGAATGAGGCTTTTTAGTCTATAAATCCATTTCATTTCTGTTTTGGCAAGTCTTGTTGTTTCGTCCCTGTGTCTCCAGGAATTCTTTATATTTTCAATTGCCAGAAACTGTAGAATATGTTTAGTGGAGGAATTGTGTTTATCTTTGAAATGACTGGATAAAGGATGTGTAATGACTCCTTTCTTAATATTTCTTATATGTTCACTCAAACGGGTTTTCAGTGCCCGACTAGTTTTTCCCACATAGAACATATGACAACTGGACTCTATAAGGTAGATCACATTCGTAGTATGGCAGGTCATAAAATTGTGAAGTTTATGTGAAGTCCCATTTGCAGTAAACTCTTCATATTTCGACTTGATTGTTTGTACTTCCCGGCAAGCTTGACATGTTCCACATCTGTAGAAGCCCTTACTTCTGATTGGGTGGTGATCTTGCGATGATAGCGCACTTTTAGTCAGCTTACTTTTTAGATTCGGTGCTTTGCGATATATGAATTTGGGCCTTGCTGGTATAGTGTCCTTTAATAGTGGATCTCTCTGCAGAAGGTGCCAATGTTTCTTCACTATTGCTTCAATCTTTTTGTGTTGTTGAGTAAATTGTGTAATAAAGGCCAATTTATGCCGACCCTCCTCAGGTTTTCTTTTATCTTTTCCTTTCAAGAGCTCTTCTCTGTCTTTACTCAAAACTTCCTCTTTAAATTTTCCCAATCGGTCTTTATCATATCCTTTTTCTTCAAAACCTCTTTTCATTTGGTCAATTTGTTCTTCACATATGTTTATCTTGCTGCAATTTCTTCTTAGCCTGAGAAATTGGCTTTTTGGGACGCTATTCAGCCAATTCATATGATGTTCACTCGATATGTCTATGTAATTATTAGCGTCAGTGGGTTTTTTATAACATTTCGTCTCTATTTTACCTTCTTCAATATAAATATTGAGATCCAGAAAATGTATTTCTTTTTGGCTTGTTATGCAACTGAGAACCAGATTGAAATCATTGTTGTTCAATGATTGGCAGTAACATTCAAGTTCTTCTTGTGGGCCTTCCCAAAAAAATATGATGTCATCTATATAGCGGAACCATAGTTTCAGGTTTTTCTTGTAATTAGGGTTTGTTTTCACCTGTTTCTCTTCCCAATAAGACATATATAAGTTTGCAAAACTAGGCGCGAATTTAGTGCCCATAGCTGTGCCGACCAATTGATTGTAGTAGGATCCATTGAAATAAAAGTAATTATTTTTCAATATAAAAGTGATGCCTTGTAGCAGTAGATTCTTTTTGTTCTCTGTAAGATCCGTCTTATCCAGGTAGTACTTGACTGCTTCTATCCCTTTTTCATGAGGGATGTTGGTGTAGAGGGCTTCCACATCTGCCGTTGTCATAAACATATCATTGTTCCAATTGATGTTCTTAAGCTTTTGTAATGTATCTGTTGTATCCTTCAGATGGAATTCTGTGTTGCTTACCAGGGGTTGTAGATGGGCGTCAATGTATTCTGATAAGTTTGCAGTTAGGCTTCCAATCCCTGCCACAATAGGTCTTCCCGGGGGTTTTGTCACACTTTTATGGATTTTTGGTAAGATGTAAATTGTGGGTATTGAGGGTTCAGAGACATTTAAGAATTCAAATTCTTTTTTCGTGAGTGTATTCTTGTCTAAATGGGATTGTAGTAGCTTATTTAAATTTGCTTTGATTCTCAATGTAGGGTCATTTCTGAGCTTGATGTATGTTTTTCCGTCATCCAGTTGTCGATATATCTCTTTGATGTAATCCTCTTTGTTAAGGATTACAACACCTCCTCCCTTATCGCTAGGTTTGATGACAATAGTCTCGTCACCCTGTAAATCTTTCAAAGCCAGGCGTTCTTTATGGCTTAAATTGCATTTGGTATTTTTTGTTTTCCCCATTTTTTCTAGATCGTCCAAAACTGCTTTTTGGAAGCTGTCCACCAGACTTCCTTTGAGATGCTTCGGATAAAACGTGGATTTGTTTTTAAACTCTCCATTACTTATTGTCTCGGAAGTTTCGCCTTCCAATTCTTTCTTGGTGAAGAATTTTTTGATAGTTAATTTTCTTACAAATTTTTTCACATCTAAAAATATGTCAAATTGATCCATTTTGTTAGTAGGGGCAAATTTAAGACCCTTCAGAAGAAGTTTTTCTTCTGTCTTTGTTAGTGGTCTGTCGCTTAAATTGTAGATCTTTCCATAGTTCGATTCATTTGGAGGTTTTTCTACCTGCTCAACAGTGATTTTCAAGTTTGCCTTCTTTTCCCTGTGTTTGACACCCCCCCTTTTGCCTCTTTTTCTTTTGATTAGTACTGACGATAGTTCGTTCTTCCTAAAAAAGGGGTCCTTTCCATATCGTTATTGTTCATGCTGTATGGGTAGTTGCGTGATGGTCTCCTTTCAGTATGTCTCTCAGAGTGAGTATCATAGTCCTGATGGAATTCTCTTCTATCTCGCCTTCCATTATATCTGTCAGTACTGAAATTTCTTGAATATTGTATATTCCTGTACCGTGGATTTCTCCTGGTCTATCTCTGGTTTAATGGTTGTTGGTGAGGCCTTCTTCTGTAATAATCCATTGGTTGAGTTGTGGTTCTATTATGTTCTCTTTTTCTGCTTTCTCTTTGTAGCGGATGATGTTCTCTTTCGGGCGAATGGACTGATGTTGCTCTTCTTTGTATTCTGACATCTTTGTTCATCCTGGATGTGGTGGCATTAAGCCATCCCCTTCTATATCTTGGACAGTCCTCCTTGTGTTGTACTAGATGGGAATTTTCTTGTGCTTGTCTATATGGTAGATCTTGGTCTTCTTCTTCTATGAAGGAACACGCTGACACAGGTGTTCCTTCTTCCCTCATAAGTTTAAAGGGATCTTTTCCTTCCTTTTTATAGTATTCGTGGTCTCTTCTTAGCTTAATTTGTTTTTTTTGGATAATCTCTCTCGTATTGAGGGTGATTTTGTGTTGAATTTCTTTTTCTTTATTCTTAAATTCCGTTAATTCCTTGAATGGCTCTAAGGTTGTTTGTATATGATTAATCTGATCCTTTAATGCTTTTAATTTCTCCCGTCGTTCTTTCATGATTAATTCTAGGAGCGTGAATGAACAGATCTCGAGTGTTCGCATCCAGTCATCTTGGAATTTTTCACTGGCATCTTCAAAGGAAGGTAGCTTTTTAATCCTTAGTCCCTTTGGTATAATTTGATCTGCAACATATTTCTCCAGTGTCGCGCATTCCCACCATAGGCGATTCTCGCGTAGTAGTAGTTTTTCAAGGCGGCCCATGGTGTTATCCAGGTCCTCATCACTATTGTTAGTAATTTTCTCTGTAAATACTTCTTTAATTTTATCTTCTCTACTTTTGAGATGCTGAAACATGATGTCGCCTAGATTCTTCTCTGTTGGGGTGTGTGTTTGAACAAATATAGTGTAGAATAGAGAAGAGTCGTGGCGCCAACCGATATGAGCTGCAGCCCGACTGGTCAGAAAGTTAACCCCAGTACCCAAATGGAAGCGTATTAAGATAGAATTAGACCAGAAGATGTGCGCTAATCGGATTATAGTAAATATGAAATGGTACTTCCCTTACAAAACCTCTGTCGTGGGATTTACCGTATATTTCAAACAACATGGATCCATATGTGGGAAGAAAATAGACATATATAGTGTAGTGTGTTTAAAACAATACAATTTTAATACAATACACTAACGATTAACAATAAAACCATTGATTATAGATTGCTGCAAACAATTGGTGGTAGATGGAAAATTACCAGAGGTTGGTAAAATGAATGCTTTAAATAGTATATTTAAACTCCTGTTTGCTGGTGAGTATTTCTAAAACATCAAAATCTTGAAGTCAAGTGAAGGTGGAGGTTTACCAGATTTCAATGAAGTGAGTGCGTTTAAGATGTTGTCCAGGGGAGATATCGGCTCCGGAACCTATTCTCCAAAGTCCACAACACTCCGTCCGTCTGGAAAAACTTCCCTCAGCAGTGGTTGGCTTGTGTGCCGACGCGTTTTGGGATCTCTCCCTTCATCAGGGCTGCATGACAAGCACTAAACAGAATGAGCTATTTAAGCTATTGATGAGAATCACATCCGGGTCAAGAGGTCATATCCTGGTCATAAAAAATACCATATAAAACATAAATAATACCCTTAATTTATACGATATCACTCAATCTGGATATTATAAATCCAAGGAATTAATATAAAAAAACATTTGAATAATTGGAAAAACATTTGAATAATACATAAAATCGAAATTCCCAGAAGTAGTATTTTCCTTACTTCCGGTCCGGCGGAACTAGTCTTTCATATTGTTAATTAAAGTCCCATTGTGTAGTCTTTTATAGGTTCCCAGATGTCAGCATTGGTGGTCACAGTGGATAAAACGAGTATGCTCTAAATTTATAGTGCTCCGTGGATCTCCGCCGGGCACTTCCGGTAAATGGAACGCATGGTGGACCGCATGGTGAACCGCAAGCCGGCTTCCTGTGACGCACTTCCTGTCCGCGTCCGAGAGCCGCAAATCCTATCCATTGCAGACCAAGGGCAAATCCTGAGTCTGCAATGTGCCTAAATAGAACATAACATGATAGGCTTGTCATAAAAAGAGGAGGGGGACTTTCTTAAAACTAAATATACAATCTGGAAATAAAATATATAAAAAATAAAAAATACAAAAAGTTCCTAATAACAAAAACACGTGACCCACACTGTATTAATAGATAAATATCTAAATGAACAAAGTTAATGATTATGGCTAAAAATAACTTTTTAGATAAAATGAAATTGGTGAGAAGTGATTGAACATAATAAATATGGTCAAGAGATGGTGGAAGCGGAGAAGGAGAGGGGGGGGGGAGTTGGTTGGGCTGTAACTTCAGAGGAACCATTTTAGTTCAAAGTCTGCATTCAAGCCGTTCGGAATGAGGCTTTTTAGTCTATAAATCCATTTCATTTCTGTTTTGGCAAGTCTTGTTGTTTCGTCCCTGTGTCTCCAGGAATTCTTTATATTTTCAATTGCCAGAAACTGTAGAATATGTTTAGTGGAGGAATTGTGTTTATCTTTGAAATGACTGGATAAAGGATGTGTAATGACTCCTTTCTTAATATTTCTTATATGTTCACTCAAACGGGTTTTCAGTGCCCGACTAGTTTTTCCCACATAGAACATATGACAACTGGACTCTATAAGGTAGATCACATTCGTAGTATGGCAGGTCATAAAATTGTGAAGTTTATGTGAAGTCCCATTTGCAGTAAACTCTTCATATTTCGACTTGATTGTTTGTACTTCCCGGCAAGCTTGACATGTTCCACATCTGTAGAAGCCCTTACTTCTGATTGGGTGGTGATCTTGCGATGATAGCGCACTTTTAGTCAGCTTACTTTTTAGATTCGGTGCTTTGCGATATATGAATTTGGGCCTTGCTGGTATAGTGTCCTTTAATAGTGGATCTCTCTGCAGAAGGTGCCAATGTTTCTTCACTATTGCTTCAATCTTTTTGTGTTGTTGAGTAAATTGTGTAATAAAGGCCAATTTATGCCGACCCTCCTCAGGTTTTCTTTTATCTTTTCCTTTCAAGAGCTCTTCTCTGTCTTTACTCAAAACTTCCTCTTTAAATTTTCCCAATCGGTCTTTATCATATCCTTTTTCTTCAAAACCTCTTTTCATTTGGTCAATTTGTTCTTCACATATGTTTATCTTGCTGCAATTTCTTCTTAGCCTGAGAAATTGGCTTTTTGGGACGCTATTCAGCCAATTCATATGATGTTCACTCGATATGTCTATGTAATTATTAGCGTCAGTGGGTTTTTTATAACATTTCGTCTCTATTTTACCTTCTTCAATATAAATATTGAGATCCAGAAAATGTATTTCTTTTTGGCTTGTTATGCAACTGAGAACCAGATTGAAATCATTGTTGTTCAATGATTGGCAGTAACATTCAAGTTCTTCTTGTGGGCCTTCCCAAAAAAATATGATGTCATCTATATAGCGGAACCATAGTTTCAGGTTTTTCTTGTAATTAGGGTTTGTTTTCACCTGTTTCTCTTCCCAATAAGACATATATAAGTTTGCAAAACTAGGCGCGAATTTAGTGCCCATAGCTGTGCCGACCAATTGATTGTAGTAGGATCCATTGAAATAAAAGTAATTATTTTTCATTATAAAAGTGATGCCTTGTAGCAGTAGATTCTTTTTGTTCTCTGTAAGATCCATCTTATCCAGGTAGTACTTGACTGCTTCTATCCCTTTTTCATGAGGGATGTTGGTGTAGAGGGCTTCCACATCTGCCGTTGTCATAAACATATCATTGTTCCAATTGATGTTCTTAAGCTTTTGTAATGTATCTGTTGTATCCTTCAGATGGAATTCTGTGTTGCTTACCAGGGGTTGTAGATGGGCGTCAATGTATTCTGATAAGTTTGCAGTTAGGCTTCCAATCCCTGCCACAATAGGTCTTCCCGGGGGTTTTGTCACACTTTTATGGATTTTTGGTAAGATGTAAATTGTGGGTATTGAGGGTTCAGAGACATTTAAGAATTCAAATTCTTTTTTCGTGAGTGTATTCTTGTCTAAATGGGATTGTAGTAGCTTATTTAAATTTGCTTTGATTCTCAATGTAGGGTCATTTCTGAGCTTGATGTATGTTTTTCCGTCATCCAGTTGTCGATATATCTCTTTGATGTAATCCTCTTTGTTAAGGATTACAACACCTCCTCCCTTATCGCTAGGTTTGATGACAATAGTCTCGTCACCCTGTAAATCTTTCAAAGCCAGGCGTTCTTTATGGCTTAAATTGCATTTGGTATTTTTTGTTTTCCCCATTTTTTCTAGATCGTCCAAAACTGCTTTTTGGAAGCTGTCCACCAGACTTCCTTTGAGATGCTTCGGATAAAACGTGGATTTGTTTTTAAACTCTCCATTACTTATTGTCTCGGAAGTTTCGCCTTCCAATTCTTTCTTGGTGAAGAATTTTTTGATAGTTAATTTTCTTACAAATTTTTTCACATCTAAAAATATGTCAAATTGATCCATTTTGTTAGTAGGGGCAAATTTAAGACCCTTCAGAAGAAGTTTTTCTTCTGTCTTTGTTAGTGGTCTGTCGTTTAAATTGTAGATCTTTCCATAGTTCGATTCATTTGGAGGTTTTTCTACCTGCTCAACAGTGATTTTCAAGTTTGCCTTCTTTTCCCTGTGTTTGACACCCCCCCTTTTGCCTCTTTTTCTTTTGATTAGTACTGACGATAGTTCATTCTTCCTAAAAAAGGGGTCCTTTCCATATCGTTATTGTTCATGCTGTATGGGTAGTTGCGTGATGGTCTCCTTTCAGTATGTCTCTCAGAGTGAGTATCATAGTCCTGATGGAATTCTCTTCTATCTCGCCTTCCATTATATCTGTCAGTACTGAAATTTCTTGAATATTGTATATTCCTGTACCGTGGATTTCTCCTGGTCCATCTCTGGTTTAATGGTTGTTGGTGAGGCCTTCTTCTGTAATAATCCATTGGTTGAGTTGTGGTTCTATTATGTTCTCTTTTTCTGCTTTCTCTTTGTAGCGGATGATGTTCTCTTTCGGGCGAATGGACTGATGTTGCTCTTCTTTGTATTCTGACATCTTTGTTCATCCTGGATGTGGTGGCATTAAGCCATCCCCTTCTATATCTTGGACAGTCCTCCTTGTGTTGTACTAGATGGGAATTTTCTTGTGCTTGTCTATATGGTAGATCTTGGTCTTCTTCTTCTATGAAGGAACACACTGACACAGGTGTTCCTTCTTCCCTCATAAGTTTAAAGGGATCTTTTCCTTCCTTTTTATAGTATTCGTGGTCTCTTCTTAGCTTAATTTGTTTTTTTTGGATAATCTCTCTCGTATTGAGGGTGATTTTGTGTTGAATTTCTTTTTCTTTATTCTTAAATTCCGTTAATTCCTTGAATGGCTCTAAGGTTGTTTGTATATGATTAATCTGATCCTTTAATGCTTTTAATTTCTCCCGTCGTTCTTTCATGATTAATTCTAGGAGCGTGAATGAACAGATCTCGAGTGTTCGCATCCAGTCATCTTGGAATTTTTCACTGGCATCTTCAAAGGAAGGTAGCTTTTTAATCCTTAGTCCCTTTGGTATAATTTGATCTGCAACATATTTCTCCAGTGTCGTGCATTCCCACCATTGGCGATTCTCGCGTAGTAGTAGTTTTTCAAGGCGGCCCATGGTGTTATCCAGGTCCTCATCACTATTGTTAGTAATTTTCTCTGTAAATACTTCTTTAATTTTATCTTCTCTACTTTTGAGATGCTGAAACATGATGTCGCCTAGATTCTTCTCTGTTGGGGTGTGTGTTTGAACAAATATAGTGTAGAATAGAGAAGAGTCGTGGCGCCAACCGATATGAGCTGCAGCCCGACTGGTCAGAAAGTTAACCCCAGTACCCAAATGGAAGCGTATTAAGATAGAATTAGACCAGAAGATGTGCGCTAATCGGATTATAGTAAATATGAAATGGTACTTCCCTTACAAAACCTCTGTCGTGGGATTTACCGTATATTTCAAACAACATGGATCCATATGTGGGAAGAAAATAGACATATATAGTGTAGTGTGTTTAAAACAATACAATTTTAATACAATACACTAACGATTAACAATAAAATCATTGATTATAGATTGCTGCAAACAATTGGTGGTAGATGGAAAATTACCAGAGGATGGTAAAATGAATGCTTTAAATAGTATATTTAAACTCCTGGTTGCTGGTGAGTATTTCTAAAACATCAAAATCTTGAAGTCAAGTGAAGGTGGAGGTTTACCAGATTTCAATGAAGTTAGTGCGTTTAAGATGTTGTCCAGGGGAGATATCGGCTCCGGAACCTATTCTCCAAAGTCCACAACACTCCGTCCGTCTGGAAAAACTTCCCTCAGCAGTGGTTGGCTTGTCATACAGTGCCGACGCGTTTCGGGATCTCTCCCTTCATCAAGGCTGCATGACAAGCACTAAACAGAATGAGCTATTTAAGCTATTGATGAGAATCACATCCGGGTCAAGAGGTCATATCCTGGTCATAAAAAATACCATATAAAACATAAATAATACCCTTAATTTATACGATATCACTCAATCTGGATATTACAAATCCAAGGAATTAATATAAAAAAACATTTGAATAATTGGAAAAACATTTGAATAATACATAAAATCGAAATTCCCGGAAGTAGTATTTTCCTTACTTCCGGTCCGGCGGAACTAGTCTTTCATATTGTTAATTAAAGTCCCATTGTGTAGTCTTTTATAGGTTCCCAGATGTCAGCATTGGTGGTCACAGTGGATAAAACGAGTATGCTCTAAGTTTATAGTGCTCCGTGGATCTCCGCCGGGCACTTCCGGTAAATGGAATGCATGGTGGACCGCATGGTGAACCGCAAGCCGGCTTCCTGTGACGCACTTCCTGTTCGCGTCCGAGAGCCGCAAATCCTATCCATTGCAGACTAAGGGCAAATCCTGAGTCTGCAATGTGCCTAAATAGAACATAACATGATAGGCTTGTCATAAAAAGAGGAGGGGGACTTTCTTAAAACTAAATATATTTAGTTTTAAGAAAGTCCCCCTCCTCTTTTTATGACAAACCTATCATATTATGTTCTATTTAGGCACATTGCAGACTCAGGATTTGCCCTTAGTCTGCAATGGATAGGATTTGCGGCTCTCGGACGCGAACAGGAAGTGCGTCACAGGAAGCCGGCTTGCGGTTCACCATGCGGTCCACCATGCGTTCCATTTACCGGAAGTGCCCGGCGGAGATCCACGGAGCACTATAAACTTAGAGCATACTCGTTTTATCCACTGTGACCACCAATGCTGACATCTGGGAACCTATAAAAGACTACACAATGGGACTTTAATTAACAATATGAAAGACTAGTTCCGCCGGACCGGAAGTAAGGAAAATACTACTTCCGGGAATTTCGATTTTATGTATTATTCAAATGTTTTTCCAATTATTCAAATGTTTTTTATATTAATTCCTTGAATTTATAATATCCAGATTGAGTGATATCGTATAAATTAAGGGTATTATTTATGTTTTATATGGTATTTTTTATGACCAGGATATGACCTCTTGACCCGGATGTGATTCTCATCAATAGCTTAAATAGCTCATTCTGTTTAGTGCTTGTCATGCAGCCCTGATGAAGGGTGAGATCCCGAAACGCGTCGGCACTGTATGACAAGCCAACCACTGCTGAGGGAAGTTTTTCCAGACGGACGGAGTGTTGTGGACTTTGGAGAATAGGTTCTGGAGCCGATATCTCCCCTGGACAACATCTTAAACGCACTCACTTCATTGAAATCTGGTAAACCTCCACCTTCACTTGACTTCAAGATTTTGATGTTTTAGAAATACTCACCAGCAAACAGGAGTTTAAATATACTATTTAAAGCATTCATTTTACCATCCTCTGGTAATTTTCCATCTACCACCAATTGTTTGCAGCAATCTATAATCAATGGTTTTATTGTTAATCGTTAGTGTATTGTATTAAAATTGTATTGTTTTAAACACACTACACTATATATGTCTATTTTCTTCCCACATATAGATCCATGTTGTTTGAAATATACGGTAAATCCCACGACAGAGGTTTTGTAAGGGAAGTACCATTTCATATTTACTATAATCCGATTAGCGCACATCTTCTGGTCTAATTCTATCTTAATACGCTTCCATTTGGGTACTGGGGTTACCTTTCTGACCAGTCGGGCTGCAGCTCATATCGGTTGGCGCCACGACTCTTCTCTATTCTACACTATAAGGGTGGAGCATCACTTGGTGCGTAACCCAATTTTTTAAAAAATGTCAACAGTTTTGCTGTGGGGCGGGTGTTATAATAACATGTCAATCTATCATATACCAAAATAAAACTATACAAGTACAGAATATAGGAGAGAAACCTGATGTACTGTAAATCCACAGACAGTAATCTGAATCCATACTAAATATCTAGGGAAAGTCATATATATATATATATATATATATATATATATCTACAGTAAATTTGAAATGCTGCTACTGTCTCTTCTTGACTGTCTGCCAGTCTGCGATATGCTGCCAGCTGGGGTCCCCTCTCTGACTGGCCCGGGACTCATGTCCCGGCAATCCCCCCTGATGGCGGCACTGCTTCTTGCTGTTTACTTCCATACTCTGGGTGGGCCAGCCCCTCACTTTATTTTATTTAACATGGTTTTATATACACACAGTATATTTATTTGCAGCTAGAGTAACTGCAGGCTATTTGTCATGAGATGTTTTAGAGAACAGAAGACATTTCAAATGTCCATAGTGACATAGAATTCTGAGTAGTGTACTGAATGAAGCAGCAAGGACAGCTGGAGGAGTGTCCATGGTAACTGCTTGACCTATGATATTGATGAGGAATCAGGTGATGGGAGGGGCTTAGCCCTTATGAGGGGAGCAGGGCAGGGTATAGCCCTTGTGGCGCCCTGGGCAAAAAATAGAGGTGTGGCTTCCTATGGGGCGTGGTCAGTTACACCCCCATTTGTGCCCCCTGTAGAGTAGCACCGCTGAAAGAGAAAAAATAAAATAAATACTTACTATCCCCGCTCCTGATTCCCGACCGCTGCAGACTTCCGCCGGCGCCGCTCCTCTCCTCAGATCTATGGGAGAAACGTCATGACGTCTCTCCTATAGCACAGCATAGACACTAGAGGTCAATTATGACCCCTAGCGTCTGTGCCAGTCCCACAATGCTGTGTGGTGCACGATGACATTATCGCGCACCGCACAGCAAAGGTCCTCTCAGCGAAGGGAAACTAGACTGATAGCGTCTAGTTCCCTTCACAGCTGGGGACCAGCGGGGGACACAGCAGCAGCTGGGGGCACAGTAGCGGATCTTGCCATGGTGCGGCACCCTACGGATGGCGCTGGTGCCCTCCGGAAAGGTGGTGCCCCGGGCAAAAGTCCTGCTTGCCCGTGGCAAGATCCGCCACTGGAGGGAAGGATTGATTAAGTTCTCCCTCTTTTCCTCAGTGCTCTGTGTTTGTGTTGTACTACTAAACTGTTTATAACTGTGAATTTGTGACATTTTCTTCTCCATTTCCTTTGAATCTTTACTGCTCTATTTTTCTCCCCCCTTTTTCTCTAACTCTTTCTTTTATCTAACTATTCTTTCCTTTAACATGCCAAGGCCCAGTCGTGCTGCGGGTCCCCCTATCCGTTTTATTGAAAGTGGTGAAAGGGGTGACGCTGAGTCTGTATCAGATGGGGGACAAGTTATTTCAGCACAGGGAAGACAGCAAGGTGTAGTAAATGTGAGTGGTAATCCCACCGACAGGGGTCAGGCTTGACATCCTGAGAGAGCTGTGGCTGGCGGTGCTGCATCACGCAGAGGTCGGGTAACCAGCTTATCTGTGTCACGCACTGGTGGCGTACTTAGTGTTGTGAATGCTAATCCTTTGGAAGTACAGACTGAAAGTACGATGTCTCGGAGCGTGGGTAACATGGTGGAATCATGGAGTAGGGTGATGCAGAGAGCGGTAACGTCGAGAGTGGTTACCTCAGGTTTGCATGTTCCAGAGGAGTGCCGCGGTCGTCCCGTGGGCTCGCGGGGGACCGTAGCTAGCAGAGGCATTCATCGCAGTACCGGACTTTCCAGAGGTGAGCAATCTGGAAGGGGCACAAGTGAGCAATTGGTGGTGCAAGGATTGGGAGCACCTAATAGAGGCGTTAACAGGGAGAGGGCCAGTTTAAAGGGTGCCTGTGGTATCACAAAGGGAGTTGGTCAGCGTGCGGGCACTTCAGGCCTGGAAAATTCTGGTGTGCAGCAGGGAATAGAGCCTGTTAATTTGAGTATGAGGGGCAGAAGTGTGGCATCTGAGGTAAATAGAAACAGGCGCACAGTTTCTAGGCTCTCATATGCAGATGCCATGCGTTTAGGGCAAAAAGGTGCTGGCTGGAATTCATCTGCAGTGGCGTCTATATGCTCTTCAGTAATATCAGCACTGGTCCCTGTTCTTACTGCGGGTCATGCTGAGGGGAGAGTCTTGAGGGGACAGAATCCACCCATGATGAATGAGTCTAGTGTAAGTGAACCTGCGGCTGCGGGTTCACGCTCTAGGGCACGCAAGAAAAGAGGGGGTAATGAGATACTTGATGAGTGTCTAGTGGATGTTTCCCCTTGCATTTCTCCTGCAGAATCTTTGATTGTCCCCGAACTACAGGAGGATTCAGGGGAGTCGGCGGCCATGGTCGACCGCTCTGAACGAGGGTGATCGATTTTATGGTGAGCCTGTTGTTGACCTTGAAGCGTGTCAGGAGGTTGCAGTAGCCAGCTCGGGCAATAAGTCAGTGGTTAAGGAGAAAACATGCAAGCAAAAAGCTGCAGATAAGCGAAAGCGTAGGCGCAGGTGTGGGAAGGAGAGTGGTTCATCCTCTGAGTCCTCAGATTCAGTAGATAGCGATTGCAGTGGTTGCAAGAGAAAACACAAAAGAAGGTGCAGACACAGCAGTTCTAGTATGTCCTCGGAGGAGAGTCCTGAGGACTCTCTGCAATGTGCTAATACGGCTGACTTAAGAGGAGTACGGCCCAGAATTAGGGATCGTATACTAGAGGGCAGATTTGTTAACATGTTTTCGTTAACCAGCAAAGCAAAGAAGGCATTAGCTGCGGCCAGAAAGAAATTGGGTATAGGTGAAGAGGCATATAAATCATATTCTAACTGGCAAAAAGGCATGCTGGTCTTTGCGGCCTTTTATTTAGAGGCAAGACCACAAGAGCATTTGAACATTATCAATAATATGTATTTGTTACATGAATTGGTGAGATCAGGGTGTGGGACAGCTTGGAGGACTTATGATGAGGAGTTTCGCAGGAAACAGAATGGCAGCGCGGTCATAGATTTTGATAAAAAAAGATGTGGAGATTTTTGTAGATGTTACACAACCACTGAAGAGTGGTTCTGAAGCGATTAGTGAGAAACATTAATAGATGGACGGCAGGGAAGAACAGCCAAGGTAGGTGCTATGCTTTTAATAATGGTCAATGCACCTTAGGGTCAAGGTGGCATTTTCGGCATGCTTGTATGCGCTGTGGGGGGGGGTAACATCCCATTAGAGACTGCTCACGGCCCTCAGGTGGTTGAGGAGGTTTTAACCGAAAGCAGAACAGCGCTCCCGCAGTTGCCAATACTAAGTAGTGCCCCTACTCCTGTGAGATTGGATAAATTGTCTTATTGGCTAGAATATTATCCAAACATAGAGGATGCTGTTTTGTTAAGGTTGGGTTTTTTCAGATGTTTTCCTTTGCCTATTAAGGGCCAAGTTCATTGTTGTTTTGTTCGTAATTTGCGCTCGGCTGAGCAGTTTCTGAAAATTTTGAAATAAAATGTTTATAAAGAGGTTGCTTTGGGAAGAATGGTAGGGCCTTTCAGTTCCAGATTTAATTTTGTCCCCATTGGGTGTTGTTCCTAAAAAGACAAAGGTGTCTTCAGGTAATGATGCAATTTCCGAGTTTTTGACTATGGTAGTTTATCAATCTTTTGAAGATTCTTTGTTAAAGATTAGGTCATTTGGTAAAGGAGCGTTGATGAGTAAAATTGACATAGAGTCGGCTTTTAGCTTTTTGCCTATTATCCGGAAATTTTTTCGTTATTTGGGTTTTCGCCTGGATGATGGTTTCTGTGTTGATAGATGTCTTCCGATGGATTGTTCTGTATCTTGTTCGTATTTTTAAAAGTTTAGTAGCTTTTTACATTGGTGCATTTCAGAATATTCAGGTCAGTCTGGAATTGTTCATTATTTAGATGATTTTTTGTTCATGGGCCCAGCTGAGTCCAATATTTGTGGTACTATTTTATCGAATGCATTGTCATTGTTTACTGAGTTTGGGGTTCCAGTAGCTGAGGAAAAGACGGTGGGCCTTATATCGGTGTTGACCTTCTTGGGTATTGAAGTTGATACGATTAAGGGTTGCTGCCGTTTGCACATGGAAAAAGTATCTAAACTGAGGGAGGATATAATGGAGGCATTGGCTAATGGCAAGGTGACATTAAAACAAGCTCAATCATTATTGGGGTCTCTCAATTTTGCTTGCAGGGTTATCCCAATGGGTAAGGTCTTTAGCAGGAAGTTGGAAAGAGCGATAGCGGGTGTTAAGAGGCCTGGTCATTTTATATGATTATCTAAAGAAATTCATAGGGATTTGCATATTTGGGAAGAGTTTTTGTTGGATTTTAATGGTGTTCATATTTGGCAGTCTGAACCCATATCCAATGTTGAGTTGAAATTATTCACTGATGCGTCTGGTTCTTTGGGTTTAGGAGCGTATCTGGAAGGCAGGTGGTGTGCTTCCCCCTGGCTTAAAGCATGGTTTGATGAAGGTCTTTCAGGGAATCTGTTGTTGTTAGAATTGTTCCCAATCATGGTTGCACTGGTGTTATGGCATGAGGTATTGGCCAATGTTTCAGTAGTTTTTTGGTGCGATAATTTGGGGGTAGTTCATGTGATTAACAGACAAAAAGCTGCTGGTCTACCTGTTTTACCTTTGTTGGGTCAGATTGTCCTGCGTTGCCTTCAATGGAATATAAATTTTTGCGCTAAGCATGTTCCAGGCATTGAAAATGGTGTGGCAGATGCTCTTTCATGTTTTGGGTGGCATAGGTTCAGGGTGCTATCTGGTGACCCTTGCCCGTCTTATGCCTGGCAGGTGATACGCCCGGATTGGAGGGCTTAGCACTAAGATCCTTGGCAACTTCCACTCTTCGGGGGAACAGAACAGCAATGAGAGAGTGGGAGAGATATGTCCACATGCGTCGAGACCAAGGTAAGAATGATTATACCATGTTATTGGACTATGTTTGGGAATGTTTTAGCGCAGGCAAGTCAAGAGAATCTGTATCATGCTTACTGTCTGCTCTGTCTTACTTCTTGAGACTTGAAAGCCAGCATGATTTAACTAAATCTTTCTTTTTAGCGAGAGTACTGAAAGGGTGGGAACGAGCGATGCCCCCTGTACAGGACGCTGTTATGATCCAGACACTCAGGTCAGGGGAGATCTTATACTGTGAGACCTGAGTACCAGGATGTAATGCTGGAAAGGGGAAACGGAATGGGAATAGCCCATGGCGCCCTACCTCCGTTGTCTTTCCCGTGCTGTCAGTTCACTCTTGCGAGACTATGGTTTCTTGGGCCCATGGCAGCCGCGTTTGAAGGGCGGATTACGTCTGCCCAACTCTGATGCCCCCTCAGGTCTTAAGGAGAGACAAAGAGTGAACCGAGGCAGGGTAATAACAAGGGGCCCTCTAACTAAACAACAAGGCCAGGGGCTACTGGCTAACCTGAAACTAAAAGTATGCGTGGCTTACCGCCAGGGAAAAGAACAACCAAAATAATCCACTTGTCCACTCTCCTACACGGCACCGCCGAGTACCGGAGAGGACTATGGAAGCGGAAACCTCCGCAAATGCTCCAAGGCAAGAAAATAATACTAAAGCGGCCTAGGCCGTAACACGCGGCAGGGCCGCCACTCCCAAGTGGGAACTTAAATCGACTGCCACAGGGAAATGAGGACCAGGAGAACTCCTTGGGACCAGATGACAAACTCCAAGATTCAGGGACTCAGAGAACTGGAGAGACCGGACACAGCAGACCAGGAACAGACGTTCACCAAACATGAGCAGCATGCAGGAAGCTATCACCGGCGTCTGTGTGAGGCACTGAGGAGGCATTTAACAGGGAACCCTCCAATAAGAGCACAGAGCCTAATTACAATAAATGTCGTGCAGCTGCCTTGCTGCACGACCAGAGAACATGTGTGAACACTTAATTAATCAATCCCTGCAACGGGGAACGTGGTCCGCCTGTGGCGTCCCCGTTGCTAAGGTCCCAGCGGCTCGGCGCGCCCAGCGTCCTAGCGTTGCTAGGGACCCGGCGGGTCAGCGCGCCCGGCGTCCTAGCGTTGCTAGGGACCCGGCGGCTCAGCACGCACGGCGTCCCTAGTTGCTAGGCGCCGGGCGGGCAAGGAGGAGGGTGCAGCGGCCGCGGTCGTCGCTTGGAGATGGACCGAGCGACGCCACGGACTGCGGCGCCTAACAGACGCACAAAGGCAAATAACCATTTCAGTGTTGCGGCGCATGGCAGACATTTTGCAGGAGGTCTGTGCATCTGATTACAAAGCACCTGTATTTAGATTGTGTTTCGTGATGGCCTTCTTCGGGCTTTTAGAGTCAGTGAATTGGTGGCCGCATCAAAAACAGCGATGTTACCTATGCTTCATTAGCATGTGTCACTGAAAGAAGGATGCTTATGGTGCAAAGTGCAACGTTCCAAAACCGATCAATTAGGCAAAAGGTGTTGTGTGGCCTTGAGGTGTGTTGAGGATACTGAGATTTGCCCAGTGTCACTGGGAAAGGATTATTTGAGAGCAAGGATTGATATTCCATGTCCATGGTTGCAGCATATGGATGGTATGCTGGTTACTCAATTCCAATTTAGATGGGTTATGGAACGTTGTATTTTCACAATGGGGTTACCAGTATCATTCCCATTCATTCCGTATAGGCGCAGCGACAACAGCGGCTGCTGTGGGCCGTTCGAGCGGGCAAATTAGAGCTCTTGGGAGGTGGAAGTCTGAAGTATTTCGGAAATATATAAGGTTTTGACCTGGGGTATCTAAATCAGATTTGAGGTTTCAACCACTCACCATATTTGGGGGTCTTGAGGAATTTTTTATCCTGTCATGTGCCTTAAGCCATGGGGTTTACACCCACTTGACAGGTTTGTTTTTTGCCTCTTGTCAAGTCTTATTCTTCATATTCCCTCCCCCCCACCACCACCCTACATTTCAAATTTGTCATCTTAGAGTCCACATTAAAAATAGCTTAATGATTAAAAAATAAAATTTTTGAAAGGCTATAATGGGAATAGTTGGGGGGGAATTTGTCTTGGAAGTAAGGTTGTTTTTAGGTTATTTTATTTGAATTCTGGTAGTATGAAGGTTGTGTGAATATTGTTTTTGTATTTTCAGTTTGGCGTTTGGATGAGTGTCCGATATGGATTGTGGGGCACTCGTCTGTCTTTCACGGTGAAAGGTCTGGGTTGGAGTGCCTTCAGTCCCCTGAAGCAAAGCTGATCAGGTGGATTGGTGTGAGGGGCCTACATTGGGAGTAAGTCATGCCCTTATTTTGGCAGCAGATGTAGAGGTTGGGATGCCCGCTGAGAGTGGTGTTCCATGTCAAGGGAAATGACTTGATCAAAAGGTCGGGTCTTGACCTTTGGAAAACCATGGTTAGGGACTTAGTTAGCTTACAAAACAGGTTACCCTTCCTAAGCGTGGGATGGTCTGACATCATTCCACGGTTGGTGTGGAGAGGTACGGAGAGACCAGCTGCTATAGAGTTGGTCCGGCACCAAATCAATTCTGTGGTGGGCCGGGCTGTAAGTGAGAACTGGGGGTTTGTGGTCCTGCATCCCTCCATTTCAGTTTCTACCCCTCAGGTTTACATGGCCGATGGTGTCCATTTGAATTTGTGGGGTATGGAATCTTTCTGGGGGACCTGTTGTCCTCAGTCTGTAGTTGGGAATTTTATTAGTGAGGTAGAAGGATTTTTAAGAGGAGTAAGTGGAGTTTGTTAAGGGTTGAGGTATGTTGGTGGGGTTTCATTGAAACTGTGGTGGATTGGGATGGCCTGAAATTGTGGCTGTAGTTAGAAAAGGTTTTATAGGTGCTCAGGAGATGAGAAGTTGGTGGAGTTTGATACATTACGGGGCTGGAGTACCATCGGACCAGGTGGGCTTCGGTCTCCGGTGGAGTGGGTATACACCTGAGCACCTTTTGGTTTGGAGTTGGGGAATACCTTGAGTGGAGAGTTGGCCATGGTATCCCCGGTAAAGATTAATCAACACAAGGGGTGGCAAATGGTCCCTTGTGATGCGATGGAGGCTGGGCTGAAATTGGACCCTTGCCTCTTCTTGTGTTTTGAAACTTAGATGTTGTTTGGGTCAGCCACAATTAAAAGGGTTAAAATTTAGAATAAATAGGGACTTGAGTTAAATAGGCCGTCCCTCCTTGCCACCATACCATTTGTTTAATAATAAAGCTGACATTTTCATTTGGCAAAATTATTCCTGTTGTCGGTGTCAGTTATTTCTTTAGAGTATGTCTTGAGTATGCGTGTAAATGAAGGATAGTCTATGATAGACATTTTAAAAGGGTTACATACGTTATCCCGGTGGGCGGGATGCCTGCTGTCAATATCCTAAGAGCAGCATCCTGCCCGCCAGAATGCCGGCACTGGGGTGATCACCATGCAACACCCATGATTGTGAATAGCCCTGATGAGTTGAGATTCCGGCTGTCGGCATTGTTGCCTGTTGGGATTTTGGCGTCGGTATCCTATCCTGAACAGCAGGATCCCGACAGCCAGCATTTTAACTGCATCCCGTTTTAAATGCATATAAATAAAGCTGGCATGTTTGTAATAAAAGCAACCTAAAAAGTGATGTGAGTTATCTCACTTTGTTTTGCACGACCCGCCGACCCCACTCCCCCCAGGACCACCGCACCAGCTGGTCACACATACCCAACCCATTTAAAACCCTAGCAAATGCATGTGCTCCACATACAGAATTACATTTTCTTATAACCCTTTAAATTCCACATTTGTAATAATTAATTCTACTAGCAACATGTACAGAGACAATATACTTTTTCACTGAAGTGGAATGCTTGATTTATTTGGAATGTAAAGGTCTGATGAACTCCTGAATGGTCTACATGTACAGTATGTCCATAAATTTTCAATTTATGTTAGTGGCCCCCTAGTATGTTTTGCCAAGAATGTTGTTTTAGTCATGTCCTACAGTTATTCTAATAGGGATAATGTTTTAATTGGGTCTTCCAGATTCTAGGAACATTGGCTCCCAAGGTGATATCAGGGGCATAAGTTCACATCAGATGCCTGGAGGTGAAATATATGGTGGTGCCCCCTCCCCATTTATTCACCATTAACACCCCAGCAGGCAGGGCTGAATTAAGGGTAACATGGGTTGAAAATGATCAAGGGCCTATTGTGCTGTGGCCAGACGTGCTGTAGCCAGTGCTGTATGGGTGTGGTCAGTGCCATGTAGGTGTAACCAGTGATATGTGGGTGTGGTCAGTGCCATGTAGGTGTAATCAGTGCTGTGTGAGTGTGGTCAGTGCCATGTAGGTGTAACCAGTGTGGTGTGGGTGTGGTCAGTGTCATGTGGGTGTGGTCAGTGGTGTGTAGGTGTGGTCAGTGCCATGTAGGTGTAACCAGTGCTGTGTGGGTGTGTTCAGTGTCATGTAGGTGTAACCAGTGCTGTGTTGTAGTGGTCAGTGCTATGTAGGTGTTACCAGTACTGTGTAGGTGTGGTCAGTGCTATGTAGGTGTAACCAGTTGCTGTTTGGGGGTGGTCTGTGTCATGTAGGTGTAATTAATGCCATGTGGGTGTGGTCAGTGCTATGTAGGTGTGTAATGATCATTGAGGCATAACAACCTCTGATATAAATTATTTGGATAAAGTATTGGTTAGGCTGTAGATGTGGTAGTTTTCTTGAGGCTAGTGGTTAGCCATCCTAATGTAGTACATTGCAACATTTTTCCCATTGTTGTTGAGGACAAAACTACCTTTATATTTTGGCACAAGTTTTATAAATTTCCCCCAACAATGTAATGCACACTATGGATTTAATAGTGAAATAGTACAATATAGCAGGTGTAGGTACACAAGATAGATACATATTAAACCCACCCCCCACCCAAACACACACACAGCCACATACTGTATACACACACATAGCCAAATATACAGACACAGCCATATATCCACAGCCATATGCTAAATGTAAAATTATTATGATAAAAAATACATTTGCACGCAGATCCTTCGGTATGCATACAATAGATAGGAATGTGCATTTAACACCATTTACTGCTGGCGCTATATGATACCATTTGTATAGGATGACATAACCTTTGGTGTCAGATGTTGAATAAAAAATGTGTGCTCTTGATTAAGCATAAACACAATTGCGTACGATATGGCCGCATTGAACTCCAGAATGATTTAATTTGTAAATGGCGATTTACATACTGGACTAAAAGCAACACTTTAAAAACACATTAAATACACTTTAAAATGGAGCCGCTGCGGCCGTTTGTAATCAAACCTTAGCCTACATACTTTTTACACTGTTAGCGTACAAAGCCCCGTACCGTGTACGTACTTTGCGTACAAACGCAGCGCTGGCCGTACAAAGTACACGCAGTGCGTACACACCCAAAGACACTCCGTGAGCACTTAGCAGCTACACGTGTGACTGAAATACACTTATAACCTTAGCAGGGTAAAGAGACACGACACCAGATTGTATTTAAGATGTTGGGTTCCGACACACCAACATATAATTGCGGAAAGGGGGTTACAATAACAACAACACAATACAATAGAAAAATGGCTACAGTCAATGGTACATACATTTTGGTTTCGCCTGCGCTTCCCGGACGGTCCTCAGTCATCAAGGGAGATGACCTTCAGAGTCTGTGTGGGACCAGGCATGCAGCTGGCTTTTTATACAATAGTCCAAAACCTAACACAATGGAAACTGTAATCTCTTTGTCCATTGGATACAGGGATGGTCATTTACAGTACAGGAGAGGTCAAAGGTCAGTTTGAATAGGTGGGCGATGTCTGTTCCTGGTGCACTTGCAGATGGTCTCCTCTGAGTTCCCGCCGCATATCAAGTGTACAGTAAATACAGTTTATATGTATATTCTGCTCCTGCGCATAATTATTCGCAGGAGCGTGCAATCTTCTGCAAACTAACACCAAAATATTGTTCTTCAAATACCCTACAGCTGGAAACCAAACACCACATTATAACCTTAGTTCTGTCCCCTCCTATCCTGTAAAGGTGAATCCCTTTGTTCTTATACCATTTAAACTAGTGTAACTTGCTGGTGTAGTGCAGGGTGACTATGTGTACATTTTGCACTATTTGGATTAAATATGTAATGTGTTTTTATGGCTTTTCCATGTGACTACAAACACTACCGTAAATACTCATACCACGCGCTAATAAGCAGGACCGCGGGAGCGATCATACGCAAATTGCGAATATGTGCACACACGGCAGAGCAAGTATGCGCATGGAGGCAATCTGTGTGTAGTTTGTACGTGATGTGTGTACTGCAATATTTTTCCGACTTCGACAGTTCACCCTTTGGCAGTCATCAATAATTGCCACTAACTAATCAATAAACAGAAAAAATATTACCTACAGTATACAATATATTCAGAAGCTTGGATGATCGGGGAAGAGTTGTAGGTGGGAAATGTATGACCTAGTGGGATAGTAAAAGGCATGTATGTATGAATCAATGTCTGAGGGGCATCTATAATTGTGCCATATATGTTCTAAATAAGCTTCGAGGTATTGCGAAGTATACATTAAATCCTTCTCATCCCGTATTAAGGGTCTGTAAATGGGCAAACAAACACTACCAAGCTCTTTACGGCTTCTTATTCCAACAAATGGGGTGCACATTTAGTTGATGATACATGGATGGGGAACATATGTGAGTGCTAGTATATGTGGCTATCACCTGTCGACTATGTGTGCCATTAACTGGAGGTTGCAGAGATGAAGATAAGACACATATATAAAAATACATTCACATAAACATTTTGGGTAGGGTTAACGTCTTTTCCGGTTGGATGTATATGGGCAGAGGGGGAGACAAAGAAAAACGGGTTAAAGAAACAGGCCATGATATTCATTTGCAATCCTTATCATAACGCTGTCTCTATGGATGGATCATAAATTAAATCTGCTGCTGTAACAGTGCCCTCGATCCTTAGACTCATCAAATTTGTGCCATGCTTGCGCCGCGTTAGAATTTGAACACACCTAAATATCAGACCGATAATTATGATGACTCCCAGGATACAAAGGAGAAACTTCCCCACACTCATAATGACATTTTGAGCCCACTCTCCTAACCCTGAGAACCATTTGCGTGGGTTCAACCATAAGACCCAGCCGGTCAGTTTATTACATACAGTCGCTAAGGTAAGGTTGTGCTTCCACCTGAACTCCCACTTCAACTGCAAGATCTCGTCCATCTTCTGATCGATGATCTCTGTGGGGTCGTCAGTGCTGTTCGTAATATATGTACAGCACTTCACACCATATTGAGTTGCCAGAGTAACACAGTACCCACCTGTCACGGCTGTGACGTAATTAAGGACCATCCTGTGCTGGATCAGTTCCTTCTTGTAGGCTTGTAACTCCCTTCCCGTATACCTGAAGGTGTCATCATACATCTCAGTGATATTATCTATCAAGTTCGCTAGCGCATGTATATACCTATAATTTATAGTTCCTCTGGCAGTATGGGTGATGTCTAATGCGAGAAGGAACTGGATCCCGGTGGATTCGTGGATCAAATCGGAGGCTGCGTGCTCTGCCCTATCTATGAGGTGTCTCTTGATGATGTGTTCATAGTGAATATGAGTATAAGAAATCTGAGCACTGCGGTGAACGTCTTTCATTTTATCGTGGGTTATGGTCATGATCTCCGGTAGTACTCTCCCAATATAACACAATCCCTCAGAGCTCGGGGCAAGCCACTTGTACGCTTTCCTCCCACATATAAAATAGGCATCATCTGGGAGAACATAGGGGACAAAATGTAACATCACCATATTGCAAACTTTCCATGTAAAGAAACCGATCCCTAGTTCTCTCATTTGCTCAGTACAAGTATCGGGCTGGATGATATGGGCACAATACCCTGACGATACTTTTCCAACCCACATGGTCTTGCTTCCACGTGTATACCTATACCAAAAATACCTCCCACTGTTGGCTATCTGGCGTACAAGTTCAGAGTCAATAAGTATCTTATCAGCTCTGTGTGAAAAGGTCATTGTCTGGTTTTTCCACGTCACTTCCCAATTTCCTGGTTTTCGGTAATTGGAAATATTAAAACACAATAAGGACCTGTCTACATGATACTGGTGGAGCTTCAAGATAGGGGGCCTGGAGATATTAAATTTCTTGTCCACCGGTCTCCCACCCTGTAATTTGAGTACCTCATCTATTGCTAAAGGGTATGGTACTAATCCTGACTTACTCTGACCTTGAGGCACCTGTGAGCACACCCAGCATTCTGTCTGGTTTAAGACCTTACCCACTAGTGAGTGGTAATCACTCAACGGATGGCGGTCCATGTCGATATTAAGGTTGGACTGACATCTCTGGATGCACCCATCCTCGACTATATTCTCACAATTCCTACAAATGCAAAATTCATCAGACAATAACCCTTCACATTGCCTCCGAGCTCCATGACTACCAGAGCCCTTACTGATACCAGCCTTTACTCGAGTGATGTGCTGCTCCTGAGATCCTACAAATTCGTACTTGCCATCAGAACCCATTCCAGATCCTTGCTCGACCTCTCTGGGACCCTCACCAAAACAAATTATCCTGATCAAAAACAGAATTACTAGCAGAACCCAAAATGCAGTCTCTTGTGATAGATCCATTTCGTTAGGGGAAGGAAGGAAAATAAGGAGGAGAAAAGGAAGGAAAATGCAGGGGGGGTGAAAAAAGAAAATGGTGCAACAACCATCCTTGGTCTTGTTGCTCTCCGTGTTCAGGTGCCTTTCAACAGTCCTGCCTCTCAACTTTCCCGGAACAAACACTCTAGTGATACGAGGTTCTCTTCACCTTGCTCTTTGAACACACAGTTCTCTCCGGGACAGAGACCTTCTTGCAGTGGGACGAGTGGACCCAAGTCTCTATTTCAGCGACCTTTAATGCTGTCATGCTGGTTAACAAGACTTGGTATGGTCCTTCCCACCTGTCTATGAGGCAACCTGAGCATAAGAAATTTTGAATCATCACATAATCCCCAGGCTCAATGTCATGACAATTACTGTTCGGTAGGTCAGGAATCACCAGCTTTAGATTTCTTTGTTGATTTCTCAGCTGCTGGTTCATCCTAACCAAATATTTCACAGTTATTTCCTTATTGCATTTCAAATCATCCTGGGGGTCTATCATTACATGAGGTTGTCGACCAAAAGGAATTTCAAAGGGTAATAAGTTAAGTGGAGACCTGGGAGTGGTTCTGATGCTGTACAACACTAATGGCAAAGCTTCTGGCCACAGCAATCCAGTTTCAGCCATCACTTTGCTCAGCTTGTTCTTAATAGTGCTGTTCACTCTCTCTACCTTTGCACTCGCCTGTGGCCGGTACGGAGTATGCAGCTTGCTATTAATTCCCATCAGTTTGCACATTACCTGAAATACTTTACCTGTAAAATGGGTACCCCTATCACTTTCAATCACTCTAGGGATACCATATCTACACACAAATTCCTGCACAATTTTCTTTGCAGTGAACGTAGCCGTATTTGTGGCAGCAGGGAACGCTTCTACCCAGTTGGAAAACACATCGATACATACTAACACATATTTCAAATTCCTACAGGGTGGTAACTGTATGAATTCGATTTGTATTACCTGAAAAGGTCCGTCTGTAGGAGGGATATGGGATGGCTCTGTTGGTATTGTCTTACCAATATTCTTCCTCAAGCAAGTAAAACATGTCATTGCTCTCTTACCTGCATGAGAAGAGAATCCTGGCGCACACCAGTAGGCTCTTACCAGCTTGCACATACCCTCTTTGCCCAGATGAGTCAGACCGTGTGACGCCTCAGCTAGACTTGGAAGATATGCTCTGGGGGCCACCGGCTTACCGTGTCCACCTGTCCAAAGTCCTGAGGACTCCTGGCCATACCCCTTTGACCTCCATACCGCCTTTTCCTATAGGGAACACAAATTTTGCATTTCAATTTTAACTGTCGTGTGTTATCAGTTGTGTGAAGTAAACCATCTCTGGATGAGAGAAGAGAGGGGAATAATAGTAAATAAATAAAAATATGTCAGGTTTGGCATTCACCAACAGGCTGTCACACCATCATGCATATCGGTGTCTGTACACAGTCTCCCTTCACCAGTATTCTCATTCTCTACCCTTTGTGCATGACCAGGCACACTGCATTAATACTGGTGTCCTTGTGCTGGTGAGATATACTGGACTTTGGCAGAACTCTGAGGTACCGAGTAGGCATGTGGCGTTTGAACTGTAATCGGGTCCATGTATTGTACCCTCCTGTTGGTGAACATAAGAGATGAGGAGGAAACTTTGAAGACAAATCACATAGAGGTTAGTAACAGATAAGTTTGTAGAGGCAAAGAGGATTTTAGAAAATTTGACAACTGGATTGGGCACTATGGGGAATGACTTTTCTACTAGGTCTACACCCCTTAAAAAAAATTCTATGTGTTGTATCTCTACTGGGACTATCCCAGCCATCAATCCAATGTCCTGTCCATCCTAAGTTCATAGGAAACCCGGTATCTGTTAGATAATTTCCTCGACCTGTGATGGACATGAATCTAGAACAGTGAAATGCAATATTAGTCTTCGTGGGTATCCAACATACTTTGTACTTCCTGGGCGGGAGCACGCTATATGTATACCATATCTAACAAAATTCCTGTTAAGTTAATCAGGGGCCATTTATGTTAGAAACAGAAGCAAAAGTTTAGAGGCCTCATCTTAACCCCAGCAAGTTTTGTCAAAAGGGTAAAGTTGCATTTATTCCGTTCTTCCCATTAACCGAATCTGTGTTTTCTATATGGCTCGTGATTCCTTACTATATGTCCCTTGATCCCATCTATGTGTTTAATAATGTGGCTTGTTTTCTCTGTCTAGGGGTCTATATTGACTATGTGTCCTACTACTCCTACAATCTCTGGCAAAATGTCCTTTATTTCTACAAATGTAACATATTCTTGTTCGTGTTGTACCACCAGGGGTCTGGGGTTTTGGCTGATGGGGCTTTCCTGTCAGAGCCTGTAGACTTATTGTCATCAGCTTCTCCTCCTGTTGTTCTCTGCGCCTAGCAATATTCTTGTGGTGTTCCATTGCACACTCTCTAAGACAGGCTACTGTGACCCCTCTCCAATTTGGCAAAGATGTTTGCACCCTGTCCCTTAATGTCTTATTGAGCCCATCCATTAGCACAGAGACAGCCACCTCCCTGTAATTTGCATCGTTCCCTGTATCCGATTCCCCAATGTATCTATCCATCATTTGCAGAGCCCGATGGAAATATTCAGATGCCATTTCATTTTTTCTCTGTTTTATGAAGAAAATTCTTCTCCATTTAACAGTAGTGGGGAAATACAACTCTAGTTGCATGTTAATTCGCTCCACGTTCTCCTGATTATGTTCGTCAGTCATAGGACCATCCGACTCTAATCTACAATCAGCGATACATTTTTTGGTGTCAATATTAGGGGGTAGGCACGCTTTCAAAAATATCCACCAATCTTTGTTAGCTGGTTCATGAGCATTACCTAGATCTCTTACATACTTCAGTTCTGACATCTGGCTAAATGCTTCTGGGGATCGGGGAATTCTGAAATGATTGACCTCTTGTTGCCACAGGTTTAAACAATCGTTATGTCTGATCCTTTGTTTTCTGGATTTAATCAGACATATTTTACTACCTACATTCTGCAGTACCTCTGGTTCAAAGCTGCCCACCCTAGGGAATGATACCCTATCTTTGTCAGTCATACGTACCCATTTGTCACAATAAACTTCAGCGTGTGGACCATATTTCCCACACATTATAAACCTTGGGCCGCGGCTCTCCAGCCTGAACCCTGGCTACCATACGTCTCTCACTTGAGCAACTGGCTCCCATAATTGTGGGCCTTTTCCCACAAACACCAAAATACTCAATATAAGCAGATGGTGAAAGTTCTTAGAGCGCTTTCACCCACTACCGCCCACGTTGGCCGGTACTGCAATACACTATTGATAGCGGAAGGCAATGTACCCAACTTAGGGCCCCTAATTGGCTTATATTTACTGGAAGTTTTTAGGAGTGACTTACCCTTTCCAGTAAATATCCGCCGTTGGAGATTTTCCTGAGAGAGACCAGCAAAAACTCCCTATGCACTTGTACACAAATCACGCTTGTGTATGCTCTATACAGCGATAATGATACCACGATTTTACGCAAAAGCTTGTAAAAGGGGTATCAAGTTGCTCTGTGTATCGCACCCACAAACATGTGGTCCAATCGCACAGCGTATAGGTACTTGTTACCTATCCGCATTCCGACCACTGGAATCGAATCACAAGCGGCGAAACCTCAGCCGGAGCGTATCAAAAAAACTACATGGGTCACAATTCACAATTCCCTACCATGCTCCTGTGCAAGTCTCCTCATGACTTACGCATTTAAAACCTATACTAACGTGAGTCAGCCGCCTCACGCCGCCAAGTATCCACTCACTTGGTGTACCAAATGACGGGATCCCAAATTCACGGGGCTCGAATCCACTCACTCCTGCTTTCAGCTCACACAAATACACAGTGTTTTTCTGTACAGAAAATTTTTCACTCTTTCTGATCGGCAGCTTTTCCCCCAGAGGCAATACAGTTTAAACAAAAGTCTTATACTAATCTGCTTTTGAAACCGGATAGTTATGTGCTATTGTAGCATGGCTACTATCCCACGTTAATTGAACAACTATCAAGTGGTTTTATTATGCGCACCCAACCCTACGCAAGCTTGCGTAATTACACAACCGCGCGTACCCCTATGCCATGTGTGCGGCCTTGCCCACTAGACACGGCCCACACTTGTTCTGTGTAACCCTTTATGACCGGGTCAGACCTGCGTTTTGTGTCTTTATAATTACTTCCTTAAATACATTTACTTCAAATTTATCTTTACAGCAAACAAATGTATCCGATTTCACACAGATCTATAATGACTGCAATAATCTATAATTTAAATGATATGATTCAGATTGGATAGCTATCTTGCAGAACATAGACTGAAATAAATATACACATAATTATAATAATATTATATATATGTATCATTCACTAGCCTCCTATGAGACACCTTACCTCTAATTTGCATATCAAAGATATTTTCTTTTCACTGCTAAAAAAAAAAGTAGTTACACAGGTTAATTTGCATTTCAATTGCTATACTCCTTAGTAAGCAGACTCTACAAGTCTTGGAAGAAAAATAAAATAAAAACCCAAAACTCTTTCTTTCCTTTTTCTATCTGTGTGCAACCCCCCACTTGATGTAAAGTAATTATGCACAGACAAGAAGGAAAAAACAAAAAACACTTATCTCACCATTTACTCTCACTAGGCCCAATTGAAACTATTTGTAATTGACTATGGCATGGGTTAAATAAATGCATTGGTAACTCATAAATGGTGCTTGATGTGACAAAGGAAACTGATTGTTCTGAGCACACTGAAAATCAGCTATTTAGAAAGTGACCTTCCTAAAATGGCCACTGCTCCTCCCCCTTCCACATCCATGAGGTTTACACAAGATGGTGGACAGGCCATTTGGTTAGGCCAAAATGGAGGACACACCATGCGGCTCCTTTGTCACAAAGAAATCACAAATTATACAAGCACCAGAAATTACTTTAGGCCTGAGTTTAAAAAAAAAACTATATTAAGGCTATGCAGCAACTTTTAAATGTACTTTTAAATCTACTTAACAGATAAACAATCCAATCTGAATCAAACACAATATGACTTATTTGAACTTTGTTTTGCAACAATATGTGAGAGGGTATGCAAAGTATCGGTGTCCTTTGTGTACGCTTTTGGCGCCAAAGAAAATTTACACAGATTTTTTAAATAGCTTTTTTCCTGTTTGCCTTCACGTTCTATCAGCACCTCTGTAGACCAGACAGAGTAGACACAATCTAACAGCACACAAATAGGGTTTTTAAAACATCCACCAACCAGGAAAAGGTTAAGTAGATAACTTTCCACCCTTTGCTGATAGATCAAGCCTGCTATGACCTGCTAGCCTATGAGCATGTGAAACCCGGATCGAGCCCTCAATTGTAAATGGTGATTTATATACAGGACTTTAAGCAACACTTTAAAAACACATTAAATACACTTTAAAATGGAGCCGCTGCGGCCGCTTGTGATCAAACCTTAGCCTACATACTTTTTACACTGTTAGCATACAAAACCCCGTACCGTGTACGTACTTTGCGTACAAACGCAGCGCTGGCCGTACAAAGTACACGCAGTGCGTACACACCCATAGACACTCCGTGAGCACTTAGTAGCTACACGTGTGACTGAAATACACTTATAACCTTAGTAGGGAAAAGAGACACGACACCAGATTGTATTTAAGATGTTGGGTTCCGACACACCAACATATAATTGCTGAAAGGGGGTTACAATAACAACAACACAATACAACAGAAAAATGGCTACAGTCAATGGTACATACATTTTGGTTTCACCTGCACTTCCCGGCCGGTCCTCAGTCATCAAGGGAGATGACCTTCAGAGTCTGTGTGGGACCAGGCATGCAGCTGGCTTTTTATACAATAGTCCAAAGCCTAACACAATGGAAACTGTAATCTCTTTGTCCATTGGACACAGGGATGGTCATTTACAGTACAGGAGAGGTCAAAGGTCAGTTTGATTAGGTGGGCGATGTCTGTTCCAGGGGCACTTGCAGATGGTCTCCTCTGGGTTCCCGCCGCATATCAAGTGTACAGTAAATACAGTTTATATTCATATTCTGCTCCTGCGCATAACTATTCGCAGGAGCATGCGATCTTCTGCAAACTAACACCAAAATATTGTTCTTCAAATACCCTACAGCTGGAAACCAAACACCACCTTATAACCTTAGTTCTGTCCCCTCCTATCCTGTAAAGGTGAATCCCTTTGTTCTTATACTATTTAAATTAGTGTAACTTGCTGGTGTGGTGCAGGGTGACTATGTGTACATTTTGCACTATTTGGATTAAATATGTAATGTGTTTTTATGGCTTTTCCATGTGACTACAAACACTACCGTGAATACTCATACCACGCGCTAATAAGCAGGACCACGGGAGCGACCATACGCAAATTGTGAATATGTGCACGCATGGCAGAGCAAGTACGCGCACGGAGGCCATCTGTGTGTAGTTTGTACGTGATGTGTGTACTGCAATATTTTTCCGACTTCGACAAATTACATCATGGAGGAAATAATTCCTATCTAATTACTGGCCTGGTGTCATCAGGGCAGTAGAGAGCCTGTCTGGGGCCAGGTAGTTTTCAGGGGGTGTGGCCTAATCACAGGAGGCGTGGTCATGTAACCTTACAAAAAATACTGTGAAAAAATTGTATTTTAAGCACCTCCATGGCCACACTGCAGCCCAGCACACAGTAGCGTGTGCTGTGCCTGGAGAAGAGCTGCATCTGCTGCTGCCAGATAAGAGGGAGGGGGCCTGGGAACCCCACTGGGCCCTCAATGGGCCCCTCCATCAGACCTGGGCTTGGGTAATTTGTACCCTCCCTCCTCTCTCAGCACCACTGGACATCATTGTATCAGATGCATCTATGCCAGGCTGGGTATTCCCTGACATGGTCACATCTGATGTCAGAAAAAGTCAGAAATGCCCATTAAGCGATTGACAGAAAATAATTTTCCATCAGCCGCCAGTATCAGGGCGACCTCCCATCCCCTCTGTATCCTTGTTCCCTCCCCCATTGCCTGCCGTGCAGCTAGTTACTCCTAATAGGGCAGTCCAGTGACACTACACACATGGACGCTGTAAAGTGAAGCAGCCGCCCGGTAAAAGTAGACAAAACAGCCCTCAGTCTCACGATGTATACCTGGTGGCTGCAAAGGGGAGCCACAATGTCACGATGTTCCAATCATCAATGGACCAGTATATCGACGGCCGATATTAAAACATTGTCATTAATGTTATCTGTTTCATTTAAAAATATATATTTTCTTTTGTTTTTTACATAAAATCGTATTGGATGGGTTTTAAATAGATTTTTTTTTTTCAAAATGTTTTTTATTATGATTTCTCACATTACAGAAATGAAAATATAGCAATTCGAGACAAAGAATATTAACATAGTATTGTATGACAGGTTGGACACAGGATCATCTTGCCAAAAAAAACAGTAAGACATAAAATATTCAATCTCGTATTAGAACAAGGAGAAATCAAAAACACATTTTCAAACTTTTCCTCAAATAAAACCTTTAAACATTCCAATAAAAAGAACGTATGTGTAACAAGTAATGGCGGATAATTTATAGTGTGGTCAAACTGTAAGAAGAGAGAAAAAAAAAGGATAAGTAGAGTAATGGTTCTCCACCAGTACAGTTATATCACATCAAAATCTCCCGATATAAACACAATAACTAAAATAAAATAAAATAAAACAGAAGATACGTAATGCCAGCTAGGAGTCACAGGTCGTCGATCCATCGACAGAGCTATCCACAAATCCAGGGGATCAGACCCCCAATTGACCCGGCAGACTAATTAGATGTTTTTATTAACCTAATTCAATTAGGGAAAGAAAAAAAACTTTCTGACCGATTTTTGGAAAACAAGATTTCCCAATAGGTGGTTAATGTTTAATCAAGGAGCTTTATAAATAGTTTTATATCCAGGTGTTCAAATTGTATCTGTTGTAGAAGAGACTGCAATATCTGCTGCTCCACCGGAATGTGGGATTGACGTACTGTACAGGCTTTTAACATCCATTGAGCTTTGTGAAGTGCTGAGTAATGCAGTTCAATATGTGTAGTAGACATTTGTGACCTATTGTATAATGTACAGTTGGATAAGATATTCCGAGAAATGTCAAGTAGTTGCCAGGTAGATGTAATGGGTTTGCCAGGTACTGTTGATTTTGAGTACTGTGTAAAGAATAGGTACTGTACCACTTGGAAATTTTGAGTCAAAGCTGAAAAGAGCTTGGTACAGTACTAATTTTTTTCTGAATTCTTTGCTGTTGATAGAATGTTCTTGTTTGTATTGTATGGTTGGATCAAGCTGTGATTTATTATATACTAGTGTGTCTGAAAGCTACCATTAAATATTGACTTTCTATTTGTCAATATCTTGGATGACTTTGGCACCCCACTTATCCACAGTGTACCTGGACAAATGGTCCACTGCAACCATGTCAATGTTCATTAGATCAACACCACAATGTCTACATGATTAGAACTGTCAACTGTCAACAGGCATGAAGTCAAATTGTTGAAAGGTTCAAAATGTTTACATCTGAAATATTGCCTTGGGAAATGTTGACAGTTTCAGGATGCCAATGGTTAGGGACAGGTGTTGCTGGGAAGCTTAGCGTTAGGCTGTGGGGGAAGGATAGGGTTAGGCTGTGGGGGGGGGAGGAGTAGAGGTTAGACACGAGGGAGAGGGTTAGTATAAGGTATGAGGGAAGAGATTCTCTCACTGGAATACTGCAGCATGAGAGGTCCACACCGAAGGTGACTGTCACATGGCTGTTAGTACCCGGAAAAAGATGTTGGAGCCGCCACTGCTGCCAGTAAAAGGTAAGGGCCACTAGGAACAGTTTGTCAACAGGTTATCATGTCACCATATCATCCTGGTAGAAATTATGAATGTCTGTATGGTCTCTATCAACAAGCTGAGCATGTTGACATGCTGCATGTCGATGGCTCAACCCTGTAAAAATTCACATGTTGACTTGATGACTGTCAACCTGATGAGTGTTTACAAGTTATATCACACCCATCAACAGGGCATATGGGGATATACTTATAAGGACTAAGATGATACACAGCTACTATTTCAGATTAGGGTCAAGAAAATGTTTTGAAGAATGAATTAGTACATTGTAGATTAAAACTGGGCATGGATCTAGACTTAATGTACTTTTAAAGACTGAGGGGTCTGCTGATGTTCCTTGATGTTAAAAATGTTATTGGAGACTCATTTTCCTTCCAAATGGATGTACATTATATCTATTTTCCAATAAAATTCCTTGTCTTTATTGGTGACAAGAAAGGAAAGGTCATTGTTACGGAACCTGCTCTCCACTGGAGAAAAGATTCTAGAGCTGCGCTTCCCAACTTTGGTCCTCAAGACACACTAACTGTCCAGGTTTTAGTGATATCCATGCTTGAGCACAGATGGTTAAATCAGAATAATGGAGGTTAAATAAATCACCTGTGCTTAAGTATGACTATTCTTAAAACCTTGACTGTTAGGGGTAAATTTACTAAAGTGTGAGTTTTTTAGAAGTGGAGATGTTGCCCATAGCAACCAATCAGATTATACTTATCATTCATCTAACACCTTCTAGAAGATAATAGCTAGAATCTGATTGGTTGCTATGGGCAACATCTCCACTTCTAAAAAAACTCACACTTTAGTAAATATACTCCTTAGTGTGTCTTGAGGACCAAAGTGGGCAATATCTGCACCAGAATCTAGATGAATATTATTATAAATTTAAAATCAGCTCTTCTTTAATAGTGTCTTTGATGTTCCACTGGTTTTGTTACCTGAACCTAGTGGGTTGGCTAGTTTGGCATCTTGTTTTGCATGAGTATAGACTAAAGATGGACAACAGACTTGGATCCCAAAACAAGGCAAATTGTCATCATCCCGCTGTCAGTTTCTCACAGAGTTTTGGATTATATAAAGGTTCTGGTGATCGGTGGCATTTTCACTCTGGATGTGTAGAGTGTACTGAATGGATGTGTCCATCTCAGTGCTGGGTTGTGCGGCATGGGGCATTGGCATAGGGCTGGTGGCTGTTGAGGGCCTGGTGTATCAGTCTAGGGGTGCTCTGTCTTTTGTCTGCTGTGTCTGACACACTGGTGTAATTTACTATGTAATGGGTGCAGTGTGTGCAGTGCTCACAGGCTCCCAGGATCCAGAAGGGGTCCACACCGCACACCCTGCAGCCATGATTTTTTAAACAAACCCTCCAGAGTGCAGCGGAGCAGCAGCAGTGCTGCAGAAATCACTGGGAAAATGTTGCTGTGCCATTTTTCCTGGTGTTTTGTGCACTAGCAGTTGGAAAAATCAATGGAAAATGGCCACCGGGCCATTTTGCCAGAGTTCTGCGCATGTGCTCTAGACTCTGGGATAGCGCTAGGTTCCCCTAGGGACCCCAGTGCCCAGAGCAACAGTGCTACTCGCTAGAGAGGAGGGGGCCCAGATGGATCCAGCACACAGGTCTCCTCCTCTCTAGAAATGCCCCTGATCTGACAAGGGGTACTCTGTTGACATAGGGGGGATCTGTCCATACATCCAGGGGCTCTGCCCTAGTGTTAATTAAAAAACTAGTTATCTGTGTACTTCCAGGGGCTGGTGTGTCATATCAGTATCAGTCCAGGGGTGCTCTGTTACCTAGGGGTGATCTGTCCATACATCCAGGGTCTCTGCCCTAGTGTTAATTAAAAACTAGTATTCTATGTACATCAAGGGGCTCTGCCCTAGTGTTAATTGAAAACTAGTATTCTATGTACCTCCAAGGGCTGGTGTGCCCAATCAGTATCAGTCCAGGGGTGCTCTGTCTGTCATCTGCTGTATCTGACAAGGGGTACTCTGTCCTCTAGTGGGTGCTCTGTCCATTCATCCAGGGACTCTGCCTCAGTGTGCTGTACCGCAGTATACTATAGAATTTTTATTTTATTTTCATAAATACTGTGACACTGCTGGTCATACTGCAGTATATTATTATTTCTAACTCATACAAGTATTGTGCAACACTGTTGGTGAAGGTGGTACCACAGTAATATATTTTTATACTCATAGACATATTTTGCGATACTCTGGGTGAAGGTGTTACCACAGTAATATATTTTCATTCTCATACATCTATTGTGCAACACTGTGGGTGAAGGTGGTACCACAGTAATATATTTTTTTTCGAACTCATACACGTATTGTGTGAGACCGTCAATGAAGGTAGTACCACAGCAATATATTTTATTTCGTACTCATACATGTATTGTGCAACACTGTGTTTAAAGGTGATACCACAGTAATATATTTTATTTTATACTCATACACGTATTGTGCGACACTGTGGGTGAAATTACTGTAAACTGCAGTGTTCGATCACTATTTCTGACTCATACAAAATATATATTGTGTATCACTGTGTCACGATCCGGGTCTCTGGACGCCATTTCTTACCCATCAGATGCCTCCTAAGGCTGGCTCAGCGCTCCAGGACCGGATCCCATCTGTTATCCTGATGTGTACATTCCTGTATCCTCTCCTGTCACTCTGGGACGACTGTCACAGTAAACGCCATATTACACCTGGCATGGCGTCTCCCGCGGCCTCCGCCGCCGTCCCTGAACTTCTGCATGCAGAGTGTCTGAGTGGCGATTACGTCAGCCGCGGCCTCCGCTGTGTCCGCGTGGTTGGATGTGCATCTGTCAGCCTGGCGTCTCCGGTGGCCGGCGCCGCCATTACTGTTTTCATTACCACATGGATTACAAACCAAACTTCCCTCCAAGTGTCTGCATGGGCGCAGCCATCTTGGATTCTGTCAGCTGATCATTTCCACCAATCTGTTCTCAGTATTGATAATCTGCATAATTGCCTAGCCAATCCCTTCCTTGCTGCAGGTATAAATACACTGTGCCTGAGCAAGGAAGGCGTCAGTGCTTTGGTTGTCAAACCTAGTTCCTGTTTGTCTCTCTCCTGTGATTGTCTTCCAGGTTCCAGCTCCTGTCTCAAGACTTCCATCATAGAGACCCGCACCAGCATTCCACCTGCGGTGTAGCCTGACTCTCCAATCCATTGTGGATTCATCTGTTTCCAGCTACAACATTACCTGCTTCCAGCTCAGCTTCCAGCAGAGTACAGCTTCCCTTAAAGGGCCGGTGTCCTTTCTACACTTTACCACTCTCCACCGGTATTATTATTTCTCCGCTCTCAAGTTCTACATTTCAGTTCATATTTCATCGCTCCCAAGTTCATTTATTATTTAACTGGTTCCAGCCAGTATCCACTCCGTGCTAACAACAGTCTGGTTCCAGCCAGTATCCACAGCAGCTGTTTTATCTTCAGCAACCCAGCTTTTCCTGGAACACCAGCTGGCACAATCCTGGGTTATCTCCATTGCTACAGTCGGGCCTGGTAAGGACTTTCCATCTAGAAGATCATAAGAACTATCTCACACTACCAGTGCCCTGTGGCTCCTGCCATCCTGTAGTACCAAGGAACTGTATTTATTCTTTGCTGACTTTTACGTTTTCTTTTACTGCTGCTGTGTTGCGGAGTTGTCATAATAAACATTATTGACTTTTATCCAAGTTGTCGTGGTCACGCCTTCGGGCAGTTATTATTTCATGTTACTTACATGTCCATAGAGATGAGCGGGTTCGGTTTCTCTGAATCCGAACCCGCCCGAACTTCATGTTTTTTTTCACGGGTCCGAGCGACTCGGATCTTCCCGCCTTGCTCGGTTAACCCGAGCGCGCCCGAACGTCATCATGACGCTGTCGGATTCTCGCGAGGCTCGGATTCTATCGCGAGACTCGGATTCTATATAAGGAGCCGCGCGTCGCCGCCATTTTCACACATGCATTGAGATTGATAGGGAGAGGACGTGGCTGGCGTCCTCTCCATTTAGATTAGGGTTGAGAGAGAGAGAGAGAGATTGACCTGAGGCTGTGATACTGTAGAAGAGAGTGCAGAGTTTAGTGACTGACGACCACAGTGACCACCAGACAGTGCAGTTGTTTGTTTTATTTAATATATCCGTTCTCTGCCTGAAAAAAACGATACACACAGTGACTCAGTCACATACCATATCTGTGTGCACTGCTCAGCCCAGTGTGCTGCATCAATGTATATATATATCTGACTGTGCTCAGCTCACACAGCTTATAATTGTGGGGGAGACTGGGGAGCACTGCAGTGCCAGTTATAGGTTATAGCAGGAGCCAGGAGTACATAATATTATATTAAAATTAAACAGTGCACACTTTTGCTGCAGGAGTGCCACTGCCAGTGTGACTAGTGACCAGTGACCTGACCACCAGTATATATAATATTAGTAGTATACTATCTCTTTATCAACCAGTCTATATTAGCAGCAGACACAGTACAGTGCGGTAGTTCACGGCTGTGGCTACCTCTGTGTCGGCACTCGGCAGCCCGTCCATAATTGTATATACCACCTAACCGTGGTTTTTTTTTCTTTCTTTATAGTCATACTAGTTACGAGTATACTATCTCTTTATCAACCAGTCTATATTAGCAGCAGACACAGTACAGTGCGGTAGTTCACGGCTGTGGCTACCTCTGTGTCGGCACTCGGCAGCCCGTCCATAATTGTATATACCACCTAACCGTGGTTTTTTTTCTTTCTTTATACATACATACTAGTTACGAGTATACTATCTCTTTATCAACCAGTCTATATTAGCAGCAGACACAGTACAGTGCGGTAGTTCACGGCTGTGGCTACCTCTGTGTCGGCACTCGGCAGCCCGTCCATAATTGTATATACCACCTAACCGTGGTTTTTTTTTCTTTCTTTATACATACATACTAGTTACGAGTATACTATCTCTTTATCAACCAGTCTATATATTAGCAGCAGACACAGTACAGTGCGGTAGTTCACGGCTGTGGCTACCTCTGTGTCGGCACTCGGCAGCCCGTCCATAATTGTATATACCACCTAACCGTGGTTTTTTTTTCTTTCTTTATACATACATACTAGTTACGAGTATACTATCTCTTTATCAACCAGTCTATATATTAGTAGCAGACACAGTACAGTGCGGTAGTTCACGGCTGTGGCTACCTCTGTGTCGGCACTCGGCAGCCCGTCCATAATTGTATATACCACCTAACCGTGGTTTTTTTTTCTTTCTTTATACATACATACTAGTTACGAGTATACTATCTCTTTATCAACCAGTCTATATTAGCAGCAGACACAGTACAGTGCGGTAGTTCACGGCTGTGGCTACCTCTGTGTCGGCACTCGGCAGCCCGTCCATATTTGTATATACCACCTAACCGTGGTTTTTTTTTCTTTCTTTATACATACATACTAGTTACGAGTATACTATCTCTTTATCAACCAGTCTATATATTAGCAGCAGACACAGTACAGTGCGGTAGTTCACGGCTGTGGCTACCTCTGTGTCGGCACTCGGCAGCCCGTCCATAATTGTATATACCACCTAACCGTGGTTTTTTTTTCTTTCTTTATACATACATACTAGTTACGAGTATACTATCTCTTTATCAACCAGTCTATATATTAGCAGCAGACACAGTACAGTGCGGTAGTTCACGGCTGTGGCTACCTCTGTGTCGGCACTCGGCAGCCCGTCCATAATTGTATATACCACCTAACCGTGGTTTTTTTTTCTTTCTTTATACATACATACTAGTTACGAGTATACTATCTCTTTATCAACCAGTCTATATTAGCAGCAGACACAGTACAGTGCGGTAGTTCACGGCTGTGGCTACCTCTGTGTCGGCACTCGGCAGCCCGTCCATAATTGTATATACCACCTAACCGTGGTTTTTTTTTCTTTCTTTATACATACATACTAGTTACGAGTATACTATCTCTTTATCAACCAGTCTATATATTAGCAGCAGACACAGTACAGTGCGGTAGTTCACGGCTGTGGCTACCTCTGTGTCGGCACTCGGCAGCCCGTCCATAATTGTATATACCACCTAACCGTGGTTTTTTTTTCTTTCTTTATACATACATACTAGTTACGAGTATACTATCTCTTTATCAACCAGTCTATATATTAGCAGCAGACACAGTACAGTGCGGTAGTTCACGGCTGTGGCTACCTCTGTGTCGGCACTCGGCAGCCCGTCCATAATTGTATATACCACCTAACCGTGGTTTTTTTTTCTTTCTTTATAGTCATACTAGTTACGAGTATACTATCTCTTTATCAACCAGTCTATATTAGCAGCAGACACAGTACAGTGCGGTAGTTCACGGCTGTGGCTACCTCTGTGTCGGCACTCGGCAGCCCGTCCATAATTGTATATACCACCTAACCGTGGTTTTTTTTTCTTTCTTTATACATACATACTAGTTACGAGTATACTATCTCTTTATCAACCAGTCTATATATTAGCAGCAGACACAGTACAGTGCGGTAGTTCACGGCTGTGGCTACCTCTGTGTCGGCATTCGGCAGCCCGTCCATAATTGTATATACCACCTAACCGTGGTTTTTTTTTCTTTCTTTATACATACATACTAGTTACGAGTATACTATCTCTTTATCAACCAGTCTATATATTAGCAGCAGACACAGTACAGTGCGGTAGTTCACGGCTGTGGCTACCTCTGTGTCGGCACTCGGCAGCCCGTCCATAATTGTATATACCACCTAACCGTGGTTTTTTTTTCTTTCTTTATACATACATACTAGTTACGAGTATACTATCTCTTTATCAACCAGTCTATATATTAGCAGCAGACACAGTACAGTGCGGTAGTTCACGGCTGTGGCTACCTCTGTGTCGGCACTCGGCAGCCCGTCCATAATTGTATATACCACCTAACCGTGGTTTTTTTTTCTTTCTTTATACATACATACTAGTTACGAGTATACTATCTCTTTATCAACCAGTCTATATATTAGCAGCAGACACAGTACAGTGCGGTAGTTCACGGCTGTGGCTACCTCTGTGTCGGCACTCGGCAGCCCGTCCATAATTGTATATACCACCTAACCGTGGTTTTTTTTTCTTTCTTTATACATACATACTAGTTACGAGTATACTATCTCTTTATCAACCAGTCTATATATTAGCAGCAGACACAGTACAGTGCGGTAGTTCACGGCTGTGGCTACCTCTGTGTCGGCACTCGGCAGCCCGTCCATAATTGTATATACCACCTAACCGTGGTTTTTTTTTCTTTCTTTATACATACATACTAGTTACGAGTATACTATCTCTTTATCAACCAGTCTATATATTAGCAGCAGACACAGTACAGTGCGGTAGTTCACGGCTGTGGCTACCTCTGTGTCGGCACTTGGCAGCCCGTCCATAATTGTATACTAGTATCCAATCCATCCATCTCCATTGTTTACCTGAGGTGCCTTTTAGTTGTGCCTATTAAAATATGGAGAACAAAAATGTTGAGGTTCCAAAATTAGGGAAAGATCAAGATCCACTTCCACCTCGTGCTGAAGCTGCTGCCACTAGTCATGGCCGAGACGATGAAATGCCAGCAACGTCGTCTGCCAAGGCTGATGCCCAATGTCATAGTACAGAGCATGTCAAATCCAAAACACCAAATATCAGTAAAAAAAGGACTCCAAAACCTAAAATAAAATTGTCGGAGGAGAAGCGTAAACTTGCCAATATGCCATTTACCACACGGAGTGGCAAGGAACGGCTGAGGCCCCGGCCTATGTTCATGGCTAGTGGTTCAGCTTCACATGAGGATGGAAGCACTCAGCCTCTCGCTAGAAAAATGAAAAGACTAAAGCTGGCAAAAGCAGTAGCACCGCAAAGAACTGTGCATTCTTCGAAATCCCAAATCCACAAGGAGAGTCCGACTCCAATTGTGTCGGTTGCGATGCCTGACCTTCCCAACACTGGACGTGAAGAGCATGCGCCTTCCACCATTTGCACGCCCCCTGCAAGTGATGGAAGGAGCACCCGCAGTCCAGTTCCTGATAGTCAGATTGAAGATGTCAGTGTTGAAGTACACCAGGATGAGGAGGATATGGGTGTTGCTGGCGCTGGGGAGGAAATTGACCAGGAGGATTCTGATGGTGAGGTGGTTTGTTTAAGTCAGGCACCCGGGGAGACACCTGTTGTCCGTGGTAGGAATATGGCCGTTGACATGCCTGGTGAAAATACCAAAAAAATCAGCTCTTCGGTGTGGAAGTATTTCACCAGAAATGCGGACAACAGGTGTCAAGCCGTGTGTTCCCTTTGTCAAGCTGTAATAAGTAGGGGTAAGGACGTTAACCACCTCGGAACATCCTCCCTTATACGTCACCTGCAGCGCATTCATAATAAGTCAGTGACAGGTTCAAAAACTTTGGGTGACAGCGGAAGCAGTCCACTGACCAGTAAATCCCTTCCTCTTGTAACCAAGCTCACGCAAACCACCCCACCAACTCCCTCAGTGTCAATTTCCTCCTTCCCCAGGAATGCCAATAGTCCTGCAGGCAATGTCACTGGCAATTCTGACGAGTCCTCTCCTGCCTGGGATTTCTCCGATGCATCCTTGCGTGTAACGCCTACTGCTGCTGGCGCTGCTGTTGTTGCTGCTGGGAGTCGATGGTCATCCCAGAGGGGAAGTCGTAAGCCCACTTGTACTACTTCCAGTAAGCAATTGACTGTTCAACAGTCCTTTGCGAGGAAGATGAAATATCACAGCAGTCATCCTGCTGCAAAGCGGATAACTGAGGCCTTGACAACTATGTTGGTGTTAGACGTGCGTCCGGTATCCGCCGTTAGTTCACAGGGAACTAGACAATTTATTGAGGCAGTGTGCCCCCGTTACCAAATACCATCTAGGTTCCACTTCTCTAGGCAGGCGATACCGAGAATGTACACGGACGTCAGAAAAAGACTCACCAGTGTCCTAAAAAATGCAGTTGTACCCAATGTCCACTTAACCACGGACATGTGGACAAGTGGAGCAGGGCAGGGTCAGGACTATATGACTGTGACAGCCCACTGGGTAGATGTATGGACTCCCGCCGCAAGAACAGCAGCGGCGGCACCAGTAGCAGCATCTCGCAAACGCCAACTCTTTCCTAGGCAGGCTACGCTTTGTATCACCGCTTTCCAGAATACGCACACAGCTGAAAACCTCTTACGGCAACTGAGGAAGATCATCGCGGAATGGCTTACCCCAATTGGACTCTCCTGTGGATTTGTGGCATCGGACAACGCCAGGAATATTGTGTGTGCATTAAATATGGGCAATTTCCAGCACGTCCCATGTTTTGCACATACCTTGAATTTGGTGGTGCAGAATTTTTTAAAAAACGACAGGGGCGTGCAAGAGATGCTGTCGGTGGCCAGAAGAATTGCGGGACACTTTCGGCGTACAGGCACCACGTACAGAAGACTGGAGCACCACCAAAAACTACTGAACCTGCCCTGCCATCATCTGAAGCAAGAAGTGGTAACGAGGTGGAATTCAACCCTCTATATGCTTCAGAGGTTGGAGGAGCAGCAAAAGGCCATTCAAGCCTATACAATTGAGCACGATATAGTAGGTGGAATGCACCTGTCTCAAGCGCAGTGGAGAATGATTTCAACGTTGTGCAAGGTTCTGATGCCCTTTGAACTTGCCACACGTGATGTCAGTTCAGACACTGCCAGCCTGAGTCAGGTCATTCCCCTCATCAGGCTTTTGCAGAAGAAGCTGGAGACATTAAAGGAGGAGCTAACACGGAGCGATTCCGCTAGGCATGTGGGACTTGTGGATGGAGCCCTTAATTCGCTTAACAAGGATTCACGGGTGGTCAATCTGTTGAAATCAGAGCACTACATTTTGGCCACCGTGCTCGATCCTAGATTTAAAGCCTACCTTGGATCTCTCTTTCCGGCAGACACAAGTCTGCTGGGGTTGAAAGACCTGCTGGTGACAAAATTGTCAAGTCAAGCGGAACGCGACCTGTCAACATCTCCTCCTTCACATTCTCCCGCAACTGGGGGTGCGAGGAAAAGGCTCAGAATTCCGAGCCCACCCGCTGGCGGTGATGCAGGGCAGTCTGGAGCGACTGCTGATGCTGACATCTGGTCCGGACTGAAGGACCTGACAACGATTACGGACATGTCGTCTACTGTCACCGCATATGATTCTCTCAACATTGATAGAATGGTGGAGGATTATATGAGTGACCGCATCCAAGTAGGCACGTCACACAGTCCGTACTTATACTGGCAGGAAAAAGAGGCAATTTGGAGGCCCTTGCACAAACTGGCTTTATTCTACCTAAGTTGCCCTCCCACAAGTGTGTACTCCGAAAGAGTGTTTAGTGCCGCCGCTCACCTTGTCAGCAATCGGCGTACGAGGTTACATCCAGAAAATGTGGAGAAGATGATGTTCATTAAAATGAATTATAATCAATTCCTCCGCGGAGACATTGACCAGCAGCAATTGCCTCCACAAAGTACACAGGGAGCTGAGATGGTGGATTCCAGTGGGGACGAATTGATAATCTGTGAGGAGGGGGATGTACACGGTGATATATCGGAGGGTGATGATGAGGTGGACATCTTGCCTCTGTAGAGCCAGTTTGTGCAAGGAGAGATTAATTGCTTCTTTTTTGGGGGGGGTCCAAACCAACCCGTCATATCAGTCACAGTCGTGTGGCAGACCCTGTCACTGAAATGATGGGTTGGTTAAAGTGTGCATGTCCTGTTTTGTTTATACAACATAAGGGTGGGTGGGAGGGCCCAAGGACAATTCCATCTTGCACCTCTTTTTTCTTTTCTTTTTCTTTGCGTCATGTGCTGTTTGGGGAGGGTTTTTTGGAAGGGACATCCTGCGTGACACTGCAGTGCCACTCCTAGATGGGCCCGGTGTTTGTGTCGGCCACTAGGGTCGCTTATCTTACTCACACAGCTACCTCATTGCGCCTCTTTTTTTCTTTGCGTCATGTGCTGTTTGGGGAGGGTTTTTTGGAAGGGACATCCTGCGTGACACTGCAGTGACACTCCTAGATGGGCCCGGTGTTTGTGTCGGCCACTAGGGTCGCTTATCTTACTCACACAGCTACCTCATTGCGCCTCTTTTTTTCTTTGCGTCATGTGCTGTTTGGGGAGGGTTTTTTGGAAGGGACATCCTGCGTGACACTGCAGTGCCACTCCTAGATGGGCCCGGTGTTTGTGTCGGCCACTAGGGTCGCTAATCTTACTCACACAGCTACCTCATTGCGCCTCTTTTTTTCTTTGCGTCATGTGCCGTTTGGGGAGGGTTTTTTGGAAGGGACATCCTGCGTGACACTGCAGTGCCACTCCTAGATGGGCCCGGTGTTTGTGTCGGCCACTAGGGTCGCTTATCTTACTCACACAGCGACCTCGGTGCAAATTTTAGGACTAAAAATAATATTGTGAGGTGTGAGGTATTCAGAATAGACTGAAAATGAGTGGAAATTATGGTTTTTGAGGTTAATAATACTTTGGGATCAAAATGACCGCCAAATTCTATGATTTAAGCTGTTTTTTAGGTTTTTTGGAAAAAAACACCCGAATCCAAAACACACCCGAATCCGACAAAAAAAATTCGGTGAGGTTTTGCCAAAACGCGGTCGAACCCAAAACACGGCCGCGGAACCGAACCCAAAACCAAAACACAAAACCCGAAAAATTTCCGGCGCTCATCTCTACATGTCCAGGGGTCTGATACAACCTCCCAGGTTCCGGTACATCTCAGCCCCTACAACTGAGGCTGCCTCCCGTCAGCTCAGGCCCTCAGTTGTGACAGTAAGCACTGACCTAATGAATCCAGCCGGAGACCAGGATCAAGCGGCCAGGCCGATGCAAGAACTGGCAGCCCGACTAGAACATCAGGAGGCTGCACAGGGCCACATCATCCGCTGTCTCCAGGATCTCTCTACTCGGCTGGATGGGATTCAGACAACTCTCCGTGGATCAGGCGCGTCTGGTGCGTCAACCACAGTGACTCCAGCTATAACCCCACCCACCTTACCCATTTCTGCTCCACGTCTTCATCTTCCAACGCCAGCAAAATTTGACGGATCTCCAAGATTCTGCAGGGGATTTATAAACCAGTGTGAGATTCAGTTTGAGCTACAACCTGGCAATTTTCCCAGTGACCGTACAAAAATTGCCTACATTATTTCTCTTCTCAGTGGCTCAGCCCTTGATTGGGCATCACCGTTATGGGAGAGGTCCGACACCCTGCTATCTTCCTACACTGCCTTCGTGTCAACATTCAGGCGCATCTTCAACGAGCCAGGCCGGGTAACCTCAGCTTCATCCGAGATTCTCCGTTTACGCCAGGGGTCACGTACTGTAGGACAATATCTGATACAGTTCCAGATCCTGGCATCCGAACTGGCATGGAACGACGAGGCCCTGTATGCTGCATTCTGGCATGGCTTATCTGAGCGTATCAAAGATGAGTTAGCTACCAGAGACTTACCTTCTAAGTTAGATGAGCTAATCTCACTCTGCACGAAAGTTGATTTACGTTTCAGAGAGAGAGCAACTGAGCGTGGAAGATCATCTGTTTCAAAATCTTCTGCTCCTCCTCCTCGTCAACTGTCACCATCTAAAGATGAGCCCATGCAACTTGGCCGTTCCCGTTTAACTCCTGCTGAGCGCCGAAGACGTCTCTCCGAGTTTCTCTGTCTCTATTGTGCAGCTCCGTCTCACACCATTAATGCCTGTCCCAAACGTCCGGGAAACTCCAAATCCTAGCTCGCCAAGGAGAGGGCCGGCTAGGAGTAATGATCTCCTCTCCATCTCCTCAAGATTGTAATCTCCCAGTCTCGCTTCAAGTTGCTCAACGTTATCGGAACGTCATTGCCCTCCTTGATTCCGGAGCAGCTGGGAACTTTATTACCGAAGCCTATGTTAAACGGTGGTCCCTACCCACCGAGAGACTTCCTTAGTCCATTTCTTTAACTGCCGTGGATGGCAGCAAAATTTTTGATGCAGTTATTTCTTTAAGGACTCTACCAGTTCGTCTGAGAGTGGGAGTTCTTCATTCCGAACTTATTTCTTTTTTAGTGATTCCAAGAGCCACACATCCTGTGGTCCTGGGCCTTCCATGGCTCCGTCTTCACAATCCTACAATTGATTGGACGACTACGCAAATCCTGGCATGGGGTTCCTCCTGTGCTGAGACATGTTTGTTTAAAGTATTGCCTGTCTGTTCTTCCTCCCCCAGGTCGTCTGATGTTCCACCTCCTCCATATCAAGATTTCACGGATGTGTTCAGTAAAGCTTCTGCTGATATCCTTCCTCCTTATAGAGAATGGGACTGTCCGATTGATCTCGTTCCAGGGAAGGTTCCACCTCGAGGCCGAACTTATCCGTTGTCTCTGCTTGAGACGCATTCTATGGAGGAATATATTAAAGAGAACCTAGCAAAGGGGTTCATTCGACCTTCTTCTTCTCCAGCCGGCGCAGGCTTCTTTTTTGTAAAAAAGAAAGATGGTGGTCTGCGGCCGTGCATCGACTACAGAGGTTTGAATGACATTACCATCAAGAACCGTTATCCTTTACCCCTGATTACTGAGCTCTTTGACAGAGTTAGCGGAGCTACCATCTTTACAAAGCTGGACTTGCGAGGTGCATACAATCTCATCCGGATCCGTGAGGGTGACGAGTGGAAGACCGCCTTTAACACCCGTGACGGACATTATGAGTACCTTGTCAAGCCCTTCGGATTGAGCAATGCTCCAGCTGTCTTCCAGCATTTTGTCAATGAGATCTTCAGAGACATTCTATACCGTCATGTCGTGGTCTATCTAGACGATATCCTCATTTTTGCCAACGATTTAGAGGAACATCGTTTTTGGGTTAAAGAGGTTCTGTCCCGTCTTCGTGTCAATCATCTCTATTGCAAATTAGAAAAATGCGTCTTTGAAGTCAAGTCCATTCCGTTTCTAGGGTACATTGTGTCCGGTTCCGGACTAGAGATGGATCCTGAGAAACTACAAGCAATCCAAAATTGGCCGGTACCCTTAACCCTCAAAGGGGTCCTGAGGTTCTTAGGGTTCGCCAACTATTACCGAAAGTTTATACGAGACTTTTCCACCATTGTGGCGCCTATTACTGCTTTCACTAAGAAGGGTGCTAACCCGTCCAAGTGGTCTGAAGAAGCCATGCAAGCATTTCATCTTTTAAAACAAAGGTTCATCTCTGCGCCTGTTCTGAAACAGCCTGACATCGACTCTCCTTTCATCTTAGAGGTGGATGCCTCCTCCGTTGGAGTAGGAGCGGTGTTATCTCAGAGGGCTAAAGATGGCCATTTACACCCTTGCAGTTTCTTCTCCCGGAAGTTCTCCCCAGCTGACCGCAACTATGCCATTGGCGACCAGGAGTTGCTAGCCATCAAGCTCGCTCTAGAAGAGTGGAGGTATCTGTTGGAGGGAGCTTCTCATTCAATCACCATACTTACAGACCACAAGAACCTTTTATACCTGAAGGGCGCACAATGTCTCAACCCTCGTCAGGCCAGATGGGCACTTTTCTTTTCCAGGTTCGACTTTAAACTCCAGTTCTGTCCAGGCTCTCAGAATCGCAAGGCCGATGCCCTTTCCCGCTCATGGGAGCAAGAAAATGAGTCAGAGTCTTCAGACAAGCATCCTATTATAAATCCGTTGGCATTCTCCACGGTAGGGATGGACTCTACGCCCCCATCAGGGAAAAGTTTTGTGAAGCCGATGCTAAGGAAGAAGCTCATGCATTGGGCCCATGCTCCCCGTTTTGCCGGACATACAGGTATCCAAAAAACCCTGGAGTTTATCTCTAGGTCCTATTGGTGGCCAACTCTGAAAAAGGACGTCTTGGAGTTTATTGCATCTTGCCCAAAGTGTGCCCAACATAAAGTATCCCGCCAGTCGCCTGCGGGGCAACTGGTTCCACTATCCGTTCCCCGTCGACCATGGACCCACTTGTCGATGGATTTCATTACAGACTTACCCATGTGCAACAAGTTCAATACCATCTGGGTGGTAGTTGACCGGTTCACCAAGATGGCACACTTCATTCCTCTCACCGGTCTTCCGTCAGCTTCCAAGTTGGCTCAAGTATTCATACAAGAGATCTTCCGACTCCACGGTCTTCCTGAAGAAATTATCTCAGATCGAGGAGTTCAATTCACAGCCAAATTCTGGCGAAGTTTATGTCAAGTCCTCCAAGTCAAGCTAAAGTTTTCCACGGCTTACCATCCTCAGACCAATGGTCAAACCGAGAGGGTGAATCAGGACTTGGAGGCCTTCCTCCGCATCTATGTGTCCTCCTCTCAAGATGACTGGGTTCAATTACTTCCCTGGGCCGAGTTCTGTCATAACAACCAGTATCATTCTTCATCTGCTTCAACACCATTCTTCACTAACTTTGGATTCCACCCTAAAGTCCCTGAGTTCCAACCGCTTCCAGCAACTTCTGTTCCCGCAGTGGATATCACCTTGCATCAGTTTGCCAATATCTGGAAGAGCGTACGATCAGCTCTGCTCAAGGCATCGTTCAGGTACAAGAAGTTTGCGGATAAGAAGCGTCGAGCAGTTCCTGCTCTCAAGGTGGGTGATCGGGTATGGTTATCCACGAAGAATTTGAGGTTAAGAGTTCCCAGTATGAAGTTTGCACCTCGCTATATCGGTCCTTTCAAGATTGAACAAGTCATCAATCCTGTTGCTTACAGACTCCAGTTGCCTCCCTTCTTAAAAATACCCAGGACATTCCATGTTTCCCTGTTGAAACCGCTGATCTTGAATCGGTTTCATTCCTCACTTCCTCCAACTCCGAAAGTCCAAACTCAACGAGGCGTTGAGTATGAAGTGGCCAAGATCCTGGACTCACGTCACCGTTACGGTCAACTACAATATCTTATTGACTGGAAGGGTTATGGTCCTGAGGAACGTTCATGGACCAATGCTTCTGATGTCCATGCTCCTGCCTTGGTCCGGAGATTCCATTCCAAGTTTCCTCAAAAGCCAAAGAAGTGTCCTGGGGCCACTCCTAAAGGGGGGGGGGTGCTGTCACGATCCGGGTATCTGGACGCCATTTCTTACCCATCAGATGCCTCCTAAGACTGGCTCAGCGCTCCAGGACCGGATCACATCTGTTATCCTGATGTGTACATTCCTGTATCCTCTCCTGTCACTCTGGGACGCTGTCACAGTAAACGCCATATTACACCTGGCATGGCGTCTCCCGCGGCCTCCGCCGCCGTCCCTGAACTTCTCCATGCAGAGTGTCTGAGTGGCGATTACGTCAGCCGCGGCCTCCGCTGTGTCCGCGTGGTTGGATGTGCATCTGTCAGCCTGGCGTCTCCGGTGGCCGGCGCCGCCATTACTGTTTTCATTACCACATGGATTACAAACCAAACTTCCCTCCAAGTGTCTGCATGGGCGCAGCCATCTTGGATTCTGTCAGCTGATCATTTCCACCAATCTGTTCTCAGTATTGATAATCTGCATAATTGCCTAGCCAATCCCTTCCTTGCTGCAGGTATAAATACACTGTGCCTGAGCAAGGAAGGCGTCAGTGCTTTGGTTGTCAAACCTAGTTCCTGTTTGTCTCTCTCCTGTGATTGTCTTCCAGGTTCCAGCTCCTGTCTCAAGACTTCCATCATAGAGACCCGCACCAGCATTCCACCTGCGGTGTAGCCTGACTCTCCAATCCATTGTGGATTCATCTGTTTCCAGCTACAACATTACCTGCTTCCAGCTCAGCTTCCAGCAGAGTACAGCTTCCCTTAAAGGGCCGGTGTCCTTTCTACACTTTACCACTCTCCACCGGTATTATTATTTCTCCGCTCTCAAGTTCTACATTTCAGTTCATATTTCATCGCTCCCAAGTTCATTTATTATTTAACTGGTTCCAGCCAGTATCCACTCCGTGCTAACAACAGTCTGGTTCCAGCCAGTATCCACAGCAGCTGTTTCATCTTCAGCAACCCAGCTTTTCCTGGAACACCAGCTGGCACAATCCTGGGTTATCTCCATTGCTACAGTCGGGCCTGGTAAGGACTTTCCATCTAGAAGATCATAAGAACTATCTCACACTACCAGTGCCCTGTGGCTCCTGCCATCCGGTAGTACCCAGGAACTGTATTTATTCTTTGCTGACTTTTACGTTTTCTTTTACTGCTGCTGTGTTGCGGAGTTGTCATAATAAACATCATTGACTTTTATCCAAGTTGTCGTGGTCACGCCTTCGGGCAGTTATTATTTCATGTTACTTACATGTCCATGGGTCTGATACAACCTCCCAGGTTCCGGTACATCTCAGCCCCTACAACTGAGGCTGCCTCCCGTCAGCTCAGGCCCTCAGTTGTGACACACTGTAGGTGAAAGTACACAGTAGTGTTAGATTATTATCTCTGACTCATACACATATTGTGTATCACTGTAGGTGAAAGTACACCATAGTGTTAGATTATTATCTCTGACTCATACACATATTGTGTATCACTGTAGGTGAAAGTACACTGTAATGTTAGATTATTATCTCTGACTCATACACGTATTATGACACTGTAGGTGGTAAATTTTTTGTACAAATTGTGGTGTGTGCTGTACCCCACTTGGTTTGTGTTTGTTGATAGATAAGGATGACAATTGAGAGGAGAGCAGGAAGCACATACTAGGGCTGCAGGTGCTGCCACTAGTTATGATGATACAAATCTGTCAACATCATCTACTAAGGCCAATGCCCAAGTCAGGGAATGTAAACACAAAGAAAAAGTAAGAGACGGATTAGTAAAAGTCAGATTAGTGCAATAACCAATAAAAATTGTTGTCTATGTAATAAAGACTGTCACCAATGCCCCAATGATTAATTTAAATTTTGAAAATCAAACAAATTAAATTACTAATCAATCTTTCCTTCCACTACATACACACTCTACCTCCCTTGGGCCCCTGAACTAGTTATTGATAAAAATCTGTGTCAGACCATTTCTGCTGATTTTGGTTTTATTTTATTTTTTTAATTTACAAAAAAAAGCTAAAATAACATGATTTGGCCTTTTTTTGTTCCTAGAGTATTATTAACCCCAATAACATTAATTTCCAGGCATTTCCAGGAAATTTTGACCACAATACAAACAATGGAAAATACATATTGTACAACATATATTTTTAGATGCTGTAATCATCTGTACAGTATATTTTCAACCTCAATGTAGGATCAGTTCCTGAAAGTTTTGTTTGACCTCTAGAAGGATCCACCCATTGGAGAAGTTTGGCAACAATGGGTGTAGTGCCTCAAGTTGCCTCAGCCAGCTTTACGCAAGGTATGTACTGTACCAGGTAAATAAATATGTATGTTTTTGACAATATACACAACTAATTTTTGTATTAATTAAATATGTTTCTACTTTATTGCAGACATCCTGTCAGAAAGTGAGTGAAATTGCGCTGAGTCCAGCTCAGCTACAGTTTCCTTATATGGAATCCAAAACCTGCAAGATGCGACGCTGGATGAAAACACTATTGTAATGTGGTCAAAATTGACTTGAAATTACTGGAAATTAAAGTTATTGAGGTTAATAATACTGTAGGAACAAAAACAGGCCCAAATTCTGTGATTTTAGCTGTTTTTATGATATAAAAAAAACCACAGATCCAAAACCAAGCACGGTTTGGCAAAACCAATACAGATCCAAAACACAAAGGAGATACAGATCCAAAACCCAAAACCCAAGATTTGGGCTGGTGCACATCTCTAGTGGGTCTGGGACTGAGGGTCGACAGCACAAATGTCGACATACCTTAGGTCGACGCCAATTGGTCGACACACCTTAGTTCGACATGGACAAAAGGTCGACATGGACAAAAGGTTGACAGGAACAAGGTCGACATGGAAAAAGGTCGACATGATTTTTTATGTTTTTTTGGTGTCGTTTTCTTCGTAGAGTGACCGGGAACCCCAATTAGTGCACCGCGTCCCCTCGCATGGTGCCTTCGATCCACTACCGCTTCGCTTGGCACACTTTACCGTTCCAATCGTAGTCCACGTGGATCGTTAAGTATGAAAAGGTTCAAAAAAAGAAAAAAATTGTGAAAAACTCATGTCGACCTTTTTCCATGTCGACCTTGTTCCTGTCGACCTTTTGTCCATGTCGAATAAGGTGTGTCGACCAATTGGCGTCGACCTAAGGTGTGTCGACCTTTGTGCTGTCGACCTGGAGTCCGGATACCTCTCTAGTATTGACCCTTACAGGGATGTAATGATGGGTATTCAGTTCATCAGAGTCTTCCAGGGCAAAGTCACTGCTGCTGCTGAAAGGAAGGAGATTCCTTTGTGATATATCTCTTTGCTTCCAATATATATTTAGTGTACCAATATATTACTGTTAAAACAGTGCTTATGTATAATATCATGCATGACTAAGGAAGCTTAGGTGAGTCAAAAATGGTAAAGCAATCCCAATAGTGCAGCTCAGGCAGCCTAAAGAAAATGATATATGTATGTATTATGTGTAACTTACAGTATATATAGGTAATTATTAACAGCTAATGATCTATATCTATTTTCAACTGTACAGAAACACTTTATGCAATGCATTGAGTTACAGATCAATTCAATACTGACCTTATCATCTTTTGTAAAAGTCTAATAGGGTTTTACCCGTCAGTACACATTCTAAATAACTTAAATTGCAGAAATGATGAAATATGATTTTCTAAAGCAAAAGGCAGCGATTACTTCTTATCATCCATACATTATTCTAATGTTCTGGAAGAAATAAACGTCAATCTGTATTTCTTTTGTATTATGCCTGTCATGCATTTTTCATTTTATTTCACTGTGTTTAATGCTACTGTCTTTCATCTCAATTATATTAAATAGAATTCAAAATCTAATCACAAGTCCGGAAAAACCAATATAGTAGTAATGATTATTTAAAACCATGCGGATTGCTAAGGGTCATAGTGCAGTGAATATACTTCTTTGTGTACGTGCTGAATATTAGCGCAAATTAAAATCCTGTGTCCCTTCATCATTTCTTTTCTGAGACCTTATAGTTCAAACTATTTTCTGATAAAAAGCCATGCATCATATTTCAATTTATTTCTAATTTCTGGCAAACCAGGCTGGATAAATGTCATAATCCTTCTTCTATTTCGGTAGACTTGTTTGTTTAAGTTTGCGGTGTGGAGGTGCCTTCATTTAATGAGATTTACCTCATATATAAGAATAATTTGATATCTACATATAAAACTGTAAGCGTTTTTTCAGAAATATACTTCTAAGACTGTTTCTGAACTATGGAGATGAAAAAAAATGGGGAATTTGTGTCTTTCTGTCTATTTGTTACAGTAACATGCAAATATGTCTGGATGACTTTGGATGGCGCTTTAACTGTTGTATAGCTTAGTGACCTAAGCTGTGATGATCAACAAGTCGCAGGGGCAAATGCTGAGGGCTGCAGGCATGGATTTCAGGACCAGCTGCTTCTTCCAAAGGCAACTTTATGTATGTGGCTTGCTCAGAAGTTAGTATCCTCAAGGAGGGCTGGATTAAGCATTGGGGGTGCCTGGGGCACTTAAAATAAGTGGGCCACTGGTGCAATGCGGGGAAATGTATTTTAGATTGTGCTTACCTCCCAACATGACCCTTTTCAGGAGGGTCAAAATGCTCTTTACCTGGACTTCCCTCAATATATGATGGGTGTCACCTGTGTTGAACTATTTAAAAGATAAGAAAGGTATTTCAACACAGGCAATTGCAGTCTTAACTTTAGACAGCATGTTATCCCTCCATGACTTGGTAATTTTAGGATGTATGGATTGTATATATTACATTTAACCCAATGGGGTATATTAGATTTAAATTAATAGTTTACTAATGCCTTTTTCTTGTAGTGGAACAAAGACACTTTAAACAACTTTAGAATACACATAAAAAAAAAATCTATAATTTATCTTGTCGCATGCAAGAATATTAGCAGCAGCAGCCTCTGTACTACTTACACATTGGTACAGGACTCAGGAGGACTCTGTATGTACAGATGGGTCCATGTTTATCTTGACCTTTAACAGGATTAATTGAGACTGGGCAGTCGGACTTAATCCCCTGCTGTAATGACTTAATCCCCTGCTGTATTGTTCTCTGTATTGTATTGCAACTGAGAACAATAGATGAAGGGTTTATGTTAATAAACCATGGTGTGCCTAGGCGCAGCAAACTAGCCAATCTGTATGTCTAATTCTAGACCCTCACTAGATAACAGATTACACAGGAATCAGATACCCAGTCGGGAAGGAGGAGAAGCTGGAATCCCTGTGTCACTTGCAGATCTCTCCACCCTCCTATCTCTCCTCTCACCGGAAAGCTCAATCGGTAGCTCATAAAACCTGATACTCTGCCTGCAATGCATACTGCCCTGCTCGCATTCTTGCTGTCTGATTCTGCTATTGCATGAGAGGGAAAGCTAGTGATGTCAGTGTGCTCTGTCTGTGGGCCCCCTAACAAAGGGGGGCCCGGGGTACAGTATGCCCTGCAACCCCCCTTTAATCTGGCTATAGCCTGAAGCAATTTTTTGTGTTAATTCCTGAAGTAAAAGATGCAAATGTTGTTCACAAAGAAAATTTCTGATCAAGGTGTACAATATAAAACATACATCACAATACTAGATGGCACTACTGTCTTTGTAAATTTATTTCAGCTGAGAAAAGTAGCAAACGCAAGTAATTCACTAAAAAACACAAAAAGGCAATAATGAACTGTAGAGGAACTGTAGCAAAAGCTTTGGCATAATTTTGTACATTACTTGAGTTGTCATTGGTGCATATTTAGCACAAAACTAAATATTGGTCTAATACTAAGTACATGGCATAATACTAAGTACAGTACCATATGTTTTATTTATTATACTGAAAACTATAAAAGCAGGGAAACCAGGATTTTTCATTGAAAAACCATTAGTACATTAGCATGCAAGTAGTCCTACTTGTCTCAACTTGTGCTCTGTAATTGATTAAAATGCCTTAAATTTGCATTAATGGAAAGCAAAGTATGAACAGATGGATATTTAGAGTTTATAGTACTGCCAGTATCACAACTGTAGACTAAAAACTCATGGAATCAATAAAAATTTAATTTGATTTGCTCTAGTCTTGACCTTGTTTCACCTATCTGATACAAAAGATGATATACTGTGTTAGAGCAGTTAATGAAACTATACACTGTGTCTCACTAGACCAGGGGTTCTTAAACTATGGGTCACAGCAATAATATAGTCCTCACGTCAATTGGGTGGGTTGTTTTCTTTGACTAAATATTATGTAATACTTTAAAAAAGGAATAATTATAGCCAGGGCTATTTTTCAGTCGGAACACTCTGGAACGCCATTCCTGAAGGTATTTTGAGAAAAGTCAACAGGAACAAAGTTCCGTAACATCATGGCCATCGGGCAGGTGCGGGGGTTGCATAACAATAGCCCCTGCAGGCCCCATATTAGTTTGGGAGCACTGGAGGCTGCGGAAAAGCACGCTGTGTAAAAAAGTCCACCCAGAATGGCTGCCGCAGAGCAGGAGACAGATGATAGAGGTCAAGTAGCACCTCTAGTGTCTGACTCCTGCTCCAGGTTGGCCATTTTTGGGTTGGCTATCTTTTATAGAGTGGGCTCCCCTGTAGTTGATGTCACTGATAGCCGGGAATTTAAACCCTTGGCAACCAGCAGGAAACTCCTTGGCAATGAGCGGAAAATCCCTTGGCAACAAGCATGAGACCCCTGGCAGCGAGCAGGGAAACCCCTTGGCAGTGAGCATGAAACCCTTGGCAATGAGCATAAAACCTATTGGCAATGAGCATGAGACCCCTGGCAGCAAGCAGGAAAACCCCTTGACATGAAAGTTAGGAGCTGACTTTAACTCCATCCAATGCTTAGTAAATAGACACCACAGCCTGTAACATAGCAGTTAGACTCTGATTGGCTGGTATTTTATCTTAGTTCACTTTATCTTTCTCCAAAGCTTAGTACAGTACAAAGACCAAATGTTATCTATTTCAAGATATCTTTGACAAGTCTCCTTTCTGTAAGCCACCCAAATTTGACTGACTATATTCTGCTGTCAAAATCTCTGTCACCAATCTCTGAGACAGGGAAATGTTGATTGGTGCCAGTAGGGATGTAGTGTACAGCAGCAGTATAGCAAAGTTATCTCTATACTACTGTATACAGTACCTACTAATTAAGTAGTATTACAGATATAGTATGTACTGTTATGGTGGGATGTAGGGGGTGTTTGTGCTAAAAACACAGAGTCCTCTACCCTGTAAACCTACAAATACTAATACTGAAAGAAAACTCACTGAAGAATCCACAAACTATTGGCTAACATATTTAGAACAGCTAATACACGGGATATTACAATACAGGTTGATTATATCTTTTTGTCCAATATTATACCTGTATGATTTGTACATTTATTAGTTTATTACATTAATTTATGTATATTGAACTATTTAATATTACATTATTATTATTATTATTATTATTATTATATTAGAAATTATGTACATATTATGTTATTATTGATAATGTTTTTTTATGTTATTATCTTTATTCATACCTCATTCATTTTATTGCACCAACCCATGGCACACCTGCAAGTGCACCTAGATTGTGAACCATTGTTCTAAGTTATTACACACTTAGGGGCCCATTTATCAAAAATATTTTCAGCTTTTTCCATGAAAACACCCATTTTTGGGGTTAGCCACAAATATTTAGTATCACCTGAATGTCTGTAAAAAGGGAATGTGGCAAATATTTCCGATACCTGCTGCAATCCCTCCATTCCCACTGACAGCCTCATCCCCTATAGGTTTCTATGGGGGATACAATGCTGACAGATTTATCAATTTCTGGAATGTGAAGCATTCCGGAGATTGACCCCCACAGTTTCCGTCATCTGAAATTGTCAGTTGCCCATTGGATGCACCGCATATGCAGCTGGCAGATTCCATACCTTCCAACTGTGCAGATTTCTGAAGGACAATCCTGATTTAAGAAAACTCTCAGCACAAACATCCTGATTTGGGTGCAAAGTACTTGAGTCCAGCAGTGAAGGGAGGAATGAAGGCAGTATCTGGTCTCAGTAATTATTCAACAGTCATGGTCAGTGTCAGACTAGGCCACTATGGGTGGTAGAACGACCCCCATTATTCTCATTTTCCACACCCCTCCCCCAACACCATACAGCATACCCAATACATTTTTGAAGAAAAATAATGGCTATCTCTGGTGGCTTGAAATAATTGAATTAAAAAGAGAAGCAGAAGAATGATAATAAAAGTAATATTAAAATCCAGTTTATTCCATGTACAATGCTAACAAATGTAAAATATATTTACTCAACTATGGTATCAATAAAACTGTATTTGTTTGAGACAAACAGTATAAAACACACAAGGAATAGGATATAAAATGTATATTTATAGTTTAACCAACAAAAAATAAAATATCCAAAATAAAGTTTAACTTTGGCAGATACCCTTGGCAGCGCAAATAAATAATTAGTTATCTGTGGCTAAATGGAAACTTGAAAACTGTTAGCTTCATATTCTCCATTGGTAAGAAAAGGTGCATATAATCATACTGGAATATATTTCCTCTTATTTAAATTTGGGCATGGATTACAGGGTCGAGCCTAATTAGGTCGACCACTATTGTCCAACATGGCAAAAGTCAACATGATCAACAGTTTGATGTGTGAAAGGTTGACATGGCAAAAGGTCGACACAAAAAAGGTCACACATTTTTTTCTTTGTGGGTATTGTCTTCTTCATTAGAGTACAGGGAACCCCAATTAGTGTGCTGCGTCCCCTCGCCATGATTCTGGCAAGGTGCCTTGCTCTGCTACTTCTTACTATTCCCAACCATAGTCCACGTGGATGGTAAAGTATGAAAAAACAAAAAAATAAAATCTCTGTCTACTATATGTGTGTCAACCATATGTTTGTCAACTATATGTGTGTCGACCATTTGCACCTGTAGACCTATTGTGTACCTGCTGACCATAAGCACTGTTGACCTTTTACATGTCAACCTAATAACCATGTTGACCTTTTGTCCATGCCCACCTAATGCATATCGACCATTAGTGGTCTACTGTACCTATTGACTGCTGATCTAATTATGGTCGACCTGCCATCCGGATACCTTTAAATTTATGGCCATAGCCAGGATGGGAAAAAACATTAGGAAGTGTCTTTTTTCCACTAGTTGTGTTTTCTCTGATAATCTTTTCTGATTTGGTCTTAATTATTTTGCCAACACCTGTCCTGTCTGAACTGTGCTCAGATGCTGCATACCATTATCTATCCCTCTCCCCCTCAGTCTGCATGGCAACGTGTGTGACAAATCTCCATCCACTCTATTACAACGTATTGTGCTACAGTATATAGCTTAATAAAACCGTATGCTGTAATGAGCTGTCAGAGCACAACGCAATGTATGAGACAGGCAGAAGAGCACATGAAAGCAAGCTTCTACATACCTGTCACATGGTTACTATGCAGACAGGACGAGAGTAGAGACGGTAAGTTACGTACGGTGCCTGTACACTGCTTGATCTGTACAGAGTCAATGGGTTAGATTCACTATTATGAATCGATTGTGCTGTAAATGTAATATATGTCGCACTAGAAATGTACAGCATTATCTTGTTCTTCAGAGAGGCATGTAAGTTATAGATAAAAACCACAGACACTGCGAAGAGCATTGGTGAAGAGCAATGTGGCCCAGCATTTAAAGCCAGGCTGAAGGAAGTTACCTGTCATGTAGATGTACAGGTTTATATGACTATATGGAATCATGGTTTTATAAAGATAAACAAACTACACTTACGGAAATATCCTCCGTCATCATGGCAGCCTCCATCCAGGTAGGAGTCGTCACTGGCTGTGCTGCTGGGTTCCTGCTGCCTTGACCACGCTGCCTACTCCCGCTGTGGGATACGTTCATGTTCAGTAGCAGCGGCAGTACTGTGTTTTCACAAAACCCCTGCTTCTATGAACTGAATTGGCTGCAGCCCATAGAAGCCTGCTATGACTAAAAGGCAGGGAGTGGCTTCCTACAGGAATACAACTTTCTGTTAATTGCAGCCTGGTCAGGCAGTCACAGAGGGCAGAAACACTTCCCAATGGGATTGCCTGATCTGCAGGTGACTGGCAGGTAGGATTTCCAATAGGAAGTCACTGCCAGTCACAGTGTAGCCAGTGCAGTCTTACGGACTGCATCTGGCTCACTGAGCTGAGGTGGTGGATTTTACTGGGGAGACTGCATTGTGCGATCACGGGCATGACAATACACGATTGGGTGCGATGCGGATGTGCAGATATAGGTAGAGGAGACACAATCTGACTGTCTGGTTGTGAACTGTAATCTCTGAATAAAGTTCCTGTGAAATGTCAGGGCACAGAACCGTACATACAGTAAGCAGCACTGCACACAGAAGTCAGCATGTTCACTTCCTTTGCAAACTCGTTATGGAGCTCAACAGAGGCCACTGGAGAGCCATGATCCTCTGTGACTACATGAGTGGTCTGCGACAGCAGGAACTTTTTGACCGGCTGCAAGCTGCTTTTGGAGAGGAAGCACCAACTCGAATAACTGTGTTTGAGTGGTTTGCAGACATTTAGCTTGGGAAACAGAACATGGAAGATGAGAAGTGCTGCAAATGACCTGTGCCATCACGAGGACAATGTTGCTGTCATGCAGGCCATAGTTAAGGTAGATACCAGAGTGGCCGTGGCCCAGTTCAAGAAGGAAATAGGTATCTCATTGTGATCCATCCACTTGGTACTCCACGAAAAGCTTGGCTTGAGCAAGGTTACTACATGCTGGGTGCCCCATCAGCTGACTCAAGAACAGAAGGAGCCCAGGTGTCTTGTGCCACAACATGTTGACCAGGTTTAATACTTTTTGTGCATCCGGAGGGTATTGCACACCCTCTTTGTAGCATTTTTCAGATAAAATGATGCCTGGCACTAGCAGAGTCACATGTAACCTGGTGGCTCACTCACACCAGATGTGTCGCATCACATGGCATATTGAGGCTAGATGTATGAGGACAAATAAAATGTTTATGGCCTTGCACTGTAATGTAGGCTGCTAGTTCTAAATCAATGGAGTTCACCCTCAAGAACTCCCACTAGTTTGTATCTTTTTTTGTATCTAGATGTATGAGGACACAACTGTACATAGATATAGAATCATATACCTTTTCCAGATTTACCCAGTGGAGGTCCCAGATTAGCGTATTTCCAAGATACAAATTTCTTATAACACATTTTTATGGAATAGTAAATAACATAAATCACAGAAATTAATCTTGACCAAGGTTCCTGTGCCTTCGGAGATAGGGGCGCCATCTCTTCGCCTTCCCTCAACTTAGACCAAAATTGGCCTACTCCAACCCCATGGTAATGCTTACCCTTCACACTTGGGATATTATAAAAAAAATGTCCCTGTCGGCCTATCCATCCTCATTTTCCCCTATCAGGAGATGTCCCATATCCGCTCAGAAAGACTTGGGTTTGGCAGCCAATTGGAAAGCAGTAGGTATAAATCATTTTAATAATATAATTAGGGATTCAGGGGGTGATTCAGTCAGGACCATTTCCCCGATGGTCTGTACATGTGCAGAATGGGCCCTACAATCTCAGTGCAAGAATGCAAACACCTCTACCTGATTGACAGGCAGAGGCATTTGCAGAGAGGGAAAATGAGTGTGTGTCGCCCCCATTTTCTGAGAGTGGCGAAGTCATGGATGCAATGTCCTTGGCCTCACAAGGCCTCCTGCAACAAGTAGCCTGAGCAGTGTGTGTAAAAAAGTTTACACACACTACATCTCCGATGATGGAAAGGACCCATTCTGTGAATGTGCAAAATGTATCCTGCATGGGCGCACACAGTGCCCCCAAGCCACAGCCTGATTGACAGCCTATGGGCATTTGGGGGTGCTTGGGGGCAGGGGTGGGTGGAGCTAGGCAGCATTTCCAGAAAACAGGGTGTGTCACCCCTATTTTATAGTAAGTGGGGAGGCCAGAGTCTGCATCTCCCCTTGCAGTGAGGGTACGGTATAACTGATCAACAGTTTTTATGTTGCCAATAATCAGGTCAACATGAAAATGTTGACTTGGCAAACAGTTGACATGCTGTATGTCAGCATGCTCAGCATATTGATATTGGCCATGTCGACTTGCAGCATGTCTACCTGATGATATGCCAACCTGATGAACTGTCGACAATACCTCCCTGGTTGTGTATGGGGTGCTTGCCATCGCCTGGCAGCAACGGTGGCTTCGTCTTCTTCCGGGTCCCGGTGGCGCTGTGAGAGTCACTACTAGGTAAAAACTGTGGTCCTCCAGCATTCTGGTGAGTATTTTTCCACTACCACTAACCCTCCCTCTATATCCACCCATAACCTACCCAGCAGCCTAACCTTAACTGTCGGCATCTTGAAACGATCGACAATTCACATGACAACATACCAGATTTCAAAATTGTGAACCTGGTCCAGCACTGCTTATATGCAGATTTGAGTGTTTAACAAAATGGTCAAATCTAACTTTATTGCTTTCATTTTGTAATTTTTGATTAATAGAACCATTAGGGGACACAATAATACCGCTTTCAGATCGCAAATGCCGGGTCATACCCGGGAATTGGAAACGGATCCTTTCTGAGTGCGACCTGACATTGGACCTTTTCTACTGGCTTCCCGACCCGGCAATATACTGGGTCGGGGGGCAGGGGCCGTGGCAGCATCGGGGGCGGTTGCGGAGGTGGCGCTGGGAGCTGAGATCATCTACGCGCCACCTCTTCCCATGCTGTGAATGCATCCCGGGTCACCCTTTCACACCACACAGAGAACTGTGTCGACCTGACAATATACTGGGTCGATACTAAGTTATTTGTGCGGTCTGAAATTTTAAATTTTATTCTCTCTAGCGGTAATATTTTTCCTTAAACAAAGATTTCCAATATCCCAATTCATGTCAAATCAAACATAACATTTCTTTTTATCCTCCTGCTTGTTTAGCAGCACTTTTTCCTGTCACACCATTCTGAAGTTGTCATAGACTTAGTTGTACCTTTAGTCAATCTACACTCTCTTGTGTATTTTCCAAAAGTGCTGTTCCAGCTATTTCCTCTCTGTAATCTTACCACACAAATACAAATGCACATTTCCAGTCTGGCCCGCTGCTCAGCTTTCTGCTGTCTTACCAAACAAATCTCTCTACTCATTCTTATTCAGCAGCGCCTTTTGGGCAGCTTCGCTCCGTGCTGTCACTTCTCATTGATGAGCGCTATCAGTTGTGCATTGCTTCTGTCTTGTGCTTTAACCCCATCCACGTCCTTTGAGGGTGTCTGACACTTCCCAGCTGATTGCTTACCATGCATTAGTCTGCTTGTCAATCCAGGACTGCTTTTCAAATTATTACCATTCATGAGAAAGCAGAATGAATCACCTTATTATTTCCCTCAGGATGTTATCTTGTGCTACTATGAATCTTCTACTAATAACCAGTACTATTTTGGAAAAGACAATGTGCAGTACTGGGAAAGTGGAAATCTATGTTGTGGCTTCTGATTTACCATATATTTGACTAATTATAGAAAGGAAATAATCATTCTGCAAGACAAGCAATCACTTATACCCATCTGTGTCTCTTTTTTTTAACTAGATGGATTTTTATGCTATTATATGCATACAAAGGGGGTCATTCCGAGTTGTTCGCTCGCAAGCTGCTTTTAGCAGCTTTGCACACGCTAAGCCGCCGCCTACTGGGAGTGAATCTTAGCATAGTAAAATTGCGAGCGAAAGATTCGCAATATTGCAAAATGACTTCTCTGTGCAGTTTCTGAGTAGCTCGAGACTTACTCTGCCAGTGCGATCAGTTCAGTGCTTGTCGTTCCTGGTTTGACCTCACAAACACACCCAGCGTTCGCCCAGACATTCCTCCGTTTCTCCAGCCACTCCCGCGTTTTTCCCAGAAACGGTAGCGTTTTTTCACACACTCCCATAAAACGGCCAGTTTCCGCCCAGAAACACCCACTTCCTGTCAATCATATTACGATCACCAGAACGAAGAAAATACCTCGTAATGCCGTGAGTAAAATTCCTAACTGCATAGCAAATTTACTTGGCGCAGTCGCACTGCGGACATTGCGCATGCGCATTAGCGACTAATCGCTCCGTTGCGACAAAAAAATAACGAGCGAACAACTCGGAATGACCCCCAATATACAGTATAACCAGAAAAGTAAAAATAGGTCTGAATTTACAGAGAATGTTTGGATTACAGATGAGTGGGTTCGGTTCTTTGAGAACCGGACCCATCTGAACTTTGTGTTCCAAGTACGGATCCGATTCCAGCTCGGGGCTTCCTGCCAGACGCGGATCCCAAAATGAGGCAAAACAGTCATCATCCCGCTGTTGGATTGTCGTAGGGTTTTGGATTCTATAAAGGTCCCGGTAATTGGCACAATTTTCACTCCGGCTGTTGAGAGTGCACTGAACAGACGTGTCCGTCTTAGTGCTGGGGTTGTGTGGGGTGGGTGTGAGGCTTCTGGCTGCTGTAGGGCTGGTGTATCAGTCGAGATGTGCTCTGTCTGTCGCCTGGGAGTGTATCTGTCCATAAACATCCAAGGGCTCTGCCCCAATATAAAAAAAAAATCCCAGTATACTATGTGTCTATATCCAGGGGCTAGTGTGTACTATGTGTCAGTATCAGTCCAGGGGTGCTCTATCTGTCATCTGGTGGTGTATCTGACAACAAGGGGTGATCTGTCCATCCTAGGGGGGATCTGTCTGTTCATCCAGGGGCTCCACCCCAGTGTAAAATTAAATAATAAAAGTTAAAAAGCCTAAATATAATTATGAAAAAACAAATTTGATGGTTTGTGCTGTACCCCAGTATACTATACAATTTTTATTTAATTTTCATACCCCAGAATACTATACAATTTTTGGGATGCGGTCAAGATGCCACCGGCCGGAATCCCGGAGGTCGAAATACCGATGCCGGAATCCCGACATATTCTCCCTCCGTGGGTGTCCACGACACCCATAGAGGGAGAATATAATAGTGTGCCGAGCGTAGCGAGGCACCGTGCCCGCAGCGTGACGAGCGAAGCGAGCCCGCAAGGGGCTGCGTTCCACTCGCCACCCCTGTCGGGATTGTGTAGTCGGGATTCCGGCGTCGGTATTTCGACCACCGGGATTCCAGCCGGCGGCATTTAGTACTGATCCCACAATTTTTATTTAATTTTCATAAGTACTGTGACACTGCTGGTCAGACCACAATATATTATTATTTCTGACAAGTATTGTGCAACACTGTTGGTGAAATTAAACCGCAGTGTTTGATTACTATTTATGACTCATACATGTATTGTGAGACACTGTTGGGGAAAATAGGTCCTAATTCAGACCTGATCGTAGATGTGCAAAAAAATGCAGGGAAAGTCCAACCCGCATGTTGGATCCAGCCCCCCTTGCAGACATGCGAAAGCAACGCACGGAGGGGATGCTTCACATGTTTCAAGTAGCCCTCTGTGTACGCAGCTTGCTGTGAAGACAGATGGCTACCCGCCATGTTGAGGGTCACACAACTGCTGCAACCTGACCCAGCAAGAGTCCGGATATGCCTCTGTTGTCTGGACAGCGCCCCTTAAATGAGCATTGATGCCCACAAAACACAACGTTGACACCCCGTTCCCGCCACCCCTCCCACCCTCCAGGTCTTAAACTGTGCTCTGAAGAGTACGCAGTTTAGGAGCTTGCACATGTGCGTACCGGCATACGCGCATGCGCAGATGCTTAAAAATCACTTAAAAATGATTTTTGCACATCAGTGACAAGGTCTGAATTAGGCCCTAATCCACAGTGTTCGATAAATATTTCTGACTCATAAATGTATTGTGCGACACTGTTGGTGAAGTTGAACCGCAGTGTTGGATTACTATTTCTGACTTAAATTTTTTGTACAAATTGTGGTGTGTGCGGTACCCCACTTTATTTGTGTTTGTGGATAGATATGGAGGACGAACAATTGAGAGGAGAGCAGGAAGCACATACTATTGGTGCAGGTGCTGCCACCAAGCATGACGAATCAAGTCCATCGACATCATCTATTAAGGCCAATGCCCAAAGTCCTAGAGGGCTTAAGTCAGGGCATGTAAAATCATTTAATTTTACACTGGTAAAGAAAAAAACATCAAAAGGAAAGTTAGCTGCAGAGGCAGTAAGACAAACTGTACATTCAGAACTACCAGACATTCTTGAGAAATGTTTAGGGGTGTCCACGTCAGCTATGTGTGAGTCTGACATTCAGAGTCGGTCCTAGGCATAGGCAAACTAGGCAAATGCCTAGGGCATTTGGAATGCCTAGGGGCACAAGCACCTTAAGCTGATTAAAATGATATGTGGCATGCCTATATTCTGTGTGTGACTGCGGCTGTATATGCATATGAAATGCTACATTACATTGTATTCATGGAAATCACGTAGGATTTCATATGCAGATACAGCCATAGTCACACACAGAATATATGCATGCTGCATATCATTTTAATCAGCAGAAGCTGCTTGTGTGTTCTAGTCACATAGCAATGCAAATAAGGTGCATTTTCAACAAAAAAGGTGCCCGACATTAGCAGAACTGGCTTAGAGCTGCCAGCTGACTCACACCAGGCATCTCCTCCTGCATGGCGTATTGAGGCAAGATGTATGAGGACACATCTGTATCCAAGCAGAGGCAGAGGTCACAGTGTTAGTGGCTGAGTGAGTGCTGTGTACAGGTGGGTCGTGCTATAGTGTTCAGCATATGTGTAAGTGGCATTATTTGAGTTGTGTATAAATGCATTAATAATGTGCGGCATATATGAAAGAGGCATTATGTGTGTTATTATGTGTATAAGAGCATTATTAATGTGCGGCATATTTGAAAGGGGCGTTATGTGTATAAGGTCATTAATAAAGGTTGGCATAATGTGTAAGGCACATTATGTTTATAAGGAAATTAATAATATGTGTCATATGTGGAAGGGGTATTACTGTGTGGTATTATGTGTATACATGCATTACTAATGTGTTGCATTATATGTGTAAGGTGCTCTACTGTGTGGCGCCACATATAGAAAGGGCACTACTGTGTTGTCTAATGTGAATAAAGAGCAATATGGTGTGGTGTAAAGTGAATAAGGAGCAATTCAGTGTGTTGTAAACTGAATAAGGGCACTACTGTGAGGAGTAATGTTTATAAGGAAAAAAGTGGTGCTACAGTGTGATATAACGTGAATTAGGGATACTATATGATATAATGTGAATAACGTTGCTCTACTGTGTGGTGTAATTGGAATTGGGGGTACTATTGTGCGGCCATGCCCCTTCCTTTCAAGAACAGTCGCACACATTTTTGGACTGTGCGCCAAATGTGCACACTGTTCCTATTTAAAATATATGAAGTAGTAGCACCAAAATGAGGACTGCTACGGGTGAGGGGTGATTTCGCTGAGAAAGGGTAGCAGGGTCAGAGGCAAAACTAGCGGTGGTGTTAGGGGGCACCAGCCAAAATCTTGCCTAGGGCATCATATTGGTTAGGGCTGGTTCTGCTGACATTTCTCAGGCTGTCCTCATAGAGAAGCCTTTTTCACCTCCTTCCACCATTTGCACATGTGGGGAGCAGTATAAGTAAAGATGGTGATGATGAGGAGGACATAATAAAAATTGAGGATTTGTGTTTGGAATTGATATATTTTGTATAGCCTCTTTTGAAACTATGTCATGTATGTTTGTATGACTAGAAAGGCTCTGCCTCACCTCACCGCACATCACAGGTGTCAAGGACTATGGGGGGTATTCAATTAGCCACAAAATTGCTGCAATTTACCGTGATTGCCATTTTCACAGCGAAAAGTCAGTTTTCACGGGTATGCATGCTCCCGCAATTCGCCCTATTCATATGCAAACTAGCAAAAATGGGATTGCTGCAAAAATTGTTGTAGAAAATGAAAAGTGAAAAATGGGTAAATCTGTCCGTACCAACCAAAAAAGCTAAACTAACATCGCATAACAGTATAAAAGTTTATTATTGGTTATAATAAAAGTATTTCTGGTACTTAAATTGGGTCATTGGGATGTTATATGCACTTTTTTTTTAAATGATAGAAAGCTATTTTTTCCAGCAAAATTAGTGCTAAAATTAAACTTGGGGTACATAAAAATAGGTATAAGTATATATTTGGATCATTTTAGTGGACTTTAAAAAAAAAAAAAAACAGACCGATTACTCCCATCTGCAAGTCTAAAAACACTTGTACACTCATAAAGCACCCCAATATACATGTTCCATACCTTGGACCCCAATTTCCATAATTTTGCACTCTTTCACCACAAAAATTGCATGTTATTACTGGCCAATTAAAAATAATTAAAAACTTTTAAGTGCCTAATTAGTCATTCAGGGGGTTGTTCCAGGGGTTCAGAACCAAATTCTGCCATTTTTATCTGAAAAATGTGCTGTAAAATTACTGCAAACACTTTTTGATGGACAATTGAATAGGCGTTTGGCAAAATGAACGCAAATCGCAGTAATTTTGTGTCTTTTTACTGTGAAAATGCATTTTTGCCAGTAATTGAATACCCCCTATATCTCCCAAGACTTTACTGGGGCAAATGAAAGGTTGGATACATGCGCAATGCATCAATGTTGAGCAGATATCACATGGACACGTAGGCAAAATCAAAGAGGAAAAGTTAATAGGAGAGCCTGGGTAGAAGAAGAGCCTGAGCAACAGTGCGTGGTATGTGCTCTGATGCAGAGAGGTGTGCAGAAGGAGCAGAGCCAGAAAGAAGAATGGAGATGCATTGAAAGTACATGGCTAGTGAGTATGGATTTGGAGAGGTGATGAGACACAATTATGGATGAGATAGTCCCACTGCATAGAAGCGGAGGAATGTAGCCAGTTTACTCCTAATTCTGTATTGGTGGAAAGGATTACTTCAGGAAGAGAGAAAGTCACACTGGTTAATTATGAGCCCCTGTGACCTGTGGAGCTCGTCTACAGTCCAACATGAAAGTAGTTATCATCCAGACCTATTCCAAGTTAAACATAGATCAGAGCATACGTCTGTTGCATACCTCTTCTTCATAGCATGTCCACATCTAGTTCTCAGCTGCAAGAGACAAAGAGTTGCTAAGACCTGTGGTGCCACAAGTAAACTCCATAGTTCCAGTGGAAGCTGTATCCATCTTCATGAGAAGAAGTCAGGCTTCAAACAAAACAAAGATCCTGACAAAAACAAAACTGTTGATTTCTGTTTTTAAAACATATTTTATTGAAAGACTAACATGCAGTATAACAAAGTATAATCTTGTAATATTTTCAAGAATACACAATATATATATAAACACAGAGGTAGAAAGGACAATTGTGTCAATTTGCCAGCCACAAAACCATAATTATAGTGCAGAATCCAAAATAGACATAAATAATGAAATAGTAGCAATCACATAAAATAAATTGAAACAGGCTCAGTATGATGAGTTTAAAAATACATGTTCTAAACAGATTTAATAATTATGAATGAAATATGTATGTAGCTGTACATTAATTTTATGCAATATCCCTTTGCATCCAAAGCTTTGGAGATATTTTTCAGACTAAGTGCGCATGGTTTTGACCAACTGCTAACAAAAATCCTGCTGCGATCAACTCAGAATTACCCCCTAAATACAGTTAATCTAGTGTATTCTCCATTATTCTTATTGAACCTGCAAACCTGTAAGCCCAATGCTACATATTTATGTGTAATTAACTGTGAAGTATTAATATATGTGCAGAGAACATACGGACTCCATTGTTTTCCTTTATGGTGTCAGATAAATTGTGTATTTATCAGTGAGTGACCAAGGAACACACAATCATGACCCAGTTGTCCTAGATTGTGGTTTCTGAGAGCAATCATGAATCATGACAATTTGGATTATGTAGTGAGCTGATCCATAAATCAATCACAGCTGTAACTTTGGTCATTATTAATGTACTTATTACTGTTTGCTAAATGTCCATAGTGTCATACATTAACATAATGTTTAGTTACAGAAATAGCCATATGTCTTTATAATGATATACAGTACAATACACATCTATTGATGTTTGGCTATATTTGCTATAGCAACCCACCACATGCATGAACTATTTGTCATACATACTGTAGGTGCCCTCAGCATCACAATATTTCAAAATCAGTGGCTATTGGCTATACTGTATGTTACTGTGTATCTGTTGAACACATCACCTGATTTATAGACATATATAAACATGTTTGGTCTGCCTACTCTATATTTGCCAGACTCCTTTGTTGCAATGATGGATTATCTATATCTTTTCATTTATGGAGGTACCTTTAGTTGGCAGCAATATCAGCTAGTAAGATTCAATAAATGAGCATGTACAAGCGAAAAGACCTACTAAACAAAAGGTTAAAGCACAATCCAGATAGCAAACATTACAAAAATTGTAAGCTACATACTGTAAGCTAACATATATTTTACCTGCTTTGATATACAGGGCTGCTGACAGGCCCAGTGGCTGGGGGGGCCAGAGCAGAGGAGGCATGGCTATGCCCTTTCATTCGGCATTTACCTATGTTGCGCTAAGTGGCTGCCACTATATATTGAGGGGCATGGGTAGGCCTAACTTGTACACCTGGATCCCCACAGAGACCCAGGTAATACATGCTCGATATATCAGGTTTTCCGTCTTCACACAAGCTGTGAGACACTCTGTACTGTAACCTTGGATCAGCTGGGTTTAGTATATGGGAAATAGCCACCTGTTCTATTCACTAAAATATTTTACTTACCCAGAAATTCCATAGTATCCTTTGGAGATTGAAACAATAGGATTTGAATTACCTACCGGTAAATCCTTTTCTCGTAGTCCGTAGAGGGTACTGGGAATCCATTTAGTACCATGGGGTATAGATGGGAGCCATGGGCACTTTAAGAATTTGATAGTGTGAGCTGGCTCCTCCCTCTATGCCCCTCCTTCCAGACTCAGTCTAGGAAACTGTGCCCGAGGAGACAGACATACTTTGATAGAAGGATATAAAAGGATAGAGGTGAGATTCCGAACCAGCACACACAAACAAGAGGAAAGCCATGCTAGCCAAACTTGGAACAGGAACCGCAACAGCTGAACCAAACAACAATACTTAACCAAGTAACAGTGCAGGACGAACGAAGCACTGGGCGGGCACCCAGTATCCTCTACGGACTACGATAAAAGAATTTACCGGTAGGTAATTAAAATCCTATTACATCCTAGAGGATACTGGGGATCCATTTAGTACCATGAGGAAGTACCAAAGCTCACAAACCAGGTGGGAGAGTGCTGAGGGTCCTGCAGAACCGATTGACCAAATTGAAGGTCCTCAGAGGCCAAGGTATCAAACTTGTAAAACTTTGCAAACGTGTTTAAACCTGACCAAGTAGCTGCTCAGCAGAGCTGTAAAGCCGAGACAACCCGGGCAGCCACCCAAGAAGACCCCACCGACCTAGTAGAGTGGTCTTTTACTGATTTTGGAACTGGCAAGCTTTCAGAAGCCAAGGCCAACAATGTGACGGTTTTCCATGTAAGATATTTTACATCTACTGTACCTGCTTGTAAAGGTTCAAACCAGTCCGATTGGAGGAACTGCAGCATCAAATTGAGATCCCAACGTGCCATGGGAAGCACAAAGGAAGGCTGGATGTGCAGAACCCTTTTCAAGAACGTGTGGACCTCAGGAAGAGACGCCAATTGTTTCTGAAAGAAAATGGACAAGGTCGAAATCTGGACTTTTATGAAGCCCAGACGTAGGCCCACATCCACACCGACTCCAGAAAAAGCAGGAAACATCCAAGATGAAATTCCACAGCAGAATTTTTTTCTGCTCTCACACCAAGAGAGGTATTTCTTCTAAATACGGTGGTAATGTTTAGACATTACCCTCTTCCTGGCTTGGATTATAGTCAGGATGACCATGTCAGGAATCTCTCTCCTGGCTAGAATCAGCCGTTCAACATCCATGCTGTCAAATGAAGCTGTGTCAAGTCTTGATAGACGAACAGCCCCTGTTGAAGGAGATCCTCGCAATGAGGTAGAGGCCATGGATCTTCCAGGAGCATCTCCAGAAGGTTCGCGTACAAGGCCCTTCTTGGCCAATCCAGAGCAATGAGAATTGCTTGAACTTTTTCCTTTTTACTCTTTTCAGAATTCTTGGGATCAGCGGAAGTGGAGGGAACACATACACCATCTGATAGACCCATGTAGTTATCAGAGTGTCCACCATCACTGCCTGTGGGTCTCTCGACCTGGAACAATACTTCTTGAGCTTCTTGTTGAGACGAGAGGCCATCATGTCGATTTGCAGACATCCCCATCGATGTGTCAAGCTCCTTAACACGTCCGGGTGAAGGCCCCACTCCCCAAGGTGCAGGTTGTGTCTTCTGAGGAACTTTGCTTCCCAGTTGTCTACTCCCGGAATGAAGAACACTGACAACGCCACAGCATGTTTTTCTGCCCAGAGGAGAATTCTTGATACCTCTGATGTTGCTACTCTGCTCTTCGTTCCTCCCTGTCGGTTTATGTACGTTACTGCCATCACATTGTCCGACTGAACCTGAAAGGCCCAATCTTGAACAAGATATGAGGCCTACAGAAGGGTGTTTTATATAGCCCTGAGTTCCAGAATGTTGATTGAAACGACTTCCTGACTTGACCATCTTCCTTGAAACTGCACCCCCTGGGTGACCGCTTCCCAACCTCTGAGGCTTGCGTCTCTGATTAGCAGAATCCAATTTTGAATCCCGAACCGTCGGCCCTCGATTAGATGAGAAGTCTGTAGCCACCACAGAAGGGAGATCCTAGCCTTTGGCGACAGACGGATCCTCTGGTGCATGTGAAGATGCTATCCGGACCATTTGTCCAACAAATCCAGTGGGAAGGGCCTCGCATGAAACCTTCCGTACTGAAGCGCCTCATAAGAGGCCACTATTTCCCCCAGAAGGCGAATGCAGAGATGCACCGATATCTGGGTTAGCTTCAGGACATCCCAAACCATTGACTGGATTACCAATGCCTTTTCCAATGGAAGAAAAACTTTCTGAGACTCTGTGCCCAGTATCATTCCCAGAAATGGGAGCCTCTGAGTTGGCTCTAAATGAGATTTTGGAAGATTTAGTATCCACCCTTGAGCCAGGAGTAGTCTGGTTGTGAGACCAATCCTGTCCAACAACCTTCCCCTGGACGGTGCCTTTATCAGAAGATCGTAAAGGTATGGGATAATGATGGTCATTGAGAGTTGATCACTCGCTAGCAACTTTTTGCAGCGCTGCGATCAGGTTAAATCTCGGCAAAACTGCGCATGCGTATGCACCACAATGTGCAGGCGCATCATACGGGTACAAAGAGGATCGGTGCTGGGCGATGGATTTAACAAAGAATCCATTCACACCGCCGATCACAAGGTGATTGAAAGAAAGAGGGCATTTGTGGGTGTCAACTGACCGTTTTCTGGGAGTGTTTGGAAAAACGCAGGCGTGTCCAAGCGTTTGCAGGGCGAGTGTCTGACGTCAATTCCGGGACCAAAATGACTGAAGTGATCACAGCGGCTGAGTAAGTCCAGAGCTACTCAGAAACTGCAAAATACTTTTTTTCGTGCTGTCAGCTGCAAAAGCGTTCGCACACTTGCAAAGCTAAAATACACTCCCCCATAGGCGATGACTATCTGATCGCAGCTCTGCAAAAAGTTGCTAGCAAGTGATCAACTCGGAATGACCCCCAATGTTCACTTCTTGCTTGCGAAGGAGAAACATCATCTCTGCCATCACCTTGGTGAACACCCTTGGTGCTGTGGCGAGACCAAATGTCAGGGCCTGGAACTGGTAGTGACAGTCCTGTAGTGCAAAGCGTTGATAAGCTTGGTGATGTGGCCAGATCGGAATGTGAAGGTATGCATCCTTGATATCCAGAGACACTAGGAATTCCCCCTCCCTTAGACCTGAGATCACCGCTCTCAGAGACTGCATCTTGAATTTGAACATTTAAATACGGGTTCAATGATTTTATATTCAAAATCAGTCTCACCGAACCCTCCGGTTTTGGTACCACAAACAAGTTTGACTAGTATCCCTTGTTGTGCAGATGAGGTGGAACTGGAACAATGACCCGAGTCTGTACCAGTTTTTGAATGGCATCCTGTAAGGTTATACTTGCCTCTTGTGAAGCTGGTAAGCCTGATTTGTTGAATCTATGAGGTGGGAGCTCCTGAAACTCCAGTCTGTATCCCTGGGAAATAAGATCTATGACCCAGGGATCCTGGCATGATGTTGTCCAGATGTGACTGAAATCTTTAGTCGGGCTCCCACCTGCTAGTTTTCCAGGCCACGTGGTCCACCGTCATGCAGAAGGCTTTGAAGAAGTAGAACTGGAGCTCTGTTCCTGAGAACCGGCAGCTGCTGGTTTGTGTGGTTTACCTCTAGCGCCTCTGGTGGAAGTAGAAGATCCTCTGACTTTGCCCTTAAATTTGGCAGTCCGAAAGGACTGTAGTGTAGGTCCTGAGTTAGTCTTCCTGGATGGGGAAGCTCCAGAAGGACGATATGTGGACTTAGCCGCAGTAGATTTGGAGATCCATTTGACCAGTTCGTCTCCAAACAAGGCTTCTCCTGTGAAGGGTAGGTCTTCCACGCCTTTCCTGGAGTCCGCATCCACAGTCCACTGGCGTAACCACAAGCCCCTGCGTGCTGACACTGCCATAGCAGTGGTGCGTGCATTAAGCAAACCTACTTCTTTTATGGCTTCCACCATAAAGTTTGCAGAGTCCTATATTTGTTGCAGGAGTAAAAAAATCTCCCCCAAAGATAAGGAATCCAACCCTTCAATAAGATTACCCGACCATTTAGCAATGGCTTTAGTAATCCACACACATGCTACAGTGGGTCTCTGAGCCACCCCAGCCGCTATGTACACGGATTTGAGTGTAGTCTCAATCTTACGATCAGCAGCGTCCTTTAGGGAGGCTGCATCAGGGATGGGTAACATAATCTTCCGTGACAACCTGGACACAGATGCATCCACTATAGGTGAACTTTCCCATTTTCCTATCCTCAGGAGGAAAAGGAAAAGAAGAGAGTAACCTCTTAGGGATTTGAAATTTCTTATCAGGATTTACCCATGGTTCTATAAACAGGGTATTCAATTCCTTTGACACAGGAAAAAAGTTACTGAGGACTTCTTTTTTGCATTAAAATAAGATTCCTCACACTCCTCTGTCACCTTAACAGGAATTTGTAGCAAATCTCTGATAGCCTCTTTAAGAGCCTGTATTCCCTGTGACAGAGCAGTATCCCCCCCTTCTGAATCCACCTCCCCTTCCTCCAGTGTCAAAGTCAGACTGCAGGATATGGGCCAGAGTTTGTTTGTGGACAAATGGCAAGGGACTGAGACGCTTGTTTGGGGACGGAGTCTCTGTTCATAATCTCATCCACAGACTGTCTTAAGTATTGCGTCTCTTTCTCATTGCGGGACAATTTATTAGAGATATTTGAAATCATTGCCTTGAGGAATCCAGCCACACTGGTTCAGCCCTGCTAGCCTGAGAAGGTGCACTACACTGAGTACATAGTAGTGAGCTCCCTGGGGAAGAGGAACACTCCGCCGTACATGAAACACACTCTTTGCCTGACATAATGTCAATGTGACAGCACACACACACAGGAAAGGTTAAAAGCACAATTAACCCACAAAGAGCCCTTCCAGGGAGACACAGAGTATTTTGGAGCCAGCCTACCGCGCCCTTATTGCTAATGCCAAGCTTAGCCAGGTCACAGACTAAGTACCCAGATTGGAGTCTTAGTACACTAATATCGCTTCCCCCCCTGCTATGACCCCCTGGTACCGCTGAGGTAATTTGGAGTCACACCGGAGAAGCTGCGCGTCCCTGTCAGTCAGCATCTGTGTCCACTGCAGAGGGAAAATGGTGCTGGTGAGCTGCTGGATCCTCTCATAGTGAAGCACCGCCCCTTCAATGGTGCACGGTTTTCCCGCTTTTTTATACTGGCTGAGGAAATTTTTGTGCTTAAAATGGAGCAGAACCGTTTTAAGGCTGTGTTTGCCAGTTTGGGTACTGTGTACAGTGTACTGAGAAACAGTTGTGTACTTTGTCTGGAGACGCAATCCGCCCCAGTTAGAAGCCGTTCATCTCCATACCCTTGTGCCGCCATAATGGCCGGCGACCCCCTAGCAGGGAAGCCAGCTTAGTACTCACAACTCTTCTTTCTTCTGGCTCTGTTAGGGGTAGCAGCGTGCTGCGGGAATGTACGCTCGTCATGGTGGGGCTTGCGAATAGTTCCCTCAAGAGCTAGTGTCCTGTCAGCAGGGAACAGGACCATTAACCCTTTCGGAGGTTGGGTCGTTCCCTCCCCCAAGTCCCATGAAGCAGGCGGGCTGGTGCCAACCAGTCCTGCCTGAAAATAGCAAACAGAAAAATAATTGCACAAAACTCTTCAGGAGCTTCCATAAGCGTGACCGACTCCTCCGGGCACATTTTCGAAACTGAATCTGGTAGAAGGGGTATGGAGGGAGGAGCCAGCCCACACTATCAAATTCTTAAAGTGCCCATGGCTCCTAGTGGATCCGTCTATACCCCATGATACTAAATGGATCCCCAGTATCCTCTAGGACATAAGAGAAAAAGGAATTGGCCTTTTTTTGGCATCAATGCACATCAAAGAAGTCAACATGTCCACTTCCTTCACAAATTCATTATGGAGCTCAACAGAGGCCACTAGAGAGCCATGATCTTCTAAGTCTACAATTGTGGTCTACAGCAGCAGGAGAGTTTTGCCAGTGAGCTGCTTTTGAGCTTGAAGCACTGTCAAGAACCACTGTGTTTGAGTGGCTTGTAGATTTTCAGTGTGGAAGACTGTCCCTGGACGACAAGGAGCACTGCGGCTGACCTGTGTCTGCCATCACCGAGTACATCATTGCTGTTATGTAGGTCTTAGTGTGTAATTCAGGCCTGATCGATGCTATCAGGTGTGAACTGCGCGTGCGTATGCACCACAATGCACAGGCGCGACAGTCCGCAGCGCAAGGGAGCGCTGGGCAGTGACAGGATGGAGCGACAAATCTGTTTGCACCGGCGATTGCAAGAAGATTAACAGGAAGAGGGCATTTGTGGTGGCAACTGACCATTTCTAGGCAGTGTCCGGAAAAACGTTGGAGGGACACAGCATTTTTTGGGGAGGATTTGTGACGTCAGTTCTTGCCCCGATCATCACATCAGCTGAGTAAGTCCTGGGCTGTGCAGAGACTGCACAAACTGCTGTTTGTGCAGCTCTCCTGCTCATGCAATGGTACACCTGCACAGCGAATTCCCCCTCCCACTGTAGGCAGCGACTTCCTGATCGCAGGGATGCAAAAAATTCACCCTTGAGATCAGGGCCAGTATTAACTAAAAGTCCGAGTTTGGTCGATTTGTGTTTTTTTTTCTAAGTCCCAATCCGGGAATTCACTAAGCACCAATCTCGGCAGTGTCTGGTCTATTCGTAATGGTTTGAATGACAACGTTCCGAAATACGAATAAATAGACCATCGGTCAAACGCGGCTGTTATTTCATAGAATACGGGAATTCACTATTCATTCGTATTTGGGTGTTAGTCTCTGAGGGCTCAAATGCGGTCGTATTTTTTTGCGATTCGTTAAAAAAAGCGGCAAAAAAATAGACCTGCTTTTTTCAGTCGTGTTTACATGTGTTGCAAATAAAAAATCACTCACACCTGAATTAGGATGCCTATAAAAGGATGTTAGGCCCCATTTCAATCCACCTACACTCAGAAATGGCAGCAGGACTGTGGGCCAGTGATCTTTTGTGTGCTGTGGGATTCCTCAGACTCAGACATCAGCCTGTAAGTACCCAGGGCCAAGAAACTGAACATGGTCAGCAGGTTGTACAGGTTCCGCGGAGGCTGCGCAGGCCTCGTTTTTTTAGGGGGCGTTTAAACTTGAACGCATTGTCCGATGATAAGGTCATACAGATGTTCCGTCTAAATCGTAACAACATTTTCCGTCTGTATGACCTTGTCAAACTGGGCCTAGACCCTGAGACAGCATGCTCTCGCCCTGTCTCAGGCCTGCACAAACTCCTGGCTGTGTTGCACTTTATGGCTACTGGCAGCTTTCAGGCTGTGTCTGGGGATGTCATAAGAATCTCACAGCCCACATTTTCCAGAATCTTAACACAGGTTATGTATACCTAACAACCTCTTCTGTTTTGTGTTTGTTTTAATTTCTCGGTTGCCAGTTCTGTCCTAAAATCTCAAGTTTATTGTTCTTTAAAATGTTCACACAGGTTTTGGCTGTTTTGCAGCCACACATCGAGGCCTCAATCTGTTGTCCTACCCAGGAGTCTCAGTGGCATGCCGTCAGGGTATTTTTCTATGAGCTGGCTGGCATGCCCAATGTGCTTGGAGCCATAGATTGCACACACATTCAGCTGAGACCACCTAGGGGCAGGCAGCACATATATACAAACCGCCATTTTCAACACTCCACAAATGTGCAGGTGGTTTGTGATGCAAATCTCAAAATAATGAGTGTTGTTGCTGGTTACCCTGGGGGCTGCCATGACTCCTTCATCCTCAGTCAGTCATCCCTCTTTGATAAGTTCGAGGACGGACAAATGCCAGATGGATGGCTGCTGGGTATGTAATTTGATATGTGTAGGCCTGCGTATACTTTGCCCAAATACAGGTGCAGATGTATTAACCTGTAGAAGGCATAAGGAAGTGAGAAACCAGTGATCTGTGCAAGGTGTTAAAGGCACCAGCCAATCTGCTCCAATATGTAAATGAACATTTAGGATCAGATTGTCTGCTGCCTTTATTACCTTGCACATATCACTGGTTTTTTACTTCCTTATGCCTTCTACAGGTTAATACATCTGCCCCACAGTGTGTTACTTATGCATTGCTGTATCTTCACATGAATCACGTTACTATATCTGTCTTTTAGGTGATGGAGGATATGGCTGTTTCTCTTGGCTTCTAACTCCATTGTCCCGACCTGATACCCCTGCTGAACACAATTACAATAATGCACATAAGTCCACGCGGAATGTGATAGAAAGATGCTTTGGTGTGCTGAAATCTAGGTTTCAGTGTCTGGATAAGTCTGGTGGACTTTTGTTGTATAGTCCCTCCAAGGTGACTCAAATTGTGTTCTGCTGCTGCTTTCTTCATAACATGTGTTTGCAACAACATCTGCCACATGTTGAGGAGGAGGAGGAAGAAAGCAGCCAGCAAGCAGAGGAATTAGAGACATCTGGTGATACTTGGAGTACTGATGTAGGGAGGCAGGTTAGGCAACAGTTCATCAATAGCTATTTCTAAGGTAAGTTTGGTTTGCTTATTTCATTTGTTGTGTCTTCATAAAAAGATGTTTTGTTTTTTTGGTCAAAATCCAGTATTCAGAATGTGTCTGTCTCCTTGACACATACAAACATACCCTCGCTATATGGTCAACAAATGTTGCATGTATATTGTGTGTCTTTTTAATATCAAAACAACAGATTATGAGTGGCATGCATTAAGTCTGGATAAGTGTTCGAAATCTTACAGTGCTAATTTCTTACAAGCCCACATCATCCATTTAGTATTTCACTTTATCATTGTGTGTAATGTCCTAATGCACAGGTTCACAAACTTGGTCCCCAGGACCACACACAGTGCATGTTTTTCTCGTAACCCAGTAGAAGCACAGGTGTATGAATTACTCACAGACATATGTAAAAAGGTTCACAGGTGGAGCTAATTATGTCACTTGTGATTCTGTGAGTAGACCTGCAAAACATGCACTGTGTGGGTTCCTGATGGCCGAGTTTGAGAACCTGTGTTCCCAAAAAACTCTCCTCAACATATAATATGTTTGCTTTGAGGAATACATGTGTCCCTATGTGTGACGCAACATCATATTTAAGACTCACAAACTTACTGTAATCAGGAATAATTTATTTCCTAGTGTTTGATGCTGTAAACTTGATGATGTGTACGTAAATACACAGTTTGCCACACATATACATTATTATAAACAGATTTTTTTTTTTAAAGTACATATTTGTTTGTTTCAGCATCATGTGTAAAATCATGCTTAATAATTTAAAACACACACAAACCTGTCCCAACAATACTGACATTCATTTGGACAATGTTTTTCAAACAAAACAAAGGCAACATATTACAAGCTTTTTACGCCACTCAATTGTGTTAATCTTGTAATGTTGTATAGATAAGATAGCTAAGATATGTATCACTAACATTGTAATTGGGATTGTCTGCAGGCAAAGAGAATGATTGGAATCTAGAAAGAGTAATGATTAGAAAAAAATCAAGTGGTCAGTTTACTTCCTGCTAAAGACATTCTGCCTGGCTGGCAATTATTGTATCTGCAGGCAAAGAGAATGATTGGAATCTAGAAAGAGTAATGATTAGAAAAAAATCAAGTGGTCAGTTTACTTCCTGCTAAAGACATTCTGCCTGGCTGGCAATTATTGTATCTGCAGTCAAAGAGAATGATTGGAATCTAGAAAGAGTAATGATTAGAAAAAAATCAAGTGGTCAGTTTACTTCCTGCTAACATGTATGTGTGGCTCCATCAACATTTTCCTCCTCCAATACCCCAAAAAAATGAAAAGGAATAAATGTGCGTACTATTTTTAACAATTAATTTGGTGCACTTATAATTAAAGATGTTTAGAAAAGGGGCAAGGAGCTAAGTGTGATATTTTGTAAAGCATCAAAAACATTTGCTAACTTTACTTATCACAAATGTCTAACTTTTTTTTCTCGTTTTTTTTGGTGGCTGCTTGTCCTGCCCTTTGCCTTTAGCACTGTCATGTTGGCGTGCTCTGGTGGACCGTCTTGGTGGTGATGAGACTGGCGTGATATTTGGAGTAGTCGTACCAGAACTGCTGGTTGTTTGCTGTTGGTGCATGCATCTGAGTGTTTCATTCAGGTTAGTGAGGGTGGCATTGAGTTCACGTGTAGCAGCATTTTGATTGTCTACTATTCTGAATATGCTTTCATTAATCTTTTGACTGTTTTGAAAAATGCTCATATAACTTTGCTGTTGTCTGTGCTGTTCTTCCATTAGTCTGTTCTGTTCTTCCATTATGCGCTGTAAGTTGCCCATGACATGTGTAATGTCTGTACGCATGAGTTCCATGGTATTGCCTATTCTGGTTGTTTGCTCATTTTGTCGACTCAGATTTCTTGAGATTCTTCTGAGGTGAGATGATAGGCTTGCAAACATTTGTGTCTGCTTACGCAGGCAATCTTCATTAGTGGCCTGCTGTCTAGCCCAAATAGTCCAAAACACCTGATCAGGGCCTTGTGTTCCTGGTGTTGTTGGGCTGTGTTGTGGTGGGGGTGGTGTGCTTTGCTGTGGTGGTGTACTCACAGGTGTTGGGGGGCTCATTCCTTGCATTAATGGCTGCATTTCTAAGATGTTTGTCTCCTCCATGTCACTGTGTTGGTGTTGTTGCGGAGGGATGCTGTTCCCAGGACTCGAAGCTGAAATGTTAAACATATCTCCGTTAGCTATCCATATGGTTGTGAAATAAAAAATAAAAAACACTACACATGGAACACATGTCATTCACTGTTGCTTTAAACTATTCTGTCTAGCAACATCATCACTCATAGCTTAAATACATACATATGCCTGCTTGTGGCAAATGTGTCTGGTTACTTAATTGTGAAAGCAAACACTTTCGATTTATTTTAGCTCACACATACTCCAGCATAAAAAAAACATTGTAATACATAATGTGTTACCTTATAGCTTTGTTCAAACAAACATAGTAATGTTTTGGTTGGTATTTTGCAATGTTACCTTAAGCACACATGAGATTTTTTGAAAAACAAACGTACTTTTAACAAACAAACCAACATGCTTTTTTGTTGCAGCATCATACACCCAATGTCATACTGTATGACTCAAGTGGACATACATATCTTTACTGGATGTGGACAAGGCCATTTAGTTTGGATTCCATTTCAGCTTTTACTTACTGCAGTAAGTATTTTTGTTTTGGATGTGTTTGGACTTAATGCGGTTATGACTGATTATGATTATGTTCTGACATTTTACACTTTTTTTCCAGTTTGATACTCACAATCAAGATGAGGGGAGTGTGGATGACATCTTGGAGGTGTGTCCAAAATTTAGAGTGGGGGGACAGAACATACGGATGATAATCTTCGTGGCGGGGTAGCCTGCTGTGTTTGTGGCGGGACAGACGACCTTGCTTTCTTTTCGGCCACAGGTTTCTTGTGGTGATGTCTAACAGAAGAGCCACTTCTGCTGCTCCATACTTCTTTTGATGGACCTTTTAATGAAAGTGCAATTTTGTTATGGCCATTCCTTTCCAAGCATACCCTATACTACAATGGACACTTTACCTGCTTCCGCAGCGTCATCATCATCAGATGTGTTAGGATTTACTGACTGACGAGTAGTACTGTTTTTTTCAGACACTGTATAAAAAGAGATATATTAATAAATCATGCTATTGTGTATACATCCACCCGTTATGCTTATAAACATTTATACCTTTAGAAATGCTTGGTTTTTATTTTAAAAAAACATAAGGATCAGATATACAAAAAAAAATAATTAAAAATTAAAAAATATGCACTATGGCAACATCAAGACAGGCAAACATGTACAGGACACTGACATAGGCCACAAGTTAAAGGAATGGGGTTTTTAAAAAAAACAAAACACAAATTAATTTTGTATTGTTTTTAAAAATAATACAGATGGAATATCTAATTGGCTCTGTGATGTGGCACTCCAAATACACATTACCACTATATGACCACACAAAAAAACCAGCAAATGTTAATTTTTTAAAAAAATGCAGTATGGTGTCACGGAACAAATACAAGCAAAAAAAATGTATTTTTAAAACTTATAAAAAAAAACCTTCAGTAAAGATGACATTACACATGTAAGTGGTTTACAAACCACTTTCCAGTACTCCAGCCTCTAACATGACAACAACTTATTTTAATTCCAAAAAACATGGATCACTTATACATAAAACATAGTCATAATTTTTAACGGAAAAAACGCCCAAAAGGAAAACATTATTGCAGGACAAATCAGAGACACAACAAGTCCAAACTACACATGCTAAATATCTGTGTGAAAAAAACATGACATACAATAAAGTAAGATGTTACATTGGCTTTAAGCTAACACATGACCCAAAACAATGTATTTGCAAACACACACTTGAAGATGGGAGTAATATGCTACGTCACATGACACAGATTACAAAATACAACTTATAAAAAAAAAAAACACATGCTCACCATTCTTCCTTGGCCTATCTGAATCCCGGACATGGGTTGCAGAGACAACTTCAGGAGGTATGACACTCCGCATGGGCTCCTCATACTCCAGATATCTTGCAATATAGGGCTGCCCACCACCGGTTTGCCGAGCCGACTTGGCCTCCTTGGCCATTTTGGACTTGACACGTCGCTTTATGTCATAGTACCGTTTGCGGCATGTGTCCTCCGTCCGCTTGACCACCCCCTCACTATTGACAGCAGCAACTACTTTCGCCCACAACACCGTCTTCCTCCGTGTTGGCACCTTGGCGGACTCAGGCCCAAATAGCTGCCTCTGATACTTCATCAGCTCACGCACCAATGCCACATTTTCAGCAAAACTAAACTTAACATTCCGCCCAGTCTTAGTAGTGGTGCGTGGCTGCGGAGCACTCTGACTGTCACTGTCACTTGAGGCTGCTGCAGCAACCTCACCCACCTCTACCACCTCACTAACCTCACTAACACTCACCTCCTCCACCTGACCGATCTCCTCCCCCTCACTCACACCCTCCACCTCTGAGTCACACATAATTGTGTGTCTAAACAGTTTACACAGGAAAAAAAAAAGACAAACAACACATACCTCCACTACCACTACACAACTCTCACACACACACACACCCACAAACACTCACACACACACACACACACACACACACAAACACTGACAAGGGACTATAAAGAAAAATAACTTGGACTAAAAATGAGACAAAACCACAAAATACAAGACAACAAGAATGACAAGACGACTTTCAAACACAATACCACACTCAGACATCGCTACCAACACTCCTCTTCAAACCACAAAATCACCTACCTCCACAGCACAACCTCCCTCCTCCTCACCACTAACTAAACCCACGAGGTGCGGACGGTTTGGGGCGTATTTATATGGTTGCGCACAGACACTCCTACCATCTGAAACACAACCAATCACGAACGGGGATGAAAATAAAAACTGAAAGTGAAAATGCGGCCGCGGGGAAAAAAAACCCTGCCGCGTTTAACTTAGTGAAAAAAACAGTAAATCCAACAAAAACACGTACGCAAACGACAATGACGGCCGTAAATGTGGCAAAAAAGACCGACTGGCATCGACATCGGAAAACGCGAAAACAATAAACTCGAATGCTTAGTAACTTTGCGTATATGGATTCAAAAAGTTGCATGAAAATGCACCCGATACAAAACGAGTTTAAACACTACACAAACCGACTCAAACACAAATATTAGTAAATATTGCCCCAGGTCTGAATTACTCCCTTAGTTGTGGTGGATGCCAGGATGACCATGGCCCAGTTAGAGAAGGAGAGAGGCATCTCATTGTGGGTGTCCCATGTACTGACTCGAGAGTGGAAGGAGGCTCAGGTGACTTGGTGTCACAACATGCTAGCCAGGTTGATGGCAAACCTTTCAAACTTTGTCTGGGAGATCATCAGTGGTGATTAATCCTAGACCTACAGTTTCGAACCTGAGACCAAACAACAGTAGACCCAGTGGACCCCAGTTGGATGTGCACTGCCACAGAAGTTCTGACATTAGCACATTGTGGCCAAGCAGGGGTGGTATTCATGCAACCGCCGGTCAGCTGACCTACAGTCACATGACCTCCTCCGTGAGCCCGACGGCTCACTATCCCGATGGTCGGCATGCCGACCAACAGGGACTATTTCCACTCGTGGGTGTCCACGACACCCATAGAGTGGGAATAGAACCTGTGGCGACCGCAGGTCGCCACCGAGCCCGCAGCGTGGCGAGTGCAGCGAGCCCGCAAGGGGCTTGCTGTACTCGCCCCTCCCCGCCGGGATCCCGGCGTCGGTCTGCTCCTGGGATCCGCCGGTCACCAGTACTACACCCCCAAGCAGATGGTGGCTGTTTTTGTGACCAAGATTGGTCATATAGCTAACACACCACTCATGCAGCAGCACACAGTCACTGTGGATGGATATGCCAACAAATGCCTACTGCAAGTGCTGGAAGCTGTTTCCAGGTGCTGTCCAAAAACTTGCACTGGTGGTGCCCTTCTCCATCACGGCAATGCAGCTGCCCACAAGTGGCAGATTTTATAGCACATGAACGCTTCTAGGAGCTTGGTCATACACTTTACAGTCCAGACCTGGCCCCCTGCAACTTTTTTTGTCTTTCCAAGATGCTTGAGATTTGTTTTAAGTCACCAATAGCTGCAGTTAAGACTTTCATCCAACATGTAGAAGACACCTTTTGCCAAAATAGCCATGCAATCTAATCTGCATTTTAGCCACATCTTGTGATTTTTCTTAAAATATATACCTTTAATTTGTTACTTTATACAATTTCTTTTTCAGGAAAAAAAATTGGGAATCCATCCAATCACTACTCATGGTGGAGCAAATTAGTCATTCTAAGCATTTTTTTTTTTTTTTTGCCAAGTGAAGCAAAAAGGGAACGGTGTATGAGGACATATCTGTACCTGCTCTGGACTCGTCCAGTTGCTTCTCCAAGTAGTTTGAGTACATGCAGCTTTGCATACCTTCCTCTGGTGAATACTTTGAAAAAATGTTCACTTGGTTTATAAATAGAAACAAACTCTGACAGACTAAAATGTCAGATTACCAGGAAATTTGAAAAAAGGGATACTATTGGACAATATTCCCCTATGTGCCTCAAATGCCCTACAGTATGCATCACATGCCCTGCCAGCGTGTTCATCTACATGCTCCACTGTGTGTCCCCATACATTGCACTATATCATAACACTTCGTCAATGCACTACATTCCCCTATCCCCTGCACTACATCACTATACTACATCCCCTACACGCTGAATAACATCACTACACTACATACCCCTATGCACTGCACTACATACCCTATATGCTACACTACATCACTACATTACATGCCCTTATATGCTACACCACATCAGTGCACTACATGCCCCTATATACTGCAGTACATTACTACACTACATACCCTATATGGTACACTACATCACTACACTACATCCCCCTATAAGCTACACCAAATCCCTCCATCTGGAAGGCAAAGTGGAGCTTGATACTGCTAACTGAGAGCACAGTGCGCTTCTATAGCTTGTACAGTGCACCGCACGCTAGTCGTAGCACTGCTTGTCAAAGAAGAGAGTCTAAGACAGTAGCCGGCATAGAAGAGATCCCAGGTACTGGAGCTCACCCGCACAGCGTTGGAGCCAGCTGTGGGCAGACAGGTGGGTCAGAGACATTGCCAAGGGTGCTGTCTTTTGCCTCTCTGGAGCAGCACAGCACTGCCGGTTTAAAAAAAACCCTGTTTCTCTGTAACTACTTGGCACCCCCTCAAATCCTGCACCCGGGGCGCATGCCCCCATAGCGCCCCCCCCCCCCCTAGTTACGGCCCTGTACATACCATACTTATACCTGATATATTTATCAAGGGGACCAGACCATGCACTCTCTAATGGTTAGCCAAGTCTCTGTGGCAGTGGTCACACCCTCTCTGGAAAATGGCCACACCCCTAAACATGGGTCCCTACAACTGCATTTCCCCAGGTCGCCCCTTCATGCCCCTGCCTGTCACTGTCCCAGAGTGTCCTGCATATAGTACCTGCAAGTTGTCCTAAGAATACTCTGGGCAGTACTCTGCTTCCTGGTGTCAGGGTCCCCTGGAACCTCAGTGTGATGTCATTACAGTATACGGTATCATATCTTCAGGGGCTAGCACAGAGCTCTGCTCTTTGACTGCTATCACACATTCATCAGAGTCACTAATTTATTTTCATCTGGACATTTATGCTATGTATTTTATTTAAACTCTGGGAGTCAGCTGCTTTATCATAATGCTTTATGGAATTTTATTTATGTCTACTTTATATTGTTTATTTATTGTCTTTTATGTCTTTAGTTTAAATAAAAGTGATTTAACTTTAGTGTGCATTGGCATTTTACAGTATATTACAGAGGTAGATGAGCTATTCAGCTACGGTACTGTATATTTACATGTTTTTATTGATTTGAGTATTTTCAAGAGTTTGAAAATAGCAAAACATTTTAAACAGTCTTGTCCTGCAAAAACATACTGTGTGTGTTGTAACGCCAAAGTACACTACGCCTTTAGTAACTTAACAGGTACATAGAGGGTGATTCAGACCAGATTGCTGCTGTGCATTTTCGCACTGCGGGCAATCAGCAACAGACTGCTCATGCGTATACCTCGCAATGTGCATGTGCGTCGGCCAACAACAACGGGAATCACCGGTCAGTGACAGGATGGTGCAAAAATTTTGATCACGCGGGCGTTCACAAGGTGATTGACAGGAAGAGGCTGTTTGTAGGTGGTAGCTGACCGTTTACTGCGAATGTCCGGAAAAACGCAGGTGTTCCCAAGCGTTTTCAGGGAGGGTGTCTGACGTCAGCTCCGGCCCCAATCAGCCTCCTCTGATCGCACTGTAGGAGTAAGTCCTGGGCTGCGCAGAGACTGCACACACTGGATATTTGCAGCTCGGAGTACACATGGGATCGCACACTTGCACGGCGAATTTACACTCCCCCTTGGGCGGTGACAATCTAAACGCAGGACAGTAAAGTTAGCAGCCCAGTGATCAGGTCTGAATCATCCCCATTATACAGAAGTTGTGGTGGTAGGCAAAAGGTTTCCTTCAAATGCCTACCCAAATGACCCATCCCTTTCAGAGAGGCAAGACCCCCTACTTGTTTTTCCAGTGCCTAATGCGTTTAATATATTGCAATTGTAGTTCATCCACAGGTAATAAATACAACTTTTGCAAAAATGTACAACTTTATTTTGCAGAAACGGATCAGCGAATGTCCTCATCAGGCTAAGCTGTCCGCTAAGGAAAAGTTGAGTTCATACTGTAAAATAAATAGATTATTACAACTTCAGAATTCAACACAATATTTTTTATCTTAACCCAGAGGTTCTCCTATGCGGCCCTCAAAGCACCCCACCAGTCCAGGTTTTATGTATATCCACAGGTGACTTAGGGCCTAATTCTGAGTTGATCGCAGCATTAAATTTGATAGCAATTGGGCAAAACCATGTGCACTGCAGGGGGGGCAGATATAACATGTGCAGAGAGAGTTAGATTTGGGTGGGGTGTGTTCAAACTGAAATCTAAATTGCAGTGTAAAAATAAAGCAGCCAGTATTTACCCTGCACAGAAACAATATAACCCACCCAAATCTAACTCTCTCTGCACATGTGATATCTGCCCCACCCCCTGCAGTGCACATGGTTTTGCCCAATTGCTAACAAACTTGCTGCTGTGATCAACTCAGAATTACCCCCTTAATTAGAACCTCAGTGAATTTGATTTTACCATCTGTGCTGAGCCATGGATATATTTAAAACCTTCACATATTTAAAACCTTCACCGTTGGGGTGCCTGAGGACCGTGTTTGAGAACCTCTGTCTAAACCATCACATAGGATTACATCTTCACCAAATGCCTTCTAACATAAGATACATAACACCATAAACCAAACAATGTTAAATATATTTTATATTCCTAGTATAAATGCTTAGGTAAATATAATTGTCTCTAGAGCTCAGTGGGGCACAATGTTGCTTTGCTTTTTTCCCTGTAGTATATATGGAGCAAAAGCCAGTTGAAAACAAAATCAATAGCTGATCTACTGTAGGCTTTAGTTGTACAGGGAGGAATCACTATCGAACATCAGTTTAATGCCAGCAAGTTTCTGGATGAAACAGTTACAACTGTACAGTAGCTTATTGTGTATCGTTAGAGAAAAGTTACAATTTAGCTTCAAGCTAATGAGACTTATGCTTAATGAGTAGACTTTGCCATTAAATAACTTTCCTTCTGCAGAGCTGTTTATTATTATCCCAAGCATCATTTTAGGGAATTTCCTATAAGAGGATCAGTTTAAATAGAGCTTGACTTCCTCACTCGTTACATATTATACACACACACACACACACACACACACACACACACACACACACACACACACACACACACACACACACACACACACACACACACACACACACACACACACACACACACACACACACACAGCCGGTGCTAGGGTGTTCGGCGCCCCCCTGCAAACTATAAATTTGCGCCCTCCCATATTCCTTTGGCGCGCACCGGGAAAAGGGGTGTAGTCTCACAAGTAAGGGGCATAGCCACACAATAGTACCCCCATTCAAAATTACGCCACAATGTAGCACAATCTTATACGTAATGCCCCACCCGTAGTAGTAGCGTCCTTATATGTAATGCCCCCCAGTAGTAGTAGCATCCTTATGCATAATGCCCCCCAGTAGTAGTAGCATCCTTATGCATAATGCCCCCCCAGTTGTAGTAGCATCCTTATACATAATGCCCCCCAGTAGTAATAACATCCTTATACATAATGCCCCCCCAAGTAGTGGCGTCCTTATACGTAGTGCACCCCCAGTAGTAGAAGCGTCCTTATACGTAATTCCCCCTAGTAGTAGTAGCGTCCTTATACGTAATGCCCCCTCCAGTTGTAGTAGCGTCCTTATACATAATGCACCCCCAGTAGTAGTAGCATCCTTATGCGTAATGCCCCCCCAGTAGTAGTAGCATCCTTATACGTAATGCCCCCCCAGTAGTAGTAGCATCCTTATACATAATGCACCCCCAGTAGTAGTAGCATCCTTATGCGTAATGTCCCCCCAGTAGTAGTAGCGTCCTTATACGTAATGCCCCCCCAGTAGTAGTAGCATCCTTATACATAATGCACCCCCAGTAGTAGTAGCATCCTTATGCGTAATGCCCCCTCCAGTAGTAGTAGCATCCTTATACGTAGTGCACCCCCAGTAGTAGAAGCGTCCTTATACGTAATTCCCCCTAGTAGTAGTAGCGTACTTATACGTAATGCCCCCCCAGTTGTAGTAGCGTCCTTATAAGTAGTGCACCCCCAGTAGTAGAAGCTTCCTTATACGTAATTCCCCCTAGTAGTAGTAGCGTCCTTATACGTAATGCCCCCTCCAGTTGTAGTAGCGTCCTTATAAGTAGTGCACCCCCAGTAGTAGATGCGTCCATATGCATAATTCCGCCCTAGTAGTAGTAGCGTCCTTATACGTAATGCCCCCCCAGTTGTAGTAGCGTCCTTATACGTAGTGCACCCCCAGTAGTAGTAGCATCCTTATACATAATGCCCCCCCAGTAGTAGTAGCATCCTTATGCGTAATGTCCCCCCAGTAGTAGTAGCGTCCTTATACGTAATGCCCCCCCAGTAGTAGTAGCATCCTTATACATAATGCACCCCCAGTAGTAGTAGCATCCTTATGCGTAATGCCCCCTCCAGTAGTAGTAGCATCCTTATACGTAGTGCACCCCCAGTAGTAGAAGCGTCCTTATACGTAATTCCCCCTAGTAGTAGTAGCGTACTTATACGTAATGCCCCCCCAGTTGTAGTAGCGTCCTTATAAGTAGTGCACCCCCAGTAGTAGAAGCTTCCTTATACGTAATTCCCCCTAGTAGTAGTAGCGTCCTTATACGTAATGCCCCCTCCAGTTGTAGTAGCGTCCTTATAAGTAGTGCACCCCCAGTAGTAGATGCGTCCATATGCATAATTCCGCCCTAGTAGTAGTAGCGTCCTTATACGTAATGCCCCCCCAGTTGTAGTAGCGTCCTTATACGTAGTGCACCCCCAGTAGTAGTAGCATCCTTATACATAATGCCCCCCCCAGTAGTAGCATCCTTATACGTAATGCCCTCCCCCAGTAGTAGTATTGTTATACGTAATGCCCCCCAGTAATACTAGCGTCCTATACTTAATGCCCGCAAGTAGTAGTATCGTCCTTATACGTAATGACCCCCCAGTAATACTAGCGTCCTATACTTAATGCCCGCAGTAGTAGTATCGTCCTTATACATAATGACCCCCCAGTAGTAGCGTTGTTACACGCAATGGCCCCCATTAGTAGCGTCGTTACACGTAATGCCCCCCCCTGTAGTAGTAGCAGCATCCTTAAAGCACACATAAACGCACACAGACATACCACACACACACACACACACACACACACACACACACACACACAGACACAATACACACACACACACACACATTTCCCTCTCACATTTCACTTACCTAAGCCAGTCTCCCTACACTACAGCAGCCTGGTCCGTGTAGCCCCGCCCCCTTCTGGCCCATTTAGCCCCGCCCCTTCCGCCACACTTAGCTCCGCCCCTTCGGTCCCGTGCACAGCGCTGTCCTGTCACACAGGTGATGGGAGGGGAGGGAGGAGGATTTTCATGCTGCAGGTGCCGCAGCCAGTGCCTGTCATACAGTGACAGGCACAGCAGCAGCAGCAGGGGCACAGGACGGCGCAGCAGGGAAGAAATGCAGAGCAGGGGGAGCGCCTCTCCGTCCCAGTGCCTCCCTGCACTGCATCCCTTCGCTGAGCGGGTAGCGCCGGGCCTATGTAGACACACTTTGTTTAATGCACAAAGTTATATAAAATATTGGCTAAACTGACCTTCAAGCTGTGTGTATAAGGTGTATATGAAACATAAATGCATTCTGTGCATAGACTTGGGTCCCATCACCATGATATCTCATTGTGGTATGCAATTATTCCAAAATAGGGAAAAATCCGATATCCAAAATACCTCTGGTCCCAAGCATTTTGGATAAGGGATACTCAACCTGTACACATATATATATATATATATATATATATATATATATATATATATATATTTACACACTAAAAAATACTCCCCCACCCACTGCGCTGATATAGATTTTAATGTGATATTAGGGCTGCCTCTCTCACTGGGTTCCCTGTTAGCCAGAGCCAAAATCACACACCTTACACCAAAAATGAGTTGGCGCAACACGGATTCAGTGAAATTAAACCACTATAGTATTGGTTAATTGTGGCTCACTTATATCACACCTGCTGTATCACACCCGTATTTACTGCTCTGTCTGTTTGCAGTGCTGAAATATCTGTTTTCTGTTATGCAGTAAGAATCACTCACAGATGTCTCAATTATGTCCCCAATGTGAGCTGTGCAGCTGAAGTCTTCCCCTTCAACTGGCAGCTGAGTAGGATTGGAGGATCACTGATCACTGCCCAGCCGCTCTCCTGGCAACAGCCACCTCCTCCTCACTGCCAGCCATTCCCCTTTCATTAGTGCCAACTTACAGACTCTCTATGCCAGACAGTCACTGAAGGATGCCATTGACCTACGGTCACAATACAGACAGGGTCGAAATACAGACATTTAACATGTCAACAGGTCAAAAAGTCAACATGTTTTTCATGATTTTTTCATTGAAATCGACTTGTTCATACTTTTCCATCCCAGCAGACCTGGAGGGGGGAATTTAATAGTGTGCCGAGCGCAGGTAGCCATGCGAGGGGACGCGGCACACTTATACAGTGTCCATGTCGACCTATGTCAACATACACACACAAAAAAACAATGAAAAACTTGTGTCGACTTTTTGACCTATCGACATGGCGGTATTTTGACCTTGTCAGTTTTTTAAAGTCGTATTTTGACATTGTCTGTATTTTGACCTTTCTGGATTTTGACCGTCGGTCAATTGGTGTCGGGATTTTGATCGTCGGGATTTCGATTGTAGGTATTTCATACTAAACCCGTCACTGCAGTGCCTCCTCTTCAAGGCAATCTCTGCTGCTGGGGTACTGCTTTAGTGCTCTGCCATGACCACAGTCCTGCTCCACCCAAAAAAAAATGTAAACCGCTTCTCTCCCACTCCTTTAATAACTGTCTGCTTGCAATGGCTCCTTCCTGCTGCCAACTTGCAGCAGCTCCCTAGTACAGTTTATTGCAGTCCAGGCTGACAAACCTTTCTAAGCAGTTTTATATGTACTAATGCTGGTCTGCCCGCTTTTTAAAGCGGAGGGTATTGCCATCTTTTTATGGCGATACCCTATAGAAGCGTATGAGTTTCTTTCTTACCGCATCCCACCACCCCCGCTGTTAAGTGTCACTCACGCCGACTCCCCCCCCTCCCCTATACCTGTATTATGGCAGCTCCTGTCGCAGTCCCGGGTCACTGCCTCCTCCTTCCCCAGCAACACAGACATCTTTTTGTCCGGCTGCAAGGAGGAAGAGGAGGAGCACAGGACTGACTGCCAACGTCACCTTCTGAGGCTGGGAGATGACAGAGACCTTCAGAGTCATTGCATTGCGATACTAATTGCATATGTTAGTACATATGCCATTAGCATAGCTGCGATGGCAGGTGATGGCCCCCGATGCATATTAGTACTTCCCGCTGTAAATGTGAAACTTTCCATTTAATTTTTTACATTAAAATTCACTTTAATACAGAGTAGTTATGCACTGTGGGCCTAATTCAGCATGGATCGCCATTCAGAGAAATTACAGTTGTCTGCGAGTAGTAAGGCGCCACCCTGACATGAAGAAAAAATGCCCTGTGCAAAATTGCGAATGCATTACAGATCGCTATCCACTCGCAGATGCATACGCAATTCCTGGAACATCGAAGAAACTTTGCCGTCTGAGCAAATGTGAAGAGGTATAAGGTTGACACTAATCTGTGACTGAGATGGCCTGGAAGTGGTCTGCGCTGATGTCAGAGACCCCCTCCATAAATGCCTGGCCACGCCTGTTTTTTCTGACACACCCAGAAAACGGCAGATTTCCGCCCAGAAACGCGAATTCCTGTCAGTCAAACAGCGGCTACATTGCAATTATGATCTATATGCAATTTCTTTCACTATTACCCCTCAGGCATGAGCAGTCATGCGATAATCGCTCATTTGCGATTTCTCTGAATAGTGATCCATGCTGAATTAGGCCCTGTAACCCTTTTATACTGGTACCTTGTCCTGGCAGGGTATCACGTATGTAAGAACTGATTGGTAGCAGTCCCTGCAATGAGCTGTCCTTGACAAGTATAATAGCAACAAATTAGGGGAGAGATTTATCAAAGGATGAAGTGAGATAAAGTGGAGAGAGATAAAACAAAATTACAGCTACTGTCATTTTTTAAACATTGGGACACATTCATCAATGAGCGATAAAACTTACTGTGAATGCTAAAACTTGTTGCTTATGATAAATGGTGCTCCAGGCAATCAGCTCCCAACTGTCATTTTTCAAACACATGACAGTTAGGAGTTGAGCACCATTTATCATACGCCACCATTTATCATATGCAACGAGATTCATCCGTCAAGTTTATCACTCAATAAATGAGCAACATAGCCTGAAAAATTAAAGTTAGGAACTGATTGCTTGGTACCTTATCTCTATTTTTTCTCTCTCCAAGCTATTATAAATATTTCCCTAGATTTGCTGGCCAGAACTTTCTTTAACTTCAGCCTGCGGACCTTAAAGAAAACTTATTTTTTTTTTTATATGTACAGCATGTGTTATACTGCAATGTATACTGACAGTAATTAGTGTACTGCATTCCCCCTTTGCCCCGTCTACTGAAAGCTTGTGCTTTTTGTAACAATTGGCTGCGATAGATGACACAAATCTGCAATAGATAGATAGATAGATAGATAGATAGATAGATAGATAGATAGATAGATAGATAGAAAGAAATATTATATATATATATATATATATATATATATATATATATATAAAAACAGATCTGAGGGTGCTTGCATGTATGGTACTGTTCAAATATACATGAAGTAAAGTGTATTAATAAAAATATGGAATAAAACACATAGTACGTCTTGATTTTACAGATGACGTCTTCAGATATACCTGTTTTTACATTCAGTTTTTTTGTGTATTTCTTTGTTGAAACAAAACAATACAGACGTAGAAGAATGACCCAGCACGTTTCGTCCCTATCGGGACTTCATCAGGGGTACTTTATCTATACAGAAAAATAAAATAAAACAACTAAATACATGAACAATACCAAACTGTACATCATTTATATGATTCTTTAAAACCATACATACCGAAATGCTCAAACATTGATATGAAGTAAATCTGCTGAAATGTTTAAACCTCTCTATATATAAAATCACGTATACTTCTTTTGTTTTAGACTCTTAATTTAAGTCTAAATGAGTAAACTCCACAAACTGTACTCTGTATAAACCCAATTACTTGCCATCAAAATATGTGTTGTTAATTGATGAGCTGCATTGTATACATTGATTGGTCTTAAGCACTGGAACTGATGAATAGAGCCACTTGCACAGTGGTAAAGAAATCAATAGAGTGATGAAATGCGTCAGAATGAGTTAAATTAAACTCTTCCCTGAGTTTGAGAATATGTGGACCTATAGCTGGAATCTAGATTACCACTTTGCATGAGTTTGCCAACAAAAACAAACAAGGTTTTCCTCCATACAGTATTTAACAGCAATGTGTGAATCTGCATATAGTGCAAGGTTCCACCATATTGATTGAAACTCCCCATTAGACTCTGTGTTTTATTGAATTACTGTGCAATATATAGTAGAGATGAGTGGGGTGCTCTGTACCAGTTATAGCTAAATAATATATAATTTAGAAAACAAAAAATATATATTTTGGTACTAAACCCCAGTGTACTATACTATTATTTTTCTGTGACACTGCCAGTCAGACTGCAGTGTATAATCATACACGTATTGAATTTGTGACACTGTAGGTGAAATTAAACTGCATTGTTGGATTACTATTTCTGACTCACAAACATATTGTGTGACACTGTAGGTGAAAGTGAACCGCAGCGTTATTTCTGACTCATACACATATTGTGTGACACTGTAGGTGAAATCAAATCACAGTGTTTGAGTACTATTTCTGATTCATACACGTATTGTGTGACACTGTAGGTGAAATTAAACCGTAGTGTTATATTACTATTTCTAACTCATACACATATTGTTGTATGACACTGTAGGTGAAATTAAACTGCAGTGATATATATATTCTGACTCATACACATATTGCGTGACACTGTAGCTGGTACATTTTTTTAATAAATTGAGGTGTGTGCTGTACCACACTTCATTGATTTGTTGATAGATATGGGGGATGAACAATTGAGAGGAGAGTAGAAAACACATACTAGTGCTGCAGGTGATGCCACCAGTTATGATGATACAAGTCCATCAACGTCCCATGGGCATAGAGGGCTTAAATCATGGCATGTAAAATTAAATAAGAAATTTAATTTTACATTTGTAATGAATAAAACATCAAAAGGAAGGATAGCTGCAAAGAAACATGAAAGTGGCAAGGAAAGACTGAAGTCTTGGCCTTTAAGTGGTGGTTCTCCATCTGTCAGTGAGGCATCTTCTTCTGCATCTCATGATGATGCAAGAACTTTTCATCCAGAGTTTAGAAGAAGTGTCAAAAAAAAAAAAAACAAACAATAAAGCAGTAGAACAAACTGCATTCAGAACCATCACACATTTCTGAGGAATGTTTATGGGTGTCCATGTCAACTATGTGTGAGTCTGACATTTCTCACACTGTCCTCATAGAGAAGCCTCTTTTCACTTGGGTGTGGAGTTATTTTTACCCATATCCTGACAGTGTTTGTGAAGGCATCTACTCCATTTGTGAGGCCAAAGTTAGTAGCGGTAGGGACATTAGCCATCTATGCACACCCTCCATGTTACGTCATTTGTGGCGAGTTCATAAAATTTATTGTACAAGATTATAATGTAACACCCTCATCATCAACCTCCTCATTAGTGATCAGAGGTAGTCCTTACAAAAATTATTTTGCGGGGGCTCAAACAAAACAAGCACTTCAGCCACAAAAATGTCAGTCCATGTGGCTGAAGTGCTTGGTTTGTTAATCTATGCATGTCCTTTTTAATATCCAACATAAGGGTGGAAGGGAGGGCCCAAGTACAATTCCATCTTGTAATACTTTTAATTTCTGCACTGCCATTTGGCAATGTTGCATACAGATGGAGCCGCACTCATCTAGTGCAGCTCCATTGCAAACATGCACTCCCAGTGGGACTAGGCGATCCAGTGCATAGCCCCGCTACTGTAGTGCACAGAGACACTCCCATTGTAGTGAATGGGGCGCATGCACATCACTGATGTGCACATGGCCCAGACGCTGCAATAGCCGCACCTAGGCGGGCGCACCCAGGAACAGACGGAGCCTTGTGGTTAGTAACCAGCTGGCTCGTTGCAGCCATTGGCCTAAAATGGATGAAAACAATATTGTGAGCTGTGAAGTGGTCAAAATTGACTGTAAATCACTGGAAATTAATGTAATTGAGATTAATAATACTGTAGGAACAAAAACAGGCCCTCATTATGTGATGTTAGCTGTTTTTATGACTTTTTTTTAATGAGTGAGATACAGATCCAACACCAAAACCAAAACACGGGGGTCAGTGCACATCTCTAGTATATAGTCAATGGGTAGTTGAAATTTTCTTTTGTTTAGTATAAAAGAATCACTAGAGTTTTATTTTACTGAAGGACTTGTTGTAGAAATGCAAAACTGTTTGAGCACAAAGACTGTATTTCAGGTTTGGATTATATTACCTCCAGCTAGTGTAATATGGAAATAAGGGTGAGAGTTGTGCTGACATGCAAAGCAGCACCAGCAATCAGCATTGTCTAGACATTGGGCCTGATTAATAGGTGTACACAAGAGAGATCACTGCTGCAGCTTTAGCTGTATCAGGATCTGTGGCATATGCAAATTTTGTAAAGATTATGCCCAGCGGTGCTTTTCTGATCCACTGTCTGTGCCTGAAGAAACATGCAGCATCAGATCATAATTGTGCACGTCGGTTGGCTAGCCCATCAGATGTCTGGGAAACCCTAGATTTCATAAACTGCCAAAATATACCTGTCTAAGCGAGAAAATTGCATCAGAAGGCCTTGCGCAAGCAGGTGAAGTTTCTGAGTACCCAGAAACCCTCTCTGATGGACCAAACTTACTTAGCTGTGGTCCCAGTAATGATAAAAGTGCCCCTGCCCAGACCCGACATCAATGACTTCCAGCTATGGCATAGTATTCAGTCAGTATAAGCCTGTGTTTGTGTATAAATGTAAGTATGTATCCTATGTGTGTACAGTACAGTATATGTTCCATGTGTGTGTACATGTATGTGTGTCAGTGTGTATATATATGTATTTTTTGTGTGTGTGTATACTGTATGTACTATGTGTGTCTACAGTGTATATGTGTACATGTGTGTATGTGTCCTATGTAATGTGCATGTGTGCATACATATTGTGGCAGGGAGGTCATCATGCAACAAGTCAAGGCAATACTCGCCACCTGACTAACTGAGTGTTGGTTGGTTGTCAGGTCCAGTTTAGGTTTTTCAGTGTGATGAGGTCAACTAAGCGATCAGCTGCACCTGTAAGCTGGGATAAAGCTTTGCTGCGATAGGCCGGCGTGGTGGATAGCATCAGGCTGGCAGGGACTGGAAGGTTCACAGATCTTATGCATGTCAACTGTGAGTCAGAGTGACAAACCTATTGCTGTAATACCAGACGTGTTACGTGCTGTGCAGAGGCTGCTAAGTAGAGATGTGCGGCGGACACTTTTCTGGTTGTGTTTTGGTTTTGGATCTGGATCTCCGTTCGTGTTTTGGATATGAATTGGTTTTGCCAAAACCACTCTTTTGGGTTTTGGGTTTGGATCTGGATGTTTTTTGAAAAAAAACATAAAAACAGCTAAATCACAGAATTTGGGGGTAATTTTGATCCTACGGTATTATTAAACTCAATAACATTCAGGTCCACTCATTTCCAGTCTATACTGAACACCTCACAATATTGTTTTTAGGCCAGAAGGTTGCACCTAGGTAGCTGGATGACTAAGCTAAGCGACACAAGTGGGCGGCACAAACACCTGGCCCATCTAGGAGTGGCACTGCAGTGGCAGACAGGATGGCAGTTTTCAAAAAGGGCCCCAAAGAGCACATAATGCAAAGAAAAAAAAGAGACGCAAGATGGAATTGTCCTTGGGCCCTTCCACCCGCCCTTATGTTGTTTAAACAGAACATGCACAGTTTAATAAACCCATCATTTCAGCGATAGGTGGTTCCCCTGAATAAAGCTTGCCAAGTTCTCCGAATCATAGCTAGCTACAAACCTACCACCTCCATATTTGATGACTTTTTTCACATTATGAGAAGAGGCATGAGGAAGAGGACAGTGTCAAGAAGGTGATTAAAAATTAGAGAGGCACACGCAATCAGGAACAACACACAGGCTTTCACCTCCACTCCTAAATTGGTGTGGAATGGAAAGATATTCAATCAAGCAAATATATAATTACCACATTACTGGACAAACTGAAAAACTAGGGGCTAAAGCCTCCAAATTTGTACCCCCTTCTCCATTTTCAGGAATTAAGATAATCTCGGATTTAATTCTGGGATGCAAATAACTGGTGTATACAAGAGGATCAAGATTGGATATTTTCCCCTCCACGGAGTCTGGAGACATACAGTATTTTGTGAAAATCTCATGAGTTTCTTTTTTCCATATTTTTAATGCATTTTTATTTACATATTTTGTGGCAGATTCCTTATTTTCATTTTTCACAGCACCCAGTTACACACATGTGAGCATACCTGTCTGTCTTGTTTATTTTATTCATGTTTTATTTTTAAATAAAACAGGCCATTAGATGTTTTAGCAGCCCTTCCTGAGCCCCCACAGCAGCCCCGGATGAGGCAAGTTGAGTTCGGGTGGGTTCGGTACAGTACTAAGCAGGACTGTGCAGTGAATTTTTTGTTATTGAGCCCCTGCCCTAGTGGAGCTTACCACTCTACAGTCGAAAATAATTTCATACTATAAGTAGGACTGTTGGAGGAAGCAATGCTAACCTCTGTGCCCACAGTATGCCTCAGCCTGGCAACCCAGACATCTTTCTGGCTTTAAGCCACCATGAGACTCCATACTGGGCCTTATTCAGTAACTGTTTGTGCCTCACAGGGGCTCCTGGCCCATCTAGTGCTGCAGTGCAATGGAAAGCTGATGCAATGCAAGATCACTGAAACTCTATTCTTTTAACACCGCAAGGTCTTGCGATAACCATACGCAGCCCTTAGGAAAAGAACCCTGTACAACAAATGCGCATCTTGTAAATAAATAATCCCAAAATCTGGAACATTAATAATAAATCAAAATTAAGGTTGACTAATTGGAGCCATTCATTTGAGTGAGTCCTTAACATGAAATAAATGAGAAGAACCTCTCTCTAATGCTCCGGCAGAAAATATCTCTTTTACCTCTCCGGTAGTTGCGCTGGATTATGATTCTGTCTCTTCTGAGTCTGACTGACTTTGGCCACAAATGTGGTCTCATTGGACAACACTTCGTCAAAATTGCAATTTCCATTTCCACCTTTGCGACTATGGGCCTAATTCAGACTTGATCGCTGGGCAGTGATTTTGCAGCCTTGTTATCAGATAGTCGCCGCCACTTTAGCAGTGTATTTTAGCTGTGCAAGTGTGCGAACGCATGTATAGCAGAGCTGCACAAACTGATTTTGTGCAGTCTCTGTGCAGCCCAGGACTTACTTAGCCGATGCGATCACTTCAGCCTGTCCATTACCGGAACTGACGTCAGACACCCTTCCTTCCAATGCTTGGACACGCCTGCACTTTTCCAGACACTCCCTGAAAACGGTCAGTTGCCACTTAAAAAGGCCCTCTTCCTGTCAGTCCCCTTGTGATCTAAGTACAAAAGATGTATGTATAGGAGGTATAATTCAGGTGCCCTCGCATACACACAAATGTAGTATACAAACACGCTTCTCCGGCGGCACTTAATGAAGACAGTAATCGGCTGGATATGACCAACGTTTCAATGCTTTATCTTGAGCATTTTCATCAGGGTGCAGAACAAACAGGTAACAAACATAATACTTACATAAATACCCTCGGATCGTCCATGCCACCACTCGCCGCTGGATCCAGTGCTGAAGAATGACTTTACCGGACTGCGACGTGCAGTGGCACGGAGGATGCTTGTTACCTAGGAAACCAACAAAAATAAACAAACATAAGCATAAAGTCCCAATAAGGCAACCCACACAACAGGAGCAGCTACAGTTATTGCAGTGAATGTAGACATAAACAGTAGGTAAGTATAAAATATAATTATAGCTAGAAGCAATATGGCGATGCAATGCAAAGCCATATTATTAAAATAGGCAAACCTCTGCCGATGTTGCATGAAAAAAATTACCCACGGAGGTATTACGATAGCTATGTTGTCGTCAGGGAGAAATATAAAAGGGAAGCATACAAAAATAAAGTAAAATGGAAAAAGTCCAAACGAACCAAGTGCCATAATTACTGTGGTCAATGGGTGATATAACGGGATAAAAGTAAACATAGCTGGGAGTGCAGTGCAGCCAGAGCCGGCCAGAGCCTAATTTTTTTGGTAAGCGAATATAGATTTTGGCGCCCCTCACTTTGAATATGTGGGAGGAGCTACAACAGGGGTTGGTCATCAATTGGTGCATAAACCTGTAAATTGTGAAAGCTTGGGCTGTGAGGGTGGGTGTTATTAGAACATGTCAATCAATCATAATATATAGAACTATACAAATACAGAAATATACATTAGTAAGTAATATTTATTAGGAGATAAAACTGCTGTATATTTGTTATGCACACCAGTGCCTGCAGAAAAGTACTGGTGTCAGAACTGTTATGCACTCCAGTGTCTGCAGGAATGTACTGGTGTTTGAACTGTTATGCAAAACAAATGGACTCACAGACAAACTGGGGAATATGACATAACGTACACAGAAGGTAATAGGGTAACAAAATACACACAAAGTGAACAGAGAAGCCCAGAGGCTAAGGAACTGGGTATCTCCCTTGTATTAGAACTGCACAGATGGAAAAAGCAAGATGTTGTGTTTTAATACATAGAGAACCCGAAATGCTGTTGCTAAGGGCAACAGCAAAACCCTAAAGGGTTACCAACGGGTGTGGCAGTAAACTCCTTGGTCAGAGATGGAATGATAGACACAAGGAGAGTCTCCACAATCCTATTTCTCACTTGCAGTGCACAGGTTTTAGCTTACTGCCACTAAACTGACCCCTGACACCTAGCACAGTGAGACAGGATTAGACAGGCAAGTCTTAGAATACAGCCGCAAACTTGCTAAGTTCACAGAGTAGTAACAGAACCCCAGCAAGCTAAACGACTGACTCCAGTCTTACTGCTAGGTCTGGATTGGCAGAGTGTAATACCAAATCCCCAGGCCTATTTGCAGTAAGCAACAAACAAATACAAAGCTACACAGTACTGGCTAACTTTCATGAACTGACTAACCAACAAAGATTCAGCAGCATCTGCTTACCCTGAAAAGAGGCCTTATAAAGCAGGTGCTGTCCACGCCCCACTCAGACCTCACAGACTGTGAGCACAAAAACCAGCACCGGTAGCACTTGTCTCCCGGTTGCCATGACGACGTGGCAGCACAGGGCAGGAGACCCTAACAGTACCCCCCCTCTGACGAGGGGTCAAAGAACCCCTACCACCGGGTTTATCGGGGAACTGCGAGAAGAAAGAGCGTATCAGTCTGGGGGCATGAAGATCACAACTGCGCACCCACGACCGCTCCTCCGGGCCATACCCCTTCCAGTGCACCAAAAATAACAGCCGACCCCGAACCACCTTTGAGTCAAGAATCCTTTCAACAACAAACTCCCTCTGGCCACGTATCAGAAGAGGGGAAGGTCTTCCACTGGAAGAAGGATTACTAATCGCCCGTTTTAAAAGGGAACAATGAAATGTTTTATTGATACCCAAAGAACGGGGCAGATCTAACTGAAATGCCACCGGATTGATAACCCTGGTGATCTTATAAGGGCCGATGAACCGGGGCCCTAACTTATGAGATGGCTGTCTCAACTTCAAATTCTTGGTAGACAACCAGACGAAGTCTCCTAATTTGAAGCTGCAGGGTCTTTTCCGCTTATCAAAAACCCTTTTGGTCACTAATGACACAGACACAAGGGCTTTCTTCACTTTCCGCCAAATACCTCTAAGGACCGAAACCACAGAGGAACCACCAGGCGTGGAGTCCAGGGGGTCAAAAGAATTGGCCTTAGGATGATGCCCATACACACAAAGGAAGGGAGAGATCCCTGTAGCAGAGTGAGCCGCGTTGTTATAGGCAAACTCCGCCATGGACAGATGAGCAACCCAGTCAGTCTGACACTTGGAGACATAACACCTGAGGAACTGCTCCAAGGACTGGTTCACCCTTTCAGTCTGCCCATTAGACTGCGGATGGTAGCCTGACGACAAGCTGACAGAAATCTGGAGATCGGAACAAAATGCCCTCCAGAATTTGGCCACAAACTGGGATCCGCGGTCAGAGACCACATCAAGTGGCAACCCGTGGAGACGCACAACATGCAGCATAAATAATTCAGACAGGCGTCTGGCTGATGGCAGCCCAACCAGTGGAACGAAGTGCGCCATCTTCGAAAACCTGTCAACGACAACCCAGATGGCTGTCATCCCCGAGGATTTGGGCAAGTCCACCACAAAATCCATTGAAATGTGGGTCCATGGCTTAGATGGGATAGAGAGTGGATGTAATGGGCCAACAGGAACCCCTCTAGGAGTCTTATTTCGGGCACAGATGTCACATGCCCGAACCCACTGATCCACATCCTTAGCCACCGAGGGCCACCACACCGCCCTAGATAGCAACTCCCGAGTTCTGGCAATACCCGGGTGACCTGCCGACTTCTTGGCATGGAATTCCAGGAACACTCGCTGTCTTAACCTAGGAGGCACAAACAAAAGACCTACCGGAAGGTCTGGAGGAGCCTGCTCCTGTGCTCTAAGGACTAATGATAAGAGGTCCTGGGTAATGCCCACTTTAATACATGATGGGGAAACAATGGGCAACGGCTCCTCGGTGGTCTCCTGGATTGGAGCAAAACTCCGCGAGAGCGCATCAGCCTTGATGTTTTTTGACCCAGGGCGATATGTTATCAAAAAATTAAAGCGAGCAAAAAACAAAGCCCATCGTGCCTGCCTGGCATTGAGACGCTTCGCTGACTCTAAATATGCCAGATTCTTATGGTCAGTGAGAATTGAGACCACAAACTTAGCCCCCTCAAGCCAGTGTCTCCACTCCTCGAGTGCATCCTTAATAGCCAACAATTCCCGGTTACCTACGTCATAATTCATCTCGGCAGGCGAAAATTTACGGGAAAAGTAAGCACAGGGATGAAGGCGATTATCAGACACTCCCATCTGAGAAAGCACTGCCCCAATACCCATCTCAGAGGCATCCACCTCCACCACAAAAGGACGCTCTGGATCTGGGTGTCGCAGCACCTTGGCCGAAACAAATGCCCTTTTGAGACGGGCAAAAGCCGCTTTAGCCTCACAAGACCAGTGAGCAACATCCGCCCCTTTCTTAGTGAGTGCCACCAAGGGCGCCACTATAGACGAAAATCCAGCGATAAATCGTCTATAAAAATTCGCAAAGCCCAGGAAACGCTGAAGCGCCTTCAAACTAGTGGGCTGCACCCAATCCAGGACTGCCTGTACCTTGGAACCCTCCATTTGGAAACCTTCTGGGGAGATAATATATCCTAGAAATGCGATTTGCTGAACTTCAAATTCGCACTTCTCCAGCTTCGCCCCAAGCCAGTGGTCTCTGAGTTTCTGGAGGACTAAGCGTTCATGCTTCCGATGTTCCTCCAGGGAATGGGAGAAGATTAGGATGTCATCTAAGTATACAACTAAGAATCTATCCAAATATTCCCTGAGCACATCATTCATGAAATCCTGGAAGACTGCCGGGGCATTACAGAGCCCAAAAGGCATCACCAAATATTCATAATGCCCTGAGTGGGTATTAAAGGCAGTCTTCCATTCATCCCCCTCTCTTATTCGGATTAGATTGTACGCACCGCGTAGGTCAATCTTAGAAAAAATGGTGGCAGTACGAAGCTGGTCAAACAAGACCGAAATGAGAGGCAGTGGGTATGAGTTTTTAATCGTGATACGGTTCAATTCCCTGAAGTCGATGCAGGGTCGCAACGAACCGTCCTTTTTACCCACGAAGAAGAACCCCGACCCAACTGGAGACTGTGAAGGTCTGATAAATCCCTTAGCCAAGTTCTCCTGAATGTACTCTGCCATAGCCTGAGTCTCAGGACGTGACAGGGAGTACAACCTGCTCTTGGGAAGCTTAGCATTTGGCAACAAATCAATGGCACAGTCATAGGGGCGATGGGGAGGTAGTACCTCTGCAACTTTTTTGGAGAACACGTCCGCAAAATCTGCATAACACCCTGGCAATCCTGGCAAACTTAGCTGCGAGAGCCTGACTGGAAGGCTCAAGCAACTCCTGAAACAATCAGTACCCCAACTAAGAATCTCCCCAGAGACCCAGTCAAATTGAGGATTGTGGGCCCTTAACCAGGGTAACCCCAACACCAATGGGGCAAAAGTACAGACAGTCACATAAAAGGACAATTTTTCAGAGTGTGTGGCTCCAATAAACAAAGAAATCTGGCTAGTGCAAGAGGTAATTTTACCTTGGGATAATGGTTCCCCGTTTAACCCACAAATCTCAATTTCCGATGCCAAGGGTACTAAGGGAACAGAGTGTTTCAGGGCGAATTGGCGGTCCATAAAAACCCCGTCGGCCCCACTGTCCACAAAGGCCTCAGTCTTGACAGTTTGACCGAGGATCTTCAAGGTCACCGGAATGATAAAAGTCTTCTTGGGAAATTCTGACTTCTGGCCTGACAGGATATTTCCCATCACCCTCAGGCCCTGAAGTTTTCCGGCTTTTCTGGGCATGATACTACCACATGACCTTTATTCCCACAGTACAAACACAACCCCTGCTGTCTCCTCCGCGTCTTCTCACGCGAGGAGAGGCGGGTAGCCCCAATCTGCATAGGCTCCTCAGAAAATTCCTCAGAGTCTGAGGTTCCCTTGGGAAGGAAGGAAATCTCAGTCTCCCTTTCAAGCCTACGCTCTCTCAGCCGTCTATCCACCCGGATGGATAACTGCATGAGCTGATCCAAGCTATCAGGCAAGGGATATTGTACCAGTTGGTCCTTTATCTGGTTAGAAAGACCTCTTCGGTACTGGTGTCTCAGGGCTGGGTCATTCCACTGGGTATCATGGGCCAACCTCCGAAACTCCGTACAGTAAACCTCAACTGGCCTTCGCCCTTGCTTAAGGATCGAAATCTGAGCCTCGGCTGAGGCCGTCTTGTCAGGGTCATCATACAACATGCCCAGTGCCGTAAAAAAAGCATCAACACTTTTAAGCGACGGACAGTCAGGCTGCAACCCATATGCCCAGACCTGTGGGTCTCCTTGTAGCAAGGAAATCACTATGCCCACCCGCTGAATCTCCGACCCAGAAGACTGAGGCCTAAGCCGGAAGTATAGCTTGCAGCTCTCCTTGAAACAAAAGAACTGCGAGCGATCTCCAGAAAAACGATCCGGGAGATTTACTTTCGGCTCCTTAACCCCTGCAGGTGCTGCTGCTGCGGGAGCTCCACCAGCAGCCTGGGAGGTGTGCATTTTAATGGACAAATCATTAAATTGTCGAGTCAGGACCTGCACCTGATCGACCACCTGTTGCAACGTATTTTGAGGGGTATGCTCCATATTCCCACAAAATTTCAACAGGAGTATTAGGCTGCTGAATATGTTATGCACACCAGTGCCTGCAGGAAAGTACTGGTGTCAGAACTGTTATGCACTCCAGTGTCTGCAGGAATGTACTGGTGTTTGAACTGTTATGCAAAACAAATGGACTCACAGACAAACTGGGGAATATGACATAACGTACACAGAAGGTAATAGGGTAACAAAATACACACAAAGTGAACAGAGAAGCCCAGAGGCTAAGGAACTGGGTATCTCCCTTGTATTAGAACTGCACAGATGGAAAAAGCAAGATGTTGTGTTTTAATACATAGAGAACCCGAAATGCTGTTGCTAAGGGCAACAGCAAAACCCTAAAGGGTTACCAACGGGTGTGGCAGTAAACTCCTTGGTCAGAGATGGAATGATAGACACAAGGAGAGTCTCCACAATCCTATTTCTCACTTGCAGTGCACAGGTTTTAGCTTACTGCCACTAAACTGACCCCTGACACCTAGCACAGTGAGACAGGATTAGACAGGCAAGTCTTAGAATACAGCCGCAAACTTGCTAAGTTCACAGAGTAGTAACAGAACCCCAGCAAGCTAAACGACTGACTCCAGTCTTACTGCTAGGTCTGGATTGGCAGAGTGTAATACCAAATCCCCAGGCCTATTTGCAGTAAGCAACAAACAAATACAAAGCTACACAGTACTGGCTAACTTTCATGAACTGACTAACCAACAAAGATTCAGCAGCATCTGCTTACCCTGAAAAGAGGCCTTATAAAGCAGGTGCTGTCCACGCCCCACTCAGACCTCACAGACTGTGAGCACAAAAACCAGCACCGGATCCCCTGCCGTGCACAGAGCCTATAACCACTGCACAGCAAAAGACCCGAACCGGAGTATCAGCTGCGCTCAGGTTACTCCACTAGCACTTGTCTCCCGGTTGCCATGACGACGTGGCAGCACAGGGCAGGAGACCCTAACAATATTCCCACAAAAAAACTGAACTATACTAAATATATAGGGAAGGCCACATTGAGTCTACACAAACACACACACACACACACACACACACACACACACACACACACACACACACACACACATATATGCCACTGACAAAGCCAGATCCACATAAAATACATTGCAATTGCCCACTGGTTTATATTTGTGCTGAGGGCTCAGGAAAGCCAAGAAAGGAGCGATGTGCAGCAGGTGCCAAACTGGGGCAAAAAAGCATATAGCTCCTCGCACAGACTCCTCTCCCGCAAAAGGAGAGAGAGAGGAGGAATAGGGAAAGATGAGACAGAGGAGGAATAGGGGAAACAAGAGAGTGAAAGGAAGAATATAAAGAGATGGAAGAGAGAGAAGGGAAATGGCGAGAGTAGGAATAGGGGGAGAAGGAGAGAGAGAGGAGGAATAGAGGGTCATGGCAGAGAGAGGGGGAGACGTGAGAAAAAGAGGAGGTATAGGGAGAAATGGGAAAGATGAGGAATACAGGGAAACAGGAGAAAGATAGTAGGAATTCTGAGGGATGAGAGAGAGAGGAGGAATATGGAGAGAGTAGATATAGAGGATACAGGAGATAGAGAGGGAAATGGTATAGAAAGAGATGGAATTGAGGGAGTCGGGAGAAAGCAGTGGAATAGAAGGAGATGGCATAGAGAGAGGTGGAATTAAGGGAGTCGGGAGAGAGAGGAGTAAAAGGGGGAGATGGCAGAGAGAGAGAGAGGAGGAACATGCAGAGAGGAGAAATAGGGGAGACAGGAGAGAGAGAGGAAGAATAGAGGGAGACGGCAGGGAGAGAGGAGGAATAGAGGGAGTCGGGAGAGAGAGGAGGAATAGGGGGAAATGGCAAAGAGAGAGGAGAAATAAGGGAAGACGGGTAAAAGAGAGAGGAGGAATAGAGGGAAATGGCAGAGAGAGACAGGTGGAAAGGAATGGGGGAAATGTCCACCAACACCTAGACCAGGGTTCACGGTCATGGGTGGTGGTAGAATAGGGAAAAGAAGGTTGTTTGAGTGAATCAAAATCAGAGATTAGGGGAAATATAGAAGAGAAGCATGTCAAAGGTAGTCACGTCCGGTCCATGCCTGACAGGGCAGATGAAGTTGTCGGAGGGAGTCAGGGATGGAGGGGGGTATATGGAGAATAAGATTGTCAGAGGGAGTTATGGTCAGGGATAGAAAGAGGGTGTATAGGGAAAATAAGGTTGTCTGAGGGAGTGATGGTCAGGGATGGGGGTATAGGGAAGATGAAGTTGTCAGAGTAAGTCAGTGATGAGAGGTATTGGAAAGATAAGGTTGTCGGACGAAGGCACGATCGGGGATGGGGAGGTTTAGGTAAGATAAGGTTGTCAGAGGGAGGAATGATCAGGATTGAGGTCGATAGGGAAAATAAGGATGTCAGAGGGAGTGAATGTAAGGGATGGGGGTAATAGGGAAGATTAAGTTTTCATTATGACAGTCAGAGCTCCTCCTATGAGTAATTACATCTATCTATGCAGCACCCTCAGATGATCAACTCCATATCCCCCCACAAATCAGTATGTCTCCCTCTCCTCCTCCCCATAACAAGCCGCCCCAGTTCTGCTAGTCCTTCTCCTCCATCATTCCTTCCCACCTGCTCCACTCTCTTTTAGTGCCTCTTCCAGCATGACAGCATGGGCAGGTCCTGCACAGCACCGTACCGCTCCAGGCAGGAACACACCAAGCAAAGTCTGGCCGCACACATTCAGGGCAGAGGGCCATTGCTGGGGGGATGAAAAAGGGCGGTGGAGACTCTGCACCATCTTTTGCCATAGTGGAGGTCGAGGAGGACAGGAGCTGTGTGTGAAGGGTAGGGAGGGAAGATGCGCACACAGGTCCGCAGTCAGGCAATGAAGTCCCGGGGTGATGGCTCAGTTGCGGAGGGGAACAGAGATGTTCAAAAGGACAATGGTATATGTCTATGAGAGAATTCTACCAGTACCACAGCTCCAGAGTTGAGGTAGGCAGCATCCTCTCAGTATGGCTGCCAAACCACACCCCCTCTGTCTCATGGCTGTTTGCGCCCTCTACTCAGTCCCATACCTGGCATAATGGTCAGGCAAGCTCTGAGTGCAGCATATGAGATGGTAACATAAATATACACACAGGCATTGCACTGCATGGGTGAGAGATACAATAAGTATCCACAACTAAATATACAAAACATTAATGAAGGAAAAATGTAACTAAAAATGAAAGCTTTCAAGAGTGTCACAAGAAGCAAGTCAGTCCTGCATGTTCATTGAGGCCCTTCGGGGCCAGTGTATCGAGGCGGTGTATCCACCTATTCTCCATTTAGAGTAAAAGCAGGGGCCGATTACCCCCATGGACAGGCATAGGTATATGTTTAATAATGCGGACGATTACCCCCACGGAAAGGTATAGGTATATGTTCAATTATGCTAGGCTATGTCTAGCCTCCATAAAGTGACATGCCACTGGTTGGTCGCTGTTTCCAGAAATGATGGCATTTCTGATCGACCACCAATGGGCTGTCATGCATTCTTTGAACGTGCACTCGGTTTTCCCGATGTAGTGTCATCCACACGGGCATTTGATTAAACATACAACAAATTTAGTGGTACATGTCACTCTTTGGTAGATTTTGAACTATTTGCCGGTGTAGGGATGATGGAAGGAGTCATCTGGAATCATATGGCTACAAGTGGCACAACTGATGCATGTGGATCGGGAGGCACTCGATATCCTGGCTGTCGGGATCCCAGCGCTTTGCATACCGGTGCCATGATCCCGACCTCTGGGATACCGACGACTATCCTCCCTCTTGGAGTGTTCACAACACTTTGGAGGGAGATTAAATAGCAAGGGGCTCTTTTGCACTTGCTACGCTTCCGGCATTCCAGCGGTCAGGATCCCGGCACCGGTATACTGGATGCCGAGATCCCGAGCATCGGTGATTCATAGTACACCCTCAGTAGCATCCTCAGTGGGCAGTATTAAGAAACATGTTACTTTGTTTAACCTTGGTGAAATTGCATTTGTCACTCTTGACTAAATAGTCCCTTAAATGACGTCCTCTTTGATTTTTTTTATCTTGTAGGGATTTCAAAGCAGGGTCAGTTGATACAATTGGCCAGTGTGATTTAATCATTTTAGATCTGGGCGAACTCAATGTAGAAAAGGAGTTGACCCAAAGTAACTTATAAACAGGTATAGATTTTTTTATTCTTGGATCCTCCTGTTAGATCTCGAGGTTGTTGAAGTACTTTATATTTTACTGTAGCAAGATTAGAGATGAGCGGGTTCGGTTTCTCTGAATCCGAACCCGCCAGAACTTCATGTTTTTTTTCACGGGTCCGAGCGACTCGGATCTTCCCGCCTTGCTCGGTTAACCCGAGCGCGCCCGAACGTCATCATGACGCTGTCGGATTCTCGCGAGGCTCGGATTCTATCGCGAGACTCGGATTCTATATAAGGAGCCGCGCGTCGCCGCCATTTTCACACGTGCATTGAGATTGATAGGGAGAGGACGTGGCTGGCGTCCTCTCCGTTTAGAATAGATTAGAGAGACACTTGATTTACTAATTTTGGGGAGCATTAGGAGTACTCAGTACAGTGCAGAGTTTTGCTGATAGTGACCACCAGTTTTATTTATAATCCGTTCTCTGCCTGAAAAAAGCGATACACAGCACACAGTGACTCAGTCACATACCATATCTGTGTGCACTGCTCAGGCTCAGGCCAGTGTGCTGCATCATCTATTATCTATATATAATATTATATATATCTGTTCGACTGCTCAGCTCACACAGCTTATAATTGTGGGGGAGACTGGGGAGCACTACTGCAGTGCCAGTTATAGGTTATAGCAGGAGCCAGGAGTACATAATATTATATTAAAACAGTGCACACTTTTGCTGCAGGAGTGCCACTGCCAGTGTGACTAGTGACCAGTGACCTGACCACCAGTATATATAATATTAGTAGTATACTATCTCTTTATCAACCAGTCTATATTAGCAGCAGACACAGTACAGTGCGGTAGTTCACGGCTGTGGCTACCTCTGTGTCGGCACTCGGCAGCCCGTCCATAATTGTATATACCACCTAACCGTGGTTTTTTTTTTCTTTCTTTATACATACATACTAGTTACGAGTATACTATCTCTTTATCAACCAGTCTATATATTAGCAGCAGACACAGTACAGTGCGGTAGTTCACGGCTGTGGCTACCTCTGTGTCGGCACTCGGCAGCCCGTCCATAATTGTATATACCACCTAACCGTGGTTTTTTTTTCTTTCTTTATACATACATACTAGTTACGAGTATACTGTCTCTTTATCAACCAGTCTATATATTAGCAGCAGACACAGTACAGTGCGGTAGTTCACGGCTTTGGCTACCTCTGTGTCGGCACTCGGCAGCCCGTCCATAATTGTATATACCACCTAACCGTGGTTTTTTTTTCTTTCTTTATACATACATACTAGTTACGAGTATACTATCTCTTTATCAACCAGTCTATATATTAGCAGCAGACACAGTACAGTGCGGTAGTTCACGGCTGTGGCTACCTCTGTGTCGGCACTCGGCAGCCCGTCCATAATTGTATATACCACCTAACCGTGGTTTTTTTTTCTTTCTTTATACATACATACTAGTTACGAGTATACTATCTCTTTATCAACCAGTCTATATATTAGCAGCAGACACAGTACAGTGCGGAAGTTCACGGCTGTGGCTACCTCTGTGTCGGCACTCGGCAGCCCGTCCATAATTGTATACTAGTATCCAATCCATCCATCTCCATTGTTTACCTGAGGTGCCTTTTAGTTGTGCCTATTAAAATATGGAGAACAAAAATGTTGAGGTTCCAAAATTAGGGAAAGATCAAGATCCACTTCCACCTCGTGCTGAAGCTGCTGCCACTAGTCATGGCCGAGACGATGAAATGCCAGCAACGTCGTCTGCCAAGGCCGATGCCCAATGGCATAGTACAGAGCATGTCAAAACCAAAACACCAAATATCAGTAAAAAAAGGACTCCAAAACCTAAAATAAAATTGTCGGAGGAGAAGCGTAAACTTGCCAATATGCCATTTACCACACGGAGTGGCAAGGAACGGCTGAGGCCCTGGCCTATGTTCATGGCTAGTGGTTCAGCTTCACATGAGGATGGAAGCACTCAGCCTCTCGCTAGAAAACTGAAAAGACTCAAGCTGGCAAAAGCACCGCAAAGAACTGTGCGTTCTTTGAAATCCCAAATCCACAAGGAGAGTCCAATTGTGTCGGTTGCGATGCCTGACCTTCCCAACACTGGACGTGAAGAGCATGCGCCTTCCACCATTTGCACGCCCCCTGCAAGTGCTGGAAGGAGCACCCGCAGTCCAGTTCCTGATAGTCAGATTGAAGATGTCAGTGTTGAAGTACACCAGGATGAGGAGGATATGAGTGTTGCTGGCGCTGGGGAGGAAATTGACCAGGAGGATTCTGATGGTGAGGTGGTTTGTTTAAGTCAGGCACCCGGGGAGACACCTGTTGTCCGTTGGAGGAATATGGCCGTTGACATGCCAGGTGAAAATACCAAAAAAATCAGCTCTTCGGTGTGGAGGTATTTCACCAGAAATGCGGACAACAGGTGTCAAGCCGTGTGTTCCCTTTGTCAAGCTGTAATAAGTAGGGGTAAGGACGTTAACCACCTCGGAACATCCTCCCTTATACGTCACCTGCAGCGCATTCATAATAAGTCAGTGACAAGTTCAAAAACTTTGGGTGACAGCGGAAGCAGTCCACTGACCAGTAAATCCCTTCCTCTTGTAACCAAGCTCACGCAAACCACCCCACCAACTCCCTCAGTGTCAATTTCCTCCTTCCCCAGGAATGCCAATAGTCCTGCAGGCCATGTCACTGGCAATTCTGACGAGTCCTCTCCTGCCTGGGATTCCTCCGATGCATCCTTGCGTGTAACGCCTACTGCTGCTGGCGCTGCTGTTGTTGCCGCAGGGAGTCGATGGTCATCCCAGAGGGGAAGTCGTAAGCCCACTTGTACTACTTCCAGTAAGCAATTGACTGTTCAACAGTCCTTTGCGAGGAAGATGAAATATCACAGCAGTCATCCTACTGCAAAGCGGATAACTGAGTCCTTGACAACTATGTTGGTGTTAGACGTGCGTCCGGTATCCGCCGTTAGTTCACAGGGAACTAGACAATTTATTGAGGCAGTGTGCCCCCGTTACCAAATACCATCTAGGTTCCACTTCTCTAGGCAGGCGATACCGAGAATGTACACGGACGTCAGAAAAAGACTCACCAGTGTCCTAAAAAATGCAGTTGTACCCAATGTCCACTTAACCACGGACATGTGGACAAGTGGAGCAGGGCAGGGTCAGGACTATATGACTGTGACAGCCCACTGGGTAGATGTATGGACTCCCGCCGCAAGAACAGCAGCGGCGGCACCAGTAGCAGCATCTCGCAAACGCCAACTCTTTCCTAGGCAGGCTACGCTTTGTATCACCGCTTTCCAGAATACGCACACAGCTGAAAACCTCTTACGGCAACTGAGGAAGATCATCGCGGAATGGCTTACCCCAATTGGACTCTCCTGTGGATTTGTGGCATCGGACAACGCCAGCAATATTGTGTGTGCATTAAATATGGGCAAATTCCAGCACGTCCCATGTTTTGCACATACCTTGAATTTGGTGGTGCAGAATTTTTTTAAAAACGGCAGGGGCGTGCAAGAGATGCTGTCGGTGGCCAGAAGAATTGCGGGACACTTTCGGCGTACAGGCACCACGTACAGAAGACTGGAGCACCACCAAAAACTACTGAACCTGCCCTGCCATCATCTGAAGCAAGAAGTGGTAACGAGGTGGAATTCAACCCTCTATATGCTTCAGAGGTTGGAGGAGCAGCAAAAGGCCATTCAAGCCTATACTATTGAGCACGATATAGTAGGTGGAATGCACCTGTCTCAAGTGCAGTGGAGAATGATTTCAACGTTGTGCAAGGTTCTGATGCCCTTTGAACTTGCCACACGTGAAGTCAGTTCAGACACTGCCAGCCTGAGTCAGGTCATTCCCCTCATCAGGCTTTTGCAGAAGAAGCTGGAGGCATTGAAGAAGGAGCTAAAAGGGAGCGATTCCGCTAGGCATGTGGGACTTGTGGATGCAGCCCTTAATTCGCTTAACAAGGATTCACGGGTGGTCAATCTGTTGAAATCAGAGCACTACATTTTGGCCACCGTGCTCGATCCTAGATTTAAAGCCTACCTTGGATCTCTCTTTCCGGCAGACACAGGTCTGCTGGGGTTGAAAGACCTGCTGGTGACAAAATTGTCAAGTCAAGCGGAACGCGACCTGTCAACATCTCCTCCTTCACATTCTCCCGCAACTGGGGGTGCGAGGAAAAGGCTCAGAATTCCGAGCCCACCTGCTGGCGGTGATGCAGGGCAGTCTGGAGCGACTGCTGATGCTGACATCTGGTCCGGACTGAAGGACCTGACAACGATTACGGACATGTTGTCTACTGTCACTGCATATGATTCTCTCAACATTGATAGAATGGTGGAGGATTATATGAGTGACCGCATCCAAGTAGGCACGTCACACAGTCCGTACTTATACTGGCAGGAAAAAGAGGCAATTTGGAGGCTCTTGCACAAACTGGCTTTATTCTACCTAAGTTGCCCTCCCACAAGTGTGTACTCCGAAAGAGTGTTTAGTGCCGCCGCTCACCTTGTCAGCAATCGGCGTACGAGGTTACATCCAGAAAATGTGGAGAAGATGATGTTCATTAAAATGAATTATAATCAATTCCTCCGCGGAGACATTGACCAGCAGCAATTGCCTCCACAAAGTACACAGGGAGCTGAGATGGTGGATTCCAGTGGGGACGAATTGATAATCTGTGAGGAGGGGGATGTACACGGTGATATATCGGAGGGTGAAGATGAGGTGGACATCTTGCCTCTGTAGAGCCAGTTTGTGCAAGGAGAGATTAATTGCTTCTTTTTTGGGGGGGGTCCAAACCAACCCGTCATATCAGTCACAGTCGTGTGGCAGACCCTGTCACTGAAATGATGGGTTGGTTAAAGTGTGCATGTCCTGTTTTGTTTATACAACATAAGGGTGGGTGGGAGGGCCCAAGGACAATTCCATCTTGCACCTCTTTTTTCTTTTCTTTTTCTTTGCATCATGTGCTGATTGGGGAGGGTTTTTTGGAAGGGACATCCTGCGTGACACTGCAGTGCCACTCCTAGATGGGCCCGGTGTTTGTGTCGGCCACTAGGGTCGCTAATCTTACTCACACAGTCAGCTACCTCATTGCGCCTCTTTTTTTCTTTGCGTCATGTGCTGTTTGGGGAGGGTTTTTTGGAAGGGACATCCTGCGTGACACTGCAGTGCCACTCCTAGATGGGCCCGGTGTTTGTGTCGGCCACTAGGGTCGCTAATCTTACTCACACAGTCAGCTACCTCATTGCGCCTCTTTTTTTCTTTGCGTCATGTGCTGTTTGGGGAGGGTTTTTTGGAAGGGACATCCTGCGTGACACTGCAGTGCCACTCCTAGATGGGCCCGGTGTTTGTGTCGGCCACTAGGGTCGCTAATCTTACTCACACAGCTACCTCATTGCGCCTCTTTTTTTCTTTGCGTCATGTGCTGTTTGGGGAGGGTTTTTTGGAAGGGACATCCTGCGTGACACTGCAGTGCCACTCCTAGATGGGCCCGGTGTTTGTGTCGGCCACTAGGGTCGCTAATCTTACTCACACAGCTACCTCATTGCGCCTCTTTTTTTCTTTGCGTCATGTGCTGTTTGGGGAGGGTTTTTTGGAAGGGACATCCTGCGTGACACTGCAGTGCCACTCCTAGATGGGCCCGGTGTTTGTGTCGGCCACTAGGGTCGCTTATCTTACTCACACAGCGACCTCGGTGCAAATTTTAGGACTAAAAATAATATTGTGAGGTGTGAGGTATTCAGAATAGACTGAAAATGAGTGTAAATTATGGTTTTTGAGGTTAATAATACTTTGGGATCAAAATGACCCCCAAATTCTATGATTTAAGCTGTTTTTTAGTGTTTTTTGAAAAAAACACCCGAATCCAAAACACACCCGAATCCGACAAAAAAAATTCGGTGAGGTTTTGCCAAAACGCGTTCGAACCCAAAACACGGCCGCGGAACCGAACCCAAAACCAAAACACAAAACCCGAAAAATTTCAGGCGCTCATCTCTAAGCAAGATGTTTGCGATCATAACCTCTAGCTGCAAATTTCTCAACCATATTTGATACAGACGTTTCAAGAGTTAGAGGGTCACTGGTGATTCTGTGTATGCGTAAAATTTGAGAATATGGTAAGCCCTTTTTAAGGGCTGCTGGGTGGTGGCTGGAGGTGAGCAGGAAATAATTTCTGTCCGTGGGCTTCACATAAATTGATGTAACAAATGTATTGTCCTGAAGTTCTATCAAAACGTCCAAAAAATGGACACAAGTTGGGATAACATCACAAGTGAATTTCACAGGAAGATGATGTACTGTTATGCTCCGAAATTAGATTGTTAAATGCTTCTGAGGAGTCAGACCATACAAATAGCAAGTCGTCTATGTATCTTGTATATAGTACAATTTTGTTGCTAATGTCCTGGTTTGAGAAGAACAGTTGTCTCTCCACAGAAAACATGAAGCAGTTTGCGTACGAAGGGGCCACAGTGGACCCCATCGCACAGCCTTGTAGTTGTAGATAGAACTTATTGTTGAATGGAAAATAACTCCATTTGAGTGTCCACTGTAAAAGAACTAGAAAAAAATCAACATCAGGGCCCTCATAGAGCGGTAGTTGTGTAATAAGCTTGTGTACAGTCGCCAATCCTTCATCATAGGGTATATACGTGTACAGTGATTTCACATCAACTGTACAAATCAAACTTCCAACTGGGATGTTAGTTACACTGGTTCATTTTAACAACAGTGAGCTTGTGTCTTTAAGGTAACTAGGTTGTGCTTAAACACAGGGTTGCAACAGACTGTCAAGGTAGATGGAAACTGATTGGTATAAGAAACCACGGGCTGATTTAATTGGTCTACCAGGGGGGTTGGTGCTGTTCTTGTGAATCTTTGGAAGACTGTACATAAGTGGAATCATCGGATGTAATCCACCATAGCTTCCATGGAGATTGTATTCTTTTTGACCGCTGTTTGTAATAGCATATCAAGTTCTGCTTTATACTCAGCTGTAGGATCCTGATCTAGTAACTTATAGGTAGACTCATCACTCAGCTGGTGATAAATTTCGCCAATGTAGTCACTAAGGTCCTGGACAACTATTCCACTGCCCTTATCAGTGGGTCATATGGTAATACCTGTAGTGGTATCCTCACTCAGTGTTTTCAGAGATGTCCATTCAAGTTTAGAGAAATTGGAATGCATCCCTTTCAGCTGAGTATAAGCCTCCCTCGTATTTCTATCCACCAAGCGATTAAATGTTTTGATGGATGCATTATAGGAGGGGGGATCAAAAGTGGACTTTTTATAAAGCACTGCTGGGATACTTGATTTATCAATTGCCAAAGGTTTTCGGATTCACATCTCTATTCTGGAAATATTTCTGAGTTGTCTTCCCAATTTGAAATGTTCTATTTTACCTTGAAAAGAGTTATACTTATTGCTGGGTACAAAGCTCAAACCTTTGGCTAGTACTTTGGATTCAGTGGTGGTAAGTGTCCTTGAAGATAGATTGAAGACATAATTAGTCATTTGCATTTTGGTAGAGGTGGCCTTCTGCCTGCACGCCCTCTTGTGCTGGCCGCCCCTTCTGGTGAAGCATCTGTGGCTAATTGTGCCCGTGTCCAAATCCCTAAAGGGACCTGACTGTGGCCGTATGCACCTTCAACATTAGCTATATATATTTATAGCTGTAGCTGGTGCCCTCACAGAAAATAAGATTTTACTTACCGGTAAATCTATTTATCGTAGTCCGTAGTGGATGCTGGGGACTCTGTAAGGACCATGGGGAATAGACGGGCTCCGCAGGAGACATGGGCACTTTAAGAAAGAATTTAGATTCTGGTGTGCTCTGGCTCCTCCCTCTATGTCCCTCCTCCAGACCTCAGTTAGAGAAACTGTGCCCGGAAGAGCTGACAGTACAAGGAAAGGATTTTGGGAATCCAGGGTAAGACTCATACCAGCCACACCAATCACACCGTATAACTTGTGATAACTTTACCCAGTTAACAGTATGAACAATCACAGAGCATCAGATAAACCCCGATGCAACTATAACATAACCCTTATTTAAGCAATAACTATATACAAGCATTGCAGAAGAAGTCCGCACTTGGGACGGGCGCCCAGCATCCACTACGGACTATGAGAAGTAGATTTACTGGTAAGTAAAATCTTATTTTCTCTAACGTCCTAGTGGATGCTGGGGACTCCGTAAGGACCATGGGGATTATACCAAAGCTCCCAAATGGGCGGGAGAGTGCGGATGACTCTGCAGCACCGAATGAGCAAACACAAGGTCCTCCTCAGCCAGGGTATCAACTTGTAGAACTTTGCAAAGGTGTTTGAACCTGACCAAGTAGCCGCTCGGCAAAGCTGTAATGCCGAGACCCCTCGGGCAGCCGCCCAAGAAGAGCCCACCTTCCTTGTGGAATGGGCATTAACTGATTTAGGCAGCGGCAACCCAGCCGCAGAATGAGCCTGCTGAATCGTGTTACAGATCCAGCGAGCAATAGTTTGCTTTGAAGCAGCCGCCCCAAGCTTGTTGGAAGCATACAGGATAAACAAAGATTCTGTTTTCCTGACCTTAGCCGTTCTGGCTACATAAACCTTCAAAGCCCTGACCACATCCAGTGACTCGGAATCCTCCAAGTCAGTAGTAGCCACAGGCACCACAATAGGTTGGTTTATATGAAAGGATGAAACCACTTTCGGCAGAAATTGTGGGTGAATCCGCAATTCTGCTCTATCCGCATGGAAAACCAGATAAGGGCTTTTATGTGACAAAGCCGCCAATTCTGACACACGCCTAGCCGAAGCCAAGGCTAATAGCATGACCACCTTCCACGTGAGATATTTTACTTCCACCGTTCTGAGTGGTTCAAACCAGTGTGATTTCAGGAAACTCAACACCACGTTAAGATCCCAAGGTGCCACTGGAGGCACAAAAGGGGGCTGAATATGCAGCCCTCCCTTTACAAACGTCTGAACTTCAGGCAGAGAAGCCAGTTCTTTTTTAAAGAAAATGGATAAGGCCGAAATCTGAACCTTAATGGAACCCAATTTAAGGCCCAAAGTCACTCCCGACTGTAGGAAGTGAAGGAAACGGCCCAGCTGGAATTCCTCTGTAGGGGCATTCCTGGCCTCACACCAAGCCACATATTTTCGCCATATACGGTGATAATGTTGAGCCGTCACATACTTCCTAGCCTCTATCAGCGTAGGAATTACCTCATCTGGAATGCCTTTTTCTGCTAGGATCCGGCGTTCAACCGCCATGCCGTCAAACGCAGCCACGGTAAGTTTTGGAACAGACAGGGCCCCTGTTGCACAAGTCCTGTCTTAGAGGCAGAGGCCACGGGTCCTCTGTGAGCATTTCTTGCAGATCTGGATACCAAGTCCTTCTTGGCCAATCCGGAACAATGAGTATTGTTCTCACTCCTCTTTTTCTTATGATTCTCAGCACCTTGGGTATGAGAGGAAGAGGAGGAAATACATAGACCGACTGGAACACCCACGGTGTCACCAGTGCGTCCACAGCTATCGCCTGAGGGTCTCTTGACCTGGCGCAATATCTCTGCAGCTTTTTGTTGAGGCGGGAAGCCATCATGTCCACCTGTGGCAGTTCCCACCGACTTGCAATCTGCGTGAAGACTTCTTGATGAAGTCCCCACTCTCCCGGGTGGAGGTCGTGCCTGCTGAAGAAGTCTGCTTCCCAGTTGTCCACTCCCGGAATGAACACTGCTGACAGTGCGCTTACATGATTCTCCGCCCAGCGAAGAATTCTGGTGGCTTCTACCATCGCCACCCTGCTCCTTGTGCCGCCTTGGCGGTTTACATGAGCCACTGCGGTGATGTCTGACTGAATCAGAACCAGTTGGTCGCGAAGCAGGGACTCCGCTTGACGTAGGGCGTTGTATATGGCCCTTAGTTCCAGGATGTTGATGTGAAGGCAAGTCTCCTGACTTGACCACAGCCCTTGGAAATTTCTTCCCTGTGTGACTGCCCCCCACCCTCGGAGGCTTGCATCCATGGTTACCAGGAACCAGTCCTGAATGCCGAATCTGCGACCTTCGAGAAGGTGAGCACTCTGCAGCCACCACAGGAGAGACACCCTGGCCCTGAGGGATAGGGTGATTAACCGATGCATCTGAAGATGTGATCCGGACCACTTGTCCAGTAAGTCCCATTGGAAGGTCCTCGCATGGAACCTGCCGAAGGGAATGGCCTCGTATGATGCCACCATCCTTCCCAGGACTCGAGTGCAGTGATGCACTGACACCTGTTTTGGTTTTAATAGATTCCTGACCAGTGTCATGAGCTCCTGAGCTCTCTCTATCAGGAGATAAACCCTTTTCTGGTCTGTGTCTAGGATCATGCCTAGGAGAGGCAGATGAGCTGTAGGAACCAACTGCGACTTTGGAATATATAGAATCCAGCCGTGTTGTCGTTACACTTCCAGAGAAAGTGATACGCTGTTCAGCAACTGCTCTCTTGATCTCGCTTTTATGAGGAGATCGTCCAAGTACGGGATAATAGTGACACCTTGCTTCCGCAGGAGCACCATCATTTCCGCCATTACCTTGGTGAATATTCTCGGGGCCGTGGAGAGACCAAACGGCAACGTCTGAAATTGGTAATGACAATCCCGTACCGCAATTCTGAGGTACGCCTGATGAGGTGGATAAATGGGGACATGAAGGTATGCATCCGTTATGTCCAGAGTCACCATACAATCTCCCCCTTTCAGGCTTGCAATGACCGCTCTTAGCGATTCCATCTTGAACTTGAACCTTTTCAGGTATATGTTAAGGGATTTTAAATTCAATATGGGTCTGACCGAACCATCCTGTTTCGGGACTACAACATGGTAGAATAATAACCCCATCCTTTTAAAGGAGGGGAACCTTGACCACCACCTGTTGAAGATACAATTTGTGAATTGCAGTTAACACTGTTTCCCTCTTGTGGGGGGAAGCCGGCAGGGCCGTTGGTGAGGGGGCATCTCCTCAAAGTCCAGCTTGTATCCCTGAGACACAATATCTATTGCCCAGGGATCTAACAGGGAGTGAACCCACTTGTGGCTGAACTTACGAAGGCGTGCCCCCACCGGGCCTAGCTCCGCCTGTGGAGCCCCAGCGACATGCAGTGGATTTTGTAGAGGCCAGGGAGGACTTCTGTTCCTGGGAACTAGCTGTGTTGTGCAGCTTCTTTCCTCTGCCCCTGCCTCTGGCAAGAGAGGACGCACCTCGGACTTTCTTGTTTCTTTGTTCTAAAGGCTGCATTTGATAATGTCGTGCTTTCCTAGGCTGTGCAGGAATATAAGGCAAAATATCAGAATTACCAGCTATAGCTGTGGAGACCAGGTCCGAGAACCCTTCTCCACACAATCCTCAGCCTTCCATATTCCTCTTAAGTTGGCATCATCTGTCCATTGCATATTCTACAGGACACGTCAAGCAGAAATCGACATAGCTTTGACTCTAGGACCCAGTAGACTCATGTCTCTTTGGGCATGTTTTATATATATATATATATATATATATATATATATATATCTCTCTTAAGACAGCATCTTTAATATATATATCTTTATATATACATATATATATATATATATATATACATACTGGGGTCTCAATTGCTGCTGATAAGGTACCTGTCCACGCTGCCACAGCGCTATAAACCCATGCCGACACAATCGCCGGTCTGAGTAGTGTACCAGAATGTGCACGCTATCTGCAGGATCCCTGAGGATAGCTGTTACGTCAGGGCTACCTTTTGGGCAAACGTGACACCCTAGGGGAAGATTCCCATCGTATCCTGGCCCTAGAAGGGAAAGGATACTCCCTGAGAATTCTTTGTGGGAAACTGCAGTCTCTTGTCTGGAGATTCCCGCTCTTTTTCATCATGAGAGGAGGGAAATTTACCTCAGCTTTCTTCCCCTTAAACATGTGTACCCTTGTGTCAGGGACAGATGAGTCATCAGTGATATGCAAATCATCTTTTATTACAATAATCATATATTGAATACTTTTCTGCCATTTTGGCTGTTACTTTGCATTATCGTAGTCGACACTGGAGTCAGACTCCGTGTCGATATCAGTGTCTATTATTTTGGATAGTGATCACTGAGAGACACTGAAGGTCTCTGCGACATAGGGACAGACATGGGTAGATTCCCTGTCTGTTCTCTAATCTTTTGTGCAATAAATTCACCTTAGTACTTAATTACACATATCCAAACAGATGGCGGCGTTGTCGACGGAGACACCCTCTCACACACATATTTGCTCCATCTCCTCCTTAGGGGAGCCTTTTACCTCAGACATGTCGACACACACGTACCGACACACCACACACGCAGGGAATGCTCATCTGAAGACAATTCCCCCATAAGGCCCTTTGGAGAGACAGAGAGAGAGTATGCCAGCACACACCCCAGCGCTATTAACCCAGGAATAACACAGTAACTTAATGTTAACCCAGTAGCTGCTGTTTATATTGATTTTTGCGCCAAATTATGTGCCCCCCCCTCTCTTTTTACCCTCTTCTACTGTGTAACTGCAGGGAAGAAGCTGGGGAGCTTCCTCTCGGCGGTGCTGTGGAGAAAAAACATGGCACTGGTGAGTGCTGAGGAAGAAGCCCCGCCCCCTCGACGGCGGGCTTCTGTCCCACTTTCATGTACAATTTTTGGCGGGGGCTCATACATATATACAGTGCCCAACTGTATATATGCAAACGTTTGCCAAAGAGGTCTCTAATTGCTGCCCAGGGGGCCCCTTCCCCCTGCGCCCTGCACCCTTACAGTGACCGGAGTATGTGGGTGTAGTGTGGGAGCAACGGCGCACAGTTGCAGTGCTGTGCGCTACCTCAGTGAAGACTGGAGTCTTCTGCCGCCAATTTCGAAGTCTTCTTGCTTCTTTCACCCGGCTTCTGTCTTCCGGCTCTGCGAGGGGGACGGCGGCGCGGCTCCGGGATCGGACGACGAAAGTGAGATCCTGTGTACGATCCCTCTGGAGCTAATGGTGTCCAGTAGCCTAAGAAGCAGGACCTATCTGCAGAGAGTAGGGCTGCTTCTCTCCCCTCAGTCCCACGATGCAGGGAGTCTGTTGCCAGCAGAGCTCCCTGAAAATAAAAAAACCTAACAAAATACTTTCTTATAGCAACCTCAGGAGAGCTCACTAAACAGCACCCAGCTCGTCTGGGCACAGATTCAAACTGAGGTCAAGAGGATGGACATAGAGGGAGGAGTCAGAGCACACCAGAATCTAAATTCTTTCTTAAAGTGCCCATGTCTCCTGCGGAGCCCGTCTATTCCCCATGGTCCTTACGGAGTCCCCAGCATCCACTAGGACGTTAGAGAAATTTAGCATAGTCTCTCCAAGGGTGTTGCACTCAGCATAGAATAGAGACATCAGAGATACAGATGGAGCCACACTAGTCGTGGTTCCATCCGTGCCTGGGCACACCTATTGCCAGGTCAGGAGCGCTTGTGTGCGATGGAGCTGCCTCAGATGAGCACGGCTCCATCTGTATAGCAACATTTCAGTGCTATTTACATTATCATCAGGATGTATATATATAAATATATATATACATCCTGATGATAATGTAATATATATATATATATAAAGGTTGGGGCTGTAATGTCGGCAGTCAGGATCCTGGAGGTCAGCATCCCGAATATGGAATCACGGATGCCAGAATGCCGGTGTGGGAAGCGAGCGCAACAGTTTCTGCTGTATATATATATCTATCTATTGGTGTAGTGGACATCCACGAGTGAGAATAGTCCCTGTTCACTGACATTACGCCTGCCGGCATTGTAAGTGGTTGGGAGTTTGGAGTCGGTATTCTGACCGCCGGGGTCCCAACCACCGGTAAAGTTACTTACTACATCCTATATATATATATATAAATATATATATATATATATATATCCAATAATGGTCGCACTCACATCTTCAGAGGGGACAACGACTGGGGTGATCACTCCAAATGCAAAGCATTCTAATTATAGAGAAGAAGGTAGAGGCACTCTCCAGATTTTATAAAGATGCAAAAGGTAAATTTATTTATACGTTACACAATACACTCGAATGGTGTTTCTTGATATGTCCTCAAGCGCTTTCGGCCCACAGAGGGCCTTCCTCAGGAGGCTGTATACAAAAATTCCATCAGATCATAAGACCAAGCAAAGGGTCTACCCGGATATCCAGCAGTAAACTGGGTTATGCCTGACAGGCTCTATATACACCAGTAATCAATTAGAATTTGGCGCCAAAAAACGCCCCTAATATGACCTCATATCAATGTGACATACTCATACAAATCATCATCTAAAACAATCAATGTAAGCTGTGCAGCAAAAGTTTCCCAAACGGGAAAGGATAATGTGGGACACACTCATATTCAATAGCCTGACTCCATGTATCAAGATCGAGCGGGGCCCATCTGTTGCATCCGCTGATCGTGAACATAAACCGTTCACAGCAGCTGAATGCGGAAGGGCCGTGGTTACGTGCGTAGCTAGGCAACGGAACATACTTCCCGTCTGTGGAGCGCACGCGTCACAATGACGGAAGTATGGCTGGAACGCATGCAGTACATGTCGGAAATCTCATCAGCTGAATAAAGACATTCAGTCCGTCACTTCCAAACCTAATCTGTATGGATTCATTCCACCACAGGATCTGGATTAATATATCCAAACTAGGTGGCAAGGGACTTCGCTATTTGAGTGTGTACCTCATTCCCCGGTGTCAAGAGCCAATCAGCTGCAGCTAAAAACATCCCCATAGATTAAATAAAAAATACAAAACATACAAAAAATACAAAAAAAATCAAGACTTAACAAGAACGTAAATAGTATTAATCAAACAAACACAGAATAGACACCTACTGTGGCCACCGATTCAGCGGGCACGTACTACTATAATATATCTACACAACAGATTTTTATATGTAAGAGGAATACAACTTCACAAAAGAGTGAAGGAAGGTCCTACAGCCCAATTAGCAGGTGGCCACAGTCAACCAATAATAAATAAAAAAGGCATACCTAACTACAATAATATAGTGGCTCTAAATTGTCTACTCAATGCAGATCCCACAACGATAAATATCAAAATATATCCAAGCTAGACAAACTCATCAAATTATACATATACATGTATGTGTCGGTCAGAGTATCCTACTACCCACACAAAAGGTACCCTTAGGAGAGGATATGCATCAAAGGTGCTATTGTATTATCTGAGTCCCCTGTTGTCAACGTAGAAAAAAATTTAAAGGGTTGGATTCATTGAGTCCATAGGGAGACACTGAGCCCAGTCTATGGATCCACCTCGCTTCTAGCTTCTTTAGTAGGAGTGATCGATCCCCACCCCTCTTGGGAATCGGAACCCAATCAATGATCCGGCATTTCAGGGATGCCACTTGGTGTCCTGCTGTCAGGAAATGCTGGGCTACCGGTTTATCAGTCTGTCCTGTCAACAGTGCCTTATGAATGGAGCTCCGGTGGTTCGCCATCCTCTCCCTGAAGGTGCATGTGGTCATTCCCACATAAGGGAGACCACAAGGGTAAAGGAGCATGTAGATTACATGATCAAGTCGGCAGTGCAGCCGAAATCTAATGTTAATCATTTTCCCACTTCGGGGGTGCGGGAATCTGTCTCCAGCCAGCATGGAACGACATGTCACGCATCCCAGGCATTTTACACATCCCTTCTTTTGTGGTTTTAGCCAACCACTTTCTTCTTTGGTGGGCTGATTTGCTGGGTGCATGAGAAGCTGCTTCAGACTACGGCCACGTCTGTAGGCCATCATAGGCGGTTGTTCCAACAGTCCCTTCAATTTAGGGTCAGACTTTAATATTGGCCAGTGTCGTCTTAATGATGATCCAATGTTGGTGGATTTACCATCGAATTGTGTAACGTATATCATTCGTGCCTCTTTTGATGGTGCAGGTTTTTTGCATTTTATTCGTGCCCTCGCCAGACAATTATTAATTGTACTCTTTTTGTACCCCCTTTCCAAGAAGCGGGTCTTCATCTCCAGGATTTGTATCTCTGCAATTGCTGGATCCGTGTTATTCCTCAGTACCCGCATAAACTGGGAGATGGGTAAGCTTGACTTCAGTGCCGGTGGATGGTTACTTGTAGCGTGCAAGATCGTATTCCGATCCGTCTCCTTTCTGTATAGGGTGGTCCCCAATTTAGTCCCTTTACGAAAAATTGTGAGATCTAAAAAATTAATAGAGTCCCCACTAATCTGGCCAGTGAAACGTACTGTGGAATCTAGACTGTTTAAATGTTCCAACATACTATTAAATTCAGACTCAGTGCCGTCCCATAGCATAAATATATCATCTATAAAACGTTTATAGTAAATAATTTTACTGCCATATGTGGGTAAGATATTGGTCATCTCATATTGGTGCATGAAGATGCCTGCATAGATAGGGGCCACGTTGGAACCCATAGCAGTTCCCGAGCACTGTATAAAATAGTCACCCTGATACATGAAATGATTATTCATCAAAATTAATTCCAAGAATTCCAACAACCCTTCAATAGGGATTGTCAATGTCCCTACTGAGATAAGTAACTCCCTTACTGCTTCAAGACCCAAACTATGGGGAATTATGGTGTATAACGACGACACATCAAGTGTTACCAACATGGTTCCCTCATCAATATCACCAAATTCCATAATTTTAGTTAGAAAATCCCCCGTGTCTTTCAAGTAGCTTGGGATAAATGGGGTCAATTCCTGTAGAAAAGAGTCTACAAACATCGCTAAAGGTTGTAGAAGGGACCCTCTGGCTGATATGATCGGCCTGCCCGGAGGGCTGATCAAGGACTTATGAACCTTGGGCAGAGTATACAGTATAGGGCAGATGGGCTGTTCAACCTTCAAAAAAAGGGATATTTGTTCAGTCAACCACCCCTGGCTGACCGATCTATCAACCAGAGAGTCAACCTTCTTTTTAATAAGTGGCATCGGATTGACGTCACATTTAATGTAAGTATCCACATCGGATAACTGGCGCCTGACCTCCGCATCATAATCCTTAAAATTCTGAATGACTACGGCCCCACCCTTATCGGCGGGCCTGATGACAATACCAACATTAGTGCGTAGATCATTCAGAGATTTGCGTTGCTCAGGCGTCAGATTACCAAATGTCCTATCAGGTGTGTTGTTAAAATCGTTCTCAGTCATTCTCAGCAAAGTACGTATACTAGGGCTACAGGTCGGTGGATCAAAGACACTGGGTTTTTTCAAAACAGCAGATCTCGTTATCTCAGTCCCTGGGTTCCCTGTTTTGTCACTAAAGAATTCTCTCAACCTTAGCTTCCGACCAAATTTATATTGGTCAACCGCCAGGTTAAAGTCATCATGTCTAGCTGTCGGTACGAATGATAGACCGAGGGCCAAAAGAGCAGGACCTATCTGCAGAGAGTAGGGCTGCTTCTCTCCCCTCAGTCCCACGATGCAGGGAGTCTGTTGCCAGCAGAGCTCCCTGAAAATAAAAAAACCTAACAAAATACTTTCTTATAGCAACCTCAGGAGAGCTCACTAAACAGCACCCAGCTCGTCTGGGCACAGATTCAAACTGAGGTCAAGAGGATGGACATAGAGGGAGGAGTCAGAGCACACCAGAATCTAAATTCTTTCTTAAAGTGCCCATGTCTCCTGCGGAGCCCGTCTATTCCCCATGGTCCTTACGGAGTCCCCAGCATCCACTAGGACGTTAGAGAAATTTAGCATAGTCTCTCCAAGGGTGTTGCACTCAGCATAGAATAGAGACATCAGAGATACAGATGGAGCCACACTAGTCGTGGTTCCATCCGTGCCTGGGCACACCTATTGCCAGGTCAGGAGCGCTTGTGTGCGATGGAGCTGCCTCAGATGAGCACGGCTCCATCTGTATAGCAACATTTCAGTGCTATTTACATTATCATCAGGATGTATATATATAAATATATATATACATCCTGATGATAATGTAATATATATATATATATATATATATATATAAAGGTTGGGGCTGTAAAGTCGGCAGTCAGGATCCTGGAGGTCAGCATCCCGAATATGGAATCACGGATGCCAGAATGCCGGTGTGGGAAGCGAGCGCAACAGTTTCTACTGTATATATCTATCTATTGGTGTAGTGGACATCCACGAGTGAGAATAGCCCCTGTTCACTGACATTACGCCTGCCGGCATTGTAAGTGGTTGGGAGTTTGGAGTCGGTATTCTGACCGCCGGGGTCCCAACCACCGGTAAAGTTACTTACTACATCCTATATATATATATATATATATATATATATATATATATATATATATATATATATATAATAGTAAACAAAAGAATCTGCGGCACTCGAAGTCATAGATGAAAGTTGATTATATTTGAAACATCAGTAAAAGTACATCGACGTTTCGGGGACTTTAACCCCTTTGTCAAGATGTGAGCAGGTGCTCACATCTTGACAAAGGGGTTAAAGTCCCCGAAACGTCGATGTACTTTTACTGATGTTTCAAATATAATCAACTTTCATCTAAGACCTCGAGTGCCGCAGATTCTTTTGTTTACTATTGGACTTTACACTGAGGGCACCGGGGCAGCTTTGGACCTTTGACCGAGTGCTGGGCTGAATTTCAACGTATATATATATATATATATATATATATATATAAAAATATATATATATATATATATATATTGATAGATAGATAGATATATATATATATATATATATATATACATACATACATACATACATACAAAATGCTGGCAAGTTCTAATGAAAGATTATAGAACTAAACTAAAAAGTTAACAAGGCTGGATGGTGCTAGATGCCTGGATTTTTTCTTGATTTAACAAGTTCTCTGAGTGCCGGAAATTGAGATAAAATTGAGAGATAGAGATGAGCGGGTTCAGTTCGTCGAGATCCGAGCCCCCATTAACTTCATGTGGTTTACACGGGTCCAAGGCAGCCTCGGTTCTTCCCGCCTAACACGCTAAACCTGAATGGGGAAAAACATCATCATCCCGCTGTGGATTCTCGCAAGATTTGGATTCCATATAAAGAGAAACGCATCACTGCCATTTTCAATTGTGCATTGTCGATTGAGCGGAGAGGACGTGGCTGCATTCTCTGAAAGAAAAGCTCAATATATGTGATCAGTGTGCTACATTGTGATGACCACCAGTATATAGTAGTACAGTACAGTAGGCCATTGCTGTATCTTGCTGCTCTGTGTCACTTCTAGTTTCCTGATAAGTGTTCAATATCTGTGCTGCATTGTGGTGACCAGTATATAGTAGTACAGTGCTGCATTGTGGTGACCACCAGTATATAGTAGTACAGTACAGTAGGCCATTGTTGTATCTTGCAGCTCCCTGCCAGACTCAGTTCTATTCTCCTGATCAGTGCTCAATATCTGTGCTGCATTGTGGTGACCAGTATATAGTAGTACAGTGCTGCATTGTGGTAAACACCAGTATATAGTAGTACAGTACAATAGTCCATTGCTGTATCTTGCAGCTCCATGTCAAACTCAGTTCTATTCTCCTGATCAGTGCTCAATATATGTGCTGCATTGTGGTGACCAGTATATAGTAGTACAGTGCTGCATTGTGGTGACCACCAGTATATAGTAGTAGTACAGTACAGTAGTCCATTGCTGTATCTTGCAGCTCCGTGTCAGACTCAGTTATATTCTCCTGATCAGTGCTCAATATCTGTGCTGCATTGTGGTGACCAGTATATAGTAGTACAGTGCTGCATTGTGGTGACCACCAGTATATAGTAGTACAGTAGGCCATTGCTGTATCTTGCAGCTCCGTGTCACTCAGTTCTAGTATCCTGATCAGTGCTCAATATCTGTGCTGCATTGTGGTGACCAGTATATAGTAGTACAGTGCTGCATTGTGGTGACCACCAGTATATAGTAGTACAGTACAGTAGGCCATTGCTGTATCTTGCAGCTCCGTGTCAGACTCAGTTTTATTCTCCTGTTCAGTGCTCAATATCTGTGCTGCATTGTGGTGACCAGTATATAGTAGTACATTGCTGCATTGTGGTGACCACCAGTATATAGTAGTACAGTACAATAGTCCATTGCTGTATCTTGCAGCCCTGTGTCAGACTCAGTTCTTTTCTACTGATCAGTGCTCAATATCTGTGCTGCATTGTGGTGACCAGTATATAGTAGTACAGTGCTGAATTGTGGTGAAAACCAGTATATAGTAGTACAGTACAGTAGTCCATTGCTGTATCTTGCAGCTTCGTGTCAGACTCGATTCTATTCTCCTGATCAGTGCTCAATATCTGTGCTGCATTGTGGTGACCAGTATATAGTAGTACAGACTGCATTGTGGTGACCACCAGTAAATAGTAGTACAGTACAGTAGTCCATTGCTGCATCTTGCAGCTCCGTGTCAGAAACAGTTTTATTCTCCTGTTCAGTGCTCAATATCTGTGATGCATTGTGGTGACCAGTATATTGTAGTACAGTGTTGCATTGTGATGACCACCAGTATATAGTAGTACAGTACAGTAGGCCATTTTAGTATTTTGCTGCTCTGTGTCACTTCTAGTATCCTGATCAGTGCTCAATATATGTGCTGCATTGTGGTGACCAGTATATAGTAGTACAGTGCTGAATTGTGGTGACCACCAGTATATAGTAGTACAGTACAGTAGAGCATTGCTGTATCTTGCAGCTCCATTTTAGACTCAGTTCTATTCTCCTGATCAGTGCTCATTATCTGTGCTGCATTGTGGTGACCAATATATAGTAGTACAATACTGCATTGTGGTGACCACCCGTATATAGTAGTACAGTACAATAGTCCATTGCTGTATCTTGCAGCTTAGTGTCAGACTCAGTTCTATTCTACTGATCAGTGCTCAATATCTGTGCTGCACTGTGGTGACCAGTATATAGTAGTAGAGTGCTGCATTGTGGTGACCACCAGTATATAGTAGTACAGTACAGTAGTCCATTGCTGTATCTTGCAGCTCCGTGTCAGACTCAGTTCTATTCTCCTGATCAGTGCTCAATATCTGTGCTGCATTGTGGTGACCAGTATATAGTAGTACAGTGCTGTATTGTGGTGACCACCAGTATATAGTAGTACAGTACAGTAGTCCATTGCTGTATCTTGCAGTTCCGTGTCACTACTAGTATCCTGAACAGTGCTTAATATCTGTGCTGCATTGTGGTGACCAGTATATAGCAGTACAGTGCTGCTTTGTGGTGAACACCAGGATATAGAAGTACAGTACAGTAGTCCATTGCTCTATCATGCAGCTCCGCGTCAGACTCAGTTCTGTTCTCCTGATCAGTGCTCAATATCTGTGCTGCATTGTGGTGACCAGTATATAGTAGTACAGTGCTGCATTGTGGTGACCACCAGTATATAGTAGTACAGTAGGCCATTGCTGTATCTTGCAGCTCCGTGTCACTCAGTTCTAGTATCCTGATCAGTGCTCAATATCTGTGCTGCATTGTGGTGACCAGGATATAGTAGTGCAGTGTTGCATTGTGATGACCACCAGTATATAGTAGTACAGTACAGTAGGCCATTGCAGTATTTTGCTGCTCTGTGTCACTTCTAGTATCCTGATCAGTGCTCAATATCTGTGCTGCATTGTGGTGACCAGTATATAGTAGTACAGTACTGCATTGTGGTGACCACCAGTATATAGTAGTACAGTACAGTAGTCTGTTGCTGTATCTTGCAGCTCCATGTCAGACTCAGTTTTATTCTCCTGATTAGTGCTCAATATCTGTGCTGCATTGTGGTGACCAGTATATAGTAGTACAGTGCTGCATTGTGGTGACCAACAGTATGTAGTAGTACAGTACAGTAGTCCATTGCTGTATCTTGCAGCTCCGTGTCAGACTCAGTTTTATTCTCCTGTTCAGTGCTCAATATCTGTGCTGCATTGTGGTGACCAGTATATAGTAGTACAGTGCTGCATTGTGGTGACCACCAGTATATAGTAGTACAGTATAATAGTCCATTGCTGTATCTTGCAGCTCCGTGTCAGACTCAGTTCTATTCTACTGATCAGTGCTCAATATCTGTGCTGCATTGTGGTGACCAGTATATAGTAGTACAGTGCTGAATTGTGGTGAACACCAGTATATAGTAGTACAGTACAGTAGTCCATTGCTGTATCTTGCAGCTTCGTGTCAGACTCAATTCTATTCTCCTGATCAGTGCTCAATATCTGTGCTGCATTGTGGTGACCAGTATATAGTAGTACAGACTGCATTGTGGTGACCACCAGTAAATAGTAGTACAGTACAGTAGTCCATTGCTGTATCTTGCAGCTCCGTGTCAGAATCAGTTTTATTCTCCTTTTCAGTGCTCAATATCTGTGATGCATTGTGGTGACCAGTATATTGTAGTACAGTGTTGCATTGCGATGACCACCAGTATATAGTAATACAGTACAGTAGGCCATTTTAGTATTTTGCTGCTCTGTGTCACTTCTAGTATCCTGATTAGTGCTCAAAATATGTGCTGCATTGTGGTGACCAGTATATAGTAGTACAGTGCTGAATTGTGGTGACCACCAGTATATAGTAGTACAATACAGTAGCCCATTGCTGTATCTTGCAGCTCCGTTTTAGACTCAGTTCTATTCTCCTGATCAGTGCTCATTATCTGTGCTGCATTGTGGTGACCAATATATAGTAGTACAATACTGCATTGTGGTGACCACCAGTATATAGTAGTACAGTACAGTAGTCCATTGCTGTATCTTTCAGCTCTGTGTCAGACTCAGTTCTATTCTCCTGATCAGTGCTCAATATCTGTGCTGCATTGTGGTGACCAGTATATAGTAGTACAGTGCTGCATTGTGGTGACCACCAGTATATAGTAGTACAGTACAGTAGTCCATTGCTGTATCTTGCAGTTTCGTGTCACTACTAGTATCCTGAACAGTGCTTAATATCTGTGCTGCATTGTGGTGACCAGTATATAGTAGTACAGTGCTGCATTGTGGTGAACACCAGGATATAGTAGTACAGTACAGTAGTCCATTGCTCTATCATGCAGCTCTGCGTCATACTCAGTTCTAGTGTCCTGATCAGTGCTCAATATCTGTGCTGCATTGTGGTGACCAGTATATAGTAGTACAGTGCTGCATTGTGGTGACCACCAGTATATAGTAGTACAGTACAATAGTCCATTGCTGTATCTTGCAGCTCTGTGTCAGACTCGGTTCTATTCTCCTGATCAGTGCTCAATATCTGTGCTGCATTGTGGTGACCAGTATATAGTAGTACAGTGCTGCATTGTGGTGACCACCAGTATATAGTAGTACAGTACAGTAGTCCATTGCTGCATCTTGCAGCTCCATGTCATACTCAGTGCTATTCTACTGATTAGTGCTCAATATCTGTGCTGCATTGTGGTGACCAGTATATAGTAGTACAGTGCTGCATTGTGGTGACCACCAGTATATAGTAGTATAGTATAGTAGTCCATTGCTGTATCTTGCAGTTCCGTGTCACTACTAGTATCCTGAACAGTGCTTAATATATGTGCTGCATTGTGGTGACCAATATATAGTAGTACAGTGTTGCATTGTGATGACCACCAGTATATAGTAGTACAGTACAGTAGGCCATTGTAGTATTTTACTGCTCTGTGTCACTTCTAGTGTCCTGATCAGTGCTCAATATCTGTGCTGCATTGTGGTGACCAATATATAGTAGTACAGTGCTGCATTGTGGTGACCACCAGTATATAGTAGTATAGTACAGTAGGCCATTGCTGTATCTTGCAGCTCCATATCAAACTCAGTTCTATTCTCCTGATCAGTGCTCAATATCTGTGCTGCATTTTGGTGACCAGTATATAGTAGAAAAGTGCTGCATTGTGGTGACCACCAGTATATAGTAGTACAGTACAGGAGTCCATTGCTGTATCTTGCAGCTCTATGTCATACTCAGTTCTAGTATCCTGATCAGTGCTCAATATCTGTGCTGCATTGTGGTGACCAGTATATAGTAGTACAGTGTTGCATTGTGATCACCACCAGTATATAGTAGTACAGTACAGTAGGCCATTGCAGTATTTTGCTGCTCTATGTCACTTCTAGAATCCTGATCAGTGCTCAATATCTGTGCTGCATTGTGGTGACCAGTATATAGTAGTACAGTGCTGCATTGTGGCGACCACCAGTATATAGTAGTACAGTACAGTAGGCCATTGCTGTATCTTGCAGCTCTGTGTCAGACTCAGTTCTATTCTCCTGATCAGTGCTCAATATCTGTGCTGCATTGTGGTGACCAGTATATAGTAGTACAGTGCTGCATTGTGGTGACCACCAGTATATAGTAGTACAGTACAGTAGTCCATTGCTGTATCTTGCAGTTTCGTGTCACTACTAGTATCCTGAACAGTGCTTAATATCTGTGCTGCATTGTGGTGACCAGTATATAGTAGTACCGTGCTGCATTGTGGTGAACACCAGGATATAGTAGTACAGTACAGTAGTCCATTGCTCTATCATGCAGCTCCGCGTCATACTCAGTTCTATTCTCCTGATCAGTGCTCAATATCTGTGCTGCATTGTGGTGACCAGTATATAGTAGTACAGTGCTGCATTGTGGTGACCACCAGTATATAGTACTACAGTACAATAGTCCATTGCTGTATCTTGCAGCTCTGTGTCAGACTCGGTTCTATTCTCCTGATCAGTGCTCAATATCTGTGCTGCATTGTGGTGACCAGTATATAGTAGTACAGTGCTGCATTGTGGTGACCACCAGTATATAGTACTACAGTACAATAGTCCATTGCTGTATCTTGCAGCTCTGTGTCAGACTCGGTTCTATTCTCCTGATCAGTGCTCAATATCTGTGCTGCATTGTGGTGACCAGTATATAGTAGTACAGTGCTGCATTGTGGTGACCACCAGTATATAGTAGTACAGTACAGTAGTCCATTGCTGCATCTTGCAGCTCCATGTCATACTCAGTTCATTCTACTGATTAGTGCTCAATATCTGTGCTGCATTGTGGTGACCAGTATATAGTAGTACAGTGCTGCATTGTGGTGACCACCAGTATATAGTAGTATAGTATAGTAGTCCATTGCTGTATCTTGCAGTTCCGTGTCACTACTAGTATCCTGAACAGTGCTTAATATATGTGCTGCATTGTGGTGACCAATATATAGTAGTACAGTGTTGCATTGTGATGACCACCAGTATATAGTAGTACAGTACAGTAGGCCATTGTAGTATTTTACTGCTCTGTGTCACTTCTAGTGTCCTGATCAGTGCTCAATATCTGTGCTGCATTGTGGTGACCAATATATAGTAGTACAGTGCTGCATTGTGGTGACCACCAGTATATAGTAGTATAGTACAGTAGGCCATTGCTGTATCTTGCAGCTCCATGTCAAACTCAGTTCTATTCTCCTGATCAGTGCTCAATATCTGTGCTGCATTTTGGTGACCAGTATATAGTAGAAAAGTGCTGCATTGTGGTGACCACCAGTATATAGTAGTACAGTACAGGAGTCCATTGCTGTATCTTGCAGCTCTATGTCATACTCAGTTCTAGTATCCTGATCAGTGCTCAATATCTGTGCTGCATTGTGGTGACCAGTATATAGTAGTACAGTGTTGCATTGTGATCACCACCAGTATATAGTAGTACAGTACAGTAGGCCATTGCAGTATTTTGCTGCTCTATGTCACTTCTAGTATCCTGATCAGTGCTCAATATCTGTGCTGCATTGTGGTGACCAGTATATAGTAGTACAGTGCTGCATTGTGGCGACCACCAGTATATAGTAGTACAGTAGGCCATTGCTGTATCTTGCAGCTCTGTGTCAGACTCAGTTCTATTCTCCTGATCAGTGCTCAATATCTGTGCTGCATTGTGGTGACCAGTATATAGTAGTACAGTGCCGCATTGTGGCGACCACCAGTATATAGTAGTACAGTACAGTAGTCCATTGCTGTATCTTTCAGCTCTGTGTCAGACTCAGTTCTATTCTCCTGATCAGTGCTCAATATCTGTGCTGCATTGTGGTGACCAGTATATAGTAGTACAGTGCTGCATTGTGGTGACCACCAGTATATAGTAGTACAGTACAGTAGTCCATTGCTGTATCTTGCAGTTTTGTGTCACTACTAGTATCCTGAACAGTGCTTAATATCTGTGCTGCATTGTGGTGACCAGTATATAGTAGTACCGTGCTGCATTGTGGTGAACACCAGGATATAGTAGTACAGTACAGTAGTCCATTGCTCTATCATGCAGCTCCGCGTCATACTCAGTTCTATTCTCCTGATAAGTGCTCAATATCTGTGCTGCATTGTGGTGACCAGTATATAGTAGTACAGTGCTTCATTGTGGTGACAACCAGTATATAGTAGTACAGTACAATAGTCCATTGCTGTATCTTGCAGCTCTGTGTCATACTCGGTTCTATTCTCCTGATCAGTGCTCAATATCTGTGCTGCATTGTGGTGACCAGTATATAGTAGTACAGTGCTGCATTGTGGTGACCACCAGTATATAGTAGTACAGTACAGTAGTCCATTGCTGCATCTTGCAGCTCCATGTCATACTCAGTTCTATTCTACTGATTAGTGCTCAATATCTGTGCTGCATTGTGGTGACCAGTATATAGTAGTACAGTGCTGCATTGTGGTGACCACCAGTATATAGTAGTATAGTATAGTAGTCCATTGCTGTATCTTGCAGTTCCGTGTCACTACTAGTATCCTGAACAGTGCTTAATATATGTGCTGCATTGTGGTGACCAATATATAGTAGTACAGTGTTGCATTGTGATGACCACCAGTATATAGTAGTACAGTACAGTAGGCCATTGTAGTATTTTGCTGCTCTGTGTCACTTCTAGTGTCCTGATCAGTGCTCAATATCTGTGCTGCATTGTGGTGACCAATATATAGTAGTACAGTGCTGCATTGTGGTGACCAACAGTATATAGTAGTATAGTACAGTAGGCCATTGCTGTATCTTGCAGCTCCATGTCAAACTCAGTTCTATTCTCCTGATCAGTGCTCAACATCTGTGCTGCATTTTGGTGACCAGTATATAATAGTACAGTGCTGCATTGTGGTGACCACCAGTATATAGTAGTACAGTACAGTAGTCCATTGCTGTATCTTGCAGCTCTATGTCATACTCAGTTCTAGTATCCTGATCAGTGCTCAATATCTGTGCTGCATTGTGGTGACCAGTATATAGTAGCACAGTGTTGCATTGTGATCACCACCAGTATATAGTAGTACAGTACAGTAGGCCATTGCAGTATTTTGCTGCTCTATGTCACTTCTAGTATCCTGATCAGTGCTCAATATCTGTGCTGCATTGTGGTGACCAGTATATAGTAGTACAGTGCTGCATTGTGGCGACCACCAGTATATAGTAGTACAGTACAGTAGGCCATTGCTGTATCTTGCAGCTCTGTGTCAGACTCAGTTCTATTCTCCTGATCAGTGCTCAATATCTGTGCTGCACTGTGGTGACCAGTATATAGTAGTACAGTGCTGCATTGTGGTGACCACCAGTATATAGTAGTACAGTACAGTAGTCCATTGCTGTATCTTGCAGTTCCGTGTCACTACTAGTATCCTGAACAGTGCTTAATATCTGTGCTGCATTGTGGTGACCAGTATATAGTAGTACAGTGCTGCATTGTGGTGACCACCAGTATATAGTAGTACAGTACAGTAGGCCATTGCTGTATCTTGCAGCTCTATGTCATACTCAGTTTTAGTTTCCTGATCAGTGCTCAATATCTGTGCTGCATTGTGGTGACCAGTATATAGTAGTACAGTGTTGCATTGTGATCACCACCAGTATATAGTAGTACAGTACAGTAGGCCATTGCAGTATTTTGCTGCTCTATGTCACTTCTAGTATCCTGATCAGTGCTCAATATCTGTGCTGCATTGTGGTGACCAGTATATAGTAGTACAGTGCTGTATTGTGGTGACCACCAGTATATAGTAGTACAGTACAGTAGGCCATTGCTGTATCTTGCAGCTCCGTGTCAGACTCAGTTCTATTCTCCTGATCAGTGCTCAATATCTGTGCTGCATTGCGGTGACCAGTATATAGTAGTACAGTGCTGCATTGTGGTGACCACAAGTATATAGTAGTACAGTACAGTAGTCCATTGCTGTATCTTGCAGTTCCGTGTCACTACTAGTATCCTCTACAGTGCTATCTGTGCTGCATTGTGGTGACCAGTATATAGTAGTACAGTGCGGCATTGTAGTTACCGCCAGTATATAGTAGTACAGTACAGTAGTCCATTGCTCTATCATGTAGCACTGTGTCAGACTCAGTTCTATTCTCCTGATCAGTGCTCAATATCTGTGCTGCATTGTGGTGACCAGTATATAGTAGTATAGTGCTGCATTGTGGTGACCACCCGTATATAGTAGTACAGTACAATAGTCCATTGCTGTATCTTGCAGCTTAGTGTCAGACTCAGTTCTATTCTACTGATCAGTGCTCAATATCTGTGCTGCACTGTGGTGACCAGTATATAGTAGTAGAGTGCTGCATTGTGGTGACCACCAGTATATAGTAGTACAGTACAGTAGTCCATTGCTGTATCTTGCAGCTCCGTGTCAGACTCAGTTCTATTCTCCTGATCAGTGCTCAATATCTGTGCTGCATTGTGGTGACCAGTATATAGTAGTACAGTGCTGTATTGTGGTGACCACCAGTATATAGTAGTACAGTACAGTAGGCCATTGCTGTATCTTGCAGCTCCGTGTCACTTCTAGTATCCTGAACAGTGCTTAATAGCTGTGCTCAGTGTCAGTGCTGCATAGAGATGAGCGGGTTTGGTTTATCAAGATCCGAACCCACTCGAACTTCACGTGTTTTACACGGGTCCGAGGCAGCCTCAGATCTTCCCGCCTTGCTCGGTTAACCCAAACGAGGTCGAACATCATCATCCCGCTGTCGGATTCTTGCGAGATTCGTATTCCATATAAAGAACCGCACGTCAACGCCATTTTTACTCGTGCATTGTAGATTGAGCGGAGAGGACGTGGCTACGTTCTCTGCCTGAAAAGCACAATATCTGTGCTCAGTGTGCTGCATTGTGGTGACCAATAGTATATTATATTAGTACAGTACAGTAGGCAATTGCTGTATCTTGCAGCTCCGTGTCAGACTCAGTTCTAGAATCCTGATCAGTGCTCAATATCTGATGCATTGTTGTGTTACCAGTATATAGTAGTACAGTGCTGCATTGTGGTGACCACCAGTATATAGAAGTACAGTACTGTAGGCCATTGCTGTATCTTGCAGCTCTGTGTCACTTCTAGTATCCATATCTGTGCTGCATTGTTGTGACCAGTATATAGTAGTACAGTGCAGCATTTTGGTGACCACCAGTATATAGTAGTACAGTACAGTAGGCCATTGATGTATCTAGCAGCTCTGTGTCACTTCTGTTATCCATATCTGTGCTGCATTGTTGTGACCAGTATATAGTAGTACAGTGCAGCATTTTGGTGACCACCAGTATATAGTAGTACAGTACAGTAGGCCATTGCTGTATCTTGCAGCTCTGTGTCACTTCTAGTATCCATATCTGTGCTGCATTGTTGTGACCAGTATATTGTAGTACAGTGCAGCATTTTGGTGACCACCAGTATATAGTAGTACAGTACAGTAGGCCATTGCTGTATTTTGCAGCTGTGTCACTTCTAGTATACAAATCTGTGCTGCATTGTTGTAACCAGTATATAGTAGCACAGTGCAGCATTTTGGTGACCACCAGTATATAGTAGTACAGTACAGTACAGTACAGTGGGCCATTGCTGTATCTTGCAGCTCCGTGTCAGACTCAGTTCTAGAATCCTGATCAGTGCTCAATATCTGCTGCGTTGTTGTGTGACCAGTATATAGTAGTACAGTGCAACATTGTTGTGACCAACAGTATATAGTAGTACAGTACAGTAGGCCATTGCTATTGACATATTACTGGCATATAATTCCACACATTAAAAAATGGAGAACAAAAATGTGGACGGTAAAATAGGGAAAGATCAAGATCCACTTCCACTTATTGCTGAAGCTGCTGCCACTAGTCATGGCAGAGACGATTCAATGCCATCAACGTCGTCTGCCAAGGCCGATGCCCAATGTCATAGTAGAGAGCATGTAAAATCCAAAAATCAAAAGTTCAGTTAAATGACCCAAAAATCTAAATTAAAAGCATCTGAGGAGAAGAGTAAACTTGCCAATATACCATTTACGACACAGAGTGGCAAGGAACGGCTGAGGCCCTGGCCTATGTTCATGGCTAGTGGTTCAGCTTCACATGACGATGGAAGTACTCATCCTCCCACTAAAAAAATGAAGAGTTAAGCTCGCAAAGCACAGCAAAGAACTGTGCGTTTTTCTAAATCACAAATCCCCAAAGAGAGTCCAATTGTGTTGGTTGCGATGCCTGACCTTCCCAACACTGGACGGGAAGAGCTGGCTCCTTCCACCATTTGCACGCCCCCTGCAAATGCTGGAAGGAGCACCCACAGTCCAGTTCCTGATATTCAAATTGAAGATGTCACTGTTGAAGTACACCAGGATGAGGATATGGGTGTTACTGGGGCTGAGGAGGAAATTGACAAGGAGGAATCTGATGGAGAGGTGGTTTGTTTAAGTCAGGCACCCGGGGAGACACCTGTTGTACGTGGGATGAATATGGCCGTTTACATTCCTGGTCAAAATACCAAAAAAATTACCTCTTCGGTGTGGAATTATTTTAACAGAAATTCGGACAACTGGTGTCAAGCCGTGTGTTGCCTTTGTCAAGCTGTAATAAGTAGGGGTAAGGACGTTAACCACCTAGGAACATCCTCCCTTATACGTCACCTGGAGCGCATTCATCAGAAGACATTGACAAGTTCAAAAACTTTGGGTGACAGCTTAAGCAGTCCACTGACAGTGACAACTAAATTCCTTCTTCCTCTTGTACCCAAGCTCCTGCAAACTACACCACCAACTCCCTCAGTGTCAATTTCCTCCTTAGACAGGAACGCCAATAGTCCTGCAGGCCATGTCACTGGCAAGTCTGACGAGTCCTCTCCTAACTGGGATTCCTCCGATGGATCCTTGAGTGTAACGCCTACAGCTGCTGACACTGCTGTTGTTGCTGCTGGGAGTCGATCGTCATCCCAGAGGGGAAGTCGGAAGACCACTTGTACTACTTCCAGTAAGCAATGGACTGTCCAACAGTCCTTTGCGAGGAAAACGAAATATCACAGCAGTCATCCTGTTGCAAAGCGGATAACTCAGGCCTTGGCAGCTATGTTGGTGTTAGACGTGCGTCCGGTATCCGCCGTTAGTTAGGTAAAATAAAGCCAGTTTGTGCAAGGGCCTCCAAATTGCCTCTTTTTCCTGCCAGTATACGTACGGACTGTCTGACATGCCTACTTAGATGCTGTCACTCATACAATCCTCCACCATTCTTTCAATGGTGACAGAATCATATGCAGTGACAGGAGACAACATGTCAGTAATCGTTGGCAGGTCCTTCAGTCCGGACCAGATGTCAGCACTCGCTCCAGACTGCCCTGCATCACCGCCAGCGGGTGGGCTCGGAATTCTTCACCTTTTCCTCGCAGCCCCAGTTGCGGGAGAATGTGAAGGAGGAGCTGTTGACGAGTCACTTTCCGCTTCAGTTGACAAGTGTCTCACCAGCAGGTCTTTGAACCTCTGCAGACTTGTGTCTGCCGGAAAAAGAGATACAACGTAGGCTTTAAACCTAGGATCGAGCACGGTGGCCAAAATGTAGTGCTCTGATTTCAACAGATTGACCACCCGTGAATCCTGGTTAAGCAAATGAAGGGCTCCATCCACAAGTCCCACATGCCTAGCGGAATCACTCCGTTTTAGCTCCTCCTTCAATCTCTCCAGCTTCTTCTGCAAAAGCCTGATGAGGGGAATGACCTGACTCAGGCTGGCAGTGTCTGAACTGACTTCACGTGTGGCAAGTTCAAAGGGTTGCAGAACCTTGCACAATGTTGAAATCATTCTCCACTGTGCTTGAATCAGGTGCATTCCCCCTCCTTTGCCTATATCGGCTTGAATGGCCTTTTTCTGCTTCTTCATCCTTGAAGCATATAGAGGGTTGAATTCCACCTCGTTACCACATCTTGCTTCAGCTGATGGAGGGGCAGGTTCAGGAGTGTTTGCTGGTGCTCCAGTCTTCGGCACGCAGTTGCTTAATGCCGAAAGTGGCCTGCAATTCTTCAGGCCACCGACAGCATCTCTTGCACGCCCCTGTCATTTTAAAAAAAATTCTGCACCACCAAATTAATTGTATGTGCAAAACATGGGATGTGCTGGAATTTGCCCATATGTAACGCACGCACAATATTGGTGGCGTTGTTCGATGTCACAAATCCCCAGGAGAGTCCAATTGAGGTTAGCCAATCTGCGATTATGTTCCTCAGTTTCCGTAAGAGGTTGTCAGCTGTGTGCCTCTTATGGAAAACGGTGATACAAAGCGTAGCCTGCCTAGGAACGAGTTGGCGTTTGCGAGATGCTGCTACTGGTGCCGCCGCTGCTGTTGTTGCTGCGGGAGGCAATACATCTTCCCAGTGGGCTGTCACAGTCATATAGTCCTTAGCCTGCCCTGCTCCACTTGTCCACATGTCCATGGTTAAGTGGACATTGGGTACAACTGCATTTTTTAGGACACTGGTGACTTTTTTTCTGATGTCTGTGTACATTCTCCATATCGCCTGCCTAGAGAAGTGGAACCTAGGTGGCATTTGGTACCGGGGACACACTACCTCAAGAAATTCTCTAAGTCCCTGTGAACTAACGGCGGATACCGGACGCACGTCTAACACCAACACAGCTGCCAAGGCCTGAGTTATCCGCTTTGCAGCAGGATGACTGCTGTGATATTTCATTTTCCTCGCAAAGGACTGTTGGACAGTCAATTGCTTACTGGAAGTAGTACAAGTGGACTTCCGACTTCCCCTCTGGGATGACGATAGACTCCCAGCAGCAACAACAGCAGCAGTGCCAGCAGCAGTAGGCGTTACACTCAAGGATCCATCGGAGGAATCCCAGTTAGGAGAGGACTCGTCAGACTTGCCAGTGACATGGCCTGCAGGACTATTGGCGTTCCTGTCTAAGGAGGAAATTGACACTGAGGGAGTTGGTGGTGTGGTTTGCAAGAGCTTGGGTACAAGAGGAAGGGATTTAGTTGTCAGTGGACTGCTTCCACTGTCACCCAAAGTTTTTGAACTTGTCAATGACTTCTGATGAATACGCTCCAGGTGACGTATAAGGGAGGATGTTTCTAGGTGGTTAACGTCCTTACCACTACTTATTACAGCTTGACAAAGGCAACACACGGCTTGACACCTGTTTTCAGCATTTCTGTTGAAATAATTCCACACGGAAGAGGTGCATTTTTTGTAATTTGACCAGGCATGTCAATGGCCATATTCATCCCACGAACAACAGGTATCTCCCCGGGTGCCTGACTTAAACAAATCACCTCACCATCAGAATCCTCCTTGTCAATTTCCTCCTCAGCGCCAGCAACACCCATATCCTCATCCTGGTGTACTGTGACATCTCCAATTTGAATATCAGGAACTGGACTGTGGGTGCTCCTTCCAGCGCTTGCAGGGGGCGTGCAAATGGTGGAAGGTGCCACCTCTTCCCGTCCAGTGTTGGGAAGGTCAGGCATCGCAACCAACACAATTGGACTCTCCTTGGGGATTTGTGATTTAGGAGAACGCACAGTTATTTGCTGTGCTTTTGCCATCTTAACTCTTTTCAGTTTTCTAGTGGGAGGATGAGTGCTTCCATCCTCATGTGAAGCTGTACCATTAGTCATGAACATAGGCCAGGGCCTCAGCCGTTCCTTGCCACTCTGTGTCGTAAATGGTATATTGGCAAGTTTACGCTTCTCCTCAGATGCTTTTAATTTAGATTTTTGGGTCATTTTACTGAATTTTTGTTTTTTGGATATTACATGCTCTCTGCCTTGACGACGTTGATGGCATTGAATCGTCTCTGATGTGACTAGTGGCAGCATCTTCAGCACTAGGTGGAAGTGGATCTTGATCTTTCCCTATTTCACCATCCACATTTTTGTTCTCCATTTTTTAATGTGTGGAATTATATGCCAGTAATATTATTATATCAATAGCAAAGGCCTACTGTACTGTACAACTATATACTGTTGGTCACCATAATGCTGCACTGTACTACTATATATACTGCTCACAAAAATGCAGCACAGATATGGAATGGATACTTGCAGTGACACGGAGCTGCAAGATACAGCAATGGCCTACTATACTGTACAACTATATACTGTTGGTCACCAAAATGCAGCACACTGAGCATAGATATTTGCAGGACACTGAGCACAGATATGGAGATTTTCAGGCAGAGAACGTAGATACAGTATTTGCAGCACACTGAGCACAGATATTCGCAGCACACTGAGCACAGATATGGAGCTTTTTAGGCAGAGAACGTAGCCACGTCCTCTCTGTTCAATCTCCAATGCACGAGTGAAAATGGCGGCGATGCGGGGCTCTTTATATAGAATACGTATCTCGTGAGAATCTGACAGCAGGATGATGACGTTTGGCCGCATTCGGGTTAACCGAGCAAGGCGGGAAGATCCGAGGCTGCCTCGGACCCGTATAAAATAGGTGAAGTTCGGGGGGTTCGGATCTCGACAAACCGAACCCGCTCATCTCTACACTGGACTATTGTACTGTAGTATACTGGTCACCACAATGCAGCACTGATACTGAGCACAGATATTAAGCACTGATCAGGATACTAGAAGTGACACGGTGCAGCAAGATAACACTATGGCTTACTGTACTGTACTACTATATACTGGTGGTCACTACAATGCAGCAATGTACTACTATATACTGGTCCCCACAATGCAGCAAAGATATTGAGCACTGATCCGGAGAATAGAACTGAGTCTGACACGGAGCTGCAAGATACAGCAATGGCCTACTGTACTGTACTACTATATACTGGTGGTCACCACAATGCAGCACTGTACTACTATATGCTGGTCCCCACAATGCAGCAAAGATATTGAGCACTGATCAGGAGAATAGAACTGAGTCTGACATGGAGTAGCAAAGATACAGCAATGGACAACTGTACTGTACTACTATATACTGGTGGTCACCACAATGCAGCACTGTACTACTATATACTGGTCCCCACAATGCAGCACACTGAGCACAGATATATTGAGCTTTTCAGACACAGAACGTAGCCACGTCCTCTCCGCTCAATCGATAATGCACGAGTGAAAATGGTAGTGATGCGCGGCTCTTTATATGTAATCCGAATCTCATGATAATCCGACAGCGGGATGATGACGTTTTCCCCCATTCAGGTTTTGCGTTTTAGGCGGGAAGAACCGAGGCTGCCTCGAACCCGTGTAAACCACGTGAAGTTCGTGAGAATTCGGATCTCAACGAACCGAACCCGCTCATCTCTAATATATATATATATATATATATATATATATATATATATATATATTTATATAATATCCAGCGAGCCGGGTGTGCCATGGGCAGTAGTGTGGCACCGGCATATGCCAATGTTTTTATGTTCGATCAAGAACAGAAATTAATTTTTGATAATCTGCATTATAGTCAAAATATTGTGTGGTTTATCCGTTACATAGACGACTTATTTATGTTATGGAAAGGGAGTAGAGTAGCCTTTGAGGAAATGATGCATAACATCAATCATACACCAAGACCAATCAAATTTACTTTTGTTTGCAAATCAGATCAGATTGATTATTTAGATGTGACAATCCATTTGAAAGGGGGTCAATTAGTCTCGACAGTGTTTTACAAGAACATGGATCGCAATTCTTTGTTAGATGCCAGTAGTCACCATCCAGTAGCATTAAAGAGGGGCCTCCCCTATTCCCAGATGTTAAGAGTGGCACGCATAACCAGCGACCCGAATCAGTTAGAGGACGCACTACAAATAGTGGTCAATAAATTTAAAAAGCGGGGTTATAATCCTAAAGAGCTAGAGATGACTAAAAACAGAGTGATGTGTCAAGATCGGACAGTGATGCTCCAAGACACCCCTACTCAAAAGCGTGTGGATGATAAATTCATCTGGTCTACCAGATACTCTACCTCTAGCCCTATTATACAACGTGCTAGTAAGGCTTTATGGCCCATCATCAAAACTGACAAGTCTTTGCCGAGTTTTCAAAATACTCAAGTTATGACTAGCTATAAACGTGGCCGCAATTTGCGTGACCACTTAGTTAAAACTGACATCACAGACTATACCCCCAAACCAGGGTTGTTCGGATCAATTAAAAAGGCAGGCTGTTATAAATGCCCCTCATGCATCACATGTTCCTCTTTGATTACAGGATCCTACTTTACTCATCCCGTCACTAAACAAAAATTTTCAATTAGACATGTGTTAAACTGCACCACTAGATTCATTATTTACTACATCATCTGCCCTTGCCAATTAATGTATGTTGGTCTCACTACCCGCACATTGCGGGAATGCATGGCATTACACCGGTCCAATATCAATCAGGCTCTAACGGGCAAAGCCAATGATCAACCGGTGTCCAGGCATTGCTGTGCCAAAGCACACACGTTATCAGATTTGCGTTATCAAATGATAGATCACGTTCCACAATCATTGAGAGGAGGTGACAGGGTTCTGGCACTCCATAGATTGGAAGCTAAATGGATAGTTAGATTAAATACACTGCACCCTGCAGGTTTAAACGAAAAAATCAATTGGAATTACCTACGATATTAATGAGGTACATGATTAGGCTTCTGTTGGGATTTATTACAGGAGGCTATTGGTATAATAATTGATTCTTTATATACTGCTTGTTTCATGCAGGGTGTACTATTATTTTGAGAACTTATTGTGCCCCACAGAATATAGCTATAAGAATTCATGTTCCCTTTGCTTCTTAGTCAGCGGTCAATCTATACCATGTTTTTTAACGTGTGAGATGAGATTTGTATATACGGGTAATGTGCCACAAATAAGGTAGCACATTGCTGTCGTGTAACTATCCGGGTCACATAACTTTTATAAGATATTGTGTTTCTATCTCCACTATATGTGTGTATTTCACTTTTCACATTATGTTTTGTATATTAGGTATATGGCTCCCCCTGTCAGGCTAACCAGCCAGGGACAGAGTGTGATTCTCCGCACATCGGGTTTCCACGGCAACCGCCGCTTCCCGATGACATCATCGTCCAGGCGCCTCGGCCGGACCGGAAGCTCCACGCGTCTCCTGAATCGGGTGTGCTGACAGGGGGTTGCTATATAGGTAAGTTTAATGTTGTATGTCTTTTTTATGTCGTTTGTTGGGCACTAGCATCACCTGAGGAAGGGACCTGATGCGTCCCGAAATGCTGCATCGTGTTTTGTATGCCTGTGCCATGTAAGATCCATCCTGCATCACAGCTGTCTGTGGTTGTGCTCACCCAGACAATGCACTGATGCAGGCTTCTGTTACATTAAACTACAAGTATTTATTCATAGTCCTGGAGTGCCGTGTCCTGTTCTGAACATTTACTTGTTCTGATTGTACTATATATTTATATATATATATATATATATATATATATATATTTATGCGAAAGCCCTCACTCACTCACTCACTCACTCACTCACTCAATCACTTACTGACTCATCACTAATTCTGCATAATTTAAATATTAATAAACCTCCTTTAGGGGATGAAAAGGAGGTTGACATAATGATGTCATTACTGATGCGTAGCTTGCGTTGTGTGAACAATTGTGCCCAAACTGACAATCGGATTAAAATTTGGATTGAACCTCCAGTGTGTCAAATTTAATAAACTACAAATATGCAAAATACCTCACTCACTCACAGTGTTGGACTGGCCCAAAGGGGTACAGAGGAAACCCCTTCCTGCCCCCCCCCCTGTAGGGATCAGGTTTCAGACTGTGCACTTGAGTTATACATTGGGAGAGAGAATTGACTGCATAGGAAACGAATGAGTTAAACATCTTGTGAGGGGTGGACCTAGCTGTGAGGAAAGTACAGCCTTTGGGAAAAGGGAAGGGTTTAATATATATAGGGAAGGTTAGGCCATTTTGCTCTCTCTTGTTGGTGAATTGCCTTGTGAGTGGGTGAGTGCTGCTTAGCAGAGTCTCCCCATTTTATTGTGAGGTACTCAATTTTGAGGTAAATTTGAGGTAATTTTGAGGTCAATTTATTGAGGTACTCAATTTTGTTTGAAAGCTCTCCCCTGCATTCCAGCCCCTTTATATCATGTCTTCCCGCCCTCGACGTTCCGCCGGGACCCCAGCTCGGTACCGCACATCTGGCGGTGGGGCTGGACCCGTGGACGGGCTGGCTGGCCTGGGGGACGGGGCCCCGTCCCCATGGGCCGCCACGGGCTCGGGCAGGGACACGGGGCGGCGGACCAGGTCAGCCTTGCCGCTGGGGGCCAGGCCGGGCGCGGGCGGCGGGGTAGGCCAGAGGTCCGGTCAGGCCGCCCGGAGGTGGAAGGGCAGCAGCCCTCACCTCCGAGCGCGGCAGAGGAAGCATCTGGGTCGGGCGCCCGCGGGCCGCGGTGGGCGCCCGTCGATGGAGCCGCACTTGTCTCCATTGGCTTCCCCCTTGCCGAGGCCGAGTGCAGGTGCCAGGCGAGGTGGGGGGACCAGGCGGGAGGCGGCTGATAGCCGTGCGAAGCCTGTCGCGGGGCCTCGCTCGCAGCTGAACAGGAAGAGGCGGCTGGGAGCTTGCTGGCGGAAGGCGGTGGGACGCGTGCACGGGGTGCGCGCGCGCTTAAGCTCGCCACAGGCGGCGCCGTTCGCGCACGAGTGCGCGCAGCAGCGCCGCTAGTTTCCTTGTCTCCCCAGCTCACCCCCCTGCAGCCGGAGTCCGGCGGGGGGGCGGGCGGGGAGGGGATTCGTGGACTGGCTGTCATTTATGAGCATTGATGGCAGCAGGGCTGGGCACACCACCATGAGCTCTCGCCGCGGGGCCCACTCAGCGGGCGGAGGTAGCTCCAGCCTGCGGGGGGTGGGTGCCCGCGGGGGGCGGAGAGTGACGACGGCGCTGGCTCTGACGGGCGGGCGCAGGAGAAGAGCCAGGATTGGTGGGGGACCGGGCCTCTGGAGGTCAGAGGCGCTGCCGGTTCCCCACCTGGCCGATCTGGGCGCAGGGCGTCGGGGCCCCGGGTGGCGCCTGAGGGGTGTCGGGCCGGTCGGCGCACGCCGACGCCGGCTCGGGAGCCCGCAGGGGACGACGCCGTGTTTTGGGGTGGTCAAGACCCCTCTGGAACACTGGCGTCGGCCCTGGCCACGGTGGTGGCAGCGTTGGGGCCGCTGGCCGCGGCCACGTCCCCGGGAGGGGCAAACAGTTCCGGCGCGCCGGCAGCGGCTGGCGGGTCTGGTACGCGGGCGGTGTCGGCAGCCCAGCGGGTTGCTCGCGCCTGCAGGGAGCTCGGAGCGGCCGCGGCGCAGCTCGATCATCGTTCCGGGTGGGACGAGCAGGGGCGTGTTGCGGCGACGCCTGCCCCCCGGGGTGATAGGCATTCGCAGCGACTGCTGTCTGGGTCCTCTGCTTTGTTTTCTTCTGCAGGTGAGCGCGGGGACGTGGAGATGACGGAGTCCGAGGATGAGGAGGTCGGATTTGCCACGCCGGAGGATTCCGTGTCGGAGCAGTCGACGGCATCAGGTGAGGTGGTACAGTCGGTATCGGGCTCCTCCACGCGCACTTTTTCTCGCAGCTCTTCCTCTTCCTCCTCTTCCTCTTCTCTGTCGTCGCAGGTGTCCGAAGTCAGTAGTACGACTAGGGTGAAGAAGCCGGCGACGAAATTCGCCAAGAGGGCAGCGGGACAGCAGAAGAGGCAGAAGAGGCGCAAGCGGCTTAGCGAGGAAGCTCGCAGGGCCAAGAAGCGCCGCGATTTGCCCGGGATTGTTCGCTGCGACTACACTGCCGTAATGCAGGGGCTGAGGGATAGCTGCCATAGGAAGATTTGCAGGGGGGACTTCGTTGATGTGTTCGTCTTGACAAAGGACGCGAAGAAGGAGTATAAGTCGGCGGCAGCAAAGAAGGGCATCCGGGCCGAGGCCTTCCGTACCTTCGACAACTGGCTGGCCGGCGTTTGGGTCTTCGCGGCTTGTTACCTGGAAGATAGGCCGGACGAGCACATGAACATCATTCGGTACCTGCATCTCATACACGACATGCAGCGCACATCGTCGGGCTCTGAGTGGCGTAGGTATGACCAGGAATTCAGGGAGAAACAGGATGGGTTACAGGTCATGGACTTTGGGTGCAAGGACGTCGAAGTCTGGCTCAAAGTCACTCGGGCTTCGCAACAGGCTAAGGAGCCCCGGAACGCGGGGGCGGACGGGCACCGCGCAGGGTCGTCCGCCCAGGGGTCCGGCGCGGACGGCGGATCGGCCAAGCCAGGTAGGTCGGCCGTCCGTACAGGGGGGCAAGCCGCCACAAAAGGAAAATGTTTCGCGTTTAACAACGCGGCCTGTTCCTTCGGCAAGCAGTGTCGGTTTCGACACTTGTGCTTGCAATGTGGCGGATCCCACCCAGCCTCCTCTTGCTTCAAAGGCAGTCGTCAGGGTGCCCGGGGTAAGCAAACTTACCCAAGACAGGCCGTGGGCGGGAGCGCTCCGCAGAGCTCCAATGCCAATTAATTTGGATACGATGGGCAAGTGGTTGGATTGGTATCCAAATAGGGAGGATGCGAAATTTCTGTTTTCCGGTTTTCGTTTTGGTTTTCGCTTGCCTGTTGCGAGCGAGGTGTCGGTTCGGGCCCAGCGGAACCTCCAGTCTGCCCGAGCCTTGCCATCGGTGCTGCGGGAGAAAATGGATAAGGAGGTCAGGTTGGGCAGGATGGAGGGACCGTTTATTTCACCCCCGGTGGATGGTTTGGTCATCTCTCCAGTGGGGGTGGTTCCCAAGAAGACTCCAGGCACTTTTCGGCTCATTCAGCATCTTTCTTACCCGTCGGGGGCGTCGGTCAATGACGCGATACCGCCGGCTCATTGCTCGGTGGTGTATCAGTCGTTTGACGAGGCGTTGGAGCTGGTCCGCAGTTACGGGACTGGGGCCCTCATGGCTAAGATTGATGTTGAGTCCGCTTTTCGGTTGCTGCCGTTACATCCGGATTCATTCCGTTTTATGGGTTTTCGGATTGGAGCGGAGTATTTCATCGACATATGTTTGCCGATGGGATGTTCCGTTTCATGCTCGTTTTTCGAACGGTTTAGCACGTTTCTACATTGGTGCGTGGAGTCTTCGTCAGGGGGTCACGGGGTCGCCCATTACCTCGATGACTTCCTGTGTGCGGGCCCGGCAAATTCACCGCGGTGCGGCGACTTGCTTTTCAGCATCCGAGCTCTGTTTTTCCATTTCGGCGTTCCCGTGGCCGAGGATAAAACAGAGGGACCGGCCTCCTGTTTGTCATTTTTGGGGATTGAGATTGACACGGGGGCGGGATCGTGTCGACTGCCTCGGGATAAGGTGGTGAAGCTCCGCGACGCTATTTGCCGGTTCGAGGGGTCGCGTAAAGTCACGCTGCGGCAGGCGCAGTCCTTGCTGGGCATGTTGAACTTTGCTTGTCGGGTAATACCGATGGGCAGGGTTTTCTGCCGGAAGCTAGAAAGGGCGACTGCGGGGTGTGCCAGACCACATCATTTCGTGCGCCTGTCCTCCGAGATTAAGAGGGATTTGGCCATATGGGCCTCTTTCCTGGAGGACTTCAACGGGGTGTGTATATGGCAGGCCCCAACGGTCGACAGCGCTAGGTTGCAGTTGTTCACCGACGCAGCGGGTGCCTCTGGATTCGGTTGCTATCTGGAGGGACCTTGGTGCGCGGCCTCGTGGCCGGCGGAATGGCATCGCAAGGGCTTAACTAAGGACCTTTTGCTTCTTGAGCTTTTCCCCATTATGGTGGCGCTGGAGGTCTGGGGTGATCGGCTGGCTCATCGCAGCATCTTGTTTAGATGTGACAATCTGGGCGTGGTGCATGCGATAAATAACCAAAGGGCGAAGTCGCTGGTGGTTCTGCGGGTGCTGGGACAGTTGCTATTGACATGCCTACGTAGGAACATGTGGTTCCGCGCGCAGCATGTGCCTGGTCTGGAGAACGGAATTGCCGACGCATTGTCACGAGGGCATTGGGAAAGGTTTTGTTTGTTGGCTCCCGAGGCCGACGAGCATGGTTTTCATTGTCCCGATTATGTCTGGCAGGTGATCGGGCCGGACTGGAGGGTCTAGCGTTGCGGTCAGTCGCGCCAACCACGCTGAAGGCTTACGGACAAGCTTGGAGCGAGTGGGCGGAGTTTGTTCGAGGGCGAAATCAACAAGGTAAGAGCGGGCATCGGATGATGCTCTCTTTTATTTGGCAGCTGTATGTGTCGGGTAGGTCCAGAGCGGTGGTATCCCGGTACTTGGCTGGTATTTCGTTTTTCAGCAAAATCAAGGGTGTCCCCGACGTAACGAAAAGTGGGATTCTGCTGAGGGCGATGAAAGGATGGGCGTGAGTTGCGCCGACGCCGCCTGACAAGAGGCGGCCCATTGATGCGGCCTTGCTGCCGGCTGTCATTAGGGCGGTTGGAGGTATCGTGTCGTCCATGTTTGAGTCGCTGTTGTTCAGTTTGGCGTTCTCAATGGCTTACCACGGGGCCTTTCGGGTGTCGGAATTGGTAGCGCCTTCTAAGCGAGCAGATTCGCGCATGCTTGTCTGGGACGTGGTGGTGGGTGAGAGGTCCTTGCTTTGCAGATTGCGTCGCTCTAAGACGGACCAAGTGGGTAGAGGTCGATGGGTCACCTTGGTTCCGGCACTTGAGGAGAGCATTTGCCCAGTGAAGTTGGCAGTTCATTATGCGGCTGTATGGCCCGACGGTGGGGGGTCATGGCTGCTGCATCATGACGGGCTGCCGGTGACGAAATATCAATTTCGTTGGATGCTGGGTCGCTGTCTGGCGAGCTTGGGCCTTCCACCCACTGCTTTCGGGACACATTCCTTCCGAATAGGGGCTGCGACGTCGGCTGCGTCGGCGGGATTTTCCATGGCTGAAGTCCAGGCGGTGGGGCGATGGAAGTCGTCAAGTTACAGACGATATATTCGCCCCGTTGCATGAGATGTTGGCTTGCGCGTGGTTTTTGGTTAATTATAGTTGTTATAATCAGGTTGTTACAGTTCAGTACGTTCTGGTGTTGTGCGTTTGTTTGTTCCCCCTTTTTATCCTACTCAGGGAGTAGCCACTCGCCGCTGCTGGCATGAGCCGGCAGCGGGGGTCTGGAGTTCTTTTGCGATTTTTTTGCCTGACTTGACGGACTGAATTCTAATCCACAATTCGGCTGATCAGTTCTAATCAAAGTCCCTCAGCAGGTTTTTACGCTTTCACCTCCAGCTGAGTTCTTACATGTTTTTTCCCATTTTATACCCCCCTCCCCTTCCCCCCCTCCCGTTTATTTTCTTATTTTAATTTGATTTTTTCCCATTGTGTGTTTATGTCCGCTTCAAATTGGCTAGAAGCTTGTGCAGATCGGCTAGGCCGTGACTTCTGCAATAAACGAAAACTCAAAAAAAAATTTATTTTTGGCAGATCCTTCAGGTTAATGCATTTAATAAACAATGGTATAGATAATTAGTAACCGATTTTACCCCCTTTTCCTCCTCTTCAGGTTGGTTTGAAGATGACTTGACTATTTGGGTGGTTGGCCACTCTTATGTATATTGGGCCGCCAAGTTTTTGGCCTCGGAGGGGGCTTAGATGTTTCATAGGGCTCAGGGAGTTCGTTGGCTTGGTTGGCGAGGGATGATGTGGAAAGAGCTAAGGAGTAGACTAGTCAGTCAGGCCAGCAAGCATGGAGTCCCTAGGGTGCTGGTTGTCCATCTAGGTGGCAACGACCTGGGGAAGAGGACATCCTTGGAGCTGCGGTGGGCCATGATACAGGATCTGGCAAGTGTGGCCGCAGCATGGACCAATTGTGTATTGGTGTTCTCCTTGATGGTGCCAAGGTTGAGTTGGCGAGGTGTGGCGGATGGTCGCCTGATTGATGAGGCCAGAAAGAAGGTGAATGGGGCGGTGGCGATTTGGGTGCTGTCCCACGGAGGCAAGGTTGTTCGCCACCCTAGGATTCGGTTCCGAGACAGTCACCTTTTTCGGCCTGATGGGGTACATCTATCCAATGAGGGGATGATGTTTTTCCTGGAGGATCTGTGTCTAGTGTTGCAGGAGTTAGGGTGAGGTTATGGTGGCGGTGTGAAGACTCTGGGGAAGAGTCTTTTGCTGTTGGCGGAAAATAACGGCAGTTTGTAGTTGTATGGTAAACTGTAGTGATTTACAGTTTGGTGTGGTTTAGGTGCACTCACCTCCATCGACTTATTGGCCGCTCGACCACCCGTCCGGGAAGGCAGCGGCAGGGCACCCATCAGGGTGGGTAGTCACTGTGGGGGTTGAGTTGTCACCTATTGCCGATTTTGATAGTTTGTAGTTAAATTAGGATGGTTTCGAATTTTAGCATTTTAAGGTTAGCGTTAGTTTAATAGAGCCGTTCTTTTTTCTGCCACCATATGCCGGCTGAATCGGCATCTTAACAAAGTTTTCATTTACAGGTTTGCTATGGTTAGGGTCAAATAAATAGCTAGCAATTTTTCTGTCAAATTCAAGTCTCCGTGTCTTTATTTCTTGGTATTAGAGGTAACGAATGCTTTACTTTGAATGAAGGGGTCCACCAAATATCACTAGGATGTTTAGGAGAGAGAATTGACTGCATAGGAAAGGAATGAGTTAAACATCTTGTGAGGGGTGGACCTAGCTGTGAGGAAAGTACAGCCTTTGGAAAAAGGGGAGGGTTTAATATATATAGGGAAGGCTAGGCCATTTTGCTCTCTCTTGTTGGTGAATTGCCTTCCCGCCCTCCCGCCCTGTTGGTAGAGGTTCTGGCACGGAGTGCCTTGGCGTTGAATTGTTGGCTGGGTTTATCGTTGGCTATTTATTGGCGGAAAAGAACGGCAGTTTGTAGTTGTATGGTAAGCTGTAGTGATTTACAGTTTGGTGTGGTTTAGGTGCACTCACCTCCATCGACTTATTGGCCGCTCGACCACCCGTCCGGGAGGCAGTGGCAGGGCACCCATCAGGGTGGGTAGTCACTGTGGGGGTTGAGTTGTCACCTATTACCGATTTTGATAGTTTGTAGTTAAATTAGGATGGTTTCGAATTTTAGCATTTTAAGGTTAGCGTTAGTTTAATAGAGCCGTTCTTTTTTCTGCCACCATATGCCGGCTGAATCGGCATCTTAACAAAGTTTTCATTTACAGGTTTGCTATGGTTAGGGTCAAATAAATAGCTAGCAATTTTTCTGCCAAATTCAAGTCTCCGTGTCTTTATTTCTTGGTATTAGAGGTAACGAATGCTTTACTTTTAATGAAGGGGTCCACCAAATATCACTAGGATGTTTATACATACGTTACCTTATACTGCACAGGACTATGATGTTGTCTCTACAGTGCATTGCCAATAATTACTGTATCTGAATCATTATCATGCATGCACTAGCAGTATTTATATATTTATCAAGGGGCCCAGCCAATGTACTTTCTAATGGTTAGACAAACCTCTGGAGACTGGCCACACCTCTAAACATGGGCCCCTACCATGACATTCCCTGGTGGACCCTTCGTGCCCCAGTCCGACACTGCTCACTCATCACTAATTCTCTTACTTCCTGATATGTTAGGAAGCTGAAATATAACACAAGGTATTCTGCAGGTGGGAAATAGGAAAACTAAGTAATTAGAATTTTAATAAACCTCCCCTAAGGGGATAAAAATGGGGTTGACATAATAATGTTATTACCGATGCGTGGCTTGCGTTACGTGAATGATAACGTCCAAACGGATAATCAGATGAAAATTTGGATTGCACTTCCAGTGTGTAGAATTTAACTACAAAAATGGTCCTGTCACTTTTTATCGTATCTGCTACGGGTGCTCCTCAGGTAATGGCAAGAACCACGGATTAATATTTACTTACATTAAGACGTCTCAAATTTACAGCTCTTTATATTTACCAAATTTTTAACACTCATTTATATTTACAACCGTGAAGATTAGAAACTACTGTGTGAATAATGGGTAGAACAGCTAACATATACAGTATGCCTATCAATGTTGAAAATATACTGTATATATATACAGTATATATTAGAGATGAGCGCCTGAAATTTTTCGGGTTTTGTGTTTTGGTTTTGGGTTCGGTTCCGCGGCCGTGTTTTGGGTTCGACCGCGTTTTGGCAAAACCTCACCGAATTTTTTTTGTCGGATTCGGGTGTGTTTTGGATTCGGGTGTTTTTTTAAAAAAACACTAAAAAACAGCTTAAATCATAGAATTTGGGGGTCATTTTGATCCCATATTATTATTAACCTCAAAAACCATAATTTCCACTCATTTTCAGTCTATTCTGAATACCTCACACCTCACAATATTATTTTTAGTCCTAAAATTTGCACCAAGGTCGCTGGATGACTAAGCTAAGCGACACTAGTGGCCGACACAAACACCTGGCCCATCTAGGAGTGGCACTGCAGTGTCACGCAGGATGTCCCTTCCAAAAAACCCTCCCCAATCAGCACATGACGCAAAGAAAAAATGAGGCGCAATGAGGTAGCTGACTGTGTGAGTAAGATAAGCGACCCTAGTGGCCGACACAAACACCGGGCCCATTTAGGAGTGGCACTGCAGTGTCACGCAGGATGTCCCTTCCAAAAAACCCTCCTCAATCAGCACATGACGCAAAGAAAAAAAGAGGCGCAATGAGGTAGCTGACTGTGTGAGTAAGATTAGCGACCCTAGTGGCCGACACAAACACCGGGCCCATTTAGGAGTGGCACTGCAGTGTCACGCAGGATGTCCCTTCCAAAAAACCCTCCTCAATCAGCACATGACGCAAAGAAAAAAAGAGGCGCAATGAGGTAGCTGACTGTGTGAGTAAGATTAGCGACCCTAGTGGCCGACACAAACACCGGGCCCATTTAGGAGTGGCACTGCAGTGTCACGCAGGATGTCCCTTCCAAAAAACCCTCCCCAATCAGCACATGACGCAAAGAAAAAAAGAGGCGCAATGAGGTAGCTGACTGTGTGAGTAAGATTAGCGACGCTAGTGGCCGACACAAACACCGGGCCCATTTAGGAGTGGCACTGCAGTGTCACGCAGGATGTCCCTTCCAAAAAACCCTCCCCAATCAGCACATGACGCAAAGAAAAAAAGAGGCGCAATGAGGTAGCTGACTGTGTGAGTAAGATTAGCGACCCTAGTGGCCGACACAAACACCGGGCCCATTTAGGAGTGGCACTGCAATGTCACGCAGGATGTCCCTTCCAAAAAACCCTCCCCAATCAGCACATGACGCAAAGAAAAAAAGAGGCGCAATGAGGTAGCTGACTGTGTGAGTAAGATTAGCGACCCTAGTGGCCGACACAAACACCGGGCCCATTTAGGAGTGGCACTGCAGTGTCACGCAGGATGTCCCTTCCAAAAAACCCTCCCCAATCAGCACATGACGCAAAGAAAAAAAGAGGCGCAATGAGGTAGCTGACTGTGTGAGTAAGATTAGCGACCCTAGTGGCCGACACAAACACCGGGCCCATTTAGGAGTGGCACTGCAGTGTCACGCAGGATGTCCCTTCCAAAAAACCCTCCCCAATCAGCACATGACGCAAAGAAAAAAAGAGGCGCAATGAGGTAGCTGACTGTGTGAGTAAGATTAGCGACCCTAGTGGCCGACACAAACACCGGGCCCATTTAGGAGTGGCACTGCAGTGTCACGCAGGATGTCCCTTCCAAAAAACCCTCCCCAATCAGCACATGACGCAAAGAAAAAAAGAGGCGCAATGAGGTAGCTGACTGTGTGAGTAAGATTAGCGACCCTAGTGGCCGACACAAACACCGGGCCCATTTAGGAGTGGCACTGCAGTGTCACGCAGGATGTCCCTTCCAAAAAACCCTCCCCAAACAGCACATGACGCAAAGAAAAATAAAAGAAAAAAGAGGTGCAAGATGGAATTGTCCTTGGGCCCTCCCACCCACCCTTATGTTGTATAAACAAAACAGGACATGCACACTTTAACCAACCCATCATTTCAGTGACAGGGTCTGCCACACGACTGTGACTGATATGACGGGTTGGTTTGGACCCCCCCCAAAAAAGAAGCAATTAATCTCTCCTTGCACAAACTGGCTCTACAGAGGCAAGATGTCCACCTCATCATCACCCTCCGATATATCACCGTGTACATCCCCCTCCTCACAGATTATCAATTCGTCCCCACTGGAATCCACCATCTCAGCTCCCTGTGTACTTTGTGGAGGCAATTGCTGCTGGTCAATGTCTCCGCGGAGGAATTGATTATAATTCATTTTAATGAACATCATCTTCTCCACATTTTCTGGATGTAACCTCGTACGCCGATTGCTGACAAGGTGAGCGGCGGCACTAAACACTCTTTCGGAGTACACACTTGTGGGAGGGCAACTTAGGTAGAATAAAGCCAGTTTGTGCAATGGCCTCCAAATTGCCTCTTTTTCCTGCCAGTATAAGTATGGACTGTGTGACGTGCCTACTTGGATGCGGTCACTCATATAATCCTCCACCATTCTTTCAATGGTGAGAGAATCATATGCAGTGACAGTAGACGACATGTCCGTAATCGTTGTCAGGTCCTTCAGTCCGGACCAGATGTCAGCATCAGCAGTCGCTCCAGACTGCCCTGCATCACCGCCAGCGGGTGGGCTCGGAATTCTGAGCCTTTTCCTCGCACCCCCAGTTGCGGGAGAATGTGAAGGAGGAGATGTTGACAGGTCGCGTTCCGCTTGACTTGACAATTTACTCACCAGCAGGTCTTTCAACCCCAGCAGACTTGTGTCTGCCGGAAAGAGAGATCCAAGGTAGGCTTTAAATCTAGGATCGAGCACGGTGGCCAAAATGTAGTGCTCTGATTTCAACAGATTGACCACCCGTGAATCCTTGTTAAGCGAATTAAGGGCTCCATCCACAAGTCCCACATGCCTAGCGGAATCGCTCCGTGTTAGCTCCTCCTTCAATGTCTCCAGCTTCTTCTGCAAAAGCCTGATGAGGGGAATGACCTGACTCAGGCTGGCAGTGTCTGAACTGACTTCACGTGTGGCAAGTTCAAAGGGCATCAGAACCTTTCACAACGTTGAAATCATTCTCCACTGCGCTTGAGACAGGTGCATTCCACCTCCTATATCGTGCTCAATTGTATAGGCTTGAATGGCCTTTTGCTGCTCCTCCAACCTCTGAAGCATATAGAGGGTTGAATTCCACCTCGTTACCACTTCTTGCTTCAGATGATGGCAGGGCAGGTTCAGTAGTTTTTGGTGGTGCTCCAGTCTTCTGTACGTGGTGCCTGTACGCCGAAAGTGTCCCGCAATTTTTCTGGCCACCGACAGCATCTCTTGCACGCCCCTGTCGTTTTTTAAATAATTCTGCACCACCAAATTCAAGGTATGTGCAAAACATGGGACGTGCTGGAATTTGCCCATATTTAATGCACACACAATATTGCTGGCGTTGTCCGATGCCACAAATCCACAGGAGAGTCCAATTGGGGTAAGCCATTCCGCGATGATCTTCCTCAGTTGCCGTAAGAGGTTTTCAGCTGTGTGCGTATTCTGGAAACCGGTGATACAAAGCGAAGCCTGCCTAGGAAAGAGTTGGCGTTTGCGAGATGCTGCTACTGGTGCCGCCGCTGCTGTTCTTGCGGCGGGAGTCCATACATCTACCCAGTGGGCTGTCACAGTCATATAGTCCTGACCCTGCCCTGCTCCACTTGTCCACATGTCCGTGGTTAAGTGGACATTGGGTACAACTGCATTTTTTAGGACACTGGTGAGTCTTTTTCTGACGTCCGTGTACATTCTCGGTATCGCCTGCCTAGAGAAGTGGAACCTAGATGGTATTTGGTAACGGGGGCACACTGCCTCAATAAATTGTCTAGTTCACTGTGAACTAACGGCGGATACCGGACGCACGTCTAACACCAACATAGTTGTCAAGGCCTCAGTTATCCGCTTTGCAGCAGGATGACTGCTGTGATATTTCATCTTCCTCGCAAAGGACTGTTGAACAGTCAATTGCTTACTGGAAGTAGTACAAGTGGGCTTACGACTTCCCCTCTGGGATGACCATCGACTCCCAGCAGCAACAACAGCAGCGCCAGCAGCAGTAGGCGTTACACGCAAGGATGCATCGGAGGAATCCCAGGCAGGAGAGGACTCGTCAGAATTGCCAGTGACATTGCCTGCAGGACTACTGGCATTCCTGGGGAAGGAGGAAATTGACACTGAGGGAGTTGGTGGGGTGGTTTGCGTGAGCTTGGTTACAAGAGGAAGGGATTTACTGGTCAGTGGACTGCTTCCGCTGTCACCCAAAGTTTTTGAACTTGTCACTGACTTATTATGAATGCGCTGCAGGTGACGTATAAGGGAGGATGTTCCGAGGTGGTTAACGTCCTTACCCCTACTTATTACAGCTTGACAAAGGGAACACACGGCTTGACACCTGTTGTCCGCATTTCTGTTGAAATAGTTCCACACCGAAGAGCTGATTTTTTTGGTATTTTCACCAGGCATGTCAACGGCCATATTCCTCCCACGGACAACAGGTGTCTCCCCGGGTGCCTGACTTAAACAAACCACCTCACCATCAGAATCCTCCTGGTCAATTTCCTCCCCAGCGCCAGCAACACCCATATCCTCCTCATCCTGGTGTACTTCAACACTGACATCTTCAATCTGACTATCAGGAACTGGACTGCGGGTGCTCCTTCCAGCACTTGCAGGGGGCGTGCAAATGGTGGAAGGCGCATGCTCTTCACGTCCAGTGTTGGGAAGGTCAGGCATCGCAACCGACACAATTGGACTCTCCTTGTGGATTTGGGATTTCGAAGAACGCACAGTTCTTTGCGGTGCTACTGCTTTTGCCAGCTTGAGTCTTTTCATTTTTCTAGCGAGAGGCTGAGTGCCTCCATCCTCATGTGAAGCTGAACCACTAGCCATGAACATAGGCCAGGGCCTCAGCCGTTCCTTGCCACTCCGTGTGGTAAATGGCATATTGGCAAGTTTACGCTTCTCCTCCGACAATTTTATTTTAGGTTTTGGAGTCCTTTTTTTACTGATATTTGGTGTTTTGGATTTGACATGCTCTGTACTATGACATTGGGCATCGGCCTTGGCAGACGACGTTGCTGGCATTTCATCGTCTCGGCCATGACTAGTGGCAGCAGCTTCAGCACGAGGTGGAAGTGGATCTTGATCTTTCCCTAATTTTGGAACCTCAACATTTTTGTTCTCCATATTTTAATAGGCACAACTAAAAGGCACCTCAGGTAAACAATGGAGATGGATGGATACTAGTATACAATTATGGACGGACTGCCGAGTGCCGACACAGAGGTAGCTACAGCCGTGAACTACCGTACTGTGTCTGCTGCTAATATAGACTGGTTGATAAAGAGATGTCGTAGTATGTATGTATGAAGAAGAAAGAAAAAAAAACCACGGTTAGGTGGTATACAATTATGGACGGACTGCCGAGTGCCGACACAGGGGTAGCCACAGCCGTGAACTACCGTACTGTACTGTGTCTGCTGCTAATATAGACTGGTTGATAAAGAGATGTCGTAGTATGTATGTATGAAGAAGAAAGAAAAAAAAACCACGGGTAGGTGGTATACAATTATGGACGGACTGCCGAGTGCCGACACAGAGGTAGCCACAGCCGTGAACTACCGTACTGTACTGTGTCTGCTGCTAATATAGACTGGTTGATAAAGAGATGTAGTAGTATGTATGTATAAAGAAGAAAGAAAAAAAAACCACGGGTAGGTGGTATACAATTATGGACGGACTGCCGAGTGCCGACACAGAGGTAGCCACAGCCGTGAACTACCGTACTGTACTGTGTCTGCTGCTAATATAGACTGGTTGATAAAGAGATGTCGTAGTATGTATGTATGAAGAAGAAAGAAAAAAAAACCACGGTTAGGTGGTATACAATTATGGACGGACTGCCGAGTGCCGACACAGAGGTAGCCACAGCCGTGAACTACCGTACTGTACTGTGTCTGCTGCTAATATAGACTGGTTGATAAAGAGATGTCGTAGTATGTATGTATAAAGAAGAAAGAAAAAAAACCACGGTTAGGTGGTATACAATTATGGACGGACTGCCGAGTGCCGACACAGAGGTAGCCACAGCCGTGAACTACCGTACTGTACTCTGTCTGCTGCTAATATAGACTGGTTGATAAAGAGATGTCGTAGTATGTATGTATGAAGAAGAAAGAAAAAAAAAACACGGTTAGATGGTATACAATTATGGACGGACTGCCGAGTGCCGACACAGAGGTAGCCACAGCCATGAACTACCGTACTGTACTGTGTCTGCTGCTAATATAGACTGGTTGATAAAGAGATGTCGTAGTATGTATGTATAAAGAAGAAAGAAAAAAAAACCACGGTTAGGTGGTATACAATTATGGACGGACTGCCGAGTGCCGACACAGAGGTAGCCACAGCCGTGAACTACCGTACTGTACTGTGTCTGCTGCTAATATAGACTGGTTGATAAAGAGATGTAGTAGTATGTATGTATAAAGAAGAAAGAAAAAAAAAACACGGGTAGGTGGTATACAATTATGGATGGACTGCCGAGTGCCGACACAGAGGTAGCTACAGCCGTGAACTACCGTACTGTGTCTGCTGCGACTGGATGATAAATAATGATATAAAAAATATATATATATCACTACTGCAGCCGGACAGGTATATATATTATATAATGACGGACCTGCTGGACACTGTCTGTCAGCAGAATGAGTTTTTTATAGAATAAAAAAAAAAAACACCACACAAGTGAAGTCACACGACGAGTGTTTAACTTTTTCAGGCAATCACAATATAGTATACTACTAACTATACTGGTGGTCAGTGTGGTCAGGTCACTGGTCAGTCACACTGGCAGTGGCACTCCTGCAGCAAAAGTGTGCACTGTTTAATTTTAATATAATATGTACTCCTGGCTCCTGCTATAACCTATAACTGGCACTGCAGTGCTCCCCAGTCTCCCCCACAATTATAAGCTGTGTGAGCTGAGCACAGTCAGATATATAATATATACATAGATGATGCAGCACACTGGGCTGAGCAGTGCACACAGATATGGTATGTGACTGTCTTGTACTCCTGGCTCCTGCTATAACCTATAACTGGCACTGCAGTGCTCCCCAGTCTCCCCCACAATTATAAGCTGTGTGAGCTGAGCACAGTCAGATATATAATATATACATAGATGATGCAGGCATGCAGCACACTGGGCTGAGCAGTGCACACAGATATGGTATGTGACTGAGTCACTGTGTGTACCGTTTTTTTCAGGCAGAGAACGGATATATTAAATAAAACAACTGCACTGCTGGTGGTCACTGTGGTCAGTCACTAAACTCTGCACTCTCTTCTACAGTATCAGCCTCAGGTCAATCTCTCTCTCTCTCTCCTAATCTAAATGGAGAGGACGCCAGCCACGTCCTCTCCCTATCAATCTCAATGCACGTGTGAAAATGGCGGCGACGCGCGGCTCCTTATATAGAATCCGAGTCTCGCGAGAATCCGACAGCGTCATGATGACGTTCGAGCGCGCTCGGGTTAACCGAGCAAGGCGGGAAGATCCGAGTCGCTCGGACCCGTGAAAAAAAACATGAAGTTCGTGCGGGTTCGGATTCAGAGAAACCGAACCCGCTCATCTCTAGTATATATATATATATATATATATATTGGTACACATGTGCACACTCCAGCATAAAGTGAAAAGTGGTGCTCCCTTAAATCTGTTCCAAACCGGTCCAGGAAAAACAAAACTTGTAGAGAAAGGGTACTCAAAACTCTATATAAACAACATATTTTTATTTTCACCCAGGCAGGTTACTGTAAAATCGTCTCCAGTGGTAAAGGCTCAAAATGAATGTCCAAATAATACTGTATCCACTGTAGCACCTGTGGTGCCTCAGACAACACTTCAATAATGCATAATGGGAAATCCTATGAGTTCCCCAAGGGATGTCACAGACACTTGCTTCGGCAAGCCCTTAAAATGGAGATGACAAGCCTCTGTTTTAAGGAAAGCTGCCCGTCTTATCCACCAAACACCTGCAGCATGTCACTCGTGCTGCAGCATCCAGGCCACTGTGACTGGGGTCACATTATCATTGCAGCACCCGTGTACTACGGTACCGGGGCAAACACAGTCCCAAAACCACAGGTCACTGGTGACCAAATTGTGACTTTGAGCTGTCGTGAATCAGGTCCATTGTCACCACATAATTAGTATGCTTAAACACTGTCATCTTAATAGGCATTTTCTTATACAGAAGGCACCAAACCATACTTTCCTTTCACCATGGTACTGGGCCGTGAACAAAGCCATGATGTTAAAGAAGCTGCTAATTTACACTAATAACCTTTGCTCTATTATTATAACCAATTATAAAAAAAAAAGTATTTTCTGATGGCAGGAATCTTTCTTGAATAAAAAGCACTTAAAAATATTTTCACGTTGGAATAAAAAACCCCCACATCAGAACGTTACTTAAGAACATCCTTAGTCCTCCTTACTGATAATTCCGCCGTCAAGTGGCTTTTACAATTTAAATGATTTCCCAGAACTGACAGTAAAGACGTCCTTGAAAAAACTACATGCTGAGACAAATGGGTTAATACAATGTTTGTCACAGGAGAGCTGTGATTGGCTGTAAGTTGAATAAATGGAAATACACTGTGCAGCACTATGTGACATTGTGAGCAAGTATTCTGCTGGGAGAATAAAATGAATACGTAACACTCTGTGCATTAATATTCAGAAGAAAAGCATTGGATTGTACAGATCTTGCACAAAAATATCTCTTTGAGAAAAACTCTTCATTACATTAAATGGAAATCACAGTATAAGGAAAAAAATCTGAAATTTGAAGATCATTATTTACAGTAATTGCGATTCAGAACAAAGGAAAAGGAAAAGCTATATACTGGCGTAATTCTTATGGTGCTCATACAGGTAACGTTATTTCTCATAGTAAACCTTACGATTTTGACAATGTAGTCAAAATCGCAAGGAAAAGTTAGTGCAAATCGCCCCATGTGTACACAGCTTGCGGTACTGATGCGCACTCCCGTGGGGTCTGTATCGCAAGAAAAGATAGACTGTGCACGCAAGTCAATCGTGACTATACAGGGTGATTCAAAATTCGCAATACATACTTGTCAAAGTCACAGTACACCCGTTTGTTTCAAAAACTGTGCAGGAAATGGGAAAACTGACTTAAATGGTAATTCAGACCTTTTCACTGCTGTGCATTTTTTGCACAGCATGAGATCAGATCTGAACTGCGCATGTGTATGAACTGCACATGCATATGCACCACAATGCGCAGGTGCGATGGACTGCAGCAATGGGGATCGCCCATCAGCGACCGGATGGTGCGAAAAATCCAAAGGCACAGGCGTTCGCAAGGTGATTGAAAGGAAGAGGCTGTTTGTGGGTGGTAACTGACCGTTTCCAAGGAATGTCCGGGCAAATGCAGGCGTGTCAAAGCGTTTGAAGGGAGGGTGTCTGCTCTGACGTCAGCTCCGGTACCGATCAGCAAGAAGCAATTGCAGCGGATGAGGAAGTCCTGGGCTGAGCAGAGACTGCACAAAATCAGTTTGTGCAGCTCTGCTACACATCCGAACGCACACTTACACAGCGAATTCACCCTCCCCCTGTAGGTGGCGACTATCTGATCGCAGGGCAGCAAAAATGGAGCCCAGCGATCAGGTCTGAATTACCCCCTTAGATTCAAGATGGCCGATTTTCAGATGGCGCAGATGTTTGGTACATACCCTAAAAGATAGCCCACCTCACCCATACCTTACTGGAGTATTCAGTTTTCCCGTTTCCTGCACAGTTTTTGAAACAAAAGGGTGTAGCGCAACTTTTGAATCACTCTGTACTGTGGAGGTCATTCCGAGTCGTTCGCTCTGAAAATTTCTTCGCATCGCAGCGTTTTTCCGCTTAGTACGCATGCGCAATGTCCGCACTGCGACTGCGCCAAGTAAATTTGCTATGAAGTTTGGATTTTTACTCACGGCTTTTTCTTCGCTCAGGCGATCGTAGTGTGATTGACAGGAAATGGGTGTTACTTGGCGGAAACAGGCCGTTTTATGGGCGTGTGGGAAAAAACGCTACCGTTTCCGGAAAAAACGCGGGAGTGGCTGGAGAAACGGAGGAGTGTCTGGGCAAACGCTGGGTGTGTTTGTGACATCAAACCAGGAACGATAAGCACTGAACTGATCGCAGATGCCGAGTAAGTCTGAAGCTACTCTGAAACTGCTACGAGATGTGTAATCGCAATATTGCGAATCTTTCGTTCGCAATTTTACTATGCTAAGATTCTCTCCCAGTAGGCGGCGGCTTAGCGTGTGCAATACTGCTAAAATCGCCTTGCGAGCGAACAACTCGGAATGAGGGCCTGTGTACAATCTAGTACATAGTATAGTCAAAATCTCTCCGTGTGTATGCACCTTAAGATCACTGCAATCACCTTGCCTCATTTAGTGTAAGTAGTAACTCCAGCCATAGTGGTGGATGCAAAGCTGAATGCCTGTTTTGCGGATGTGTGTGTTCTTTGCTATCTGCATGCTCCTGAAACAAGAGTTCACAAGAGAGCAGTGGCGGATTTTACTTATGGGCTTCAGGACTGCATCCCCTGCCCCCTGTAGGAAACCACACCCTGCTTTTGGTGCGGCCCAATCTGGCTTCTATCTCTGCATTCGCCGGTCCCAGCACCTGCCGGATCCATTGTAGTGATGGCCATCGGTTCCACACCCATCAATGGTTACCATCGATGGATGTTTTAGCTGGAACCATTGACCCTTAGAAACATGCTAATCTATACCATCGATGGCTACTGCTACCGAATAGCCGCGCATGCGCAGAAGCGACTTTTGCTGGCGAAAGTCAGCCAGCAAAAGTTTCCTCTGCGCATTTGCGGCTCCTCCGGAGGCTGGCTCTGGCTGGTGTCAGTGCTGCCTGCAAACACAAAGAACAGGGGAGGAAGGATCATATCATCAGTGATTCCGCCCCATTCCCAGCAATAACAATCGGCGCCTCGCTGCTGCCGATAGTGCTGCTGTGTATACCCGTGCCCAACTCCCATCAACCCGTCCTGCACTCAGCAGCAGCACATTCATTCACAAAACCATACGTCATAGCGGCTGAAATCACCAGCAGCAGCAGGAGCAGGATAATGATTGCGGGCTCCATCCAGTCTCCAGGTGGCCGCAACCTGGAGCGCGTAAGGAGGCAGCAGTTCATAGACCCCCGCAGGAGACAGGCTGCTCTCTCGTGTGGCCACAATGGGCCGTGGAGTGGGCAGAGAGGAGACAGTCTTTGACTCCTCCCTGAAAGACTGACAGCACACGCCCACATAGGCAGGGGTAGGCGCAAGTAGCCACCTGTCTATGAAGATACAAAGTGGACAGGGAGGGGTGGGGCTGATGGGTGAAATGAGCAGCCAATGTCTGCTGTAGCTGCTGCTGGCCTGTGACTCTCACTGAAGAAGACACTTCCTCACTTAACGAGGCAGAGGCGGGTGGCAGCAGCAGTGACTATTTGTGTTGTTGTGGACACATTAAAAAAAACAGTATCATTGGCTCCTTACCCACCATAGATGGTGTAAACCATCTGGTTCTCTGCCATCGATGGTAAAAGTATTCGACATCGGCCATAAACCATCGATGACTTCAAATCATTGATGGTCGATGGCTATCCCTAATCCATTGCGCAGGTGCCGGGACTTGGGGCTGGCGGCTGTCTCCTCTGCTCCCCAAGGCACGGGGGTAGTGGCAGCTCTCCTACTAACCGTAACTAGGAACTGATGCTGCAAGTGAGGGCTATGCTAAACTTCAGCTACAGAGACCATGTGAGCGGTAAGGTAACTGGGTGTTCACATGTAGGCAAAGTTCTGAGAGAGCGTGTCAAATAAATCTAGACTATCCAGATTTGTGTGTACATGTAATTATTCTTGCTTTCAGATGGATCTTTTGCTAGTGGTGCATGTGCATTCTGATGATGGCTATGAAACCAATTGTATGGAGGGATTTGACTGCAGAGATGTGTACTACGAAAGGCCTCCAGCTGTTGTGAAACTACAAGTCCCAACATGCCCTTCTACACTTTTGCTATTAGGAAATGTTAAAACTGTGGCAGAGCATGCTGGAATGTGTAGTTTCATAACAGCAGGAGAGCCACAGGTTGGCCAGGCCTGTACTATGATATGGGTTAATATATGCATTATTCTCTGTATATGCAGTGAAGGACCAATTAAAGCCACATTCATCTTGTCATGAATTAGTGCACAAGATGCACTTAGTAGATCCAAGGTACTTGTTTCCTTCTAAGAGCAGGTCTCGCCTAAGTAAACTCTGGTCAGCTGATCAGACCAGCCCCAGGGAATCTCCGCTGGCAGACGGGCTATTCATATTCCAGTTAGTGATGAGCGGGTTCGGTTTATCGGAAACCGAACCCCCCCGAACTTCACCCTTTTTACACGGGTCCGAGGCATACTCGGATTCTCCCGTATGGCTCGGTTAACCCGAGCGCGCCCGAACATCATCATCCTGCTGTCGGATTCTCGCGAGATTCGGATTCTATATAAGCATCCGCGCGTTGCTGCCATTTTCACTCGTGCATTGGAAATGTTAGGGAGAGGACGTGGCTGGCGTCCTCTCCGTTATTGTTGAACTAGATTGTGCACTATTGCTTAATTGTGGGGAGGGCTGGGGAGCAGCTGTATAATATAGGAGGAGTAAAGTGCAGAGTTTTGCTGATCAGTGACCACCAGTTACACGTTCTCTGCCTGAAAAAAACGCTCCATATCTTTGCTCAGTGTGCTGCATATATCTGTGCTCACACTGCTTAAGTGTGGGGACTGGGGAGCAGCTGTATTATATAGCAGGAGTTTTGCTGACAGTGACCACCAGTATACGTTGTCTGCCTGAAAAACACTCCATATCTGTGCTCAGTGTGCTGCTTTATTGTGGGGACTGGGGACAACCAGTATAATATTATATAGGAGGAGTACAGTGCAGAGTTTTGCTGACCAGTGACCACCAGTATATAATATATAGCATTACGGTACAGTAGGCCACTGCTGTACCTACCTCTGTGTCGTCATTAAGTATACTATCCATCTAGATTCTATACCTGTGGTGCATTTCAGTTGTGCAGTTTGCTGACACAGTGACCACCAGTATATATAGCAGTACGGTACGGAAGGCCACTGCTGTACCTACCTCTGTGTCGTCATTAAGTATACTATCCATCTACATTCTATACCTGTGGTGCATTTTAGTTTTGCAGTTTGCTGACACAGTGACCACCAGTATGCTATATATAGCAGTACGGTACGGAAGGCCACTGCTGTACCTACCTCTGTGTCGTCATTAAGTATACTATCCATCTACATTCTATACCTGTGGCGCATTTTAGTTTTGCAGTTTGCTGAGACAGTGACCACCAGTATATATAGCAGTACGGTACGGAAGGCCACTGCTGTACCTACCTCTGTGTCGTCATTAAGTATACTATCCATCTACATTCTATACCTGTGGTGCATTTTAGTTTTGCAGTTTGCTGACACAGTGACCACAAGTATACTATATATAGCAGTACGGTACGGAAGGCAACTGCTGTACCTACCTCTGTGTCGTCATTAAGTATACTATCCATCTACATTCTATACCTGTGGTGCATTTTAGTTTTGCAGTTTGCTGACACAGTTACCACCAGTATACTATATATAGCAGTATGGTACGGAAGGCCACTGCTGTACCTACCTCTGTGTCGTCATTAAGTATACTATCCATCTACATTCTATACCTGTGGTGCATTTTAGTTTTGCAGTTTGCTGACACAGTGACCACCAGTATACTATATATAGCAGTACGGTACGGAAGGCCACTGCTGTACCTACCTCTGTGTCGTCATTAAGTATACTATCCATCTACATTCTATACCTGTGGTGCATTTTAGTTTTGCAGTTTGCTGACACAGTGACCACCAGTATACTGTATATAGCAGTACGGTACGGAAGGCCACTACTGTACCTACCCCTGTGTCGTCATTAAGTATACTATCCATCTACATTCTATACCTGTGGTGCATTTTAGTTTTGCAGTTTGCTGACACAGTGACCACCAGTATACTATATATAGCAGTACGGTACGGAAGGCCACTGCTGTACATACCTCTGTGTCGTCATTAAGTATACTATCCATCTACATTCTATACCTGTGGTGCATTTTAGTTTTGCAGTTTGCTGACACAGTGACCACCAGTATACTGTATATAGCAGTACGGTACGGAAGGCCACTGCTGTACCTACCTCTGTGTCATCATTAAGTATACTATCCATCTACATTATATACCTGTGGTGCATGTTAGTTTTGCAGTTTGCTGACAGAGTGACCACCAGTATACTATATATAGCAGTACGGTACGGAAGGCCACTGCTGTACCTACCTCTGTGTCGTCATTAAGTATACTATCCATCTACATTCTATACCTGTGGTGCATTTTAGTTTTGCAGTTTGCTGACAGAGTGACCACCAGTATACTATATATAGCAGTACCGTACGGAAGGCCACTGCTGTACCTACCTCTGTGTCGTCATTAAGTATACTATCCATCTACATTCTATACCTGTGGTGCATTTTAGTTTTGCAGTTTGCTGACACAGTGACCACCAGTATATATAGCAGTACGGTACGGAAGGCCACTTCTCTACCTACCTCTGTGTCGTCAAGTATACTATCCATCCATACCTGTGGTGCATTTCAGTTGTGCGCAATAAATATAGTAGTAGGCCATTGCTATTGATAGTTACTGGCATATAATTCCACACATTAAAAAATGGAAAACAAAAATGTGGAGGTTAAAATAGGGAAAGATCAAGATCCACTTCCACCTCATGCTGAAGCTGCTACCACTAGTCATGGCCGAGACGATGAAATGCCATCAACGTCGTCTGCCAAGGCCGATGCCCAATGTCATAGTAGAGAGCATGTAAAATCCAAAAAACAAAAGTTCAGTAAAATGACCCAAAAATCTAAATTAAAAGCGTCTGAGGAGAAGCGTAAACTTGCCAATATGCCATTTACGACACGGAGTGGCATGGAACGGCTGAGGCCCTGGCCTATGTTCATGGGGGTGTGGTTCGTTTTATCGACAGTATCTAGGTCAACAATGTTTAGGTCGACCACTATAGGTCGACAGTCACTAGGTCGACATGGATGGAAGGTCGACAGGGTTTCTAGGTCGACATGTGCTAGGTCGACAGGTCTAAAGGTCGACATGAGGATTTATTTATTTTTGGTGTCGTTTTCTTCGTAGAGTGACCGGGATCCCAAATTAGTGCACCGCGTCCCCTCGCATTGCTCGCTTCGCTCGCCATGCTTCGGGCATGGTGCCTTCGCTCCGCTAACGCTTCGCTCGGCACACTTTACCGTTCCAATCGTAGTCCACGTGGATCGTTAAGTATGAAAAAATCCCCCCCAAAAAAATGTGAAAAACTCATGTCAACCTTTAGACCTGTCGACATAGCACATGTCGACCTAGAAACCCTGTCGACCTTCCATCCATGTCGACCTAGTGACTGTCGACCTATAGTGGTCAACCTAAACATTGTCGACCTAGACACTGTCGATCTTCAGACCGGATCCCGTTCATGGCTAGTGGTTCAGCTTCACATGAGGATGGAAGCACTCATCCTCTTGCTAGAAAAATGAAAAGACTTAAGCTGGCATAAGCACAGCAAAGAACTGTGCGTTCTTCTAAATCACAAATACCCAAGGAGAGTCCAATTGTGTCGGTTGCGATACCTGACCTTCCCAACACTGGACGGGAAGAGCTTGCGCCTTCCACCATTTGCACGCCCCCTGCAAGTGCTGGAATGAGCACCCGCAGTCCAGTTCCTGATAGTCAAATTGAAGATGTCACTGTTAAAGTACACCAGGATGAGGATATGGGTGTTGCTGGCGCTGGGGAGGAAATTGACAAGGAGGATTCTGATGGTGAGGTGGTTTGTTTAAGTCAGGCACCCGGGGAGACACCTGTTGTCCGTGGGACGAATATGGCCATTAACATGCCTGGTCAAAATACAAAAAAAATCAGCTCTTCGGTGTGGAATTATTTCAACACAAATGCGGACAACAGGTGTAAAGCCGTGTGTTGCCTTTGTCAAGCTGTAATAAGTAGGGGTAAGGACGTTAACCACCTCGGAACATCCTCCCTTATATGTCACCTGCAGCGCATTCATCATAAGTCAGTGACAAGTTCAAAAACTTTGGGTGACAGCGGAAGCAGTCCACTGACCACTAAATCCCTTCCTCTTGTAACCAAGCTCCTACAAACCACACCACCAACTCCCTCAGTGTCAATTTCCTCCTTACCCAGGAAAGCCAATAGTCCTGCAGGCCATGTCACTGTCAAGTCTGACGAGTCCTATCCTGCCTGGGATTCCTCCGATGCATCCTTGAGTGTAACGCCTACTGCTGCTGGCGCTGCTGTTGTAGCTGCTGGGAGTCGATCATCATCCCAGAGGGGAAGTCGGAAGACCACTTGTACTACTTCCAGTAAGCAATTGACTGTCCAACAGTCCTTTGCGAGGAAGATGAAATATCACAGCAGTCATCCTGCTGCAAAGCAGATAACTCAGGCCTTGGCAGCCTGGGCGGTGAGAAACGTGGTTCCGGTATCCACCGTTAATTCAGAGGCAACTAGAGACTTGATTGAGGTACTGTGTCCCCGGTACCAAATACCATCTAGGTTCCATTTCTCTAGGCAGGCGATACCGAAAATGTACACAGACCTTAGAAAAAGACTCACCAGTGTCCTAAAAAAATTCAGTTGTACCCAATGTCCACTTAACCACGGACATGTGGACAAGTGGAGCAGGGCAGACTCAGGACTATATGACTGTGACAGCCCACTGGGTAGATGTATTGCCTCCCGCAGCAAGAACAGCAGCGGCGGCACCAGTAGCAGCATCTCGCAAACGCCAACTCGTTCCTAGGCAGGCTACGCTTTGTATCACCGCTTTCCATAAGAGGCACACAGCTGACAACCTCTTACGGAAACTGAGGAAGATCATCGCAGAATGGCTTACCCAAATTGGACTCTCCTGGGGATTTGTGACATCGGACAATGCCAGCAATATTGTGTGTGCATTACATCTGGGCAAATTCCAGCACGTCCCATGTTTTGCACATACATTGAATTTGGTGGTGCAGAATTATTTAAAAAACGACAGGGGCGTGCAAGAGATGCTGTCGGTGGCCTGAAGAATTGCGGGCCACTTTCGGCATTCAGCCACCGCGTACAGAAGACTGGAGCACCACCAAACATTCCTGAACCTGCCCTGCCATCATCTGAAACAAGAGGTGGTAACGAGGTGGAATTCAACCCTCTATATGCTTCAGAGGATGGAGGAGCAGCAAAAGGCCATTCAAGCCTATACATCTGCCCACGATATAGGCAAAGTAGGTGGAATGCACCTGACTCAAGCGCAGTGGAGAATGATTTCAACATTGTGCAAGGTTCTGCAACCTTTTGAACTTGCCACACGTGAAGTCAGTTCAGACACTGCCAGCCTGAGTCAGGTCATTCCCCTCATCAGGTTTTTGCAGAAGAAGCTGGAGACATTAAAGGAGGAGCTAAAACAGAGCGATTCCGCTAGGCATGTGGGACTTGTGGATGGAGCCCTTAATTCACTTAACCAGGATTCACGGGTGGTCAATCTGTTGAAATCAGAGCACTACATTTTGGCCACCGTGCTCGATCCTAGATTTAAAACCTACGTTGGATCTCTCTTTCCAGCAGACACAAGTCTGCAGAGGTTCAAAGACCTGCTGGTGAGAAAATTGTCAAGTCAAGCGGAACGTGACCCGTCAACATCTCCTCCTTCACATTCTCCCGCAACTGGGGGTGCGAGGAAAAGGCTAAGAATTCCGAGCCCACCCGCTGGCGGTGATGCAGGGCAGTCTGGAGCGAGTGCTGACATCTGGTCCAGACTGAAGGACCTGCCAACGATTACTGACATGTCGTCTACTGTCACTTCATATGATTCTCTCACCATTGAAAAAATGGTGGAGGATTATATGAGTGACCGCATCCAAGTAGGCACGTCAGACAGTCCGTACGTATACTGGCATGAAAAAGAGGCAATTTGGAGGCCATTGCACAAACTGGCTTTATTCTACCTAAGTTGCCCTCCCTCCAGTGTGTACTCCGAAAGAGTGTTTAGTGCAGCTGCTGACCTTGTCAGCAATCGGCGTACAAGGTTACTTCCAGAAAATGTGGAGAAGATGATGTTCATCAAAATGAATTATAATCAATTCCTCCGTGGAGACATTCACCAGCAGCAATTGCCTCCACAAAGTACACAGGGACCTGAGATGGTGGATTCAAGTGGGGACGAATTAATAATCTGTGAGGAGGGGGATGTACACAGTGAAAGGGGTGAGGAATCGGAGGATGATGATGAGGTGGACATCTTGCCTCTGTAGAGCCAGTTTGTGCAAGGAGAGATTGATTGCTTCATTTTTGGTGGGGGCCCAAACCAACCAGTCATTTCAGTCACAGTCGTGTGGCAGACCCTGTCGCTGAAATTATGGGTTCGTTAAAGTGTGCATGTCCTGTTTATACAACATAAGGGTGGGTGGGAGGGCCCAAGGACAATTCCATCTTGCACCTCTTTTTTCTTTAATTTTTCTTTGCATCGTGTGCTGTTTGGGGACAATTTTTTTGAAGTGCCATCCTGCCTGACACTGCAGTGCCACTCCTAGATGGGCCAGGTGTTTGTGTCGGCCACTTGTGTCGCTTAGCTTAGTCACACAGCGACCTTGGTGCGCCTCTTTTTTTCTTTGCATCATGTGCTGTTTGGGGACAATTTTTTTGAAGTGCCATCCTGCCTGACACTGCAGTGCCACTCCTAGATGGGACAGGTGTTTGTGTCGGCCACTTGTGTCGCTTAGCTTAGTCACACAGCGACCTTGGTGCGCCTCTTTTTTTCTTTGCATCATGTGCTGTTTGGGGACAATTTTTTTGAAGTGCCATCCTGCCTGACACTGCAGTGCCACTCCTAGATGGGCCAGGTGTTTGTATCGGCCATTTGTGTCGCTTAGCTTAGCCATCCAGCGACCTCGGTGCAAATTTTAGGACTACAAATAATATTGTGAGGTGTGAGGTGTTCAGAATAGACTGGAAATGAGTGGAAATTATGGTTATTGAGGTTAATAAAACTATGGGATCAAAATGACCCCCAAATTCTATGATTTAAGCTGTTTTTTAGGGTTTTTTGTAAAAAACACCCGAATCCAAAACACACCCGAATCCAACAAAAAAAATTCGTTGAGGTTTTGCCAAAACGCGTCTGAATCCAAAACACGGCCGCGGAACCAAATCCAAAACCAAAACACAAAACCCGAAAAATGTCTGGTGCACATCACTAATTCCAGTGTTCTGAAATTCTCTATGTGCTGCACTGCACAGTTCTTTTCATACTCTGTGTGCCCTGTATGGTTTGTATTTCACTGTGTGCTGTATTACAGTCTTCATTTCACTCCTGGGTGCTAGGCCTCAGAATCCTAATCAAACACCTGTGTGTCTTCTCCAGCATTCCTGCAATATCTCCAGGTACTGTTTTGTACTCCAGCACTCCAATTGACACCAGCATGAGGGATCCTGACTGGCACAACCCCAAAAGGGGGGCGAGCGCAACGAAGCCCCTTGCGGTCATGCTGCGCTCGTCACGCTGCAGGCACGGTGCCTCGCTACGCTCGGCACACTAATTTATTCTCCCTCTATGGGTGTCGTGGACACCCACAGAGGGAGAATATGTCGGGATTGTGCCGGTCGGGATCCCGGTGTCGGTATTTCGACCGCCGGGATTCCGTCCGGCGGGATCTTGACTGCATCCCCAGAATGAAGTGCTTCATAATCCTGGGCTACCTGTCCTGTCTACTGTACCCTGGGAGGTGGTGGCCAATTCGGGGAGGAGTGACCACCACACCTCTAAAAAAAAATAAAAAAAAAATAATATGCCATGCGCTACAAAAGGCCCTCAGCTACTGACTCAGGACCCTACCTGGCAAATCCAGCAAGCACAGTGCTGGGACATTTGTCCTCATTAGCTGCACTGCAAAGGTGGACAATGTCCGTATCAGCAGCTGACCTCGGCCACCACAGCCCCCATCCAACTATCAAGGTAATCAGTACCTGTCCTACCCCTTCTCTGCCTCCTTACACCCTAGTGCCTAATACCTCTCCATTGCCTCTCTTCCATTCCTCTTAAATTCACACATGGTGCTTGTCTGGAGAACCACGACCTGCCAGGTATCTGCAGTAGAGTCCAAATTTTCTTGCAGGTGTCTCTAGCGATGACCACTGCCTGTCAGACTTGGAGCCTCAAAGAAAGCAGTGTGAAACCAGAGCTGATGGAACACAGCCGACATACCAGTGACTCAGGCCCGGGATGTGCAATTTGGCACCCTGGCAAGATCATGTTGTACCGCATGAAAGGTACAAATTTAAAATATGTGGCTAGTTTTAAATTTGGAAGGTTTAATGTTAGAGCTCAATTCTCAATCACAGTGTAAAAAATTACGTTTCCCCGTATTTCTGTGATACATGCAACAGCAAGCAGTATTTTTCCAATGTACAGTACTTGCAAAATTAAATGCATTGGCACCCATCACAACAAGGTTTGCCCAGGTGTAAATAAACATGCACACTTTGGTCCTAATTCCGAGTTGGAAGTAAATTAAGAAGCAAGTACATTTTTTATCTGGAACAAATGATGTTGCAATGCAAGGCGTTCTAACACAATTTATTTTTCTTTCTTACATGCAGGGTAAATACTGGCTCACTTTGCATGTAACTCACAAATGCTGGACAGCTTTATTGTTCCACTGCAATTGACATTTCAGCTATGACATGTCCCCCCCCCCCCCCCTCAAATCTAAATCTCTATCTTCCTGCACACAATTTAAATCTTCCCCACCTACAGTGCAACATGGTTTTGCCCAGATGCAAAGGTACTTGCTCTTTTTTGCTTTGCTCCTCCAACTCAGAATCAATCCAAAAGCTGTAATGTTGCCTGGAAGACCAGAACTGAGAAAAAAAAAAGTTAAATATGAATAGGACAGTGAATAAATAAATTAGACTAAGTACAAATAATAACATGTTTAGAATTCTATTAAATGAATGATAAAATATAAAGATATAAAAATTTAGGTTATTGTCACCAACATGAATTCAGCTGAGAGACAAAAATATTAGTGAAAAGTTCTCTCTAAAGAAATGTTTATTTATCTTCTTTATTACTTTCATGCTCCCCCCATTTCTATTTTCTTCATCCTCTATCCATGGGCGTAGCTACCATAGGTGCAGGGGATGCGACTACTATAGGGCCCGAGTTGTCTCTGGGGCCCGAGCCATCCCCTGCACCTATTCTAGTTACTGAGTGAGCCCCGGAGCTGGCATCTTGTACCTTTATGTGTCCTGCTGCACTGCAGCCACATCTGCTCACCTGGCCACCAGCTCCGCCTCTCCTGAGTATTAATGCTGGGAGGAGGCGTGGCTGAGTCTGCAGGGACATCCCTGGACCATGGCCACGCCTCCTCCCAGCGTTTGTGAGGAGACACGAGGTGGAGTCGGGCCGGCCGGGAGAGCGGATGAGGCAGCAGGGCAGCCCCAATGAGGAGTGCTGCGGGGAAGGGGTTTCTATGGAGTAATCCACAGGGGGGGGCACGTGTGACAGGGGGCGGGCCTGTTCTGTGGCATGGAAGTATGCTACGGGGCACCGTCTGGTATAGCTACGCTCCTGCCTCTATCCTCTCTTTTTTTCACTAGCATGGCTGAACAGCTCCTTTTTACAGCTTCTTTCCTCTCCCTGACAACAGGTTATAACGTTGTGAGGTTATGACATCCTGTGCCCCACAATATAAGGAGAAAGGGAGATGGGCGAACCGCATGTGTCATCTATTGTGACAGAATGCACATCATTGGTTTTATGGCCCTACAGTCAGATCAGCGCCAATATAGTTAGAGGATGGGGCAGTAGCCATGCTACATCACGTCACTGACCACAATGCCCTCACTTTGGCTCTGCTCTAGCTAAATTAGCTCAATGAGTGGCGGCTCCATAGGTGGCGCTGCAGCGCAGTCCACAGTTCAAATAGAGGAGCCATACCATTGCCGTGCAGTGAGTCAGTTTGGAATGACAGTCACTGGCAGTTGGTGTGGCTCCCGTGTTTGAATTTTGGACTGCGCTGCAGCCCCGCCTCTACAACTGCCACTGCTCCCAATGCTATGAGATATTAATCAAAAATATTGTTCAGAAATAGGATTGTCCAAGATTGAAAACTGTAGTCTCCCGGTACGTTAAAGCGAATTGCTGCATGTGTAGGCAGAAAATGTTATTATAATGAATTGATCATTAAATTTGCATTATCAATATATTAAATGTATAACATTTAGAATGTCCTGTGTGTACAGAAATCCTTAGTTAAATATAAACAAGACTGCAAAATAATTGGCAGTATTGGCAGCTTTAGATTAGGATGTCGTGTCTGTATGCAAATATTTATAACTGAAACCAGGGCCCTCATTCCGAGTTGTTCGCTCGCTAGCTGCTTTTAGCAGCATTGCACACGCTAGGCCGCCGCCCTCTGGGAGTGTAGCTTAGTTTAGCAGAATAGCGAACGAAAGATTAGCAGAACTGCTACTAAATAATTCTTTGCAGTTTCTGAGTAGCTCCAGAACTACTCACAGATTGCAATCAGCTCAGTTCCTTTAATTCGTGGTTTGACGTCACAAACACGCCCTGCGTTTGGCCAGCCACTCCCCCGTTTCTCCAGACACTCCCGCATTTTTCCCTGACACGCCTGCGTTTTTTAGCACACTCCCGGAAAACGCTCAGTTACCACCCAGAAATGCCCCTTTCCTGTCAATCATTCACCGATCAGCAGTGCGACTGAAAAGCGCCGCAGGATCCACAGCAAAACTGCTACGTTTTTAGTTAAATAACTAAGCGCATGCGACCTGCGTGCCTTGCGCATGCGCAATTAGCAACAAATCGCAGCATAGCAAAAATCGGCAACGAGCGAACAACTCGGAATGACCCCCCAGGTTAGGAAGTTTGCCAAAAAGTAGTTACATATCTGTTCTCATTTTAAATAAATACATTTTGAGTGGACATGTGACTTACACATTGTGAAAGTGATCATTTGTGGTCCAAACCAATATTCCAAGGTGTCAATGGTATGGCCGAGGTACTGCCTAACTAATATGTAGGGAAAGTAGTCAAAACTTAGGCTGGGCACACACTACAACGATCAGGGATCGCGGCCGACGGCACAACCGACTGGACGAGATGTCATTCGGCCATACACACCGAATGATTCAGCGCAATATGATTCATAGCCACATTAATCTGTATGCTGTTGGACAACGCGTTGTCCAAGCACCCATGCAGTATAGTAGATGGGATGACATCGGTGTCGGCAGGCAGGAGTGCATGGCAGTCCATACACACTACCCGATGTGCAAGATATGTCCAGATCGGACGACATATCATCTAATATGTACCCAGCCTTAGACAATAAATATGTCAACAACAAAATGTCAATTGCAGAATGTCGACATGGTGAAAATGTTGACAACCATAAGGTGGACATGGGTATGAGGTCAATAGGGACAAAATGTCAATAGTGTCAAAATGTCAACAATTAATAAATGTTGACAGTTGTTCAGAGGGTCAAACTAAAGACATAGTTAAAAGGTTGACAACCAAAATGTTGACAGGCTTTAAATAGTGACAGTCAAAATGTCGACAGTCAGAGTAAAATAACACAGCCTCTGCTAAAAGCCCATTCATGAGCCCTGACTTATATTCATGAAGTACAGTAATAACTGTAAGTGAATTCTGTAATGTAGTTGAACGAATAAGTAGTGTTGTGTTCTGCATTCATTTGGTGGAAATTTGTTTTGTGAAAATGAAGAACAGTAAATAAATAAATAACTAAATAGGCAGGCGTGGACCAATGGAGCAGTTGCCTATAGCAACCAATCAGCTTTGATGTAGCATTTATCAAGAACATTCTATAAAATGATAGGTAGAACCTGAATGTTTGATATGGGCAAAGTCTCAACTGGTCCTCTTCTCCCCTCTCTGCACTGCTTGATACATCAGCCTCTTAATGTTTTATTTCAGCAAACAAAATTTAACTTTGATAATTTTACCAACTAAGCTTTCAAACACTGTGCAAAAATAGCAAGTCCAGGTAAAAACTTGTATGAGCAAAGATAAGCCTTAGAACCTATGCATTATTGAACCATGTAGTGTAGTCAAGGTGTTGTTGTCCTTGAATTATCTATGTATTTATGTAGCTTGGGATGCACAAAAGTAGTGGTTAGAAAAAAAAGATTACCAGTTATGTAACCTTCTAGAATAAACAGTAAAAATAGGAATGAAAGATCTTGCTAAACAATTGCAATCACTGGAACACTTACTCAGACAGAATATTACACAAGAATTACCAGAAACATTTCTCAGCCAAAGGAGAACTCAATAATATACAATATTACTGGTAAGAACAGACAGCACCACTTCCAATAGGCTCAACTATGACATTTCAAGGTGGTAATAAGATAAGGAATGCCATAAAATATCTAAAACCCTCAAAATATCATATATGCTTCATTACAAAGCATTTTCCCCAAGCTCAATTCCTCACATGAAACAGACCTACAACAACATCCAAGATGGTGAGTACTGTACTTCAACAGCCTGAGCCAATATACAGTGCATCAGTCCTGAAGCTTTAGGACACACCTAGGAAAACATACAAACTCCCATATCAACTACAGGGGTCCTTACCTATAACAGCTACCTTTCCTGCGAGAAGCAAGTTCTAAACAGTAATTAGATGCCGCCAAGACTGATACACAGGGTAGAAGTGTCACGATCCGGGTATCTGGACGCCATTTCTTACCCATCAGATGCCTCCTAAGGCTGGCTCAGCGCTCCAGGACCGGATCCCATCTGTTATCCTGATGTGTACATTCCTGTATCCTCTCCTGTCACTCTGGGACGCTGTCACAGTAAATGCCATATTACACCTGGCATGGCGTCTCCCGCGGCCTCCGCCGCCGTCCCTGAACTTCTGCATGCAGAGTGTCTGAGTGGCGATTACGTCAGCCGCGGCCTCCGCTGTGTCCGCGTGGTTGGATGTGCATCTGTCAGCCTGGCGCCTCCTGTCTCCGGTGGCCGGTGCCGCCATTACTGTTTTCATTACCACATGGATTACAAACCAAACTTCCCTCCAAGTGTCTGCATGGGCGCAGCCATCTTGGATTCTGTCAGCTGATCATTTCCACCAATCTGTTCTCAGTATTGATAATCTGCATAATTGCCTAGCCAATCCCTTCCTTGCTGCAGGTATAAATACACTGTGCCTGAGCAAGGAAGGCGTCAGTGCTTTGGTTGTCAAACCTAGTTCCTGTTTGTCTCTCTCCTGTGATTGTCTTCCAGGTTCCAGCTCCTGTCTCAAGACTTCCACCATAGAGACCCGCACCAGCATTCCACCTGCGGTGTAGCCTGACTCTCCAATCCATTGTGGATTCATCTGTTTCCAGCTACAACATTACCTGCTTCCAGCTCAGCTTCCAGCAGAGTACAGCTTCCCTTAAAGGGCCGGTGTCCTTTCTACACTTTACCACTCTCCACCGGTATTATTATTTCTCCGCTCTCAAGTTCTACATTTCAGTTCATATTTCATCGCTCCCAAGTTCATTTATTATTTAACTGGTTCCAGCCAGTATCCACTCCGTGCTAACAACAGTCTGGTTCCAGCCAGTATCCACAGCAGCTGTTTTATCTTCAGCAACCCAGCTTTTCCTGGAACACCAGCTGGCACAATCCTGGGTTATCTCCATTGCTACAGTCGGGCCTGGTAAGGACTTTCCATCTAGAAGATCATAAGAACTATCTCACACTACCAGTGCCCTGTGGCTCCTGCCATCCTGTAGTACCCAGGAACTGTATTTATTCTTTGCTGACTTTTACGTTTTCTTTTACTGCTGCTGTGTTGCGGAGTTGTCATAATAAACATCATTGACTTTTATCCAAGTTGTCGTGGTCACGCCTTCGGGCAGTTATTATTCATGTTACTTACATGTCCAGGGGTCTGATACAACCTCCCAGGTTCCGGTACATCTCAGCCCCTACAACTGAGGCTGCCTCCCGTCAGCTCAGGCCCTCAGTTGTGACAGTAAGCACTGACCTAATGAATCCAGCCGGAGACCAGGATCAAGCGGCCAGGCCGATGCAAGAACTGGCAGCCCGACTAGAACATCAGGAGGCTGCACAGGGCCACATCATCCGCTGTCTCCAGGATCTCTCTACTCGGCTGGATGGGATTCAGACAACTCTCCGTGGATCAGGCGCGTCTGGTGCGTCAACCACAGTGACTCCAGCTATAACCCCACCCACCTTACCCATTTCTGCTCCACGTCTTCATCTTCCAACGCCAGCAAAATTTGACGGATCTCCAAGATTCTGCAGGGGATTTCTCAACCAGTGTGAGATTCAGTTTGAGCTACAACCTGGCAATTTTCCCAGTGACCGTACAAAAATTGCCTACATTATTTCTCTTCTCAGTGGCTCAGCCCTTGATTGGGCATCACCGTTATGGGAGAGGTCCGACACCCTGCTATCTTCCTACACTGCCTTCGTGTCAACATTCAGGCGCATCTTCGACGAGCCAGGCCGGGTAACCTCAGCTTCATCCGAGATTCTCCGTTTACGCCAGGGGTCACGTACTGTAGGACAATATCTGATACAGTTCCAGATCCTGGCATCCGAACTGGCATGGAACGACGAGGCCCTGTATGCTGCATTCTGGCATGGCTTATCTGAGCGTATTAAAGATGAGTTAGCTACCAGAGACTTACCTTCTAAGTTAGATGAGCTAATCTCACTCTGCACGAAAGTTGATTTACGTTTCAGAGAGAGAGCAACTGAGCGTGGAAGATCATCTGCTCCAAAATCTTCTGCTCCTCCTCCTCGTCAACTGTCACCATCTAAAGATGAGCCCATGCAACTTGGCCGTTCCCGTTTAACTCCTGCTGAGCGCCGAAGACGTCTCTCCGAGTTTCTCTGTCTCTATTGTGCAGCTCCGTCTCACACCATTAATGCCTGTCCCAAACGTCCGGGAAACTCCAAATCCTAGCTCGCCAAGGAGAGGGCCGGCTAGGAGTAATGATCTCCTCTCCATCTCCTCAAGATTGTAATCTCCCAGTCTCGCTTCAAGTTGCTCAACGTTATCGGAACGTCATTGCCCTCCTTGATTCCGGAGCAGCTGGGAACTTTATTACCGAAGCCTATGTTAAACGGTGGTCCCTACCCACCGAGAGACTTCCTTCGTCCATTTCTTTAACTGCCGTGGATGGCAGCAAAATTTTTGATGCAGTTATTTATTTAAGGACTCTACCAGTTCGTCTGAGAGTGGGAGTTCTTCATTCCGAACTTATTTCTTTTTTAGTGATTCCAAGAGCCACACATCCTGTGGTCCTGGGCCTTCCATGGCTCCGTCTTCACAACCCTACAATTGATTGGACGACTACGCAAATCCTGGCATGGGGTTCCTCCTGTGCAGAGACATGTTTGTTTAAAGTATTGCCTGTCTGTTCTTCCTCCCCCAGGTCGTCTGATGTTCCACCTCCTCCATATCAAGATTTCACGGATGTGTTCAGTAAAGCTTCTGCTGATATCCTTCCTCCTCATAGAGAATGGGACTGTCCGATTGATCTCGTTCCAGGGAAGGTTCCACCTCGAGGCCGAACTTATCCGTTGTCTCTGCCTGAGACGCATTCTATGGAGGAATATATTAAAGAGAACCTAGCAAAGGGGTTCATTCGACCTTCTTCTTCTCCAGCCGGCGCAGGCTTCTTTTTTGTAAAAAAGAAAGATGGTGGTCTGCGGCCGTGCATCGACTACAGAGGTTTGAACGACATTACCATCAAGAACCGTTATCCTTTACCCCTGATTACTGAGCTCTTTGACAGAGTTAGCGGAGCTACCATCTTTACAAAGCTGGACTTGCGAGGTGCATACAATCTCATCCGGATCCGTGAGGGTGACGAGTGGAAGACCGCCTTTAACACCCGTGACGGACATTATGAGTACCTCGTCATGCCCTTCGGATTGAGCAATGCTCCAGCTGTCTTCCAGCATTTTGTCAATGAGATCTTCAGAGACATTCTATACCGTCATGTCGTGGTCTATCTAGACGATATCCTCATTTTTGCCAACGATTTAGAGGAACATCGTTTTTGGGTTAAAGAGGTTCTGTCCCGTCTCCGTGTCAATCATCTCTATTGCAAATTAGAAAAATGCGTCTTTGAAGTCAAGTCCATTCCGTTTCTAGGGTACATTGTGTCCGGTTCCGGACTAGAGATGGATCCTGAGAAACTACAAGCAATCCAAAATTGGCCGGTACCCTTAACCCTCAAAGGGGTCCAGAGGTTCTTAGGGTTCACCAACTATTACCGAAAGTTTATACGAGACTTTTCCACCATTGTGGCGCCTATTACTGCTTTCACTAAGAAGGGTGCTAACCCGTCCAAGTGGTCTGAAGAAGCCATGCAAGCATTTCATCTTTTAAAACAAAGGTTCATCTCTGCGCCTATTCTGAAACAGCCTGACATCGACTCTCCTTTCATCTTAGAGGTGGATGCCTCCTCCGTTGGAGTAGGAGCGGTGTTATCTCAGAGGGCTAAAGATGGCCATTTACACCCTTGCAGTTTCTTCTCCCGGAAGTTCTCCCCAGCTGAGCGCAACTATGCCATTGGCGACCAGGAGTTGCTAGCCATCAAGCTCGCTCTAGAAGAGTGGAGGTATCTGTTGGAGGGAGCTTCTCATTCAATCACCATACTTACAGACCACAAGAACCTTTTATACCTGAAGGGCGCACAATGTCTCAACCCTCGTCAGGCCAGATGGGCACTTTTCTTTTCCAGGTTCGACTTTAAACTCCAGTTCTGTCCGGGCTCTCAGAATCGCAAGGCCGATGCCCTTTCCCGCTCATGGGAGCAAGAAAATGAGTCAGAGTCTTCAGACAAGCATCCTATTATAAATCCGTTGGCATTCTCCACGGTAGGGATGGACTCTACGCCCCCATCAGGGAAAAGTTTTGTGAAGCCGATGCTAAGGAAGAAGCTCATGCATTGGGCCCATGCTTCCCGTTTTGCCGGACATACAGGTATCCAAAAAACCCTGGAGTTTATCTCTAGGTCCTATTGGTGGCCAACTCTGAAAAAGGACGTCTTGGAGTTTATTGCATCTTGCCCAAAGTGTGCCCAACATAAAGTATCCCGCCAGTCGCCTGCGGGGCAACTGGTTCCACTATCCGTTCCCCGTCGACCATGGACCCACTTGTCGATGGATTTCATTACAGACTTACCCATGTGCAACAAGTTCAATACCATCTGGGTGGTAGTTGACCGGTTCACCAAGATGGCACACTTCATTCCTCTCACCGGTCTTCCGTCAGCTTCCAAGTTGGCTCAAGTATTCATACAAGAGATCTTCCGACTCCACGGTCTTCCTGAAGAAATTATCTCAGATCGAGGAGTTCAATTCACAGCCAAATTCTGGCGAAGTTTATGTCAAGTCCTCCAAGTCAAGCTAAAGTTTTCCACGGCTTACCATCCTCAGACCAATGGTCAAACCGAGAGGGTGAATCAGGACTTGGAGGCCTTCCTCCGCATCTATGTGTCCTCCTCTCAAGATGACTGGGTTCAATTACTTCCCTGGGCCGAGTTCTGTCATAACAACCAGTATCATTCTTCATCTGCTTCAACACCATTCTTCACTAACTTTGGATTCCACCCTAAAGTCCCTGAGTTCCAACCGCTTCCAGCAACTTCTGTTCCCGCAGTGGATATCACCTTGCATCAGTTTGCCAATATCTGGAAGAGCGTACGATCAGCTCTGCTCAAGGCATCGTTCAGGTACAAGAAGTTTGCGGATAAGAAGCGTCGAGCAGTTCCTGCTCTCAAGGTGGGTGATCGGGTATGGTTATCCACGAAGAATTTGAGGTTAAGAGTTCCCAGTATGAAGTTTGCACCTCGCTATATCGGTCCTTTCAAGATTGAACAAGTCATCAATCCTGTTGCTTACAGACTCCAGTTGCCTCCCTTCTTAAAAATACCCAGGACATTCCATGTTTCCCTGTTGAAACCGCTGATCTTGAATCGGTTTCATTCCTCACTTCCTCCAACTCCGAAAGTCCAAACTCAACGAGGCGTTGAGTATGAAGTGGCCAAGATCCTGGACTCACGTCACCGTTACGGTCAACTACAATATCTTATTGACTGGAAGGGTTATGGTCCTGAGGAACGTTCATGGACCAATGCTTCTGATGTCCATGCTCCTGCCTTGGTCCGGAGATTCCATTCCAAGTTTCCTCAAAAGCCAAAGAAGTGTCCTGGGGCCACTCCTAAAGGGGGGGGTGCTGTCACGATCCGGGTATCTGGACGCCATTTCTTACCCATCAGATGCCTCCTAAGGCTGGCTCAGCGCTCCAGGACCGGATCCCATCTGTTATCCTGATGTGTACATTCCTGTATCCTCTCCTGTCACTCTGGGACGCTGTCACAGTAAACGCCATATTACACCTGGCATGGCGTCTCCCGCGGCCTCCGCCGCCGTCCCTGAACTTCTGCATGCAGAGTGTCTGAGTGGCGATTACGTCAGCCGCGGCCTCCGCTGTGTCCGCGTGGTTGGATGTGCATCTGTCAGCCTGGCGCCTCCTGTCTCCGGTGGCCGGCGCCGCCATTACTGTTTTCATTACCACATGGATTACAAACCAAACTTCCCTCCAAGTGTCTGCATGGGCGCAGCCATCTTGGATTCTGTCAGCTGATCATTTCCACCAATCTGTTCTCAGTATTGATAATCTGCATAATTGCCTAGCCAATCCCTTCCTTGCTGCAGGTATAAATACACTGTGCCTGAGCAAGGAAGGCATCAGTGCTTTGGTTGTCAAACCTAGTTCCTGTTTGTCTCTCTCCTGTGATTGTCTTCCAGGTTCCAGCTCCTGTCTCAAGACTTCCACCATAGAGACCCGCACCAGCATTCCACCTGCGGTGTAGCCTGACTCTCCAATCCATTGTGGATTCATCTGTTTCCAGCTACAACATTACCTGCTTCCAGCTCAGCTTCCAGCAGAGTACAGCTTCCCTTAAAGGGCCGGTGTCCTTTCTACACTTTACCACTCTCCACCGGTATTATTATTTCTCCGCTCTCAAGTTCTACATTTCAGTTCATACTTCATCGCTCCCAAGTTCATTTATTATTTAACTGGTTCCAGCCAGTATCCACTCCGTGCTAACAACAGTCTGGTTCCAGCCAGTATCCACAGCAGCTGTTTTATCTTCAGCAACCCAGCTTTTCCTGGAACACCAGCTGGCACAATCCTGGGTTATCTCCATTGCTACAGTCGGGCCTGGTAAGGACTTTCCATCTAGAAGATCATAAGAACTATCTCACACTACCAGTGCCCTGTGGCTCCTGCCATCCTGTAGTACCCAGGAACTGTATTTATTCTTTGCTGACTTTTACGTTTTCTTTTACTGCTGCTGTGTTGCGGAGTTGTCATAATAAACATCATTGACTTTTATCCAAGTTGTCGTGGTCACGCCTTCGGGCAGTTATTATTCATGTTACTTACATGTCCAGGGGTCTGATACAACCTCCCAGGTTCCGGTACATCTCAGCCCCTACAACTGAGGCTGCCTCCCGTCAGCTCAGGCCCTCAGTTGTGACAAGAAGTTAATGCAGTAACTTGATGAGGATAGAGAAAAGACTGGAGTGGAAACAGGCTGTAATGTACCAGAGTCAGGTAGCAAGTGCAGAAACAATCATTAAGCAGAAGCTTACAACAGGCAGTTACACAAGCTGAGCTGAGGTGCAGCTCTAGTTGCTTGTAGGTAGAGACTGGGCTGATATATGGCAAGAGCTGCAGGCTGATAATCACAGACTGACAGGTGAGCGGATGCAGCTGACAAGCAAGACACAAAGGCAGAGATCTGAACCTGAGAGTCAGAGCTGACAGGACAGGAGAGCGGTCTGAAAGCTTCTATTCAGGGCAAGGACACTATAACTGGCAGGGAGGCTAAGCTGTCCATGCCTATTACCAGTAACAAGGGCCAATCATGTTGCCGAGCAGCCCAGGAAGGTCTTAGTAACAGTTGGGGCCATCAGCAAGTGCAGCCGCTGCTTAGACCATGCTTCTTTGCAGTGAACAGGATGGAGGGGGCAGTGTAAGCCATCACAAGTGGTGTGGTGGCTCATAACAGAAGCCTCCAAAAACCTCTGCCATTGCATTAATTACTGGCCCAAATCCCCTATTTATACATATCAGAAAATCTTGACAAAAATCTTGGCAAACAGATTTAACCTTTTATTTGATCTACCGCAACCAGGAAGGTTTTGTCATAAATAGGAGCTTGATAACACAAGAATAAAAAATATATAATAAAATATATTCATTTAAAAATATGACATAATGCTTGCTCTCCAAGCATTCAGCAAAGTTGCATTCTTAGTTGTGATATAAACTAGTGATATAAACTGGCTCAGGACTTCCTGCCTTCCTTGGATCCCAAAACAAGGAAAAACATCATCATCCCACTGTCGGATTCTTGCAGGTTCTGGATTCTATATAAGTCCCAGATGATCGACACCATCTTCACTCCGGCATAGGAGAGTGTACTGTACTGACGTGTCCTTCTGCAGTACTGTTTGGCGTTGTGTGGGGTGGGTGCTCTGTCAGCTGTATCTGAAAGAGTTGCTGTCTCTGCTGTATCAGTCCAGTTGTGCCTTGTCTGCTGTATAAGTCCTGGGATGCCCTGTCTGCTGTTTAGGTCTAGGGGTACCCTGTCTGCTGTGTAAGTCCTAGGGTGCCCTATCTGCTGTATCAGTCCAGGGGTGACCTGTCTGTGGTATAAGTCCTGGGGTGCCCTGTCTGCTGTATCAGTCCAGGGATACCCTGTCTGCTGTATCAGTCCAGGGATACCCTGTCTGCTGTATTAGTCCAGGGATTCCCTGTCTGTTGTATCAGTCCAGGGATGCCCTGTCTGCTGTATCAGTCCAGGGGTGCCCGGTCTGTTGTATCAGTCCAGGGGTACCCTGTCTGCAGTATATGTCCTGAGGTGCCCTGTCTGCTGTATAAGTCCAGGCGTGCCCTGTCTATAAGTCCAGGGGTAACCTGTCTGCTGTATAAGTCCTGGGGTGCCCTGTCTGCTGTATCAGTCAAGGGGTGCCCTGTGTGCTGTATTATACCTGGGGTGCCCTGTCTGCTGTATTAGTCCTGGGGTGCCTTGTCTGCTGTATCAGTCCAGGGGTGTCCTTTCTGCTGTATAAGTCCTGGGGTACCCTGTCTGATGTATAAGTCCTGGGGTGTTCTGTCTGCTGTATAAGTCCAGAGGTGCTGCTTAGTCTGCCATATCTATCCAGAGGTACCCTGTCAGACATATCAGTGTGGTGGTGCTGCTAAGTCTGCCGTATCAGACCAGGGGTGCTCTGTCTGCTGTATAAGTCCAGGGGTGATCTGCCTGCTGTATCTGAAAAAGGGGTGCTCTGTCTGCTGTATCTGAAAGGGTGATCTGTCCGTCCATCCAGGGGCTCAGCCCCAGTGTAAAATTAAAATAATAAAAGCTAAAAACAAAAAGCCTAAAAATATAATTATAAAAATAAATATACTAGTACCATGATACTGCTGGTCAGACCGCAGTATATTATTTTCTACTCATAAACGTATTGTGCGACGCTGTTGGTGAAGTCAACCGCAGTATGAAATTATTATTATATATATTTCTGACTCATTTGTGTGACACTGTCAGTGAAGTCAACCGCAGTGTGTAATTATTATTATATATATTTCTGACTCATTTGTGTGATGCTGTCGGTGAAGTCAACCACAGTGTGTAATTATTATTATATATATTTCTGATTCATTTGTGCGACACTGTTGGTGAAGGTCAACCCCACTTTGTGTTGATAGAAATGGAGGCTACTACTAGTGCTGCTGTCAATAGTCATGACATTGACAATGCAAGTCCGTCAACGTCATCTGCTAACGCAGATGCCCAGGGGTATAGAGAGCTTAAGTCAGAGAATGTAAAATCCTTTCATTTTAGAGATTTAAACATAAAAAATCAAAAGGAAAGTTAGCTGCAAAGGCAGTAAGACAAACTGCGCATTCAGAATCAGAACAATCAGACATTCTTGAGGAACATTTAGAAGTGTCCACATCAGCTGACATTTCTCACACTGTCCTCATAGAAAAGCCTCTATCACCATTTCTGAACCATCTGCACATGTGGGAAGCAGTACAAGTAAAGATGGTGATGAATCTGATGAGGAGTACATAATACAAATTGAGGATTCATGTGTGGAAGTGGGACAGGATGAGGGGGATATGTGTGTACTATCTGACAGTGAGGACATTGATGATGCGCCTCACCCATGTTACGTCATTTGCGGCAAAGACATAAAATTTATTGTACAAGATTATAATGTCATTAACACCTCATCATCAACATCCTCAGAGTAATTACTTAATGGTCCTTCTAAAAAATTGTTTTGTGGGGGCCCAAACAAACCAATCATTTCAGCCGCAAGTGATGGTCCCTGTCGCTGAAATGATTGGTTTGTTAAACTGTGCATGTCCTGTTTACTATATACAAAATAAGGGTATGTGGTAGGGCCAAAGGACAATTCCATATTGCACCTTAATTCTGTGCATTACGTGCTCTTTGGAGCATTTTTTGTGCATAGTGTTTAAATCTGCCATCCTGTCTGCCACTACAGTGCCACTCCTAGATGTGCCAGGTGTTTGTGCCACCCACTTCTGTCGCTTAGCTTAGTCATCCAGTTACCTCAGTGCAACCTTTTGGCCTAAACTGGATAAAAACAATATTGTGAGCTGTGTGGTGCTCAAAATAGACTGGAAATGAGTGGAAATGAATGTTATATAGGTTAATAATGCTGTAGGGGCAAAAATACCCTCAAATTCCGTGATTTTAGCTGTTTTTATGATTTTTAAAAACAAAATACAGATCCAAAACCAAAACCCGCAAGGGTGGTTTTGGCAAAACCAATACAGATCCAAAACATGAAGGAGATCCAGATCTAAAACCAAAACACAGAACCCGAAAAACAGCCCGGCGCACACCCCTAATATAAACCCACTATGGATTGTTTTCTCCAAACAATTAAAACTCTATTACAATCCATTGACTACAGTCCTCATATATGGAAGTACATTGGGTAAATTTAAACTCTTGTATGGAAAAAGTCAGTGATACCCCTTTGCCCTGATATTTGCCCTAATGAATGAACCTTGGTCAATATAATTACCCCTACACTTACCTCTGTCACCACTACCTTTCTCTTATACTCCCCTTATTCCCCACCATCGTAACAATCATTAACTCCTATCCCCAATGCCACTTCCAATTTGCAATAAAAGATTACAAAAATAAAAAGTTTAACTTAAAGTTAGGATGGAGTTACACTCCTACCATGAGAAAGTAATAAAAGTGTGTATTGGAAGATTATACAGTACTTACATACAGTATAATACAGGACATAAATCCCCGGGTTTAAGACTGATAATGTAAGCAGTATGTAATGTCAGACAGTTGATTCAGAATAATTTGTGCATAATAGCTGTTTTGTAACTCAATGTTATCACATATCCTTCTTTAGCAGACATGCAAGCAATAGCATAACAGATACCTTTGTGACATACTATAGTGTACGAGGATATTCTTATGTTATTTTTTACTAACACAATGTAAAGAAAATGTTATTGTTATCTATCAATTTCTTTCCTGACATCATTTCAAAGATACTGTAACTATAAAAAAAGGTTTTGGCTGTCTGTTAATACTGAATAACAAAGTATTGTAACTGCATCTTATCTATATCTCTAATCTACAGTATCAGACAAAGGAAACATAAATGAATTTCTTTACAGTCAACAAATAAGTCATTACCTTTAAGCAGTTTATGGCGGCCATAGTTTATCTACGTTAGGGTGGTTGGCTCATGACTTAACAGAGATAAGGTTTATGTTTGCTCCATCTACATCCTCAGTATATTTAATTGACTCATTGAATGAGATCATGAGATATATCTATATGTAAGAGTATGAAATTCCATACATTTTCTTTTTATGGACCTTATTCAGGATTGTTAGCAAAGCAAAAAATTTAGCAATTGGGATAAACCACGTTGCATCGCAAGTGGGGCAGATGTAACATGTGCAGAGAGTGTTAGATTTGGGTGGGATGTGTTCAAGCTGAAATCTAAATTGCAGTGTAGAAATTAAGCAGCCAGTATTTATCATGCACAGAAACAATATAACCTACCAAATCTTAATCTCTCTGCACATGTTACATCTGCCCCACCTGCAGTGCAACATGGTTTTGAATAACCCCCTATATTTGATGCTCTCGCCATAGGTTCCCACCAGGTATTTGATAATCTTTGAGGGGAAAATAATGAGATAAAGAAATACAGTACTTCATGAGCAAGGAACAAAGAAATGTTTGATTTTAATCTATTTAAACATGGAGTTGAACATGAATTAATTAGAGATGAGCGGGTTCGGTTTCTCTGAATCCGAACCCGCCAGAACTTCATGTTTTTTTTCACGGGTCCGAGCGACTCGGATCTTCCCGCCTTGCTCGGTTAACCCGAGCGCGCCCGAACGTCATCATGACGCTGTCGGATTCTCGCGAGGCTCGGATTCTATCGCGAGACTCGGATTCTATATAAGGAGCCGCGCGTCGCCGCCATTTTCACACGTGCATTGAGATTGATAGGGAGAGGACGTGGCTGGCGTCCTCTCCGTTTAGAATTAGAATAGATTAGAGAGACACTTGATTTACTAATTTTGGGGAGCATTAGGAGTACTCAGTAGTGTACAGTGCAGAGTTTTGCTGATAGTGACCACCACTTTTATTTATAATCCGTTCTCTGCCTGAAAAAAGCGATACACAGCACACAGTGACTCAGTCACATACCATATCTGTGTGCACTGCTCAGGCTCAGGCCAGTGTGCTGCATCATCTATTATCTATATATAATATTATATATATCTGTCTGACTGCTCAGCTCACACAGCTTATAATTGTGGGGGAGACTGGGGAGCACTACTGCAGTGCCAGTTATAGGTTATAGCAGGAGCCAGGAGTACATAATATAATCCGTTCTCTGCCTGAAAAAAGCGATACACAGCACACAGTGACTCAGTCACATACCATATCTGTGTGCACTGCTCAGGCTCAGGCCAGTGTGCTGCATCATCTATTATCTATATATAATATTATATATATCTGTCTGACTGCTCAGCTCACACAGCTTATAATTGTGGGGGAGACTGGGGAGCACTACTGCAGTGCCAGTTATAGGTTATAGCAGGAGCCAGGAGTACATAATATATTATATAGTGAGTGACCACCAGACACACAGTGCAGTTTATTTAATATATCCGTTCTCTGCCTGAAAAAAGCGATACACACAGTGACTCAGTCAGTCACATACCATATCTGTGTGCACTGCTCAGGCTCAGGCCAGTGTGCTGCATCATCTATATATATTATATATCTGTCTGACTGCTCAGCTCACACAGCTTATAATTGTGGGGGAGACTGGGGAGCACTACTGCAGTGCCAGTTATAGGTTATAGCAGGAGCCAGGAGTACATAATATTATATTAAAATTAAACAGTGCACACTTTTGCTGCAGGAGTGCCACTGCCAGTGTGACTAGTGACCAGTGACCTGACCACCAGTATATAATATTAGTAGTATACTATCTCTTTATCAACCAGTCTATATTAGCAGCAGACACAGTACAGTGCGGTAGTTCACGGCTGTGGCTACCTCTGTGTCGGCACTCGGCAGCCCGTCCATAATTGTATATACCACCTAACCGTGGTTTTTTTTTCTTTCTTTATACATACATACTAGTTACGAGTATACTATCTCTTTATCAACCAGTCTATATATTAGCAGCAGACACAGTACAGTGCGGTAGTTCACGGCTGTGGCTACCTCTGTGTCGGCACTCGGCAGCCCGTCCATAATTGTATATACCACCTAACCGTGGTTTTTTTTTCTTTCTTTATACATACATACTAGTTACGAGTATACTATCTCTTTATCAACCAGTCTATATATTAGCAGCAGACACAGTACAGTGCGGTAGTTCACGGCTGTGGCTACCTCTGTGTCGGCACTCGGCAGCCCGTCCATAATTGTATATACCACCTAACCGTGTTTTTTTTTTCTTTCTTTATACATACATACTAGTTACGAGTATACTATCTCTTTATCAACCAGTCTATATATTAGCAGCAGACACAGTACAGTGCGGTAGTTCACGGCTGTGGCTACCTCTGTGTCGGCACTCGGCAGCCCGTCCATAATTGTATATACCACCTAACCGTGGTTTTTTTTTCTTTCTTTATACATACATACTAGTTACGAGTATACTATCTCTTTATCAACCAGTCTATATATTAGCAGCAGACACAGTACAGTGCGGTAGTTCACGGCTGTGGCTACCTCTGTGTCGGCACTCGGCAGCCCGTCCATAATTGTATATACCACCTAACCGTGGTTTTTTTTTCTTTCTTTATACATACATACTAGTTACGAGTATACTATCTCTTTATCAACCAGTCTATATATTAGCAGCAGACACAGTACAGTGCGGTAGTTCACGGCTGTGGCTACCTCTGTGTCGGCACTCGGCAGCCCGTCCATAATTGTATACTAGTATCCAATCCATCCATCTCCATTGTTTACCTGAGGTGCCTTTTAGTTGTGCCTATTAAAATATGGAGAACAAAAATGTTGAGGTTCCAAAATTAGGGAAAGATCAAGATCCACTTCCACCTCGTGCTGAAGCTGCTGCCACTAGTCATGGCCGAGACGATGAAATGCCAGCAACGTCGTCTGCCAAGGCCGATGCCCAATGGCATAGTACAGAGCATGTCAAAACAAAAACACCAAATATCAGTAAAAAAAGGACTCCAAAACCTAAAATAAAATTGTCGGAGGAGAAGCGTAAACTTGCCAATATGCCATTTACCACACGGAGTGGCAAGGAACGGCTGAGGCCCTGGCCTATGTTCATGGCTAGTGGTTCAGCTTCACATGAGGATGGAAGCACTCAGCCTCTCGCTAGAAAACTGAAAAGACTCAAGCTGGCAAAAGCACCGCAAAGAACTGTGCGTTCTTTGAAATCCCAAATCCACAAGGAGAGTCCAATTGTGTCGGTTGCGATTGTAGGACCATGAGATTGCATTGTGTGTGGGGCATAAATAGGCAGGCCGACCACATCCAGCTCTCACTCTTCAACGGTTCTCATTGCTGAAAATCGGGTGCTGGATGTCCAGGCGCATGCGATCGTTTCCCCTTGTGCGTAAGTTTTCTCTCCGTAATCATTGTCTTTCTGTGAGCCAATTTCTCTCTCTCTCTCTCTCTCTCTCTCTCTCTCTCCCTGTTCTGTTCTCTCATATCTCCCCTAGACTAGGCTAGTATTGTATTGTATTAGATAGTATTGTATTGTATTGCATTTAGGTCAGTGTAGTATTGTCCTTTTGTATTTATTGTTTAGTTCTGTGGTTAGGAAGTCTCTGTTATATTGTAGTGTATCATTTGTACTGTTATCCCCTTTTACAAATATATTAGATATAATACAGTTAATAGGCTTTGGAACCTAAACCAGTATCTGTGTATTTTCTATAGTGTTAAGTGTTCACTTGAGCGTCGGTGACGCTCAAGCAGCTTTGTAGTTAGTCAGGTTACACAAGGTTGCACTTACACCCTGTACTCACATTAAGGTATTCTGTGTATTTCATTTGTATAAGGTTTAAACATAAAGGTATAGTGCTGTGAGCGTCTGCATCGCTGGTGACCTCCTCGTGGTCTCGAGCGTACGCTACGCTACAGCGAATCATTACTCTAGTCATAACCAATAACGTATCCTGTGATCACTGGGCCGTGAGCGAACGTGACGCTTGAGCGTCTCGCTTACTGCTGAGCGATCGTTACGCAAATAGCGTACCATTACGGTACTTCTTAAGTAAACAGCGTACAGTGTTCTTAGACTTCATAAAGGGTTGTTTATACGACAAAGGAATTTAGCATTGTCAATTGGGGACTCGTCCTATCCTTCTCATATCTGCACTAGGTAGATCAGCAGACACTATCCCCCAGCAAAGGGTGGGAGGTTGTCTCCCAGTGCTGACGGGATAAGCGTCTGCTTCGCTTAGATAAAGAGTGCTGAAGGAATCCGGGAACCGGAAGTAAGAACAAAACGCTTGTGTCTTTTAAAACTGTTTTATTTCCCTTCTATCTTGCGTATACACGCACGCATACACATATCTGCATTTTCTGTTTCATTTTCGTATATCACTATTCCTGTTTGCCAAATTTTTATAGTTGATAGAAAGTGCTAAAAGAGATTTGCTGTTATTTCATAGTAGAGGTAATAGTTAAAATATAGACCAACACACGGCTTGTCTGGGAGATAAGGCAGTCAGTGTGGTGTGCGGTAGATGATCAGGGATCATCTACATTGATAAAAATAGAAATTGTGTTACGGTGAATCTTTGTTTTGCGTACACGTGTCCCTAACAAAAGACTTGCGTACGCAATCCAAAGGCAGACGCACGCAGCGTACATTACGCAACGTAGCGTCCGGTTACGCCCACGTAGCTCGTCACGAAAAGTTGAATTAGCGCAAAGCGATAATTAGCGCAAAGCGATAAATAACGCAACGCGGTAAATAACGCAAATCTATTTTTGGAAAATCTGAAATTTAGTTTAACAGATCCTGCTCCTAATTGGTAACACTGCTGGCCTGAAGAAAAATTTCTGCGCAGAAATAGATATAGAAACAAAGTGTACATGTGTTGAGTGAGTGTGGTTTTGTATACATAAGTTTATACAACTTAAGGTGGAACCAAAAGGAAAGCCGGGTACTCGTCAAGGGACATACGTGTAAGTGACATATACGGTGGCTAGGGAGGCATCCCTGGTTAAATAATATTTGAGCATTAGAGTATAGCGGACCATAAGGTAACAAGACCAGGAGGTCATAAGGTAACAAGACCAGGAGGTCATAAGGTAACAAGACCAGGAGGTCATAAGGAACAAGACCAGGAGGTCACAAAATAGACAAAGAGGTCCGCTATAAAAGTCCAGTGGCACAACGCCTGGGGTGTTGGTGCAGAACCCATATAGGCCATAAGCTCTTGCTGAAGGAATCGCGGCCGGAAACATCGATTCCATTGATCTTTCAGTACATGACAAGTAGTGCTTGTGTACTGAACGATTGGACCGCACGTAATTGTGTGCAGTAGTTAGTAATCTGACCTAATACCATTAGAGTAAAGTGGTCACAAACGCTATTTGTACACTCTGACGTGATTTGTGTAATTTTTTATTTTTGGAAGGGAAGTTCGCTGGTCACTCAGGAACTATCTAACAACCCCAACTTTACTGGAAAGAGTAAGTGTCCTTCGGGTAACCCTCATATGTTCCAGTAAACAAAAGGTTCACAGGGGCCCTGGGTTGGGTACCGCAGCTCTGGTTACAGTTATTGCAGTACTGGCCAACGTGGGCGAGAAGTAAGTGGGGTACTTGGTAAACCACCACCGCCGGCCTGCCCAGGACATCTTGGTTTGTTTGTAAGGGTTCGCTGAAAACCTTGAGATAAAGATCCAAGGAGGAATAAGCAACACCTGCAGATTATGGGGGCCATTTGTTCAGGTAGGGGGCGATCAACCTCGGTTCGGGTTGATTCAGGGAACCGGCCAGTCGGGTCGGCACGATATGTGATGTGTGAGAAATATGGAAATCACGCTGAAATTTTATGTGATGAATGGGAGAGAATGACTGTGCAAGACAGGGACAAATTCCCAAGAATAGGTAGCTCCAGTCCAGAAGTGTTACAAAATTTAAGGAGGAGGATATGTCTCATTGACCCAACAAAGAGACAAAGTAAACATTATGATTATTTGCAGTTAGGGCAACAGGAAGGTGAATTACAAAGAGATTCAACTGACTTTTCTGAGAGGAGAGACAGTGGCATCGGGAGAGGAGTTGATTGCGGAGAGAAAAGCACAAGGTTGAACAATAAAAACGCTCTTAGCAACTGTAGTATAGAGTATAAGAACAAGTGTAATAAATGTAACAATGATTATTGTAATACTGTTGAATGTACAACTATTAACCCATGCAAGTTGCATCCCATGTCAAACTTCCCCCAGGAATACACTCATGAAAGTGAGGCCAGAACAATGTCAGCACCTCTTCCGAAAGCCATCCTACAAGACACCCAGGTGGACGCGACCAAATTGGTAAAGGCAATAATCGAACCCTCTAACGGAGGGTCAGGTGAGGTCGTGTCCACAGGTACGTACAATGTTTCATATCACGCACAAACAGATGTACCCCAAAATGTAAGACCAACACCAGATGATGTAACTGAGCTCGATCTGGCCAGGGTGATCCCAGTCCCCAATGGGAAGACTGACGATCAGGGAATTCACCCGTCAAGGACAGTGCAATGCGCTGTCTCTGGTCCCGGACCGAATTGAGATCAATTATGTCTGAATTTCCTGATCCTAGGAAAAATCTAGCCAAATGTCAAAGGTTTATTAAAGAACTAGGAAACGCCACAGAACCCACCAACAAAGAGTGGCGGACAGTGCTGAGGGCATGTTTGCCCTCCAGGGTTGACCCTGAAAAATTCATTGCTGATTGTAAATTAAACACAGAGGTACTTTGTAGGGAGGAACACAATCAGGAATGTATTAGGCAGATTAACCGACAGTTAGGAATATATTTCCCAGCTGCTGTCAAGTGGAATGACATTTTCTCCATAAGGCAAAACGAAAGGGAAAATGTTTCTAATTATTTCAATCGAGCACTGCAAATAATGGCTAGAAACACTGGGATCGCAGACATCAAGACAAATGCACAACATAAAGGAATAGCGGTTAAGGTATTGATGCATGGTTTAAAAGATGAATTAAAAACAAGGGTACAGACCACCAACCCAAACTGGAGAGATATCTCGGTGACCGCACTAAGAGAGGCCGTCATCAATCAGGATCAGAATATCACCAGATACAGAGAGTCACAAAGAGATAAGTTAACGGCAGCAAATATACAGGCCCAAACCACAAGACCACCCCAACAAAAGCCCCACACCCCTGCGAGAAATCCAGATATGGTAGTCTGTTACCATTGTCATAAAAAGGGACACATTGCCAGAGATTGTAGATCAAGAGAAAGACAACACCATAATCATAAAATCCAAGGAATCAGGGAAGTACAGGGGAAACGATTGATGATGATGAGCATCCGAGCGTTTGAGGAGGCATCAAATCAACCAAAACCTCAGGTCATTGACACGTGGAGGAAGCCCAGGATTTGTTATCATTGTAGAAGAGAAGGGCATTATGCCAGCAACTGTAATAACCCACATAAAGTAAGACCCCCTAGACCAAGAAATGAGCAAAATTACAACACACACACCATTATAATCAGAGACCCGACAGGAAGAACTCAGGCCCACACTCATGGTATGTAGTCAGGAAAGGTGAACATTAGGAATGGAGGCAAGCCTGAGGTAACGGTTAATAAGGTGGGAGGTCATTCACTGAAGACACAGGAATGACCAGGTGAAAAGTTGTAAATGTATTTGTGAAAAATGTTTTCCTCTCTCTCTCTCTCTATCCCCATCCCTGACGAGTATTGGTAAGAATTCACACATTGCATATCCACTTGGTCCTTGCAGAAGTCTACCAAACCCCAGCATGACCTCCGCCACAATGTATTTCTGGCCAGATACAGACAGTGGAGTAATGCAGGTGCTGGTGGGGAGGGACTGCTCAAGGAGACCAGTAGACACATAGATATGACAGCCTGATAATCTGACAATGTTTTTTAATTGCTAACAATGTTTTCTCAATGTTGACAATGTTTAAAAATGTTTGTTTCTCTTTTCTCATTGGTGGTTACTGTCGAGTTATGTAATGTATATATGCACATGAATTGTTCTCTATCTCTTTTTTTTTTTTTTTGTTGTCTCTCTCTTCTCACTCATGTTTTATGGTTTAAAGATAGTATGTCACCCCTCAGTTGGACCAATGGTAATGCCAGATTTTTGCTCCTTACAGAAAGATCGTCGGTTGGGAAGGAACATTGCATCACCAGAATGTTCGTTTGGAAGACTGAGAGACAGCACCTTTGAGAGGACAGCAGAACAAGAAGAACAACAAGACGAGAGAACTTATTATCGTAACAAGTTCTCTCCCCCTCAAACTGTTTTCTTATACCCCCTTTACAAATTTCTTCTTTTCTCCTCCTGTAAGATGGACTTGCCCCAAGAGACTGTGATATGGATTTTTCCGTTAACCATGATGTTGACCAGAGCAGTCTGTTTCGGTGAGAGTACCAGCGAGGTCGAGAAAGGATCCAGAAAGGTCCTGATGACTGAGACGGAGGTGTAAATTTCCAATAGCAACCCAATCACCAAGCAAAGGCGAGTACCGGGCACGATCTAACAACCATGTTATTTGTAAACAATTGTGAAGGATTGTTAGTTCAAAAAGAAAACTATCTGTAGGCTCTGTGACAATGGTTGAGGATGGATGCATAAAGAAATGCCAATCCAGTTTTAATATCCATATGGACCGGCATCCATTGAGTGACTATCACTCCTTAGTGGGTAGTGTGTTAAATAAAACAGATTGTTGGGTATGCTCTCAAGTACCTCAGGGTCATAGTAAATCAGGGCTAGGACCATTTCCTTTAACGGTAGGGGAGGTACTTGAGCTAAAGGGTGGGAGACCGGTGGACCGGAGGTTTAACATCTCCAGCCCTCCTAGTTTGAAGCTCCACCAATACCATGTGGATAGGTCCCTCATATGTTTTAACATCTCCAATCCCAGAAAACCGGGAAATTGGGAAGTGTCATGGAGCAACCTTACCATGACCTTTTCACACAAGAGCAGATAGAATGCCTACAGATACAGAGCTCGTACGCCATATAGCCAGTAGAGGAAAATCTTTTCGGTATCGATATACCTTAGGAAATAGGATTACTAGAGTTGGAGAGGTATCACCAGGATACTGTGCACATATCGTACAAACCGATACGTGCATTAAGCAGATGGAAGAATTAGGGTCAGGAGATTTCACCTGGAAGGTTTGTAACATGATCATGTCCTTCTCCGTCCCTTATGTTCTCCCCGATGATGCATATTTCATATGCGGGAGAAAGGCGTACAAGTGGCTTGCCCCAAACTCTGAAGGATTGTGTTATATTGGAAAAGTATTGCCTGAAGTGATGACTGTTACACATGACAAAATGAAGGACATACACCGTGGTGCCCAAGCTCCTTATACTCACACTCATTACGAGCACCGAGTTAAAAGACAACTGTCAGAAAGGTTAGAGCATCCGGCCTCTGATCTTATCCATGAATCCACCGGGATTCAGGTTCTGGTAGCGTTAGATTTCACTCGCACCGCTCGAGGTGTGATGAATTATAGATACATTTCCGCACTCGCCAATTTGTTAGATAATATCACTGAAATGTATGATGACACGTTTAGATACACTGGAAGAGAACTTCAAGCCTACAAAACAGAACTAGTTCAGCATAGGATGGTTCTTAATTATCTTACAGCAGTAACAGGCGGATATTGTGTTACATTGGCAACACAGTACGGCATAAAGTGTTGCACGTATATCACAAATAGCACCGAGGATCCGGTAGAGGTCATAGACCAAAAGATGGACGATATTCTGCAATTAAAGTGGGAATTTCGTCAAAAACACAATCTCACCCTTGCTGCTGTAGGTAATGAGCTGACTGGTTGGGTGTCATGGTTGAACCCGCGAAATTGGTTCTCCGGTTTAGGAGACTGGGCTCAAGGAGTCATAATGGATGTTGGAAAGTTTCTACTATGTATCTTGGGTGTCGTTATATCGATTGGATTGATATTTAGATGCGGGCAGGCTTTAATGAGGTGCAAACAAAGTACAAAAGTGATGAGCTTGAGGAGTGAGGAAACCGTAATTAACCTGGATTTGATTTATGACCCAATGATAGAAACCAGAATGTGATGAAAATGCGATTATACGGTCCGTTTCTTTCACCTGTTTTTCTGCTTTTCTCCAAGATACAAAGACCCCCTTGGACGAGGAAGTTGACGAGACGCTATACAGACAACAGACAAGCACCAAAGAAGAAGATTTGACAACTTTAAATATGGACACTTGATGAACTTTGCCATGGATCCCCAGTTTCCCTAGTATTTTTAAACTCACGCTAGCCCAACATTTTTGTAAATCTGATGGCTCAGACAAAGCTATTTGCTCATGCCCAAGGAGCAATACAGCGCAAAGAAGACGACTCTCAACAGATACCGAACACAACTTCAACAACAGATGTACATTTCCCTGACATAGAATATCATTGCATTTTTCGTAAGTGTTCTTTATCTTCATCTCTACAACCCTCAGGTAACGACACACATAGACGATAGGGAATACAGGCACAGATATCAGCAACCACATACCTCCCCCATTCATGTATCATCAACTAAAATGTGCATCCCCATTTTGTTACAACCACAGCCGAAATGAGCTCGGTAGAGTTTGACAGCCCATCCACAGACCTGTACCACAGGATAAGAAGGAATTCAAATGTATACTTCGCAATACCTCGAAGCTTGATTTCCCACACGTACGGCACGATGATACATGACCCTCCAAACATGGACTCATACACACATGCTTCTGCTTTCTCACTAGGTCATACCCTCTTCACACCTACTCCACTCTTCTCCCCTACCCAACCATGGAAATCAATTAACCCCTGACTTACATTTTTCTCCTTAAATATTTTTGAAGGTGGCAGTTATTATTGACTGCCAAAGGGTGGACTGTCAAAGTCAGAAAAATGTCTCTATGCACGTTGCCATATTTGCACCGCACACTGGTCCGCGCTGCGCATGCGTACGCTCTCCCGTGAAGGCGCATACCCGCGATAGCGTGCACTCGCAGGCGCGGTATGCGTATTTACGGTAGAGTTTATGTAGTCGTAGCGTGCGACTCATTCGTTACATATTTTCACAATTAATGTAGTTTGTAGATCATGATCCCTTTAATGATTTCTGAAAGTTTGGTTAAAATAGAAGGTCCCTGTTTAAAGGAATCCCTCTTTGTATTGTACGAAGGGTCTGACAGGAATCATACAGCCGTGTTTGGTACCCATCGGAAGAGTATTTAATTAGTAATATTCCGGTGTTGGTTTGGAGCGTATTAATCGCTCGTGCGAATAGTTATGGACATAAGAAGTTTATGTCCATTTCTATTATTTACACATACTCAGGTATGCGGCGGGAAACCCAGTTTCCCACCCACCTGAGCTGTTGGAAATCGTCACAGCCCACCTGTATGAATCACCCTATGACCTTTTGTTATGATGCAGGGCCGAATTCCTTCGGCCAATGGACAATGGGATTGTAGGACCATGAGATTGCATTGTGTGTGGGGCATAAATAGGCAGGCCGACCACATCCAGCTCTCACTCTTCAACGGTTCTCATTGCTGAAAATCGGGTGCTGGATGTCCAGGCGCATGCGATCGTTTCCCCTTGTGCGTAAGTTTTCTCTCCGTAATCATTGTCTTTCTGTGAGCCAATTTCTCTCTCTCTCTCTCTCTCTCTCTCTCTCTCCCTGTTCTGTTCTCTCATATCTCCCCTAGACTAGGCTAGTATTGTATTGTATTAGATAGTATTGTATTGTATTGCATTTAGGTCAGTGTAGTATTGTCCTTTTGTATTTATTGTTTAGTTCTGTGGTTAGGAAGTCTCTGTTATATTGTAGTGTATCATTTGTACTGTTATCCCCTTTTACAAATATATTAGATATAATACAGTTAATAGGCTTTGGAACCTAAACCAGTATCTGTGTATTTTCTATAGTGTTAAGTGTTCACTTGAGCGTCGGTGACGCTCAAGCAGCTTTGTAGTTAGTCAGGTTACACAAGGTTGCACTTACACCCTGTACTCACATTAAGGTATTCTGTGTATTTCATTTGTATAAGGTTTAAACATAAAGGTATAGTGCTGTGAGCGTCTGCATCGCTGGTGACCTCCTCGTGGTCTCGAGCGTACGCTACGCTACAGCGAATCATTACTCTAGTCATAACCAATAACGTATCCTGTGATCACTGGGCCGTGAGCGAACGTGACGCTTGAGCGTCTCGCTTACTGCTGAGCGATCGTTACGCAAATAGCGTACCATTACGGTACTTCTTAAGTAAACAGCGTACAGTGTTCTTAGACTTCATAAAGGGTTGTTTATACGACAAAGGAATTTAGCATTGTCACCTTCCCAACACTGGACGTGAAGAGCATGCGCCTTCCACCATTTGCACGCCCCCTGCAAGTGCTGGAAGGAGCACCCGCAGTCCAGTTCCTGATAGTCAGATTGAAGATGTCAGTGTTGAAGTACACCAGGATGAGGAGGATATGGGTGTTGCTGGCGCTGGGGAGGAAATTGACCAGGAGGATTCTGATGGTGAGGTGGTTTGTTTAAGTCAGGCACCCGGGGAGACACCTGTTGTCCGTGGGAGGAATATGGCCGTTGACATGCCAGGTGAAAATACCAAAAAAATCAGCTCTTCGGTGTGGAGGTATTTCACCAGAAATGCGGACAACAGGTGTCAAGCCGTGTGTTCCCTTTGTCAAGCTGTAATAAGTAGGGGTAAGGACGTTAACAACCTCGGAACATCCTCCCTTATACGTCACCTGCAGCGCATTCATAATAAGTCAGTGACAAGTTCAAAAACTTTGGGTGACAGCGGAAGCAGTCCACTGACCAGTAAATCCCTTCCTCTTGTAACCAAGCTCACGCAAACCACCCCACCAACTCCCTCAGTGTCAATTTCCTCCTTCCCCAGGAATGCCAATAGTCCTGCAGGCCATGTCACTGGCAATTCTGACGAGTCCTCTCCTGCCTGGGATTCCTCCGATGCATCCTTGCGTGTAACGCTTACTGCTGCTGGCGCTGCTGTTGTTGCCGCTGGGAGTCGATGGTCATCCCAGAGGGGAAGTCGTAAGCCCACTTGTACTACTTCCAGTAAGCAATTGACTGTTCAACAGTCCTTTGCGAGGAAGATGAAATATCACAGCAGTCATCCTACTGCAAAGCGGATAACTGAGTCCTTGACAACTATGTTGGTGTTAGACGTGCGTCCGGTATCCGCCGTTAGTTCACAGGGAACTAGACAATTTATTGAGGCAGTGTGCCCCCGTTACCAAATACCATCTAGGTTCCACTTCTCTAGGCAGGCGATACCGAGAATGTACACGGACGTCAGAAAAAGACTCACCAGTGTCCTAAAAAATGCAGTTGTACCCAATGTCCACTTAACCACGGACATGTGGACAAGTGGAGCAGGGCAGGGTCAGGACTATATGACTGTGACAGCCCACTGGGTAGATGTATGGACTCCCGCCGCAAGAACAGCAGCGGCGGCACCAGTAGCAGCATCTCGCAAACGCCAACTCTTTCCTAGGCAGGCTACGCTTTGTATCACCGCTTTCCAGAATACGCACACAGCTGAAAACCTCTTACGGCAACTGAGGAAGATCATCGCGGAATGGCTTACCCCAATTGGACTCTCCTGTGGATTTGTGGCATCGGACAACGCCAGCAATATTGTGTGTGCATTAAATATGGGCAAATTCCAGCACGTCCCATGTTTTGCACATACCTTGAATTTGGTGGTGCAGAATTTTTTAAAAAACGACAGGAGCGTGCAAGAGATGCTGTCGGTGGCCAGAAAAATTGCGGGACACTTTCGGCGTACAGGCACCACGTACAGAAGACTGGAGCACCACCAAAAACTACTGAACCTGCCCTGCCATCATCTGAAGCAAGAAGTGGTAACGAGGTGGAATTCAACCCTCTATATGCTTCAGAGGTTGGAGGAGCAGCAAAAGGCCATTCAAGCCTATACAATTGAGCACGATATAGTAGGTGGAATGCACCTGTCTCAAGTGCAGTGGAGAATGATTTCAACGTTGTGCAAGGTTCTGATGCCCTTTGAACTTGCCACACGTGAAGTCAGTTCAGACACTGCCAGCCTGAGTCAGGTCATTCCCCTCATCAGGCTTTTGCAGAAGAAGCTGGAGGCATTGAAGAAGGAGCTAAAAGGGAGCGATTCCGCTAGGCATGTGGGACTTGTGGATGCAGCCCTTAATTCGCTTAACAAGGATTCACGGGTGGTCAATCTGTTGAAATCAGAGCACTACATTTTGGCCACCGTGCTCGATCCTAGATTTAAAGCCTACCTTGGATCTCTCTTTCCGGCAGACACAGGTCTGCTGGGGTTGAAAGACCTGCTGGTGACAAAATTGTCAAGTCAAGCGGAACGCGACCTGTCAACATCTCCTCCTTCACATTCTCCCGCAACTGGGGGTGCGAGGAAAAGGCTCAGAATTCCGAGCCCACCCGCTGGCGGTGATGCAGGGCAGTCTGGAGCGACTGCTGATGCTGACATCTGGTCCGGACTGAAGGACCTGACAACGATTACGGACATGTCGTCTACTGTCACTGCATATGATTCTCTCAACATTGATAGAATGGTGGAGGATTATATGAGTGACCGCATCCAAGTAGGCACGTCACACAGTCCGTACTTATACTGGCAGGAAAAAGAGGCAATTTGGAGGCCCTTGCACAAACTGGCTTTATTCTACCTAAGTTGCCCTCCCACAAGTGTGTACTCCGAAAGAGTGTTTAGTGCCGCCGCTCACCTTGTCAGCAATCGGCGTACGAGGTTACATCCAGAAAATGTGGAGAAGATGATGTTCATTAAAATGAATTATAATCAATTCCTCCGCGGAGACATTGACCAGCAGCAATTGCCTCCACAAAGTACACAGGGAGCTGAGATGGTGGATTCCAGTGGGGACGAATTGATAATCTGTGAGGAGGGGGATGTACACGGTGATATATCGGAGGGTGAAGATGAGGTGGACATCTTGCCTCTGTAGAGCCAGTTTGTGCAAGGAGAGATTAATTGCTTCTTTTTTGGGGGGGGTCCAAACCAACCCATCATATCAGTCACAGTCGTGTGGCAGACCCTGTCACTGAAATGATGGGTTGGTTAAAGTGTGCATGTCCTGTTTTGTTTATACAACATAAGGGTGGGTGGGAGGGCCCAAGGACAATTCCATCTTGCACCTCTTTTTTCTTTTCTTTTTCTTTGCATCATGTGCTGATTGGGGAGGGTTTTTTGGAAGGGACATCCTGCGTGACACTGCAGTGCCACTCCTAGATGGGCCCGGTGTTTGTGTCGGCCACTAGGGTCGCTAATCTTACTCACACAGTCAGCTACCTCATTGCGCCTCTTTTTTTCTTTGCGTCATGTGCTGTTTGGGGAGGGTTTTTTGGAAGGGACATCCTGCGTGACACTGCAGTGCCACTCCTAGATGGGCCCGGTGTTTGTGTCGGCCACTAGGGTCGCTAATCTTACTCACACAGTCAGCTACCTCATTGCGCCTCTTTTTTTCTTTGCGTCATGTGCTGTTTGGGGAGGGTTTTTTGGAAGGGCCATCCTGCGTGACACTGCAGTGCCACTCCTAGATGGGCCCGGTGTTTGTGTCGGCCACTAGGGTCGCTAATCTTACTCACACAGCTACCTCATTGCGCCTCTTTTTTTCTTTGCGTCATGTGCTGTTTGGGGAGGGTTTTTTGGAAGGGACATCCTGCGTGACACTGCAGTGCCACTCCTAGATGGGCCCGGTGTTTGTGTCGGCCACTAGGGTCGCTAATCTTACTCACACAGCTACCTCATTGCGCCTCTTTTTTTCTTTGCGTCATGTGCTGTTTGGGGAGGGTTTTTTGGAAGGGACATCCTGCGTGACACTGCAGTGCCACTCCTAGATGGGCCCGGTGTTTGTGTCGGCCACTAGGGTCGCTTATCTTACTCACACAGCGACCTCGGTGCAAATTTTAGGACTAAAAATAATATTGTGAGGTGTGAGGTATTCAGAATAGACTGAAAATTAGTGTAAATTATGGTTTTTGAGGTTAATAATACTTTGGGATCAAAATGACCCCCAAATTCTATGATTTAAGCTGTTTTTTAGTGTTTTTGGAAAAAAACACCCGAATCCAAAACACACCCGAATCCGACAAAAAAAATTCGGTGAGGTTTTGCCAAAACGCGTTCGAACCCAAAACACGGCCGCGGAACCGAACCCAAAACCAAAACACAAAACCCGAAAAATTTCAGGCGCTCATCTCTAGAATTAATTGGAACAAATAAGTGTAAATTTACTAATGCACCTGTTTTATCCCTTCAATATAAATGCTCATACTGTATATTAAGAGCTTTTGTGAGAACCATTTGTTATAGAGACTTCACAAGAAGTCTACAGTATATCTATATAACAGTTGCTCAATTTAAAGACATTAGAGACAATTGACTTATGTTGACTTTATTGTAATCAAGACTTCTGAAAAAGGAGGTGGAACTAATGTGTAATTCCAAATATTCTGTGTTATTTGTTGTCCAAGGCCAGACTGCAATTGACACCAGCTTTTAAATTAAAGTGGTGATTGACCCCATATTGTCATGTCACTCTGAACCAGGAAATGTATTGACGGATTCAGTGATATCCAAACGTAATTGGTATTTTCCATTTAGTTTGAACACTATTCCTTCTACCTATTACCACCTACATAAATTTCACAAATGTCTTACTAATCATCTTGTTATAACATTTCAGGTTTTTCTTTGCTCTTTTCTAATCTTTTCTTTTACATCAATTACTTTTTTGAAGCCTTTCCCTGTTTCCTTGGGCTCATATTCAATGGACGCTTGATATACTATATTTATAAAGATATCCAATATTAAACTGAAGCTAAATATACTATCAGTCCAAATAAGGAAGATATCTTAGCAGCTCACAACTTTTGGATTAAATTGGTGTAATCTAAGATGCTGCAAATTTATTATGAATTTGAATTAATTTATTTTATCTCAATAATTCACATTCACTCTTTACTTTCACAGTACAGCATTTTAGCTGCGCTCCTCTTTGTTCATAGGTATTGCCTTAGAACTAGTGATGTGCACCGGAAATTTTTCGGGTTTTGTGTTTTGGTTTTGAATTCAGTTCCACGGCCGTGTTTTGGATTCGAACGCGTTTTGGCAAAACCTCCCTGAAATTTTTTTGTCGGATTCGGGTGTGTTTTGGATTCGGGTGTTTTTTTACAAAAAACCCTCAAAAATAGCTTAAATCATAGAATTTGGGGGTCATTTTGATCCCATAGTATTATTGACCTCAATAACCATAATTTCCACTCATTTCCAGTCTATTCTGAACACCTCACACCTCACAATATTATTTTTAGTCCTAAAATTTGCACCGAGGTCGCTGGATGGCTAAGCTAAGCGACCCAAGTGGCTGGCACAAACACCTGGCCCATCTAGGAGTGGCACTGCAGTGTCAGACAGGATGGCAGATTTAAAAAAATAGTCCCCAAACAGCACATGATGCAAAGAAAAAAAGAGGTGCAATGAGGTAGCTGTGTGACTAAGCTAAGCGACCCAAGTGACCGACACAAACACCTGGCCCATCTAGGAGTGGCACTGCAGTGTCAGATAGGATGGCAGATTTAAAAATAGTCCCCAAACAGCACATGATGCAAAGAAAAAAAGAGGTGCACCAAGGTCGCTAGATGGCTAAGCTAAGCGACACAAGTGGCCGACACAAACACCTGGCCCATCTAGGAGTGGCACTGCAGTGTCAGACAGGATGGCAGATTTAAAAAATAGTCCCCAAACAGCACATGATGCAAAGAAAAAAAGAGGTGCAATGAGGTAGCTGTGTGACTAAGCTAAGTGACCCAAGTGACCGACACAAACACCTGGCCCATCTAGGAATGGCACTGCAGTGTCAGACAGGATGGCAGATTTAAAAAATAGTCCCCAAACAGCACATGATGCAAAGAAAAAAAGAGGTGCACCAAGGTCGCTGGATGGCTAAGCTAAGCGACCCAAGTGGCCGACACAAACACCTGGCCCATCTAGGAGTGGCACTGCAGTGTCAGACAGGATGGCAGATTTAAAAAATAGTCCCCAAACAGCACATGATGCAAAGAAAAAAAGAGGTGCACCAAGGTCGCTGGATGGCTAAGCTAAGCGACACAAGTGGCCGACACATACACCTGGCCCATCTAGGGGTGGCACTGCAGTATCAGACAGGATGGCAGATTTAAAAAATAGTCCCCAAACAGCACATGATGCAAAGAAAAAAAGAGGTGCAATGAGGTAGCTGTGTGACTAAGCTAAGCGACACAAGTGGCCGACACAAACACCTGGCCCATCTAGGAGTGGCACTGCAGTGTCAGATAGGATGGCAGATTTAAAAAATAGTCCCCAAACAGCACATGATGCAAAGAAAAAAAGAGGTGCACCAAGGTCGCTGGATGGCTAAGCTAAGCGACACAAGTGGCCGACACATACACCTGGCCCATCTAGGGGTGGCACTGCAGTGTCAGACAGGATGGCAGATTTAAAAAATAGTCCCCAAACAGCACATGATGCAAAGAAAAAAAGAGGTGCACCAAGGTCGCTGGATGGCTAAGCTAAGCGACCCAAGTGGCCGACACAAACACCTGGCCCATCTAGGAGTGGCACTGCAGTGTCAGACAGGATGGCAGATTTAAAAAATAGTCCCCAAACAGCACATGATGCAAAGAAAAAAAGAGGTGCAATGAGGTAGCTGTGTGACTAAGCTAAGCGACACAAGTGGCCGACACAAACACCTGGCCCATCTAGGAGTGGCACTGCAGTGTCAGACAGGATGGCAGATTTAAAAAATAGTCCCCAAATAGCACATGATGCAAAGAAAAAAAGAGGTGCAATGAGGTAGCTGTGTGACTAAGCTAAGCGACACAAGTGGCCGACACAAACACCTGGATCATCTAGGAGTGGCACTGCAGTTTTCTAGCGAGAGGATGAGTGCTTCCATTCTCATGTGAATCTGAACCACTAGACATGAACATAGGCCAGGGCCTCCGCCGTTCCTTGCCACTCCGTGTCGTAAATGGCATATTGGCAAGTTTACGCTTCTCATCAGACGCTTTTAATTTTGATTTTTGGGTCATTTTACTGAACTTTTGTAGTATACTTGACGACACAGAGGTAGAGCAGTGGACTACTGTACCGTACTGCTATATATTATATACTAGTGGTCAGCAAAATTCTGCACCGTCCTACTACTATATGTACTGCGCACAACTAAAATGCACCACAGGTATGTATGGATAGTATACTTGACGACACAGAGGTAAGTAGAGCAGTGGACTACTGTACCATACTGCTATATATTATATACTGGTGGTCAGCAAAATTCTGCACTGTCCTCCTACTATATACACTGCGCACAACTAAAATGTACCACAGGTATGGATGAATAGTATACTTGATGACACAGAGGTAGGTAGAGCAGTGGACTACTGTACCGTACTGATATAATACTGGTGGTCACTGGTCAGCAAAATTCTGCACTGTCCTCCTACTATATACTACAATGCAGCACAGATATGGAGCGTTTTTCAGGCAGAGAACGTAGAGCACACTGAGCACAGATATTTGCAGCACACTGAGCACAGATATTTGCAGCACACTGAACACAACTGAGAGAACGCTGCACGACCTCTCCCTATCATCTCCAATGCACGAGTGAAAATTAGAGATGTGCACTTGAAATTTTTCGGGTTTTGTGTTTTGGTTTTGGGTTCGGTTACGCGGCCGTGTTTTGGGTTTGACCGCGTTTTGGCAAAACCTCACCGAATTTTTTTTGTCGGATTCGGGTGTGTTTTGGATTCGGGTGTTTTTTTTCAAAAAACACTAAAAAACAGCTTAAATCATAGAATTTGGGGGTCATTTTGATCCCAAAGTATTATTAACCTCAAAAAACAATAATTTCCACTCATTTTCAGTCTATTCTGAACACCTCACACCTCACAATATTATTTTTAGTCCTAAAATTTGCACCGAGGTCGCTGGATGACTAAGCTAAGCGACCCTAGTGGCCAACACAAACACCTGGCCCATCTAGGAGTGGCACTGCAGTGTCACGCAGGATGGCCCTTCCAAAAAAAACACTCCCCAAACAGCACATGACGCAAAGAAAAAAAGAGGCGCAATGAGGTAGCTGTGTGAGTAAGCTAAGCGACCCTAGTGGCCGACACAAACACCTGGCCCATCTAGGAGTGGCACTGCAGTGTCACGCAGGATGGCCCTTCCAAAAAACACTCCCCAAACAGCACATGACGCAAAGAAAAAAAGAGGCGCAATGAGGTAGCTGTGTGAGTAAGCTAAGCGACCCTAGTGGCCGACACAAACACCTGGCCCATCTAGGAGTGGCACTGCAGTGTCACGCAGGATGGCCCTTCCAAAAAAAACACTCCCCAAACAGCACATGACGCAAAGAAAAAAAGAGGCGCAATGAGGTAGCTGTGTGAGTAAGCTAAGCGACCCTAGTTGCCGACACAAACACCTGGCCCATCTAGGAGTGGCACTGCAGTGTCACGCAGGATGGCCCTTCCAAAAAACACTCCCCAAACAGCACATGGCGCAAAGAAAAAAAGAGGCGCAATGAGGTAGCTGTGTGAGTAAGCTAAGCGACCCTAGTGGCCGACACAAACACCTGCCCCATCTAGGAGTGGCACTGCAGTGTCACGCAGGATGGCCCTTCCAAAAAACACTCCCCAAACAGCACATGACGCAAAGAAAAAAAGAGGCGCAATGAGGTAGCTGTGTGAGTAAGCTAAGCGACCCTAGTGGCCGACACAAACACCTGGCCCATCTAGGAGTGGCACTGCAGTGTCACGCAGGATGGCCCTTCCAAAAAACACTCCCCAAACAGCACATGACGCAAAGAAAAAAAGAGGCGCAATGAGGTAGCTGTGTGAGTAAGCTAAGCGACCCTAGTGGCCGACACAAACACCTGGCCCATCTAGGAGTGGCACTGCAGTGTCACGCAGGATGGCCCTTCCAAAAAAAACACTCCCCAAACAGCACATGACGCAAAGAAAAAAAGAGGCGCAATGAGGTAGCTGTGTGAGTAAGCTAAGCGACCCTAGTGGCCGACACAAACACCTGGCCCATCTAGGAGTGGCACTGCAGTGTCACGCAGGATGGCCCTTCCAAAAAACACTCCCCAAACAGCACATGACGCAAAGAAAAAAAGAGGCGCAATGAGGTAGCTGTGTGAGTAAGCTAAGCGACCCTAGTGGCCGACACAAACACCTGGCCCATCTAGGAGTGGCACTGCAGTGTCACGCAGGATGGCCCTTCCAAAAAAAACACTCCCCAAACAGCACATGACGCAAAGAAAAAAAGAGGCGCAATGAGGTAGCTGTGTGAGTAAGCTAAGCGACCCTAGTGGCCGACACAAACACCTGGCCCATCTAGGAGTGGCACTGCAGTGTCACGCAGGATGGCCCTTCCAAAAAACACTCCCCAAACAGCACATGACGCAAAGAAAAAAAGAGGCGCAATGAGGTAGCTGTGTGAGTAAGCTAAGCGACCCTAGTGGCCGACACAAACACTTGCCCCATCTAGGAGTGGCACTGCAGTGTCACGCAGGATGGCCCTTCCAAAAAACACTCCCCAAACAGCACATGACGCAAAGAAAAAAAGAGGCGCAATGAGGTAGCTGTGTGAGTAAGCTAAGCGACCCTAGTGGCCGACACAAACACCTGGCCCATCTAGGAGTGGCACTGCAGTGTCACGCAGGATGGCCCTTCCAAAAAACACTCCCCAAACAGCACATGACGCAAAGAAAAAAAGAGGCGCAATGAGGTAGCTGTGTGAGTAAGCTAAGCGACCCTAGTGGCCGACACAAACACCTGGCCCATCTAGGAGTGGCACTGCAGTGTCACGCAGGATGGCCCTTCAAAACAATACTCCCCAAACAGCACATGACGCAAAGAAAAATTAAAGAAAAAAGAGGTGCAAGATGGAATTGTCCTTGGGCCCTCCCACCCACCCTTATGTTGTATAAACAGGACATGCACACTTTAACCAACCCATCATTTCAGTGACAGGGTCTGCCACACGACTGTGACTGAAATGACGGGTTGGTTTGGACCCCCACCAAAAAAGAAGCAATTAATCTCTCCTTGCACAAACTGGCTCTACAGAGGCAAGATATCCACCTCATCATTATCCTCCGATATATCACCGTGTACATCCCCCTCCTCACAGATTATCAATTCGTCCCTACTGGAATCCACCATCTCAGCTCCCTGTGTACTTTGTGGAGGCAATTGCTGCTGGTCAATGTCTCCACGGAGGAATTGATTATAATTCATTTTAATGAACATCATCTTCTCCACATTTTCTGGAAGTAACCTCGTACGCCGATTGCTGACAAGGTGAGCGGCGGCACTAAACACTCTTTCGGAGTACACACTTGTGGGAGGGCAACTTAGGTAGAATAAAGCCAGTTTGTGCAAGGGCCTCCAAATTGCCTCTTTTTCCTGCCAGTATAAGTACGGACTGTCTGACGTGCCTACTTGGATGCGGTCACTCATATAATCCTCCACCATTCTTTCAATGGGGAGAGAATCATATGCAGTGACAATAGACGACATGTCCGTAATCGTTGGCAGGTCCTTCAGTCCGGACCAGATGTCAGCATCAGCAGTCGCTCCAGACTGCCCTGCATCACCGCCAACGGGTGGGCTCGGAATTCTGAGCCTTTTCCTCGCACCCCCAGTTGCGGGAGAATGTGAAGGAGGAGATGTTGACAGGTCGCGTTCCGCTTGACTTGACAATTTTGTCACCAGCAGGTCTTTGAACCCCAGCAGACTTGTGTCTGCCGGAAAGAGAGATCCAAGGTAGGTTTTAAATCTAGGATCGAGCACGGTGGCCAAAATGTAGTGCTCTGATTTCAACAGATTGACCACCCGTGAATCCTTGTTAAGCAAATTAAGGGCTCCATCCACAAGTCCCACATGCCTAGCGGAATCGCTCCGTGTTAGCTCCTCCTTCAATGTCTCCAGCTTCTTCTGCAAAAGCCTGATGAGGAGAATGACCTGACTCAGGCTGGCAGTGTCTGAACTGACTTCACGTGTGGCAAGTTCAAAGGGCAGCAGAACCTTGCACAACGTTGAAATCATTCTCCACTGCGCTTGAGACAGGTGCATTCCACCTCCTATATCGTGCTCAATTGTATAGGCTTGAATGGCCTTTTGCTGCTCCTCCAACCTCTGAAGCATATATAGGGTTGAATTCCACCTCGTTACCACTTCTTGCTTCAGATGATGGCAGGGCAGGTTCAGGCGTTTTTGGTGGTGCTCCAGTCTTCTGTACGTGGTGCCTGTACGCCGAAAGTGTCCCGCAATTCTTCTGGCCACCGACAGCCTCTCTTGCACGCCCCTCTCGTTTTTTAAAAAATTCTGCACCACCAAATTCAAGGTATGTGCAAAACATGGGACGTGCTGGAATTTGCCCATATTTAATGCACACACAATATTGCTGGCGTTGTCCGATGCCACAAATCCACAGGAGAGTCCAATTGGGGTAAGCCATTCCGCAATGATCTTCCTCAGTTGCCGTAAGAGGTTTTCAGCTGTGTGCGTATTCTGGAAACCGGTGATACAAAGCGTAGCCTGCCTAGGAAAGAGTTGGCGTTTGCGAGATGCTGCTACTGGTGCCGCCGCTGCTGTTCTTGCGGCGGGAGTCCATACATCTACTCAGTGGGCTGTCACAGTCATATAGTCCTGACCCTGCCCTGCTCCACTTGTCCATATGTCCGTGGTTAAGTGGACATTGGGTACAACTGCATTTTTTAGGACACTGGTGAGTCTTTTTCTGACGTCCGTGTACATTCTCGGTATCGCCTGCCTAGAGAAGTGGAACCTAGATGGTATTTGACTAAAAAAGGTCTGACTTCCCGGTAAGTGCGCGAAGTGGTAAGGAGCAGCCTATATCCAAAACACAATAGGGGTATTCCCTTCACCCCCAAAACTGACTACAATGATAAAGAAATGAGTGGATTGGAGAATGGCGCCCTTCTATCTCTATATAAAACGTAATCTCTATAAATATAAAAGAATATACGTTCCTTTATATAACTTGTATCATCAGCATGTATTAGGTCAGGCTTCTCTTCTGTCCATACAGCATTCCTTCTTTTGTTCAATTTTCTCTCCAAATACCCAGAAATAGAGGAAAATGGACAGACGATAGTATAATACTGTTTTATTCAATTTAAAACACATCAAATTTCCAATCCAAGTAAAAACTGACACACAAGTGATAGAGAAAATCCCAGATAGTGGAGGTAATGCAATTACCGGATAGTAGGAGAACCGATCAAAGTTCTCAAACTCGCATAAGATGTAATGGCAATCACAGGCAGCCACCCGGGTTAACAGCTCCCTGGAACCGGCAGTCACACACGTCCACAATCGTCTGGATAGTCCTCCTCACAGCACCAACGCGTTTCAGGTCTATTCCAGACCCTTTTTCAAGGTAAGTGTGTCTGCATCCAGTCTCCCAATCTATTTATCCAAACATCCCCCAATCAGAGTGAATGTACAAATTCCTAATCCATATCACCTGTTAGAAAGATGGCAGCTTACATATAATTTACACACGTAGTCATAGTAACCATCTCTGTCCCCCAATAGCGTAAAGCCTCATAGTCTCATGACATTCGGTCATGTGATATCAAGTCATGTGACTTCCATCCTTGCACTTTTACTGTCAGTATTGTAGTATGGGCATTTCCGCCCTTAGTTGCCGTTTAACCCGACTCAAAATTATAGAGGATGAACCTGCCTTCCTCACCATTATTAGTGTGGTGATCCTCACGGTGTCCTTGAGGTATTCTACCTCCAATAATATTGCCCCCTTTCGCCGCCGATCGTCTGTATCGGGACTATCCCGTTTACGGCACTTCCGCCCTTACTCTCCGGCGGTCCGTGCGTCACATCCGCTGACGTCCTCAGGCTGTATGATTTGTTCCCGGCGGAGGGCTAACGCTTCCGCCATCCTCAGTATACGTTTTGCCAATCATTCAAATTCATTTCTTAACTTCATGGAGATGGCAGCGTACATACTTCCGCCCTTACGTGTTTCAATTCTGTATTTCATATCCGCCCTGGATTCATAGTCATAGCATTAAGACAGGTTGACATAGTGGGATCATAACGGCATCCATAGCCCTTAGGGGGTAAACCTTTGTCATCAACACGGTGTTTCATTGATTTGTCCTCCATTTTAATGATAGCATAACATAGTGCTTCTTGGTGGTTTTAACTATAATATAAATAAAATATACTTTAAAATTGTGTCAATAAAAATCCCAATTAATGGGGATCAAAAATTCTTTATATAAATAGATAATAAATAAGAAATATAATCCAAATATCACAATAAAAGATATGTTCCCTAAAAAGAAACCTCCACTTGTAAATGGGACATAAACATACAGTGAGACAGTCTGTGCGGTTCATATCTACAGAATAATATGAAAAAGACCTACAGAAACCACTTTAACTCAAAATCTGAGTTTAAACCATGAGGTATCAATGTATTATATTTATAAATGAGTTCCATCTCTGTTTTTGCCAGGCACTTTGCAAGATCTTTATGCCTGCGACCACTCTCCACCCTTTTGATACCTACAAATCTCACGATTTGTTTAGGGTCACAGTTGTGGTGTTTTTTAAAGTGGCTGGATAACGCATGGGTTTCTAGTCCCCTTCTAATGTTCCTAAGGTGCTCTCCTACCCGTATCTTGACCTGTCTAGAGGTTCGCCCAATATAGAAAAGGTGGCAGGAACATTCAATGGCATAAACCACATTTTTTACGTTGCACGTAATAAAGTCTCGTATTTCGTGGATAGTCCCGTTAATCACTAAATTTTCTAATTTCTTCCCGCTGTCCGTGGTAATTTCCTTACATCCCACACAGGACCCGCATCTATGAAACCCTTTCGTGCTTCTAATGCCTTCTTTTTTCATTGGAGGCAAATCACTTCTCACCAGTGTGTTTTTCAGATTGGGGGCTTTTTTGTAAATAAACAGAGGTTGTTCTGGTAGTACACTTTTTAAAACAGGATCTTTCTTCAGTACCCCCCAATGCTTCCTAAAGGATTTCTCTATCATTTTATGCTGAACATTATATTGAGTAATAAAAGCATATTCGAACTTGTTAGATGTTTCTGTTCTGTGTTTGTGTTCCAATAGAGTTTCACGTTCCAGATGAGTGACATTCTCATTCACCTTTTTTAGCGAAGCCGCCTCATATCCACTATTTATGAATCTATCCTCTAATTGCTCAAGTTGTTCCCTACAAACCAACTCATCAGAACAATTCCGTCTAATTCGTTTGAATTGGCTGTTCGGGATAGAATTGAGCCAATTCCCGTGATGGCAGCTATTTCTGTCAATATAGGTTTGTGAGTCGGTGGGTTTTGTGAATGTCTTGGTACATAGGATACCATCCTTAATATATAGACTGATGTCCAAAAAATTGACTTCAATATTGCTCACATTGAAAGTAAATTCAATATGACAGGGATTGTCGTTAAGATAAATACAAAATCTATCAAGTTCTTCCCTTTCTCCCTTCCACAGAAAGAGGACATCATCGATGTACCGCCTCCACGACACCAGGCTCGCCCCAAATGGGTGGGAGTTCCATACAAAGTCGGTCTCCCACTTCCCCATAAAGATGTTAGCATAGCTTGGGGCGAACCTGGTGCCCATGGCAGTACCCACCTTCTGTGCAAAAAAATCTCCATTAAACATGTTGTTCTCCAGAATGAACCGGACACTTTCAATCACAAATTCCTGAATGTTGGCCTCCATACTACTTCTACTTAAAGAGTCTGCCACGGCCATGAGGCCAATCTGATGGTCGATGATGGTATACAGCGACTTTACATCAGCCGTCACCATATACATGTCACTTTCCCATGTCAGTGTCTGTAACCAATTCAGGAGATCTTTTGTATCTCGTAAATGCGATTCATTCTTCATTACTAATGGTTGCAGGTGAAAATCAATCATTTCTGAGAGATTCGCGGATATTGATCCAATTCCGGAGACGATAGGTCTACCGGGTGGATGCTGTGCATCCTTATGTACTTTCGGCAGGAGATAAATCACCGGAACTATCGGATCTTTATTCACAATGAACTCCTGCTCTTTTTTCGTGAGCACCTTCATATCCCCGTATTTTTTGCTAAGATCTTCTAGTTTGGTTAGAATTCTTGCTGTGGGGTCCGTTCTTAGTTTTTGATAGGTTTCCCTATCACTCAGATGTTTCTCCACTTCAGAGACATACCAGCTCCTATCCATCACCACTATCCCTCCCCCTTTATCCGCTGGTTTGATAACCAATTCTTGATTGTTTTTGAGTTGTTTTAATGCTTCTCTCTCTTTTACTGTAAGATTACACTTGACCCCTTGGATGTTAATACCCTTTAGGTCATCCTGTATAAGTGTGGAGAAGGTCTCGACAAAGTTGCCTTTCATATGTTGTGGAAAAAAGATGGACCTTGGTTTGAAGGGGGTGGTGGCCTCTACACTGTTCGTATCTATATCCGGTGTACATTCTTTTGTTAAAAAGAATTTTTTAAGGCACAATTTCCGGATAAATTTGTGTATGTCAACGAACGTGGAAAATTTATTGATAGAAGTAGTGGGGGCGTATTTCATTCCCTTCTCGAGAACTTTCGTCTCATATATAGACAAATTGTGAGAGCTGATATTAAAGATTTTAATGCCCTCTTTCTTCTGTTGATCCATACCCTCCACATCAGAGGTATCAGGAGCAGGAATTATTTCTATTTCCTGTTGTGTGTTGTTCCTAGCTTTCTTCCTTTTAATTTTCTTTTTTAATCTCTTCTTCCCCCCCCCTTTTGCCCCTTCTCTTCTTATTTTTAGAGTTTAATGGGGGTTGTGTTCCCTCCTCCCCCTCTCTAAAAAACGGTCCTCTCTGAATTCTCTTTCCATTGGAGAGAATCTATCATTGTGTTCGATTGATGGATTAATTCTGTAATTCGAATGGCCCCTTCTTCTTTGGTTATACCCTCTATTTGGCGTTCTGTCATTTCGGTGATCATAATGCTCTTTCCTCATCGGTACTCTACTGTAATCCTCCCGTCTTCTTCTATCCCAGAATTTAACTTGACCTGGATTTCTGTTCTGATATCTGGGTCTATTCTGTGTAGGGATGAAGGTATTGCCTCTATATCGATCATTGGAAGGATCTAGTTTTCTCGTTCTATTCTCCTGTCCCCGCCTCCTATTTCTTTCCACGGGGGAATAGTTGGTTTGTGACTCAAACGATAATTCGGGGTCCTCATCCTGTCTGATTTTCTCTTGCTTTTCTTTCTTATCCCTGATGAATTTCCTTACTTTTCTGTCTACCAATATTTTTTCTGTTTTTTTCAGGTTAGCCTCTATTCTTTGTTCTAGATCCTTGTATTCGCTATTATTTACAAATGGACTAGTGAGGTCCCTATATACCTTGATCTGTTCGTCCAGTTTTTCTAGTTCTTTTTTTCTTTCTTTAATAATCAAATTCATGAGAGATATAGAACAATCATTCAAGATGCTTTCCCACTCTTCTTTAAATGCACTAGACGAATTATCAAAAGAAACCTTTTTCTCTATCTGTAGGCCCCTTGGTATAATATTATTGATAACATATTTCTCTAAAGTTACCATTTCCCACCAGGATTTATTCTCTCTAACGAGAGTGTTCTCAAGTTTTCTCATGATACTTTCTAGGCTTTCATCCAATAATTCAATATGCTCCCCATCTTCTCTAAACAGATTTTCCAACATAGAACGTCTGTGTTCCCTAAATTTAAACATTCTATATGCAGCACTAAATGGGTAGTCAAGAAGGGAAAAACACAAACAATTTCACTAAAAAAGGTCTGACTTCCCGGTAAGTGCGCGAAGTGGTAAGGAGCAGCCTATATCCAAAACACAATAGGGGTATTCCCTTCACCCCCAAAACTGACTACAATGATAAAGAAATGAGTGGATTGGAGAATGGCGCCCTTCTATCTCTATATAAAACGTAATCTCTATAAATATAAAAGAATATACGTTCCTTTATATAACTTGTATCATCAGCATGTATTAGGTCAGGCTTCTCTTCTGTCCATACAGCATTCCTTCTTTTGTTCAATTTTCTCTCCAAATACCCAGAAATAGAGGAAAATGGACAGACGATAGTATAATACTGTTTTATTCAATTTAAAACACATCAAATTTCCAATCCAAGTAAAAACTGACACACAAGTGATAGAGAAAATCCCAGATAGTGGAGGTAATGCAATTACCGGATAGTAGGAGAACCGATCAAAGTTCTCAAACTCGCATAAGATGTAATGGCAATCACAGGCAGCCACCCGGGTTAACAGCTCCCTGGAACCGGCAGTCACACACGTCCACAATCGTCTGGATAGTCCTCCTCACAGCACCAACGCGTTTCAGGTCTATTCCAGACCCTTTTTCAAGGTAAGTGTGTCTGCATCCAGTCTCCCAATCTATTTATCCAAACATCCCCCAATCAGAGTGAATGTACAAATTCCTAATCCATATCACCTGTTAGAAAGATGGCAGCTTACATATAATTTACACACGTAGTCATAGTAACCATCTCTGTCCCCCAATAGCGTAAAGCCTCATAGTCTCATGACATTCGGTCATGTGATATCAAGTCATGTGACTTCCATCCTTGCACTTTTACTGTCAGTATTGTAGTATGGGCATTTCCGCCCTTAGTTGCCGTTTATCCCGACTCAAAATTATAGAGGATGAACCTGCCTTCCTCACCATTATTAGTGTGGTGATCCTCACGGTGTCCTTGAGGTATTCTACCTCCAATAATATTGCCCCCTTTCGCCGCCGATCGTCTGTATCGGGACTATCCCGTTTACGGCACTTCCGCCCTTACTCTCCGGCGGTCCGTGCGTCACATCCGCTGACGTCCTCAGGCTGTATGATTTGTTCCCGGCGGAGGGCTAACGCTTCCGCCATCCTCAGTATACGTTTTGCCAATCATTCAAATTCATTTCTTAACTTCATGGAGATGGCAGCGTACATACTTCCGCCCTTACGTGTTTCAATTCTGTATTTCATATCCGCCCTGGATTCATAGTCATAGCATTAAGACAGGTTGACATAGTGGGATCATAACGGCATCCATAGCCCTTAGGGGGTAAACCTTTGTCATCAACACGGTGTTTCATTGATTTGTCCTCCATTTTAATGATAGCATAACATAGTGCTTCTTGGTGGTTTTAACTATAATATAAATAAAATATACTTTAAAATTGTGTCAATAAAAATCCCAATTAATGGGGATCAAAAATTCTTTATATAAATAGATAATAAATAAGAAATATAATCCAAATATCACAATAAAAGATATGTTCCCTAAAAAGAAACCTCCACTTGTAAATGGGACATAAACATACAGTGAGACAGTCTGTGCGGTTCATATCTACAGAATAATATGAAAAAGACCTACAGAAACCACTTTAACTCAAAATCTGAGTTTAAACCATGAGGTATCAATGTATTATATTTATAAATGAGTTCCATCTCTGTTTTCGCCAGGCACTTTGCAAGATCTTTATGCCTGCGACCACTCTCCACCCTTTTGATACCTACAAATCTCACGATTTGTTTAGGGTCACAGTTGTGGTGTTTTTTAAAGTGGCTGGATAACGCATGGGTTTCTAGTCCCCTTCTAATGTTCCTAAGGTGCTCTCCTACCCGTATCTTGACCTGTCTAGAGGTTCGCCCAATATAGAAAAGGTGGCAGGAACATTCAATGGCATAAACCACATTTTTTACGTTGCACGTAATAAAGTCTCGTATTTCGTGGATAGTCCCGTTAATCACTAAATTTTCTAATTTCTTCCCGCTGTCCGTGGTAATTTCCTTACATCCCACACAGGACCCGCATCTATGAAACCCTTTCGTGCTTCTAATGCCTTCTTTTTTCATTGGAGGCAAATCACTTCTCACCAGTGTGTTTTTCAGATTGGGGGCTTTTTTGTAAATAAACAGAGGTTGTTCTGGTAGTACACTTTTTAAAACAGGATCTTTCTTCAGTACCCCCCAATGCTTCCTAAAGGATTTCTCTATCATTTTATGCTGAACATTATATTGAGTAATAAAAGCATATTCGAACTTGTTAGATGTTTCTGTTCTGTGTTTGTGTTCCAATAGAGTTTCACGTTCCAGATGAGTGACATTCTCCTTCACCTTTTTTAGCGAAGCCGCCTCATATCCACTATTTATGAATCTATCCTCTAATTGCTCAAGTTGTTCCCTACAAACCAACTCATCAGAACAATTCCGTCTAATTCGTTGGAATTGGCTGTTCGGGATAGAATTGAGCCAATTCCCGTGATGGCAGCTATTTCTGTCAATATAGGTTTGTGAGTCGGTGGGTTTTGTGAATGTCTTGGTACATAGGATACCATCCTTAATATATAGACTGATGTCCAAAAAATTGACTTCAATATTGCTCACATTGAAAGTAAATTCAATATGACAGGGATTGTCGTTAAGATAAATACAAAATCTATCAAGTTCTTCCCTTTCTCCCTTCCACAGAAAGAGGACATCATCGATGTACCGCCTCCACGACACCAGGCTCGCCCCAAATGGGTGGGAGTTCCATACAAAGTCGGTCTCCCACTTCCCCATAAAGATGTTAGCATAGCTTGGGGCGAACCTGGTGCCCATGGCAGTACCCACCTTCTGTGCAAAAAAATCTCCGTTAAACATGAAGTAGTTGTTCTCCAGAATGAACCGGACACTTTCAATCACAAATTCCTGAATGTTGGCCTCCATACTACTTCTACTTAAAGAGTCTGCCACGGCCATGAGGCCAATCTGATGGTCGATGATGGTATACAGCGACTTTACATCAGCCGTCACCATATACATGTCACTTTCCCATGTCAGTGTCTGTAACCAATTCAGGAGATCTTTTGTATCTCGTAAATGCGATTCATTCTTCATTACTAATGGTTGCAGGTGAAAATCAATCATTTCTGAGAGATTCGCGGATATTGATCCAATTCCGGAGACGATAGGTCTACCGGGTGGATGCTGTGCATCCTTATGTACTTTCGGCAGGAGATAAATCACCGGAACTATCGGATCTTTATTCACAATGAACTCCTGCTCTTTTTTCGTGAGCACCTTCATATCCCCGTATTTTTTGCTAAGATCTTCTAGTTTGGTTAGAATTCTTGCTGTGGGGTCCGTTCTTAGTTTTTGATAGGTTTCCCTATCACTCAGATGTTTCTCCACTTCAGAGACATACCAGCTCCTATCCATCACCACTATCCCTCCCCCTTTATCCGCTGGTTTGATAACCAATTCTTGATTGTTTTTGAGTTGTTTTAATGCTTCTCTCTCTTTTACTGTAAGATTACACTTGACCCCTTGGATGTTAATACCCTTTAGGTCATCCTGTATAAGTGTGGAGAAGGTCTCGACAAAGTTGCCTTTCATATGTTGTGGAAAAAAGATGGACCTTGGTTTGAAGGGGGTGGTGGCCTCTACACTGTTCGTATCTATATCCGGTGTACATTCTTTTGTTAAAAAGAATTTTTTAAGGCACAATTTCCGGATAAATTTGTGTATGTCAACGAACGTGGAAAATTTATTGATAGAAGTAGTGGGGGCGTATTTCATTCCCTTCTCGAGAACTTTCGTCTCATATATAGACAAATTGTGAGAGCTGATATTAAAGATTTTAATGCCCTCTTTCTTCTGTTGATCCATACCCTCCACATCAGAGGTATCAGGAGCAGGAATTATTTCTATTTCCTGTTGTGTGTTGTTCCTAGCTTTCTTCCTTTTAATTTTCTTTTTTAATCTCTTCTTCCCCCCCCTTTTGCCCCTTCTCTTCTTATTTTTAGAGTTTAATGGGGGTTGTGTTCCCTCCTCCCCCTCTCTAAAAAACGGTCCTCTCTGAATTCTCTTTCCATTGGAGAGAATCTATCATTGTGTTCGATTGATGGATTAATTCTGTAATTCGAATGGCCCCTTCTTCTTTGGTTATACCCTCTATTTGGCGTTCTCTCATTTCGGTGATCATAATGCTCTTTCCTCATCGGTACTCTACTGTAATCCTCCCGTCTTCTTCTATCCCAGAATTTAACTTGACCTGGATTTCTGTTCTGATATCTGGGTCTATTCTGTGTAGGGATGAAGGTATTGCCTCTATATCGATCATTGGAAGGATCTAGTTTTCTCGTTCTATTCTCCTGTCCCCGCCTCCTATTTCTTTCCACGGGGGAATAGTTGGTTTGTGACTCAAACGATAATTCGGGGTCCTCATCCTGTCTGATTTTCTCTTGCTTTTCTTTCTTATCCCTGATGAATTTCCTTACTTTTCTGTCTACCAATATTTTTTCTGTTTTTTTCAGGTTAGCCTCTATTCTTTGTTCTAGATCCTTGTATTCGCTATTATTTACAAATGGACTAGTGAGGTCCCTATATACCTTGATCTGTTCGTCCAGTTTTTCTAGTTCTTTTTTTCTTTCTTTAATAATCAAATTCATGAGAGATATAGAACAATCATTCAAGATGCTTTCCCACTCTTCTTTAAATGCACTAGACGAATTATCAAAAGAAACCTTTTTCTCTATCTGTAGGCCCCTTGGTATAATATTATTGATAACATATTTCTCTAAAGTTACCATTTCCCACCAGGATTTATTCTCTCTAACGAGAGTGTTCTCAAGTTTTCTCATGATACTTTCTAGGCTTTCATCCAATAATTCAATATGCTCCCCATCTTCTCTAAACAGATTTTCCAACATAGAACGTCTGTGTTCCCTAAATTTAAACATTCTATATGCAGCACTAAATGGGTAGTCAAGAAGGGAAAAACACAAACAATTTCACTAAAAAAGGTCTGACTTCCCGGTAAGTGCGCGAAGTGGTAAGGAGCAGCCTATATCCAAAACACAATAGGGGTATTCCCTTCACCCCCAAAACTGACTACAATGATAAAGAAATGAGTGGATTGGAGAATGGCGCCCTTCTATCTCTATATAAAACGTAATCTCTATAAATATAAAAGAATATACGTTCCTTTATATAACTTGTATCATCAGCATGTATTAGGTCAGGCTTCTCTTCTGTCCATACAGCATTCCTTCTTTTGTTCAATTTTCTCTCCAAATACCCAGAAATAGAGGAAAATGGACAGACGATAGTATAATACTGTTTTATTCAATTTAAAACACATCAAATTTCCAATCCAAGTAAAAACTGACACACAAGTGATAGAGAAAATCCCAGATAGTGGAGGTAATGCAATTACCGGATAGTAGGAGAACCGATCAAAGTTCTCAAACTCGCATAAGATGTAATGGCAATCACAGGCAGCCACCCGGGTTAACAGCTCCCTGGAACCGGCAGTCACACACGTCCACAATCGTCTGGATAGTCCTCCTCACAGCACCAACGCGTTTCAGGTCTATTCCAGACCCTTTTTCAAGGTAAGTGTGTCTGCATCCAGTCTCCCAATCTATTTATCCAAACATCCCCCAATCAGAGTGAATGTACAAATTCCTAATCCATATCACCTGTTAGAAAGATGGCAGCTTACATATAATTTACACACGTAGTCATAGTAACCATCTCTGTCCCCCAATAGCGTAAAGCCTCATAGTCTCATGACATTCGGTCATGTGATATCAAGTCATGTGACTTCCATCCTTGCACTTTTACTGTCAGTATTGTAGTATGGGCATTTCCGCCCTTAGTTGCCGTTTATCCCGACTCAAAATTATAGAGGATGAACCTGCCTTCCTCACCATTATTAGTGTGGTGATCCTCACGGTGTCCTTGAGGTATTCTACCTCCAATAATATTGCCCCCTTTCGCCGCCGATCGTCTGTATCGGGACTATCCCGTTTACGGCACTTCCGCCCTTATATAAAGGAACGTATATTCTTTTATATTTATAGAGATTACGTTTTATATAGAGATAGAAGGGCGCCATTCTCCAATCCACTCATTTCTTTATCATTCTAGATGGTATTTGGTAACGGGGGCACACTACCTCAAGAAATTGTCTAGTTCCCTGTGAACTAACGGCGGATACCGGACGCACGTCTAACACCAACATAGTTGTCAAGGCCTCAGTTATCCGCTTTGCAACAGGATGACTGCTGTGATATTTCATCTTCCTCGCAAAGGACTGTTGGACAGTCAATTGCTTACTGGAAGTAGTACAAGTGGTCTTCCGACTTCCCCTCTGGGATGACCATCGACTCCCAGCAGCAACAACAGCAGCGCCAGCAGCAGTAGGCGTTATACGCAAGGATGCATCGGAGGAATCCCAGGCAGGAGAGGACTCGTCAGAATTGCCAGTGACATGGCCTGCAGGACTATTGGCATTCCTGGGGAAGGAGGAAATTGACACTGAGGGAGTTGGTGGGGTGGTTTGCGTGAGCTTGGTTACAAGAGGAAGGGATTTACTGGTCAGTGGACTGCTTCCGCTGTCGCCCAAAGTTTTTGAACTTGTCACTGACTTATTATGAATGCGCTGCAGGTGACGTATAAGGGAGGATGTTCCGAGGTGGTTAACGTCCTTACCCCTACTTATTACAGCTTGACAAAGGCAACACACAGCTTGACAAATGTTGTCCGCATTTCTGTTGAAATACTTCCACACCGAAGAGCTGATTTTTTTGGTATTTTGACCAGGCATGTCAATGGCCATATTCCTCCCACGGACAACAGGTGTCTCCCCGGGTGCCTGACTTAAACAAACCACCTCACCATCAGAATCCTCCTTGTCAATTTCCTCCCCAGCGCCAGCAACACCCATATCCTCCTCGTCCTGGTGTACTTCAACACTGACATCTTCAATCTGACTATCAGGAACTGGACTGCGGGTGCTCCTTCCAGCACTTGCAGGGGGCGTGCAAATGGTGGAAGGCGCATGCTCTTCACGTCCAGTGTTGGGAAGGTCAGGCATCGCAACCGACACAATTGGACTCTCCTTGTGGATTTGGGATTTCGAAGAACGCACAGTTCTTTGCTGTGCTTTTGCCAGCTTGAGTCTTTTCATTTTTCTAGCGAGAGGCTGAGTGCTTCCATCCTCATGTGAAGCTGAACCACTAGCCATGAACATAGGCCAGGGCCTCAGCCGTTCCTTGCCACTCCGTGTGGTAAATGGCATATTGGCAAGTTTACGCTTCTCCTCCGACGATTTTATTTTAGATTTTTGAGTCCTTTTTTTACTGATATTTGGTGTTTTGGATTTTACATGCTCTGTACTATGACATTGGGCATCGGCCTTGGCAGACAACATTGCTGGCATTTCATCGTCTCGGCCATGACTAGTGGCAGCAGCTTCAGCACGAGGTGGAAGTGGATCTTGATCTTTCCCTATTTTTGGAACCTCAACATTTTTGTTCTCCATATTTTAATAGGCACAACTAAAAGGCACCTCAGGTAAACAATGGAGATGGATGGATACTAGTATACTTATGGATGACGAGCGACTGCCGACACAGAGGTAGCTACAGCCGTGGACTACCGTACTGTGTCTGCTGCTAATATAGACTGGATGATAATGAGATAAAATTAAAATATATATATATATATATCACACTAGTACTGCAGCCAGACAGGTATATATTATGTAATGACGGACCTGCTGGACACTGTCTGTCAGCCCTGCAGACTCCTAAAGTAAGCTACTAGTATCAAGAAGATAGAAAAAAAAACCACGGGTATGTGGTATACAATTATGGATGGACCAGCGACTGCCGACACAGAGGTAGCTACAGCCGTGGACTACCGTACTGTGTCTGCTGCTAATATAGACTGGATGATAATGAAATAAAATTAAAATATATATATATATCACACTAGTACTGCAGCTGGACAGGTATATATTATGTAATGACTGACCTGCTGGACACTGTCTGTCAGCACTGCAGACTCCTAAAGTAAGCTACTAGTATCAAGAAGATAGAAAAAAAAACCACGGGTAGGTGGTATACAATTATGGATGGACCAGCGACTGCCGACACAGAGGTAGCTACAGCCGTGGACTACCGTACTGTGTCTGCTGCTAATATAGACTGGATGATAATGAGATAAAATTAAAAAATATATATATATCACACTAGTGCTGCAGTCGGACAGGTATATATTATGTAATGACGTACCTGCTGGACACTGTCTGTCAGCACTGCAGACTCCTAAATTAAGCTACTAGTATCAAGAAGATAGAAAAAAAAACCACGGGTAGGTGGTATACAATTATGGATGGACCAGCGACTGCCGACACAGAGGTAGCTACAGCCGTGGACTACCGTACTGTGCCTGCTGCTAATATAGACTGGATGATAATGAGATAAAATTAAAATATATATATATATATATCACACTAGTACTGCAGCCGGACAGGTATATATTATGTAATGACGGACCTGCTGGACACTGTCTATCAGCACTGCAGACTCCTAAAGTAAGCTACTAGTATCAAGAAGATAGAAAAAAAAAAAACGGGTAGGTGGTATATAAATATGGATGGACCAGCGACTGCCGACACAGAGGTAGCTACAGCCGTGGACTACCGTACTGTGTCTGCTGCTAATATAGACTGGATGATAATGAGATAAAATTAAAATATATATATATATATCACACTAGTACTGCAGCCGGACAGGTATATATTATGTAATGACGGAACTGCTGGACACTGTCTGTCAGCACTGCAGACTCCTAAAGTAAGCTACTAGTATCAAGAAGATAGAAAAAAAAAACACGGGTAGGTGGTATACAATTATGGATGGACTAGCGACTGCCGACACAGAGGTAGCTACAGCCGTGGACTACCGTACTGTGTCTGCTGCTAATATAGACTGGATGATAATGAGATAAAATTAAAATATATATATATATCACACTAGTACTGCAGCCGGACAGGTATATATTATGTAATGACGGACCTGCTGGACACTGTCTGTCAGCACTGCAGACTCCTAAAGTAAGCTACTAGTATCAAGAAGTTAGAAAAAAAAAACACGGGTAGGTGGTATACAATTATGGATGGACCAGCGACTGCCGACACAGAGGTAGCTACAGCCGTGGACTACCGTACTGTGTCTGCTGCTAATATAGACTGGATGATAATGAGATAAAATTAAAATATATATATATATATCACACTAGTACAGCAGCCGGACAGGTATATATTATGTAATGACGGACCTGCTGGACACTGTCTGAAGAATGCGTTTATAAAAACACCACACGACGAGTGTTTTACTTTTTCAGGCAGACAATCACAATATACTGGTGGTCAGCAGACAATCACAATACTGGTGGTCAGTGGTCACTGGTCAGTCACACTGGCAGTGGCACTCTGGCAGCAAAAGTGTGCACTGTACTTAAATGTACTCCTGCTATAACTGCTCCCCAGTCTCCCCCACAATTAAGCTGTGTGAGCAGTGAGCACTGAGCACTCAGCAGTCAGATAATGATATACAGTATATGATGCAGCACACTGGGCTGAGCACAGATATGGTATGTGTGACTGTGTCACACTGTGTATCGTTTTTTTTCAGGCAGAGAACGGATTAATTAAACTGGTGGCACTGGTCACTGGTCACACTATCAGCAGCAAGTAGTACTCCTCCTATATGCTCCCCAAAATTTGTGTCTCTCTCTAGTACTCTAGTCACTCTAAACGGAGAGGACGCCTGCCACGTCCTCTCCCTATCAATCTCAATGCACGTGTGAAAATGGCGGCGACGCGCGGCTCCTTATATAGAATATGAGACTCTTGCGATAGAATCCGAGTCTCGCGAGAATCCGACAGCGGGATGATGACGTTCGGGCGCGCTCGGGTTAACCAAGCAAGGCGGGAAGATCCGAGTCGCTCGGACCCGTGTAAAAAAACCTGAAGTTCGGGCGGGTTCGGATTCCGAGGAACCGAACCCGCTCATCTCTAGTGAAAATGGCGGCGACGCGCAGCTCCTTTAAAAGAATACGAATCTCGCGAGAATACGACAGTGGGATGATGACGTTCGGGCGCGCTCGGGTTAACCGAGCAAGGCGGGAAGATCTGAGTCTGCCTCGGAACTGTGTAAAATGGGGGAAGTTCGGGGGGGTTCGGATTCCGAGGAACCGAACCCGCTCATCTCTACTTAGAACCTGCTATTCTTTGTGTCTCAGCTTTCCAGTCCAGTTATAGTCCAATTCCTGTACGGATCCAGTCTGGTTCCAGTCCAGTTCCACTCCAGTCCAGTTTAACTCCTATCTGGTTCTAATTCAGAAGTGTCATCATTTCAGTTCCAGAAAAAGAAAAATAAGATTTTGCTTTTGCAATCAGGTCCGAATTAGGCCCTAAATATCTATATAATATACAGTTATATCCCTCCCCTGAATGCTGAAAATGATTGTACGGCTTTGTCACTTGCATCTGAAAACAAGTCAACAGCTTGCCTGGTGCTCTGCAATGGGCTGCTAGCATACTGTAGGAAAAGAGTGAGACTAGTTCAGTATGAAGCAGGACAGACTCACCTAATATAATCCCTTCTGTCATCAGGAGGCTCCCAGCTTTGTATAACTGGATCATCAGAGGGTTTGTTTTAATCTTTTGGATCTATATGAGACCTTCATTCACAGAAATCAGGAGAACATTTTTTTTTAACAATGCAAGGTATACAAACAGGCCAGTTATCATTTAGCCAATATATGTTTTTTTTCTTTGTTTGTTTTTGCATTAATTGGATATATTGATAATCTTTGTCCAATCCTTCGCTCATGAAGGAGAATCTATTGTAGTCTGATCCACAGGGGAACAGTGGTGAGCACTGTCAGTGTGTCTGATCTTTGACCCTCTGTGAATCTGTCCTATAGTACAATATCATTGTGTCTGTCTGTTTAGTGAACCTGTCTCCCAGTACAAAGTCAGTGTACCTATCCTGTAAGCCTGTCAGTGTGTCTGTCTATCCTGTGAGCCTGTCTCCCATCACTGTCAGTGTGTCTGTCTATCCTGTGAGCCTGTCTCCCATCACTGTCAGTGTGTCTGTGTTATGTTTCTGTCTCCCAGCACTCTGTCCTATCAATGAGTCTGTCTCCCAGCACTCTGTCCTATCAATGAGTCTGTCTCCCAGCACTGTGTTGCCCTGTGGCCTCTCAGCAAGTCTCTCTTCCAGCATTATCTGTGTGTCTGTCTGACCTGTGAGACTGTCTCCCCGCACTCTGAGCTAGATTCGTCATCGCTTGGAGAATGTTAAAATGGATAGATAAAAAGTAGCAGCCAATCAGCTCCTAACTGTCATGTTACAGACTGTGGGCAGATGTATTAACCTGGAGAAGGCATAAGTAAGTGATAAACCAGTGATAAGTGCAAGGTGATAAACGCACCAGGCAATCAGCTCCTAACTGTTAATTTACATATTGGAGCTCATTTGCTGGTGTGTTTATTACCTTGCATTTATATTTATAACTGGTTTATCACTTCCTTATGCCTTCTCCAGGTTAATACATCTGCCCCTGTGTTTGAAAAATTACAGGTATGAACTCACTGGGTGGTACTTTTTCCCTCTCCATTTGATCACTTTCCAAGTGATGACGCATCTAGCTATGTGGTTATATTATGTTTCTGTCTCCCAGCACAATAATTTTGGGGCAGATGTATTAACCTGGAGATGGCATAAGGAAGTGATAAACCAGTGATAAAGGCAAGGTGATAAACGCACCAGCAAATGAGCTCCAATATGTAAATTAACAGTTAGGAGTTGATTGGCTGGTGCGTTTATCACCTTGCATTTATCACTGGTTTATCACTTCCTTATGCCTTCTACAGGTTAATACATCTGCCCCCTGTCCTCTCAGTGAGTCTGTCTCCCAGCACTGTCAGTGTGTCCTACTCTCAGTCATGCCTGTGTTTCTGTGTGTCCTTGCTATTAAGTCTACACTCCAGATATTGGCCCGTATGCTAAGTTTCCATATGCTTGATCAAATAGACATCATCATCATTTGATATCAGATACATCTCTGCACATGCATAACTAATCACAACCCAAAATTCTATGGAAGTGCCAACAAGACACACAATAGACTATTACCATAGTAGGTAGAATGTAGCTCATAAATCTGAAAAGTCAAAAGCATAATACTGTATATATAGTAACATAAACAATAAGAACCACTTGATTCATCTGGTCTGCCCTAAACACATATACACGCACGCACTTGGGTTAATTTTTTTCCGGAAGACAATGAACTAATATATTTTTGGATTGTGGGAGGACACCAGAATACCCGGAAATACCCATGCAAGCATGGGGGGAAAATGCGAACTCACAGTTGGGGCCTAGTGGGAATCTAACCAATAACTACAGTAACACTGACCAATAAAGCATTAGTACTGCCCCATCAAACACTTTCAAATCACTCTTCCTACACCTTCGAATAAAGATGACCAATAAGGAGCCAGAGGCAAACACAGGTCCTCCTTTACATCTCTTTTACCCTATTAAAATAATAATTATCTATAAAATCTACTTATTGAGTTATTGTCTGCTTTTATTTTGGGAACAAATACCCCTGTTCTTACTTGTGTAGCACTAATATTATTAGAGATGTGCGGCTGGCACTTTTCATGTTTTGTGTTTTGTTTCTAATTCCATTTTCGTGTTTTGGTTTTAGCTTGGTTTTGCCAAAACCACCCTTTCGAGTTTTGGTTTTGGATCTGAATGATTTTTGAAAAAAACAAACATAAAAACAGCTAAAATCACAGACTTTGGGGGTAATTTTGCTCCTATGGTATTAGTAACCTCAATAACATTCATTTCCACTCATTTCCAGTCTATTCTGAACACCTCACACCTCACAATATAGTTTTTAGGACTAAAAGTTGCACCGAGGTGGCTCTATGACTAAGCTAAGTGAAACAAGTGTGCGGCACAAACACCTGGCCAATCTAGGAGTGACACTGCAGTGTCAGACAGGAGGGCAGATATAAAAAAATGCCCCAAACAGCACATGATACAAAGAAGAAAAAGAGGTGCAAGTAGGTAGCTGGATGGCCAAGCTAAGCGACACAAGTGTGCAGCACAAAGACCTGGCCCATCTAGGAGTGGCACTGCAGTGTCAGACAGGATGGCAGATTTAAAAATTAGGCCCCAAACAGCACATGATGCAAAGAAGAAAAAGAGGTGCAATGAGGTCACTAAGCTAAGTGACACAAGTGTGCGGCACAAACACAAGGCCCATCTAGGAGTGGCACTGCAGTTACAGACAGGACGACACAAAAAATACTAGTCCCCAAACAGCACATGATGTAAAGAAGAAAAAGAGAACATGCACACTTTAACAAACCAATCATTTCAGCGACAGGGTCTGCCACACGACTGGCTGAAATGACTGGTTTGTTTGGGCCCCCACCAAAAAAGAAGCAAACAATCTCTCCTTGCACAAACTGGCTCTACAGAGGCAAGATGTCCACCTCATCATCATCCTACGATTCCTCACCCCTTTCACCGTATACATCCTCCTCACTGAGTATTAATTTGTCCCCACTGGAATCCACCATCACAGGTTCCTGTGTACGTTCTGGAGGCAATTGCTGGTAAAGGTCTTCCAGGAAGACTTTATAATTCATTTTGATGAACATCAGCTTCTCCACATTTTGTGGAAGTAACCTCCTACGCCCATCGTTGAGAAGGTAACCGGCTGCACTAAACACTCTTTCAGAGTACACACTGGACGGGGGGCAACTTAGGTAAAATAAAGCCAGTTTGTGCAAGGGCCTCCAAATTGCCTCTTTTTCCTGCCAGTATACGTACGGACTGTCTGACATGCCTACTTGGATGCTGTCACTCATATAATCCTCCACCATTCTTTCAATGGTGACAGAATCATATGCAGTGACAGTAGACATGTCAGTAATCGATGGCAGGTCCTTCAGTCCGGACCAGATGTCAGCTTTCGCTCCTGACTGCCCTGCATTACCGCCAGTGGGTGGGCTAGGATATGTTATCCTTTTCCTTGCAGCCCCAGTGGTGGGAGAAATTGAAGGAGGAGCTGTTGATGGGTCATGTTCCTCTTGAGTTGACAATTTACTAACCAGCAGGTCTTTGCACCTCTGCACACTTGTGTCTGCTGGAAAGAGAGATACAACGTAGGCTTTAAACCTAGGATCGAGCACGGTGGCCAAAATGTAGCGCTCTGATTTCAACAGATTGACCACCCTTGAATCCTGGCAAATCGAATGAATAGTCCATCCACAAGTCCCACATACTTAGTGGAATTGCTCCGTCTTAGCTCCTCCTTCAGTTTGTCCAGCTGCTTCTGCAAAAGCCTGATGAGGGGAATGACATGACTCAAGCTGGCAGTGTCTGAACTGACTTCACATGTGGCAAGTTCGAAGGGTTGGAGAACCTTGCACAAGATGTAAATCATTCTCCACTGTGCTTGAGTCAGAAGCATTACCCCTCCTTTGCCTATATCATAGGTACCGTATTTGCCGGCGTATAAGACGACTGGGCGTATAAGACGACCCCCAACATTTCCACTCAAAATATAGAGTTTGTTATATACTCGCCGTATAAGACTACCCCCTTCCACACACCAAATAAAACGTAAAAGAACATCAGATTTGTGACATACTGTATATTATGACCTGATAAGAGATTTGGATAGGGAGTATTTATCAAGGTATGCATAAGAAGGGGGGAGGGGGCGAGGAGAAAGTTGTAAAATGTATAAAAGTATACCCCTGTGTGCATTTAGTGTTACCGGTTTCACATGAGTGCCATTAGTATTAGAATTAGTGCCATTACAGTACCTGTCATTGTCACCATTGTACGGCCACAACGCGACTGCAGCGCCTCCGGCCAGTCCCTGCATCTCCCTGTAATTGGCACTAGTGACCCGCCGCGGCCGCACTGGATATCGCGCGATACTGGATGGTGAGTAGAATGAGGTGGGCGGGCATCGGGAGGCCACTATGGGCACCGGGCGAGTATCGGAAGGCCACTATGGCAGCTATGTATATCCCAACTGAAGTGCACCCGGCGTATAAGACGACCCCCCCACTTGGAGGCATGTTTTTCAGGGCAAAAAAGTAGTCTTATACGCCAGCAAATACTGTATATGTATAGGCTTAAATGGTCTTTTGTTGCTCCTCCATCCTCTGAAGCATATAGAGTGTTGAATTCCACCTCGTTACCACCTCTTGCTTCAGTTGATGGCGGGGCAGGTTCAGGAGTGTTTGCTGGCACTCCAGTCTTCGGCACGCAGTGGAAGAATGCCGAAAGTGGCCCACAATTTTTCGGGCCACCGACAGCATCTCCTGCACACCCCTCTCATTTTTTTAAAATTCTGCACCACCAAATTAATTGTATGCGCAAAACATGGGACGTGCTGGAATTGGCCCAGATGTAATGCACGCACAATATTTGTGGCGTTGTCCGATATCGCAAATCCCCGGGAGAGTCCAATTGGGTTAAGAAATTCTGCGATGATGTTCCTCAGTTTCCATAAGAGGTTGTGAGCTGTGTGCCTCTTAATGAAGCGGTGATACATAGCATAGCCTGCCTAGGAACAAGTTGGCGTTTGCAAGATGCTGCTACTGGTGTCTTTGCGGGAGGCCATACATCTACCCAGTGTGCTGTTACAGTCATATAGTTCTTAGTCTGCCCTGTTCCACTTGTCCACATGTCCGTGGTTAAGTGGACACTGGATACAACCGCATTTTTTAGGACCATGGTGACTCTTTTTCTGACGTCTGTGTACATTCTCGGTATCGCCTGCCTAGAGAAGTGGAACCTAGATGGGAATTGATACCATGGACAAAGCAACTCAAACAAATCTTTAAGTGACTCTGAACTAATGGTGGATACCGGACACACCTCTAACACCAACATAGCTGCCAAGGCCTCAGTTATCTTCTTTGCAAAAGGATGACTGCTGTCATATTTCATCTTCCTCACAAAGGACTGTTGGACAGTCAATTGCTTACTGGAAGTAGTACAAGTGGTCTTCCGACTTCCCCTCTGGGATGACGATCGACTCCCAGCAGCAACAACAGCAGTGGCAGCAACAGCAGGCATACCACTCAAGGATCCTCCGGAGGAATCCCAGTTAGGAGAGGACTCCTCAGTCTTGACAATGACATGGCCTGCAGGACTACGGACGTTCCTGACTGAGGAGGAAATTGACGTTGAGGGAGTTGGTGGTGTGTCTTGCAGGAGCTTGGGTACAGGAGGAAGAAGGGATTTAGGTGTCAGTGGACTGCTCACGCTCGCCTCTTACCCAAATTTTCTGAACTTGACACTGACTTCTGATGAATGTGCAGCAGGTGACGTATAAGGGAGGATGTTCCTAGGTGGTTAACATCCTTACCCCTACTTATTACAGATTGACAGAGGCAACAGGTGGCTTGACACCTGTTGTCCGGATTTGAGGAGAAATAATTCCACACCGAAGAGTTGGCTTTTTTGGTACTTTGCCCAGGCATCACAATGGGCTTCTTTGTCCCAAGGACAACAGGTGTCTCCCCCGGTGCCTGACTTAAACAAACCACATCACCATCAGAATCCTCATCGTCATCTTCCTCCTCCGCGCCAGCATCACCCATATCCTCATCCTGATATACTTCAACAGTGACATCTTCAATTTGAATATCAGGAACTAGACTGTTGGGTTCTCCTTCCAGCACTTGTAGGGGGCGTGCAAATGGTGGAAGAAGCCACCTCTTCCCGTCCAGTGTTGGGAAGGTCAGGCATCGCAACCGCCGACACAATTGGACTCTCCTTGGGGATTAGTGATACCATCTCAGAGCACACAGTTCTCTTCTGTGCTCTTTCCAGCTTAACTCTTTTAATTTTTCTAGCGTGAGGATGAGGGCTTCCATCGTCTTGTGAAGCTGAACCACTAGCCATGAACATAGGCCAGGGCCTCAGCCGTTCCTTGCCACTCTGTGTCGTAAATGGCATATTGGAAAGTTTACGTTTCTCCTCAGACCATTTAAATTTCTTTTTTTAGTTCTTTTTACTGAACTTTGGCTTTTTGGATTTTACACGCCCTCTACTATCACGTTGGGCATCCGCCTTGGCAGAAGATGTTGATGATATTTCATCGTCTATGTCTTGGCTAGTGGCAGCAGCTTCAGCACTAGGAGGAAGTGGTTCTTCTTGATCTTTCCCTATTTTCTCCTCAAAATTTTTGTTCTCCATTATTTTTGGGATTTATAAGAGACAATATGCGTCACAGGAATTACTGGAATTACTGATGACACAGGACACTACCACTGGTCTGATGCAGCCCAACAGCTTTTTAATAATAATATAATTGTAGTTTGTTATACTGCAGCAGTGGATATACATAGCAGCAGCGTATATCGCCACTGGAATTACTGATGACACAGGACACACACTAACACTGGTCTGATGCAGCCCAACAACTTTTTAATAATAATATAATTGTAATTTGTTATACTGCAGCAGTGGATGGATATATATAGCAGCAGCGTATATCGCCACTGGAATTACTGATGACACAGTACACACACTACCACTGGTCTGATGCAGCCCAACAGCTTTTTAATAATAATATAATTGTAATTTGTTATACTGCAGCAGTGGATATATATAGCTGCAGCGTATATCGCCACTGGAATTACTGATGACACAGGACACACACTAACACTGGTCTGATGCAGCCCAACAGCTTTTTAATAATAATATAATTGTAATTTGTTTTACTGCAGCAGTGGATATATATAGCAGCAGTGTATATCATCACTAGAATTACTGATGACACAGGACACTGGATATATGGCAGCAGAGAACACCAATTCTGTGACTGCCTGGACTGATACAGCACAATACACTGACTAACCTGGACTGGTCTGCACAACACAGCACCACTTTACAGCTACACTGGCTATATGGACTGGACTGAGCAGCACAACACTTGTCACCCCACTTTCCCGCCCGAATAAACAGACACTGAACACTGAGGACACCTCTCTGTACACTCTCCGAGACTGGAGTGAAAATGGCCGCGGCGCACGGCTCCTTATATGGAATCCAAATCCCGCGAGAATCCGACAGCGGGATGATGACGTTTTGCCGAGTTCGGGTTTCCGAGTCAAGAGGGAAGATCCGAGCCTGGCTCGGATCTGGACTCGGAAGCCAAAGTTCGGGGGGGTTCGGTTCTCTGAGAACCGAACCCGCTTACCTCTAATTATTATGTTTTCAGTTTATTTAAAAAAAAATCCAATTAGTGATGTTTTGTTACATAGTATAAGACGTGAAAATGTTATATGGATGATGTTAATTTCAGTGTGTACTGTAGGTAATTGACAGATGCAAGTTATCATGAGAATGAGCATCAAACCTAAAGGATCATCTCTGCCAGTTATATATGATTTTTAGCATGACAGTGATTTGAGGAATTGCAATCAATAGCAATTTCTTACTGAATTCATTATATCACGCTCTGTCTCTTCTTGTTTCTTTAATTATAAAAGATACGTACAGTATACAGTAGTCTTTAAAATGGTTTAAAAATGTGTTTGTTTTTGTTTTTTCCCTAGCTTGTCCTGGTTCACATATTTGTAGTGTATTTTGTTTCTAATGTTTCAAGTGTAAGGGTATAAAGAAGGTTTCCTGGAGTCAGGTGCACCTAGATTATTATTATTATTATTATTATTATTAACAATAATAATATTTTTTATTTATAGGGCACCACAAGTGGCCTGCAGCGCCGTACAGAGGAAAAACAATAAGACAGTATGGGGTATATATTAAAGATTGATAGTCATCGATTTTCATCAATTGAAAATCGATCTAAAATTGATGTTGGGCTTGCAGAGCCTGTAAAATGAAATGTATAAGCTGATTGGTTAGTTCTTTACCGCTTGACTTTATCTCTCTCCAAGCTTTGATACATTTCCCCACATAATCTGTTTCTGGAAATTGTTGCTGTCTGGCTTTCTGGTCTTGTTTGCTGGATATTCTCTTGTCTGCTGCCTGCCTTCAATGCAGACTAAGAACCTTTTATTTTTGAAACTGTTGCCTGCCCTAATCCCTGACTGTGACCCGACAATTCTGATTGCCACCTATCCCGATTACCTGTCTATCTCTGAATTCTTACTCACTGACCTGATCATCAGTTCAAGGATTTATCCTGGTGTCCTGCTTGTTCTCATCATTGGTAGTGGTACTTACTTGCAGGGGTCCCACTTGAACACCTGGCCCTTGTTAGACTCCATACTTCTGGGCTAAGTAGTGCCAATCTGACCTCACCAGTTTCTGATCTGACCTCACCAGATTCTCATCACCACTGTTGAAAGTCATAACCCGTCTCTGGTAACCACCTTTCACTCCCACCTACAACACTTTTCATTCACGGGCTCACGGGGAGATGTACTAAGCCTTTGCGAGTGATAAAGTTGAGAGAGATAAAGTACCAGCCAATCCTAACTGCTATGTTACAGGCTGTATTTGAAAAAATAACAGGAGCTGATTGGCTGGTAGTTTATCGCTCTCTATCACTCAACAAGGGTTAATATATCTGCCCCTAAATTCCCTAACACTCTAGATTAGATTATTCTATAGCTTTAAATCATTAAATGTTCTCTGGAAAGCCTTCTCTATATTACAGCTTACCTGTCGCCCAGCAATACTCCTAATAATAGTAGACTTTCACAACCGTGCAAATTTCACTTGCTCCTCTTGTTTCAGCTGCAACCATTTTCCCAGGGCAGTAGAGAGCTAGACTGGGCCCAGGTACTCTCTGGAGGTGTGGCATAATCACTGGAGGCGTGGCCATGCAACCTTAGGAAAAAATTCAGAAAAAAAATATTTTAAGTGCCTCCTTGGCCACACAGCAGCGTGTGCTAGGCTGAGGAGAATGGCTGCGGCTGCCAGGTAAGGAGGGGGAAGGGGGGAGGGCTGGTCCCCCATTGGGCCCCTCCATCAGACCTGTGCTCAGGTAATTAGTGCCCTCTCCCCCACCTCTCGCCAGCCCTGCTTTTCCCATTGATTGAATCAATATCATCCTTATTCTTTGTTTCATGTAATTTATTTTGTCTTCCTCTTATGTCTCTATTTATGTGTTTCATTTTCTTCACTCTCTGCCACTGCACAGAACAGTAGAACCTTAAAAATTAATGATACAGTAATAATAAACATCAGCCCCTAATTATATACAATGTAATGCAGGATGAAATAACATGAAGGAATTAATTTACTATGCAGCTCTTGATTGAAAACTGAACGACAGATAGTATAGAAAAACACCCTGTATTGTTTTTTTCAGAAAACTTTGACATTTTCAAACAGATTATTCTTGAGGATTATTCTAATGTAAGGTTTAATAGAGAATGCGGCTTTGCTATTTATTGCTTTATTGAATAATGAAGCACCCCCTTTGGCAGGTTTAGGATACAAACTTTATATCTAGCCAGAGTGTAGAATGACTGGATGCTTAAATTTAATAAGGCATGCAAATGTTTTTATATGTGAAGATTTATGAGCCAGTTTAGGTTTCTGTCATATCTGCCTGTTTAAATGTATGCAAGCTGGCCGCTCTGCGATATTGGTCAGTCAAAAAAAACATTATTTTATTGTATATCTTCATATTATCTGTTTTGCTTGTGATATTATTTTTGTATTAAAGGGAAATATACAGACTTAATTTCATTAATTAGATCTCTTGAGTTACTGTAGTAGAGATGTGTCCTTTTATATTTTGATTCAAGCTGCGCAAAAAATAGTCTGATATCAGTGTCGGACTAGCGCCTGAAGGGCCCACCGGGGGTACACAGTGGTAGGGGACCATATTTAGGGGTGTGACCAATCTCCAGAGGGGGTGTGGCCAGTCCCCGCATTGGTTTTCCTAACCATTGAGAATGCATGGTCTGGGCCCTTTGATAAATATATGTAGTAAATACTGCTAGTGCATGCATAATAATGTAGCAGATTAATAACAGCAATGCACTGTAGACAATAAACTATAGGGGGTCATTCCGGGTTGATCGCTCGCTGACTATTTTCGCAGCGCAGCGATCAGGTAAAAAAAGGCAAACTTGCGCATGTGTATGCACCGCAATGCGCACGCGCGTAGTACAGGTACAAACAGCATCATTGCTGTGCAGTGCTTTTAGCGACGATTCCATTCGCACAGCCAATCGCAAGTAGATTGACAGGAAGAGGGCGTTTATGGATGTCAACTGACTGGGAGTGGTATGAAAAATGCAAGCGTGACCAGGCGTTTGCAGGGTGGGTATCTGACGTCAATTCCGGGACCTCAGTCGCTAGGATCATTGCACAGGATAAGTAACTTCAGGGCTGGTCTTGTTTTGCACAAAATGTTTTTGTACCGCTCAGCTGCACATGCAATCGCACACTTGCAAAGCGAAAATACACTCCCCCGTGGGCGTCAACTATGCGTTTGCACGGCTGCAAAAAGAAGCTAGCGAGCAATCAACTCGGAATGAGGCCATAGTTCTGTGCAGTATTAGGTAACATATGTATAATGTAAAATTCAAGAACATAGGACCTAATTCAGACCTGATCACTAGAGTGCATTTTTTGCATCCCTGCGATCAGATAGTTGCCGCCTACAAGGGGAGGGGGAAATCGCTTTGCAGGGGTGCGATCGCATGTGCAGAGAGCTGCACAGTCTCTGCACAGCCCAGGACTTACTCTTCCAGTGCGATGATCAGGACAGGAGCTGACGTCAGAAACCCTCCCTCCAAACGCCTGGTCCCTCCTGCGTTTGTCCGGACACTCCCTGAAAATGGTCAGTTGTCACCCACAAATGGCCTCTTCCTGTCAGTCACCTTGCGATCACCTGTGTGATCGCTTTGTTCACACATCCGGTCACTGGACATCAATCCCCGTCGCTGTGAACCGACGCGCCTGTGCATTGAATTTGCGATGCATACGCAGTTCAGACCTGATCGTAGGCTGTACGAAAACGCAGCCTAGCGATCAGGTCTGAATTAGGCCCAAAGTATGGAACCTGGTCCCTAGAGGAGGGCTCATGTGTGAGCAGTGGCAGTTTTTCCACACACTAAGGGCCTTATTCAGCTTCAGTTATAAATTTGCAAAGTTGCAGGTTGGCCGATTATCGGCCATCTGTGCTTGCACTGCGAATGCATTGCGCATGCGCTACCCATGATTTGTGATTATTCTGCGATCGCATCTTGCCGGGATGTGATCAAAAGTTGATTGACAGGCGGTGGGTGTTCGTGGGCATACACATGGTGTTTGTGGGGAGTGGTTGAGAAAATACAGGAGTGTCATGGGCCTTTTCGGGGCATGCATCTGACATTAGCTGTGATTGCTGTGACTTAAAACATAGCGCCTGGTGCAACTGCATTCTCATTGTTCTGAGTAGCCTTGGGTATCCGCAACTGTTGATGGTGCTCTATTTTTGCAATGCATTCACACTTCTGCGGTTGCATTCGCAAAATTGCAAACGCATCTTTGGGTGGCATGTTGTGTGCTGGGCGCATGCGCCCCGGAATGCTGCTTGCAATGCCTTCTGGGGAGCAATTTCAGGAGTGATGTTGGCGGTCAGAGACCGCCGCTGCAGCAGGAGGAAATTTTTGTGCAGTATAGATTTCCTCCATACAGAAGGGAGACACAGCCGGGCAGCACCATTGTATGTGATCCAACCAGGCCAGGTAACGCACTCCTGGCTGCGGTCGTATCACATACGATTATGCCAGTTAGATATTTGAACATTAACTATTTTATTTTTTATTCACATTTTTATCTATATAATGTAAGAAAATGTATACCTTTTTTTAAATTGTTATAAATATTATAATAAATTAGAGTGCAGTTATTTTGTATCATTGTATTTATTAAATGTACTAATAGTAACAATTTGACATGATTTATGGAAATTATATTCAAGTTATACCCCATTTAGTATGTAAGTACATCTATTTCTTTAAATAATAATGAGTTTTTACTATTAGCACCATAGTGGGTGGAACACTGTAAGCAGGACTATTGAATGAAAATACTGTACCTAGAATTCTACTAAGGAAGCATGCAAAGCTTATAAAACATATTTTAAGCATTTACTCCTTTGAAACATTTGTGTGATGTGTGATACATTGTCAACATTGTTACCGGACACCACTCAGAAAATGTGATGTTTTACTCTTGAATATACAGCTGTGTTTTCCACTTATTCAGTGTATGAGTATTGATGATTATCTATCTATCTATCTATCTATCTATCTATCTATCTATCTATCTATCTATCTATCTATCTACTTTATCTATCTGGGCAGGCTAGATGGGCCAAGTGGTTCTTTTCTGCCATCAAACTCTATGTTTCTATGAGAATGTTTCTTCTGAGTAATTTCTCCTATTTAACATTCAACCTTGGCCGGGATGTAATGAAGTCCAAATTCGGTGACCGTGCGGGGTGCCGGCCAAACTAGGTCTTTTTTTTAAAAGGTGCAATCATGTACAAGGCTAAACCATGCCTTGTACATGATTGCCCCTTTAAAAAAAATTCTGAATTTGTCTGGCATCCTGCACGCCCGCTGAACACGGACTTTAATACATTCTGCCCTCTGGGTCTACCGCTCAAGACAAAACTAAACATTTTTGTTTCATTTATCAACAGAACCTTCTTCTTCTTTAGGAAGACATTAGGATGCTCGAAACTGCAAAGGCAAAGTACAAAATCCTTTTTGGTGATGTAACCACTGGCGTATCTTTAATGGGTGCATTGTGTGTGGTGCACACAGGCCCCTAGGTCCAGAGGGGGCCCACACCGCACACACTGCACCCATTTCTTCTATACTTACCTTTCCGGCGTCCATCAGTGACTGTGTGTTGGCCCCCTCCTCTCCTGTAGCCGTCACCGCCACTGCTAGCGCACTGAGCACTAGAGACTCTGGCACAGTGCCAGAGTCTACAGCGCATGTGCAGGACTCCGGAAACATGGCGCAGCTGCAATTTTTTGGAGTCCTGCGCATGCGCTGTAGACTCTGGCACTGTGCCAGAGTCTCAGCGCTGAGAGCACTAGCAGTGGCGGTGACAGCTACAGGAGAGGAGGGGGCCAACACACATAGTCTGCACATGGGTCCCCTCCTCTCTAGAAACGCCGCTGGATGTAACATATCTTGATTTGAGTTTGTGTGCTTTTGTTTGGCAAGATGGCGGTATTAATACTGGAGTGGAGAGGGGAGGTGGTTGGTAGATAGACAGTCAAAAAGTTGACACCTTAAGGTTGACAGTCAAAAGGTTGACAGGTTCAAAAGACCAACAGGGTCAAAAAAATCAAGTCAAAAGTTCAACAGGGTCAAAAGGTCGACAATCAAAGGATGACAGAGTCAAAAGGTCAACACATGGTTGACACATGTTTTTTAGTTTTGTTTTTTTCACGTTTTTACAACTTTTGCTGCATTTAATATCCATGTCACAAACTATTACCTTTAGTAACCTTGTGGTGAGCGAAGTGAGCCATCCAGCCCGAAGCTCGCCCGCAAGGTGATGCATTTCAACAAATTTGGGTAAAAAAAAGTTTAAAAACACAAAATAACACTCAATTTTTTTGTGTCAAACTTCTGACCATGTTGATCTTTTGACCTTATCGACCTTTTAACCCTATCGACATTTTGACTGTCGAACCTATGGGGTAGACCTAATGACTATGTTTTTAATGTCTATCTTCTGTATCACACCCGTGGAGAGATATCATTCCTTGTTACCTGTGGAGCCTGCTTATTTTGGCTGGCCACTGCGAAAATGGGAGCACAGTCACTTCCACTTTCAAAAACTGATGATTGCATAATTTGGCTCAGCAAAACAGTGAGAATGTGCAAAGGTCATAGTGATTTGTGAAATTAGGTTCAGTTCATGATTTTGCATCCTAATTTGGCTGATTCTGTTTAATACAATTTCTCTGGTTTCAAAAGTTTTGATTCTGAATTATTCCTATGTTATGTGGTCCTGGCAGGGAGCATCTCGTTATATACTTTGGCTATTGTAGGTTTTCTTACAACACATATTATAAGAAATATTTCATATGCGAAATTCTGAGCTCCTGCTACTGCATTAAGGGAGAAAGGCAAAAAGTTGGATTAATCCTTAGCAACACAGTTACTAAGTACAGTAATAAGAGACTATTAAATGGAGAGGAGTTGAGTTCAAAAATGGGCAACTGAACTCCAGTCAGCAATTACCAGTTGGTGATCCAGGGTACTATCCACCTGAACTTTTATTTCAAGTGTTAATAAGCTGATGTGAGCATCTCTGTAGCCCTATAAAGAGACAACCGTGGTAAGCTCACTATTTATTATGTCAGCCTGCTGTTCATAGAAACTATTTCTGAAGGCACTGAACTGAGGCAAGCAGTCATTAGAGACAGTTATTAGTTGGCAGAGAGCCTGGGGCCACCAACAGATTATAAGGTAGTATGTACTTCATTTTCATTTATGAAGAATTGTGGTGTTCCTATAACTAATTCATCAGCACACATTTTAGGAGTTTTAAATCAGGAGATAGGTCTAGAATTTGTGACAGGTTATCCATTAGTAAATTGATGCCACTCTTCTGAATTTATTTGTAGCTGGGACCATACGTGATCCCTGGGGTAATGGAAGTTCTTCATTTTGCTACAGCAAGTCTCCAAATGTTGATGGTCTCAAAGGGACTGTAGTGAAAAATCGGCCGGTTAGTTAGTGATATAACGAGGCCTCTGGGACCATTTTCTGGTGGCACATAAAGAAAAATAAGTAGAGCAAGCTATCAGCTAATGGCTTAATTATATATTTATTATATAATAATGTTGACTTTATTATTTAACTAACTCCGTACACCTTCCAGGTGCGGATCCCACAGACTAAACTGCTTACTGTGCTGCACTGTTTAATGCTTCTGTATTCCCATAATGCACATATACATTATTGCTTCTATTCATTTTAATTATTCAGATGACTATTTAAGAATAATTTTGAAAATGACTGGACTGAGAGTAAAGAGTGCTTGTCAGGAAAAGAAAAAAAAAGCCACATAAAAAAAACTAGCTACGTAGTATCATATTAGAATCATCCACTCATTAATTAGTTAAATACATTTCCTTGTGTGACCCTCATTAATATATTAAATAACCTGGAGGAGAGCAGTACCTTTGTGATTAGCAATTAATGATAATGCAATGCACATTGTGCACAAAGGGGCATCAATGTTATTTTTTTATGTCAAGTGGCACACTTATACAATATAATCCAATTTATTTGTTATATTGTCTGACATGTCCATAGGCTGGTGCTTTCTTTGTAACTGTATAAATGCAGAGAAAAACATTTCCAATTTCCTATATAATAGCCCAGATCTGTGACTCTGTGCCTGTGTGCCTAACGCTGGGCGGAGTCACAGCACTGAGCGGAGTCACAGTCACAGATCTGGCCAATTATATAGGAGATGGGAAAATGAACAACCAGCCCACGATACACTTTCTCTGGTGTCCCAGCATGGCTGTCGGCATGGGGAGGCTGTGGCACAGCGCTCTCCCTGGTCGGCGGTCTGCCCGTGGCACAGCTCGCCAGGCGCAGCCCCTCTCTGTGATGCATGGGGGGACTGCTCAGCTTCATGACCCGGGGATCAGGAAAGAGTGCCAGCCCGCTGACCCCGTCGCACACCTCACCTGCAGCAGCCGGGCACCGTACTCCACCCTGTGTGGGGACAGCACCCCCACCATCATGTCTTCCAGTCCTCAACACCCTCTGCAGGTCTGGTACGCAGCAGCTGATAACAATACATGGTTCAAGCCATGGACCACAGGTATTAACAACCACACACCCACCTCTCCTCCACCCGCGGCACCTGCCTCTCCCCCACCCGCGACACCCTCGCACCCACTCCTCCCCCACCCGCGGCACCAGTCCCTTCACGACTCGTGGCACCAGCTTCTCCCACACCCACAACACCACTGCACCTGCCCCTTCCCCACCCGTGGCACCCCCGCACCTGCCCCTCCCCCACCCGCTTCACCCCTGCACATGCCTCACTACCACCCGCGCCACCCATGCACCCACAAGTCCCCCAACCGTGGCATCCCCACACCTGCCCCTCCCCCACCCGTGGCACCCTTGCATCCACCCCTCCCCTACCTGCAGACACACCCGAACCTGCCATTCCCCCACCAATGGCACCCCCGCACCTGCCCCTTCCCCACCCACAGCACACGCACCCACCCACGGCTTCCCCGCACCTGCCCCTCCCCCACCCACGGCACCCCCACACCAACCCCTCCCCCACCTGCAGACACACCTGAACCGGCCCCTCCCCCACCCATGGCACCTTCGCAGCTACCCCTTCCCCACCCACAGGCACCCTACACCCGCCCCTGTCCCACCCACTGCACCCCCGCCCCACCACAGGCACCCCTGCATCCGCCACTCCCCCACCCGCGGCACCCATCCCTCCACCACCTGCGACACCTCCACCAATCCTCCAAGCGCAGGCACCACGGCACCTGCCCCTCCCCCACCTGTGGCGCCTCCTGGACCCCTACCCCACCCGCGTCACCCCCACACCTGTCCCTCCTCCAAGCACAGACACCATCACACCTGTCCCTCCCCCACCCGCAGGCAACCCCTCACCTGCCCCTCCCACAGCCGCAGCACCTCCAGACCCTCTCCCCATCCACAGCACCCCCGCACCTGCACCTCCCCCACCCTTGGCACCCCCCCTTCCCCACCCGTGACCCCCCTCCCACAAACATGGCACTCCCAACCGCAGTACCCCCAGACCCTCTCCCCCATCCGTGCCACCCCTGCAACTGCCCTTCCCCCACCTGTGGCACCTCCATCACCTGCAGCGTCTCCGGACCTCTTACCCCATACACTACACCCACCCTCCCCTGGCACCCTCCTCTCCCCCACTCACAGCGCCTCCATCTCTTCCCCCATCTGCAGCACCCCTGCACCCTCCCCTCTCTCACCTGCAGTGCCTTCGGACCCCATCCCCCATCCACCGCACCCCCGAACCTGCCCCTCCCCCACCCACAGCACCCCCATCCGCAGCACCCCCGCACCCACCACTCCACCAACAGTGCCAATCCCTGCACCCACCCCTCTCCCCCGCACCCGCAATCCCATCCCCCATCCGCGGCAACCCCCGCAACCGCCCTTCTCCCACCCGCAGCGCCTTCTGCCCCAAACCCAATCTGCTGCACGTGCTTCTCCCTCACCCGCGGCACCTCCGTACCCCCTATCCTAGCCACGGCACCCCCCTCCCCCACCAGTGGCATCCCTGCACCTGCCCCTCCCCCTATTGCAGTTTCCCCCGGACCCCTTTCACTGCACCCCCTGCAACCGCCCCTACCCCACCCATGGCACCTTTGCACCTGCCCCTCCACCACCCGCAGCACCTCCGGACCCCCTCCCCCATCCACCGCACCTTCCCCACGGTACCTCCGGACCCCCTACCCCACCCACGGCACCCCCGCATCCTGCCTTTTCCCCTCCCACAGCACTTTCGGAACCCCTCCCCCATCCGCAACAGCCCCGCACCTGCCCCTCCCCCAACCACGGCACCCCTTCCACTCCACCAACCGCAGCGCCTCTGGACAGCCTCCACCCTCGGCCCCCAAGACTACTTGAAACTATCCACTCAAACTCACATTAACTATGAACAAAAAAAACAACAACATGTCACCGCTAAGGGATAAATTTACTAAAGTGTGGGTTTATAGAAGTGTTGATGTTGCCTATAGCAACCAATAAGATTCTATTTATCATTTATCTAGCACCTTCTAAAAGATAATGGATAGAATCTGATTGCTATATCAACATTTCCACGAAAGAGCCAACCCAGGGGAAGGAAAGCGCCAACCCAGGGGAAGCAGGTACCAGTGAGTAGGTGCTGCTGCAGGTGGTCATGACTCCCCACAGACACGCAAGTATAATTTTTATTATTGTACTGAATGTTTCATTGACTGTTTTCCATTGATACATTTGTAGACATTGCATTACCAATTACTTTACTGTGTTGAAAATTATTTCTCTCCACAGCTGGGAAATAGTATCGTATTGTGTAGCATAGTCTGTACTGTTTGTATTGTATTGTATTGTATTGTTTTTCTAAAGGTACAGGGAGTTAGAGTTTTTAAACAAAATGGGGGTGGCTGTGATTGAGAATCTCACTCAGTGCATGTCGTACATGATGTATGCGCACCTGGAGCAACCGTCCCAGTGTGAGTACATCTGCGCGAGGTGTATGCAAACTGTTGCCCTGTAAGCCCAGGTAACTGATCTAGAGCAAACCGTTACGTGACTGAGGAGTATTCACAATCTCGAGCAGAACTTAGAATAGTAGACGAGTTGTAGGGGACGTCACCGGTAGACGAGAATGAGTTCAATCAGGTAGCTAGCTGGGTCACGGTTAGTATGAAGAAGAAGAAGAAGAGGGGGTGACAGGACATCTCTGATCTGCCAAACCCCAAGAAATTTGCCCGAATGGACAAAGATTCTGGGGATGGCAGTGAGGAAATGATGGCACTGGAGAATACCGTTCCCTCTAGCAACCGTAGGAGCGGTCCCTCCAGGACAAAGGGAACAAAAGAAAGTGAGCTACCTATTCAGATTGTGGTGGTATGGGATTCTATTTTCAGGAAGACAGACAGGGCATTCTGCTACCGGGACCATAATCGCCGTACAGTCGTTTGTCTCCCAGGTGCTCGGGTATGGCACATTGTGGCATGGGTAGAAAGATTATTGTGAGGGGCCGGGAATGACCCGGCGGTCTTGGGGCACGTTGGCACCAATGACAAAGTTAATGGTAGGTGGGATGTCCTTAAGAAATATTATAGGGACCTAGGCCAAAAATTAAAGGCAAGGACATCTAAGGTAATATTCTCTGAAATATTATCTGTGCCACGTGCTAGTCCAGGAAGGCAGAGGTAGATTAGGGAGGTAAATATGTGGCTCAGAGACTGGTGTAGTAAAGAGGGGTTTGTGTTCTTGGAACACTGGGCGGACTTCTCAGTCAGGCGCCATAGTTTTTGTCACGATGGATTGCACCTGAATAAAGAGAGGGCAGCGGTGATGGGAGGAGGATGCTTAGAAGGCTGGAGGATATTTTAAACTAGGTGCCTGGGGGGAGGGATTAGAAAGAATTAGTGGGACAACTAGAGAGCGAAGAAAAGAGGGATGTATAAAGTATAATGGGGTGGAGAGGGGGGGAAGCAGAAAAATAGTCAGCGATGGTAATTTAAGGGAAACTCAGGTTCCTAAGGAAACGTTATCTACAACAAAACTTGTGGATCTGGGAATTACTAAACTTAAGTGTATGATTGCAAATGCAAGAAGCCTAACAAATAAAATGGGCGAATTAGAAACAATTGCACTTAATGACCAATATGACATAATAGGCATTACAGGGACATGGTGGGACGATTCTCACGACTGGGCGGCAAACATGGAGGGGTACACCCTCTTCAGGAGAGATGGGACTAATAAAAAGGGTGGCGGTGTTTGTCTTTATGTTAAACCATTCTTAAAACAGTATTTAAAGGAGGTCATTTACGAGGGGACTACAGATAATGTGGAGTCATTATGGGTTGAGATTTCAAGTGGGGGTAAAGATACAAAAAACTTTTAATAGGGACATGCTATAAACCTCCAGATATTAGTGTGTCTGATGAATTACAACTCTTGCAGCAAATCGAAAAAGCTGCAGGAATGGGGGAAGTCATTATTGTTGGGGACTTTAATTACCTGGACATAAATTGGAATACCAAAACAGTAAATACAGCTAGGGGTAACAGGTTCTTAAACATGCTAAAAGATCATTACTTGTCCCAGGTAATCGAGGAACCAACTAGGCATAGGACTATACTGGACCCAATACTAACTAATAATGAGGAAATAACATCAAACACTAAAGTAGGGTAGACCTTAGGACAGTGATGGCTAACCTTGACACTCCAGCTGATGTTGAACTACATATCCCAGCATGCCCTGCTACAGTTTTGTTATTTGGCCATGCTAAAACTGATGCAGGGCATGCTGGGATGTGAAGTTCAACAACAGCTTGAGTGTCAAGGTTAGCCAACACTGCCTTAGGAAATAACAATCACAATTTGATCACATTTGATATCAGCTTCCAAAAACAACAATATAAGGGTCTAACTAAGAGTTTTAACTTTAGAAAAGCTAATTTCATATTGCTGAAACAAGCAATGAAGGACTTCAATTGGGAAATTGTATTTCCTGGTAAAAATATGGCTGAAATGTGGGATGTTTTTACAACTGCGTTCAATAAGTACACTCATTTGTATATTCCCAAAGTCAACAAAAATAGGAGTAGTAAATTCAAACCTATGTGGCTTAATAAGAAGGTCAAGGAACAAATGGATAAAAAAAGGCATGCTTTCAAAGCATTTAAGTCTGATGGAATGGTGGAATCATTCCAGTTCTACAAGGAATGTAACAAAAAATGCAAAAAAGAAATCAGAGCAGCTGAAATAGAAAACGTAAAACAAATCGTAAAGCAGAGTAAAACAAACCCCAAAAAGTTCTTTAAGTATATACATGGTTAAAAAGGGAGAATATTGGGCCTTTAAAGGCCGAGTTGGAAGTCTTGATTAATGATGATAGAGAAAAAGCGGATCTATTTCATAAATTCTTTTCATCAGTATTCACAAAAGAGGACAGGTTGACGAGAGTAGAGCATAACATAAGCTATAATAACGACCCGTTGCTAGGTACTTGGTGAAACGAGAAAGTAGTCCGGGAGAGACTAAGTAAAATTAAGATAAATAAATCTCCCGGGCCGGATTGACTCCACCCCATCTTAACGTAGAGATATCAAGACCCCTATATTTGATTTTCAGTGAGTTAATTCGATCAGGAATTATACCAAAGGACTGGCGTATAGCAGAGGTAGTTCCAATATTTAAAAAGGGTATTAAAATGCACCCCGGTTACTATAGATTGGTAAGTTTAACATATATAGTGGGGAAAACACTAGAAGGTCTATTTAGGGATAGCATACTAGAGTACTTGGATACCTCCAAGGTTATTACTAGGAATCAGCATGGTTTTGTGAAGGACAGGTCATGTCAGACTAACTTAAGCTTCTACGAGAAAGTCAGCGATAACATTGATCAGAGTAAAGCAGTGGATGTGGTCTTTTTGGACTTCGCTAAGGTCTTTGACAAAGTTCCACATAAGATACTAATTCTCAATTTAAGAAAGCTTGGGGTAGGAAACACTATTTGTACTTGGGTGAGTAATTGACTGTACAATGGGGAACAACGAGTGGGGACTAATGGGATGTACTCTGAATGGGCTTCAGTGCTCAGTGGAATACCACAGGGTTCAGTACTCGGGCCATTGCTGTTTAACATATTTATTAATGACTTAGGAGAGGGACTAGAAAGCACAGTGTCAATTTTCGCAGATGATACTAAACTATGTAGAGTAATTAATTCAGACAAGGATGTTGAGTCTCTACAGAATAACTTATCTAGACTTGAGGTCTGGGCGGATAAATGAAGAATGAGGTTCAATATAGACAAAAGTAAAGTACTGCACTTTGGGACTAAGGGGGTCATTCCGAGTTGATCGCTAGCTGAATTTGTTCACAGCGCAGCGATCAGGCTAAAAATCGTCAGTTCTGCGCATGTGGTGCAATGCGCATGCGCACGACGTACAGGCACAATGAACGATGTCATTTTGCACAGGGTCTAGCGATGCATTTCAGTCGCACTGCTTGCCGCAGAGTGATTGGAATGAAGTGGGTGTTTCTGGGTGGCAACTGACCGTTTTCAGGGAGTGTGCAGAAAAACGCAGGCGTGCCAGGAAAAATGCAGGCGTGGCTGGGCGAACTGTTTTCAACCTCAACTGTTTTCAACTTCAACTGTTTTCAACCTCAACAACTATGTAACTGTGTAACTATATAAACCCGCACTTTAGTATAAAATATACCACTGAGCGTTTAGTGCAAGAGCTGACAATCTTAGGATGTCTTCCGTTATTCCTTGACTTATGTCAAAATGCAATCAAAGTTTCTGTAAACCGAATATTTTCCTGCATAAATGTCGAGCGATAAAAAATCTAGACTGATAAGTGCATTTGTTAAAAAAATTGGAGTTAATATTAGAAGAAGTCACAAAGCGTACTGAATAAAAAATACTGATAACAAATTGACATACAGAAATATGTAGGCAATAGAGTATTTTAAAATGAAACAGAAATGACAAATCTATTTCCATGTAATCTGCCACCTGGGGACGGTTAGAAGGTTTTTATAATTTGTCAGAAGTCTGATCCCAACCACTGCACCAACCCTAGGAAACCCTTTTATTTCTATCCCCCTGACATCATTGATGTGATTTCACTTTTGCTAACAGTTCCACTAAACGTGGAATAATTTTCTCTGTGTATACAAAAAAATATGTTTTAGTCACAGTATAATGATTCCTAGGACAGATTCCTCTTCACTACAGGCTTCACATGTATACATCATTATACATCATTATAATGCATTACTCACAGGCTACACAAGTTATGGGTGTGTTTCAAGGGGTCTACCCTAACTAGGCCGATAGTCATTAGGTCGACCGCTATTGGTCAACAGTGACTAGGTCGACACCTGAAATAGGTTGACATGGTCATTAGGTTGACACTGAAAATGTCAACATGGGAAAAGGTCGTCCTGACTTTTTTGTAGAATTTTTTTTGTCATTTTCTTCGTAAAGTGACTGGGAACCCCAATTAGTGCACCGTGCCCCCTCGCATGGCTCGCTTCGCTCACCCTACTTCGGGCAAGCGAAGCAAGCCATGCAAGGGGACACGGTGCACTATTGGTCGACAGTGATTAGGTCGACACCTGAAATAGCTTCAGACGGTCATTAGGTCAACATGGACAAGGTCGACATGGAAAAAGGTCAACATGAGTTTTTATTTATTTTTTGGTGTTGTTTTCTTCATAAAGTGACCGGAACCCCAATTAGTTCACCGGTTCCCATTGCATGGCTCGCTTCACTCACAATGCTTTGGGCAAGGTGCCTCGGTCCGCTACCGCTGCGCTCGGCACAGGTTACTATTCCCAATCGTAGCCCATGTGGATAGTAAAGCAAGAAAAAGTGCATTTGCTAAAATACAAACAATCATAATGGCACAATGAATGTATCCAAGGGCATAGCCAGAACTTTGTGGGCCCCATAGCAACATTTTGAAGGGGCCCCCATCCCAATGCTTCTAGAGAGACACTTCTCTGTAGCATTATGCCGCACACAGTACTCCCAATTCACATAATATTGTGCCTCATTACAGTGCCCCAGTTCATATTATATAACATTAAAATGCCCTCCAGTTCATTTTATACAACACTACAATGAGCAGGTCCAGGGGCATACCTAGATATAGTGCAGGCCCCAAGGAAAAAGTTTGAAAGGACCCCTACATATCACCCAATGACGAAAAATGTATATAACACATGTAATTTTGACAAGGAAGGTGGGCCCCTCTCAGCTCTGGGCCCCATAGCAGCTGCACTGCCTGCACCTATGATAGCTACGCCCTTGAATGTATCTATAGTGTATATTTTACAATAATATAAGTATCGTTTAACCACTTAACTGATGATTCCCCCCCAAAAAAATTTTTTGCCGTAATTGTCATTTTTTTATGAATGAATTAGGTGAAGAACATGAATTGAAATCTATACAAAATGGTATGTAGTTACATTAGGATCGTGGGTTTGCCTGAATCCCTAAAAGGGGCCTCCTTGGAGAATTTTGTCACTAACACATTCCCCACCCTCCTTAGCATTCAAGATGCCTGTAAAGATATGGTTATAGAACGGGTGCACCGTATTGGCCCCCCTCCCCGTCCGATTGACACCCGCCCCAGAGTGACCATCTTTAAATGTCTGAGTTACACACATAAGTTGGAAATATGGCGTGCCTCCAGGAAACAGCCTGTCCTGAATTGGGAAGGCAAAAACCTCAGACTTTTTCAAGACTTTTCTGTCGAATTGACGAAAGCACGACGTGCCTTCTCCCCTATCTGCTCCCGGCTCATTGCCGACAAGAGAAAGTTTGCACTGATATATCCCGCTAAGTTACGGATCTTCGACAAGGATAGACATTATGACTTTACCACCCCGGATGACGCTGCTGATTTCCTCTGTGAAGGTCGCTCTCGCTCAGATGCGGACATCTCTGACCCTAATTGACACTGCGGAGCTCACCAGTTTTCATCGCTCCACTGTTGCTGCTCACCGCATGCGAGCTGCTCTATCTCAAAGCTTGTGGCTCAAGTCTTTGCAATTTATGTTCTTTATGTTCATACATGGTTCATGCCCCTTTACATGTTGTCCCACCTTAAGATGAGGTTTCATGATCTCAATTCTCCCCGGGCACGGAGGGAGTAATGCTCCGGGTTCATGTTGGTTTGGTCTCTATACCTATTGGTTCTCCAAATGTTTCCGGGCTTCCGGAAGTTATGTGATTGTTTCATAGCTGTCCTGAATGCGTTAGTCGTGTTCTTTAGTGTTTTGTCTCTGTCTTTGTGTCCCCCTCCCCTCTGTGGTTCCCCCAGTGTCCTTCCCCCTCCCTTCCCCCCTATGGGCTTTACTAGTTCTACGCTCTTCCACCCTGGATACCTTACAATTCAGATTACAATGCATGTGTATACAATATGGCTGAAATTAAGATTGGGTCCTTAAATGTGGGGGGCTTTAACTCCCCTGCGAAGCGGAGGAAAATTTTGCTGTACTGTAACAGATTACATTTAGATATTGTTTTTGTTCAGGAGGCACACTTGGTTTCTGCGGAAATGCTGAAATAACAAATGTTGGGGTGGAAATGATTAGCTAGTGCTTCTTTTAATTCCAGGTCCCGTGGAGTAGCCATACTGATTAAACACCAGCTCCCCTGCGAGCTTCTAAAAATTATTCCTGACACGGAAGGCAGGTTTGTCATCGCAAACATTACACTACACTCCAAACGATACACTTTATGTAATGTATATGCCCCGACAGTGTACAAAAGACACTTTTTTTGTGAAATTGATTACGCTATTGACACCTTATATGCATGAGGGTCTGATGGTCTGCGGTGATTTTAACCTCATCTCAGATGTTTTCCTGGACAGGTCATCTGCCCCCTCACACTCTTTCTCACTTCCCAAGTACGGTATTTCCCATTTTACAACACAATTGTCCCTAGTGGACATCTGGAGAGTTGTTAATCCCACTGTCAAAATGTATACCTGTATGTCTGCAGCCTATCACACCCTGTCCCGCATAGACTACCTGTTGCTATCCCTGGCTTTGTTCACGAGAGTCTCGTCCGTGGAGATTGAGCCGATATCTGTCTCGAATCATTCTCTGCAGTGGTTCTCTTTACACGTTTCTGACGAACCCCCTAACAAAGTCATATGGGGTTTTCCATCCCACCTTTTGACCTCCTTGGAATTTAAAACAATGCTTCAAACTAGTTGGGAGGGATACCACGCAAATAATTGGTCCCACGCGATTGACAATCCCCCTCTATTTTGGCAAGCAGCTAAGTCGGTCCTATGGGGAAACATTCTGTCATATGTGGCCCGTCTAAACAAATCTTACGCCGCCACTTATTTATCATTGCAAAGTCTGCTATCCACTGCCTACTCAGCCTATTGCCAAAGCCCTACGGTGACCAATAAGCAAGTATACCTCACTGCTAAGACTCACTTCAACGAATACTTAAACAGTAGAGGTAATAAATCCTTATATGCGGTTAATTATCGCTACCACCGGTTTGGGAACAAGTCCGGTAAACTGCTAACCAACATGTTAAACGGCACGAGACCCTCCTCTTTAGTTCACCCCCTAAGGAAACCAGACGGATCCCTGACATCCTCCAATGTCCAAATTGTCTCTGTCCTCAAGGACTTCTATGCTTCCCTTTACTCACCTGGCCCTTCTCTCTCCCCTGAGAATGACGCATTCACCTCTTCCACATCTCTCCCTGATTCGGAATACGCTCCCCCTAGATTATCCACGACACTAGATACAGATTTGACGGCCCCCATAAGCCCAGCGGAAGTCTCCTGCGTGGTTAGGTCCTTAAAACAAGGCACAGCCCCGGGCCCCGATGGGTTTGGTAGTAGCTTCTACAAGCTGATGCTTCCGTGCATTCAGGACACATTGGTGCTCGTTTTTAATCACATATTGCGGTCGGGCCAGGCCCCTTTATATTTTAATGCCGCTTATATCAGGGTTTTACCTAAGCCAGAGTGGGATCTGACCCTGCCAGCCTCTTATAGGCCGATTTCCTTGTTGAACTCGGATTATAAGATTCTTACTAAGATTTTGTCTGAAAGGCTTAAAAAGATTTTACCTTCTATTATTCATCCGGATCAAACCGGATTTATTTCAGGGAGGCACTCGGTCCTGAATGTACGGAAGGTCATATCGGCAATACAACATTTACAACACACCTCAGGCTCTTCCCCACCAGGCGTCATCCTGTCACTAGACGCAGAAAAGGCCTTTGACCTTGTTCTGTGGCCACACCTTTTTAATACCATGTCTAATTTTGGGTTTTCCTCTACCTTCATCTCTTATATTAAACTTGTATACTCCAATCCCATTTCACAGATACTTTGTAACGGCCATATTTCAGACCGCTTCTCCTTATTCAGGGGTACGCGACAGGGGTGCCCTCTTTCCCCTCTCCTCTCTGCAATTGCCATCAAGCCACTTGCCATCCTATTACGCAATTCACCTGGATTTAAAGGTATAAAAATCTCCAACTGTGTATTGAAAGTTTCCCTCTATGCAGATGATATGCTACTCTTCATCACTGACCCACTTACCTCAATCCCACACATTATGACCCTGATCGAAGCCCTCGGCTCAGTGTCCGGCTACAAGGTAAATGTAGAAAAATCGAAGTTGATGCCGATAGGTTCATACTCCTTAGATCTATCCTCTGCTCCTGCTTTCTCCCAGTTTCAGATTAATCTGTCTCAAATTAAATATCTTGGGGTCCATGTCACCAGCAAGAAAGAAGACTTGTATAAGGCAAATTTCTCACACATTATTCAAAAAGTGTCTGCCTTGATGTTGTCACGGAAACATCTTCCTTTATCTCTATTGGTGAGGGCGTCGGTGGTGAAGACCGTTATCTTCCCTAAAATATTTTATATGATTCAAATGCCTGTTGCCCTCACCAATGGTGATATCCTCTCCATCAACTCCGCCATCTCCTCGTTTCTATGGAATGGAAAGCGCCCCCGAATTGCTCTGGCCAAACTTATGCTTCCTAAAAAATTGGGAGGCCTGGGGATACCTGATTTCAAGTCTTATACCACCGCTGTCTTCTTCCGTTATGCTGGTGACTGGTTGCTAGATGACTCCACCTTCACGGACGTAGCACTTGACAATGCCATATTTTCTCCTCTTTGCCCCGCTGCTTTATTGCACCTCAATTCCTCTAGTATCCAACACTCAGTGTATTCCAATATCATGTTCCATGATACGTACATCAACTGGATAAGTCTTAACAAAAAACTGAAAAGAGATTTTCGATTCTCCCCGTATCTCCCCCTCTGGGGTAACCCTGACTTCTCACCCTCCCTGAACAACCCTGCGTTCCGGGTTTTGAGACGAAAGGGTGTGGCTCTCGTGAACAAGGTCTTCGACCCAGGTGGCAATGTCCTCCCCTTCGCTGATATCCAGCAACAGTTCTCTCTTCCCAACAGCATGTTTTACCTATACCTCCAGGTCAGACATTATGCGCAATCACTCCCCCGCCCGGTTACCCCTCTGACCAACACACACATCATTCTCCACCTCCTACAGTCCCGTTCAACCATAGGATACAGACTTCATCACATCTACCCCCGGCTCATCTCTGCCAAACCAGAAGCCATCCTACTTTCGAAGAAAATACTCTGCAGTTGGGTTGCGGATATACCTTCCCTCACTACATGCTCTGATCTCTTGTTCTCCCGATACTTCTCATACTCTAAACACTTGCAATCTGCCTATTTACAGGAGACCCACTTTAGATTTATTCATAGGGCCTACATCTCTCCCGCCCAGAGGAAACACATGTCCGGTAATGAACTAGGGGACTGTATGAAATGCTCTATGTCTAATGCAAAGTTTTTTCACTGTTATTGGGGTTGCTCCAAAATATATAGATTCTGGTGTAAGTTAATAGGTTATATCATCGAAATTCTTAATGTCTCGCTCTCATCCTCACCTGAAGCATGTTTATTATTTTGGTTTGACGGTTGGATGCTGGGTCCTTGCCCCCATACACGAATCCCCTTCCTTGTCATTATTTTAGCTCTGGCAAAAAAGTTAGTACTACTCCATTGGATTAAAAAAACGGCTCCCACTATACAAGAGTTGAAATCTCGTCTTCTCCAGTTAATGTATTTTGACATGAGATCTTTACTTCTCAATGAACCATTGTCCTTATCCTCATACCACAATAAATGGGACTCGTTTATGTGCTTACTGGACGCTCAATCAAAATGAACATTTTCGCTATACTTTGGGAACCAAGACTGGTCCAGAATAAAATCCCACTTTGTTTGTTGAGGACCTCCTGCTATGCCACCTCTTTGCTTGGTACCATTATCTGGAATCTGTTCAACATTATGGACATATGTACTCCGGCAAATGCTTCCTCTCCTTTACGGTTTTATAATGTATATATCTGTGACTCATTTTCTTATAATACACTGTACACTGGTATCCTTGGTTAAACCCTCCCCCCCCCCTCCCATTCTTTCTTAGTTCGTCCCCACATCCCCCAGTTCTACGTCCTTTTGTTCCTGTCTCGTCTCTTGGTTTGTCTGTATTGTCTTAACAATTCCGTAGTTTGAAGGGTATATGATTCTCTCTCTCACTCCCTGATTATATATTCTGATGATTGGTCTACTCTTACCTAATGCAGGGAGTGTCTCCCATTGTTACTGTAAAAATGTTTCACCTTTGAAAATACAATAAAATGTGTTTACAAAAAAAAATATATATATATATTTTTTTAAATATATATTTTTTTTTCTTCAAACATCAATCGGGAACATCCCGACCATCGCGACTTTCATTCTGAAAGCCGAGACAGCCTCCAGGTACACAGGGGGGGCTTGGGAGGGTTAATTTACACTCCCCAGCGGCTGCTTTTGTCTGCAGCTGTTGGAGGGGGGGTCATGCCGTGCTGACCGATCAGCAGTGATCGGCAGCACGGCAATCAGTAGGGGAGAGCGTAGGGAGGCAGAGGGACTGCAGCAGTGGAGGGAAGTTTCCCTACCCTGCCGCTGCTAACACAGTTTATCTGACTGGTCGCATCCTGTGCGACCAGGTCAGATAAAGCACTTACAGGCATGGTCGCATCTGATTCAACTATGCCAGGCAAGTGTGGTTAATGCAAGATACTGAACCAAGCAAAATGGTTACTCTAACATAAATCTGCCTTATCAACAGTAATTGATTTATTATAAAGAACAAGGTTACAGAGGCCTGTTACGCCGATGGATTCTGAGGTTCGGTACTTAACTTTGCACTTGCGCCGGACCTGTACTGCGTATAGTACAGTATGTGCAGTACATGTCTGTGACATAGGACGCAGAACAGCATTAGACTTTTAGTAATTGACAGTTTGATGCCACGTGGAGGCGGGGAAGGGGTGTCGATGGCCTCCATTTCCCATAGCAGAGGCGCGTCGCCACCATTGTGGGGTAGTGCTAAGTGCATGGATCTTCGCTGGAGGACAGAGATTTCCTGGCCCTTGTTGCATCTGCGGCGATCAGCTTGCGCGAACCCATACGTCATGCAGTCGGTTGCTTGCATTGCAGATGATCAGGTGCTACGTGACACCTCCTGGTGCATTACCATATTAGTGCTACCACAGCTGATTCCATGTAAGCAGCCATAGTCTATCCATAGTCTATCCGTCTACATCTGAATGAGGCCAGATGTAATCATACAAATAAAGAATAACATAATATAGTGACGAACCAGAGAATTACTTTCATTGTTTAACTTTTATTAAAGCAAACTGATTTTTAGTTGATGCATTAATGCACTTTGCAAATAAACAATCAAAAATGTAACAAAATTCCTTAGTGCCTATATCCAGCGTAGAGCTCCTTCCTTCCTGCTGTGCTAAATGTCTACAGTACAGTATATCTAAGTCTCACACATTTCTGTCATGTGCTTTCCTAGTTTCTACCTATGGTTCCAGTACTGTGCCAGAGACGTCTTTGATTCAGTCCCCGGGCACATGATCAGTAAAATATACTGTAGCTTTTGAAATGTGAGTCAATTAAGAAACTTCTCTGTAGGGCTTCCTAGAAAAACTGGCAAATCATTTTAACCAAGACAGTTTGCAGACAGGGGCAAGAGCAGCAGGAACACAATCTAAATCTGCCCTGAGCTGCAGCAATATGAAATCTCATTCAACAATGACCTTTTTGCTAGCGGCTTGCAATTTACATTGCTGTCAGTCCTTTCAGTGCTGTAGTGAGGGTGGTGTGGCTGGCGCAGTCATTCATGGTGTGATGCTGTAGGGATGGAAAAGCCTCTGCAGCAGCCCATAATGCTATGGCTCATCTGCTCTATTGAAAGAGTGCCCAATGAAACAGATGACTATGGGGGTCATTCCGAGTTGATCGCTCGCTGCCGATTTTTGCAGCGCAGCGATTAGGTAAAAAAAACGGCAAAACTGCGCATGCGTTTGCACCGCAATGCGCACGCGCGTCGTACGGGTACAAACAGCACCGTTGCTGTGCAATGCTTCAAGCGACGATTTCATTCGCACAGCCGATCGCAAGGCGATTGACAGGAAGAGGGCGTTTATGTGTGTCAACTGACCGATTTCTGGGAGTGGTGGAAAAAACGCAGGTGTGATCAGGCGTTAGCAGGGCGGGTATCTGACGTCAATTCTGGGACCTCCGTTGCTAGGATCATCGCACAGGATAAATAACTTTAGGGCTGGTCTTGTTTTCCACAAAATATTTTTGTACCGCTCGGCTGCACATGCGATCGCACTCTTGCAATGCAAAAATAAACTACCCTGTGGGCGGCGACTATGCATTTGCACGGCTGCAAAAAGTAGCTAGCGAGTGTTTAACTTGGAATGAGGACATATATGCGTGTGACTGTGTGCTAAGCAAATCTCCCCAAGTCACTGTGTGCTAAGCGATTCTCCCCGCAGTGACTGTCTGCTAAGCGATTCTCCCCACAGTGACTGTGTGCTAAACAATTCTCCCCACAGTGACTGTGTGCTAAACAATTCTCCCCACAGTGACTGTGTGCTAAACAATTCTCCCCACAGTGACTGTGTGCTAAACAATTCTCCCCGCAGTGACTGTGTGCTAAGCAAATCTCCCTGCAGTGACTGTGTGCTAAGCAATTCTCCCCGCAGTGACAGGAAGGGAGCTACTAGTCAAGTACAAAAGCACTGCCACTGTGCTATGCATTTGTGCTTGTGCGTGGGTTGGGGTGGGGGTGGGGGGTAGTGCCAGACATGCGGGGCAGACTAGCCCTGTGCTGTGCGTCCCCTCGCATGTCTGAGTAACTGAAACAAATTTGTGCACGGCTACAATCAGGTCTAAATTAGACCCTGTGTGCTAAGCAAATCTCTCAACAGTGACTGTGTGCTAAGTGATTCTCCCTGCTATGACTGTGTGCTAAGCAAATCTCCCCTCAGTGATCATGTGGTAAGAAAATCACCCCACAGTGACTGTGTGCTAAGTTATATGACAATTAGAGATGAGTGGGTTCGGGTCTCTGAGAACCGACCCCCCCCCCCCGAACTTCAATAACCGAGCCCAGATCCGAGCCCGGCTCGGGTTTTCCCCACCTGACTCGGAATCCAGAACAAGGCAAAACGTCATCATACCGCTGTCGGATTCTCGCGGGTTTTGGATTCCATATAAGGAGCTGTGAGTCGCCGCCATTTTTACTCCAGTCCCGGAGATTGTAATGATAGGATGTGTCTCCGTCCTCAGTGTCTGTGCGGGAGGGAAAGTGGGGTGGCGATTCCATTGCTGTCTTGTGCTGCTCAGTCCAGTGTAGTGTCTTATGCTGCATCAGTCCAGTCACAGTGGTGGTGTCCTCTGCTGCCATATGTCCAGTGTAGCTGTATAAGTCCAGTTCAGAGGTGATGTGTTGTCCTCCATCAGTACAGTGGTAGTGTCTTGTGCTGCATCAGTCCAGTCACAGTGGTGGTGTCCTCCGCTTGCATATGTCCAGTGCTGCTGTATAAGTCCAGTCCAGTGGTGCTGTGTTGTGCTGCTTCAGTCCAGTGGTGGTGTCCCCGTGCTGCTGTATAAGTCCAGTGGTACTGCCATATACGTCCAGTGATACTGTAGTATATGTCCAGTGATACTGCTATATATGTCCAGTGGTACTGTCGTATAAATCCAGTGGTATTGGCGTATAAATCCAGTCCAGTGGTACTGCCGTATAAATCCAGTGATACTGCGTATATGTCCAGTGGTACTGCCGTATAAATCCAGAGATACTGCCGTATATGTCCAGAGGTACTGCCGTATAAATCCAGTGGTACTGGTGTATAAATCCAGTCCAGAGGTACTGTTGTATATGTCCAGTGGTACTGCTGTATCTGTCCAGTGATACTGCCATATATGTCCAGTGGTACTGCCATATAAATCCAGTCCAGTGATATTGCCATATATGTACTGTGGTACTGCCATATAATTCCAGTGATACTGCCGTATATAAGTCCAGTGGTACTAACGTATAAATCCAGTTCAGTGGTACTGCCGTATAAGTCAAGTGATACTGCCGTATATGTCCAGTGGTACTGGCGTGTAAATCCAGCCCAGTGGTACTGCCGTATAAATCCAGTGGTACTGCCATATAATTCCAGTGGTACGGCCATATAATTCCAGTGGTACGGCCATATAATTCCAGTGGTACTGGTGTATAAGTCCAGTGAAACTGTCGTACAAATCCAGTCCAGTGGTACTGCCGTATCAGTCCCGTGGTACTGCCGTATATGTCCAGTGGTACTGCCATATACTGTAATTCCAGTAATACTGCCGTACATGTCCAGTGGTACTGGTGTATAAATCCAGTTCAGTGGTGCTGCCATATAAATCCAGTGGTAATGCCGTATAAATCCAGTGGTACTGCCATATAATTCCAGTGGTACTGCCGTATAATTCCAGTGGTACTGGTGTATAAGTCCAGTGATACTGCCGTATAAATCCAGTCCAGTGGTACTGCCATATATGTCAAGTGGTACTGCCATATAATTCGTGATACTGCCGTATATGTCCAGTGGTACTGCCGTATAAATCCAGTGGCACTGGTGTATAAATCCAGTCCAGTGGTACTGCCGTATAAGTCCAGAGATACTGCTGTATATGTCCAGTGGTGCTGCCATATAAATCCAGTGGTACTGGCGTATAAATCCAGTCCAGTGGTACTGCCGTATAATACCAGTGATACTGCCGTATATGTCCAGTGGTCATAGGTGTGCGCAGAACATTTTAATAGGGGGTGCACCATCGGAGAGGTGTTTAGCACCACCTACTGGGTGTGCCTAGCACTGTCTATTGGGCGTGTCTAGCACTGCCCATTGGCATGTAATGTAATATAAATCACATACCACAAGGGGTGTGGCCACAGCAAACAGGGGCATGTCAACATGACACGCCAACTGTTTCTAATCACTCTGGGAGCAATCCTTTCCATTCCATATGCACCTATGTGGTGGTTTCTCACAACGTGGAACCTCTGCAGAAATGTCCTCCTTGGGCTGGCAGCGTCTTCAGTCGGTAATCACTATTCATGTAGGTTATCACATTGTCTAGAAGATGCCTGTTTGTGTAGGAATATAACCAATATCATCATCATGCAACAGAGGTTCAACCAGACTCATGTCACCTCCTGCTGTCTGCATCTCTCAGCCACACCATCATCTCCTCCCTTTGTCTCTCAGACAGACCCTTATCTCCCGTCTGCATCTCTCAGCCGCACCATCTCCACCATCATCTTCCGCCTGGTTTCTCTGCCACGCATCTCTCACAATCCACCTCATTTTGTGTCTCCGAGTCTCCCCCCTTCACTCTGTGCATCTCAGCCTACCACCCTTCACTCTGTGTCTTTCAGCCTCCACCTACCTTCATTCTGTGTCTAATGCCGCTTACTGACAGTGCCCACAGTAGTAGTGCCCTTTACACAATGCCCACAGCAGTTGTGCCACTTACACAATGCCCAATAGTAGTAGTGCCCTTTACACATGCCCACAGTAGTAGTGCCAGTTACACAATGCCCATAGTAGAAGTGCCAGTTACACAATACCCAATAGTAGTAGTGCCAGTTACACAATGCCCACAGTAGTAGTGCCTGTTACACAATGCCCAATAGTAGTAGTGCCAGTAACACAATGCCCGCAGTAGTAGTGCCAGTTACTCATGCCCATAGTAGAAGTGCCAGTTACACAATGCCTGCCTTAATAGTGCCAGTTACACATGCCCATGGTAGTAGTGCCAGTTACACAATGCCCACAGTAGTAGTGCCAGTTACACATGCCCATGGTAGTAGTGCCAGTTACACATGCCCATGGTAGTAGTGCCAGTTACACAATGCCCACAGTAGTAGTGCCAGTTACACATGTCCATAGTGGTAGTGCCAGTTACACAATCCCCAATAGTAGTAGTGCCAGTTACATATGCCCATAGTAGTAGTGCCAGTTACACAATGCCCAATAGTAGTAGTGCCAGTAACACAATGCCCGCAGTAGTAGTGCCAGTTACTCATGCCCATAGTAGAAGTGCCAGTTACACAATGCCTGCATTAATAGTGCCAGTTACACATGCCCATGGTAGTAGTGCCAGTTACACAATGCCCACAGTAGTAGTGCCAGTTACACATGCCCATGGTAGTAGTGCCAGTTACACAATGCCCACGGTAGTAGTGCCAGTTACACAATGCCCACAGTAGTAGTGCCAGTTACACATGTCCATAGTGGTAGTGCCAGTTACACAATCCCCAATAGTAGTAGTGCCAGTTACATATGCCCATAGTAGTAGTGCAATTACACATGCCCATAGTAGTAGTGCCAGTTACACATGCCCATAGTAGTAGTGCCAATTACACAATGACCACAGTAGTAGTGCCAGTTACACAATGACCACAGTAGTAGTGCCAGTTACATATGCCCATAGTAGTAGTGCCAGTTACACATGCCCATTTTAGTAGTGCCAGTTACACATGCCTATAGTAGTAGTGCCAGTTACACATGCCCATAGTAGTAGTGCCAGTTACACATGCCCACAGTAGTAGTGCCAGTTACACATGCCCATAGTAGTAGTGCCAGTTACACATGCCCATAGTAGTAGTGCCAGTTACATATGCCCATAGTAGTAGTGCCAGTTACACATGCTCATAGTAGTAGTGCCAGTTACACATGCCCATATTAGTAGTGCCAGTTACATATGCCCATAGTAGTAGTTCTAGTTACACAATCCCCATATAGTAGTGGTGCCCCAGCCCCGAGTACCGACACTGCCATGCAGCACAATACTCACTTGAGTCCCGCTCCAGCGCTGTCCGACGTCCGCCGCCTGCAGCTCCTCGCGCTTGGTAGTGAGAGAAAGACGTCATGTTTTTCTGCTCCAGCAGTCTGTGATGGGAGAGACATCACAACATCATGACGTCTCTCCCTTCACAGACTGCTGGAGCCGTAAAACAGAAGGCGGAGCTCAGGAGTGAGCTCCATCCATCCTCCGTCGCAACACTACATCCCCCTTCCTTCAGAGGACCTCCCAGACGCTCCGGCTGCAGTGCATGGGTGAGGGGAGGGAGAGGACACACATCAATGTTGCTGTAGGCGTGCTGTATGTGTGAGGGGGTGCCCGACATTAGGGGGTGCCTGTGCGCACTAGGCACCCCCCGTGCGCACGCCTATGCCAGTGGTACTGTCATATAAATCTAGTCCAGTGATACTGTCATATATGTCCAGTGGTACTGCTGTATCTGTCCAGTGATATTGCCATATATGTCGAGTGGTACTGCCATATAAATCCAGTCCAGTGATACTGCCATATATGTCGAGTGGTACTGCCATATAATTCCAGTGATACTGCCATATATATGTCCAGTGGTACTAGCATATAAATCCAGTCCAGTGATACTGCCGTATAAGTCCAGTGGTACTGCCATATATGTCCAGTGGTACTGGCGTATAAATCCAGTCCAGAGGTACTGCCGTATAAATCCAGTGGTACTGCCGTATATTTCCAGTGGTACTGCCATATAATTCCAGTGATACTGCGATATAAATCCAGTCCAGTGATACTGCCGTATAAGTCCAGTAGTACTGCTGTATAATTCTAGTGATACTGCCGTATAATTCCAGTGATACTGCCATGTGAATTCAAAGGTACTGCCATATAAATCCAGTCCAGTGGTACTGCCGTATAAATCCAGTGGTACTGCCGTATAATTCCAGTAATACTGCCATATAATTCCAATGGTACTGATGTATAAGTCCAGTGATACTGCCATGTAAATCCAGTCCAGTGGTACTGCCGTATAATTCCAGTGGTACAGCAGTGTCCTGTAATTCCAGTGATACTGCCATACAATTCCAGTGATACTGCCGAATAATTCCAGTGGTACTGCCGTATAAATCCAGTCCAGTGGTACTGCAGTATAATTCCAGTGATACTGCCGTATAATTCCAGTGGTACAGCCGTATAAATCCAGTGATACTGCCATATAAATCCAGTCCAGTGGTATTGCCATATAAAGCCAGTGGTACTGCCGTATAATTCCAGTGATAGTGCAGTATAATTCCAGTGATACAGCCGTATAATTCCAGTGGTACTGCCGTATAAATCCAGTGGTACTGCCGTATAAATCCAGTGGTACTGCTGTATAATTCCGTTGATACTGCCGTATAATTCCAGTGATACTGCCGTATAATTCCAGTGATACTCCCGTATAATTCCAGTGGTACTGTCGTATAAATCCAGTAGTACTGCCATATAATTCCAGTGATACTGCCGTATAATTCCAGTGATACTGCCTTATAATTCCAGCGGTACTGCAGTATAATTCCAGTGGTACTGTCGTATAAATCCAGTGGTGCTGCCGTATAAATCCATTGATACTGCCGTGTAATTCCAGTGATACTGCCGTATAATTCCAGTGATTTTCCTGTATAAATCCAGTGGTACTGCCATATAAATCCAGTGATACTGTCATATAAATCCAGTCCACTGGTACTGCCGTATAATTCCAGTGATACTGCTATATAATTCTTCCAGTGGTACTGACATATAAATCCAGTGATACTGCCGTATAAATCCAGTCCGGTGGTACTATTGTGTAAATCCAGTGGTACTGCCGTATAATGCCAGTGGTACTGCCATATAAATCCAGTGGTAATATCCTGTGATATATATTATTTACTCCATTTAAAGGGATTATTAATATTTAATCCAAATAATTTTTACAGGGTTTGGTGTAGGGATACGCTGTCATGTGCTGCATATTGGGGTAATTCAAAGTTGATCGCACCAGGAATTTTGTTAGCAGTTTGGCAAAACCATGTGCACTGCAGGAGAGGCAGATATAACATGTGCAGAAAGAGTTAGATTTGGGTGGATTATTTTATTTCTGTGCAGGGTAAATACTGGCTGCTTTATTTTTACACTGCAAATTAGATTGCAGATTGAACACACCACACCCAAATCTAACTCTCTCTGCACATGTTAAATCTGCCTCCCCTGCAGTGCACATGGTTTTGCCCAACTGCTAACAAAATTCCTGCTTCGATCAACTTGGAATTACCCCCCTTGTGTTATGTATCTCCAGAAAAATAATGGAGAACAAAAATTTGGAGGAAAAAATAGGGAAAGATCAAGAACCACATCCTCCTAGTGCTGCTGCTGCTGCTACTAGTCATGACATAGATGATAAAATGCCATCAACATTGTCTGTCAAGGCCGAGGCCCAATTTGATAGTAGAGGGCATGTAAAATCCAAAAAGCCAAAGTTCAGTAAAAAGACCCCGAAAAATATAATTAAATGGTCTGAGGAGAAACGTAAACTTGTCAATGTGCCATTTACGACACGGAGTGGCAAGGAACGGCTAAGGCCCTGGCCTATGTTAAGGACTAGTGGTTCAGCTTCACATGTCGATGGAAGCCATCATCCTCCCACTAGAAAAATGATAATAATTAAGCTGGCAAAAGCACAGCAAAGAACTGTGCATTCTAAGATTGTTTCACAAATCCCCAAGGAGAGTACAAGTGTAAAGAACAAGTGTAAATTTGGTGCGTCAAACGGAGAGCTGCAAAAACCTCTATGCCCACCTGTAGGGCCAAAATATGGTTTAGAGGAAAATGTGTGGTTTCTGCGCTATCTCCAGTTGAGATAGGGAAAGAACCTTCTGTAGGAAAGTTTAAGATGAGTGTACAGTTTAAAGTTCCAAAAATGCCCAAAAATTATTGCTTTCCTTATTCTTTCTGGTGAGTCATTGGGTCTCCAAATCTTTCTTCCAATTTTTGGTTCAGAGGGATGTTAATTCTTCATCTCCAATGTATAAAAGAAAAGATAGGAGAAACCACAATAGTGTAACTCAATTTTAATAAGAACAAATGCAATAAAACATATGGCTGGCAGCGTACCTTAAAATAAGGTGTATATATCACACCAAGTCTCGTTTGTAAAATGTCTGTGGTGAATTCCTGGTATGGGAATCCCTTCAGGATCAAAGCTGGGTCGCTGTCCAGGCAGATGCTGTTCACCAACGCGTTTCGGCTCTCCTGAGCCTTTTTCAAGGTGTTTGGGCTAGTAGTATTCTGGGTATATATATACCCCTTACTGCGATATAATTGGTGGATCCTTTCCAGGAAGTGAATTTTTCTTAATGTATCTTAACATTCCAAAATACAAAGATGTTGATATACATACAATCTCTATTTAATATGCATTTCATTAAAATAAATTTTAATCAAAAACGATTTTTTTATATAACTTTAAAAAATAAATCTAAATATAAAAACATCTATTTCCGGTTTGTGTCCGGATGTGGTCCCGGGGTCAGTGTGTTTCGTTTCTAGTTTCCCCCTGGTGCCTGAACACGTGCTATTGCGGGGATTTCTTTGTGCGGAGTCCGTCCGATTCCCGGCGGAAGTGTGATATGACAACTTCCGGTTTGCGTTCCACCTCGGCATTTGCGTTCCAACTGCGGCCTGCACTTCCGTATCTGTGTTATAATCAGTATGGAACGCAAATATCGGGTATGCAGACACTGGTTCTTACTTCCGTTTTTCACAGGGAGAATTTTAACTCTTATAAAACCCAATATTATACCATAATTTAAAAAATAGGAAAAATGTAGATCTGTTTTTAAAAGTATTAAAAAAGTATTAAAAAAATATAGGAACCATTTAATCTCAAAATCTGTATTGATTCCTTTTGGATGGAGAGTTTTCATTTCATATATTGCTCTCATTTCAGTAGTGGCAAGATTATTTTCTATTGATTTCCTTCTCCATTGTTTCTCCACTATTTTAATTCCTATAACATTCTTAATCCCTGATATTAAACTTGAATGTTTTTCCTTGAAGTGTAGGGATAAGGAGTGTTTTTCGTAACCTTTTTTAATATTTCTTAGATGTTTGGACCATCTCTCTTTCAGTGGTCTAGTAGTTCGTCCTATGTATTGTAGGTTACATTTGCATTCAATAATGTAAATGCAATTACTGCTATTGCATGTTATGAAATTTTATATTTCAAATTCTTGTTTTGTGGATGTCGACTGATAGTGAGTAGATTTTGAGATTAAATGGTTCCTATAGCTTAACGGGTATAAAATATATAGTCTAGAATGTGTAATTACTGGTTCCTGCATATAAGGAATCAATTTCCAATAAATCACTCACTGCCACCAATAAATGAACATTCATACTTTTTTCATATTTTTTTAATACTTTTTTAATACTTTTAAAAACAGATCTACATTTTTCCTATTTTTTAAATTATGGTATAATATTGGGTTTTATAAGAGTTAAAATTCTCCCTGTGAAAAACGGAAGTAAGAACCAGTGTCTGCATACCCGATATTTGCGTTCCATACTGATTATAACACAGATACGGAAGTGCAGGCCGCAGTTGGAACGCAAATGCCGAGGTGGAACGCAAACCGGAAGTTGTCATATCACACTTCCGCCGGGAATCGGACGGACTCCGCACAAAGAAATCCCCGCAATAGCACGTGTTCAGGCACCAGGGGGAAACTAGAAACGAAACACACTGACCCCGGGACCACATCCGGACACAAACCGGAAATAGATGTTTTTATATTTAGATTTATTTTTTAAAGTTATATAAAAAAAATCGTTTTTGATTAAAATTTATTTTAATGAAATGCATATTAAATAGAGATTGTATGTATATCAACATCTTTGTATTTTGGAATGTTAAGATACATTAAGGAAAATTCACTTCCTGGAAAGGATCCACCAATGATATCGCAGTTAGGGGTATATATATACCCAGAATACTACTAGCCCAAACACCTTGAAAAAGGCTCAGGAGAGCCGAAACGCGTTGGTGAACAGCATCTGCCTGGACAGCGACCCAGCTTTGATCCTGAAGGGATTCCCATACCAGGAATTCACCACAGACATTTTACAAACGAGACTTGGTGTGATATATACACCTTATTTTAAGGTACGCTGCCAGCCATATGTTTTATTGCATTTGTTCTTATTAAAATTGAGTTACACTATTGTGGTTTCTCCTATCTTTTCTTTTATACATTGGAGATGAAGAATTAACATCCCTCTGAACCAAAAATTGGAAGAAAGATTTGGAGACCCAATGACTCACCAGAAAGAATAAGGAAAGCAATAATTTTTGGGCATTTTTGGAACTTTAAACTGTACACTCATCTTAAACTTTCCTACAGAAGGTTCTTTCCCTATCTCAACTGGAGATAGCGCAGAGAGTACAAGTGTGTCAGCGGTTGTGATGCCTGACCTTCCCAACACTGGACGGTAAGAGTTGGCTCCTTCCACCATTTGCATTTCCTCTGCAAGTGCTGGAAGTAGCACCCACAGTCCAGTTTCTGATATTCAAATTGAAGATGTCACCGTTGAAGTACACCAGGATGAAGATATTGGTGTTGCTGGTGCTGAGGAGGAAGTTGACGATGAGGATTCTGATGGTGATGTGGTTTGTTTAACTCAGGCACTGGGGAGACACCTGTTGTCCTTGGGATGAATAAGCCCATTGTGATGCCTGGACAAAATACCAAAAAAAGACACCTCTTGTGGAATTATTTATCCACAAATACAGACAACAGGTGTCAAGCCATGTTTTGCCTCTGTCAATCTGTAATAAGTAGGGGAAAGGATGTTAACCACCTAGGAACATCCTCCCTTATACGTCACCTGCTGCGCATTCATCAGAAGTCATTGTCAAGTTCAGAAACTTTGGGTAAGAGTGTAAGCAGTCACTGACACCTAAATCCCTTCTTCCTCTTGTGCCCAAGCTCCAGCAAGCCACACCACCAACTCCTTCAATTTCAACTTCTTCCTCAATCAAGAACGTCAGTAGTCCTGCAGGCCATGTCACTGGCAATACTGAGGAGTCCTCTCCTAACTGGGATTCCCCGGGAGGATCCTTGAGTGGTACACCTACTGCTGCTGCCGCTGCTGTTGTTGCTGCTAGGAGTCAATCGTCATCCCAAAGGGGAAGTCGTAAGACCACTTGTAATACTTCAACTAAGCAATTGACTGTCCAACAGTCCTTTGCGAGGAAGATGAAATATGACAGCAGTCATCCAGGTGCAAACGGATAACTGAGGTCTTGACAGCTATGTTGGTGATAGACGTGCGCCCTGAATCCGCCATTAGTTCAGTGGAACTTAGAGAATTGATGGAGGTAGTGTTTCCCCGGTACCAAATCCCATCTAGATTCCACTTCACTAGGCAGGCGATACCGAGAATGTAAAGAGAGGTCAGAAAAAGTGTACTTAGTGTCCTAAAAAATGCAGTTGTACCCACTGTCCACTTAACCACGGACATGTGGACATGTGGAACAGGGCAGACTAAGGACTATATGACTATGACAGCTCACTGGGTAGATGTACTGCCTCCTGCAGCAACAACAGCAGCGACACCAGTAGCAGCATCTAGCAAACGCCAAATCATTCCTAGGCAGGCTACGCTATATATCCATAAGACACACACTGCTGACAACCTCTTACGGAAACTGAGGGACATCATCGCACATGGGCTTACCCCAATTAGACTCTCCTGGGGATTTGTGATATCGGACAACACCACCAATATTGTGCAAGCATTACATCTGGGCAAATTCTAGCACGTCCCATGTTTTGCACGTACAATTAATTTGGTGGTGCAGAATTTTTTGAAAAATGACAGGGTCGTGCAGAAGATGCTGTCAGTGGGCAGAAAAATTGCGGGCCACATTCGACATTCAGCCACTGCGTGCCGAAGACTGGAGCACAAGCAAACACTCCTGAACCTATCCTGTCATCACCTGAAGCAAGAGGTGGTAATGAGGTGGAATTCAACACTCGATATGCTTCAAAGGATGGATGAGCAGCAAAAGGCCATTCAAGCCTATACATCCACCTACGGTATAGGCAAAGCAGGGGGAATGCACCTGACTGAAGCGCAGTGGAGAATGACTTCAATCTTGTGCAAGGTTCTCCAACCCTTTGAACTTGCCACATGTGAAGTCAGTTCAGACATTGCCAGCTTGAGTCAGGTCATTCCTCTCATCATGCTTTTGCAGAAGCAGCTGGAGAAATTGAAAGAGGAGCTAAGATGGAGCGATTCCGCTAAGTATGTGGGACTTGTGGATGGAGCCCTTCATTCGCTTTGCCAGGATTCAAGGTTGGTCAATCTGTTGAAATCAGAGCACTACATTTTGGCCAGCATGCCCGATCCTACGTTGTATCTCTCTTTCTGGCAGACACAAGAGGTTCAAAGACCTTCCAGTGAGAAAATTATCAACTCAAGTGGAACGTGACCCATCAACAGCTCATCCTTCATTTTTCCCGCAACTGGGGCTGTGAGGAAAAGGATATGATTTCCTTGCCCACCCGCTGGCGGTGATACAGGGCAGTCAGGAGCAACTGCTGACATCTGGTCCGGACTGAAGGACCTGCCAACGATTACTGACATGTCTACTGTCACTGCAAATTATTTTGTCACCATTGAAAGAATGGTGGAGGATTATATGAGTAACAGCATCCAAGTAGGCATATCAGACAGTCCGTATGTATACTGGCAGGAAATAGAGGCAATTTGGATGCCCTTGCACAAACTGGCTTTATTTTACCTAAGTTGCCCTACCCCCTCCAGTGTGTACTCCGAAAGAGTGGTTAGTGCAGCCGGTAACCTTGTCAGTGATCGGCGTACGAGGTTACTACCACAAAATGTGGAGAAGATGATGTTCATCAAAATGAATTATAAATTCCTCCGTGGAGACATTTACCAGCAATTGCTTTCAGAAAGTACACAGGGAGCTGTGATGGTGGATTCCAGTGGGGACGAATTAATACTCTGTGAAGAGGAGGATGTACACACTGAAAGGGGTGAGGAATCGGAAGATGAGGATGAGGTCGACACTTACCTCTGTAGAGCCAGTTTGTGCAATGAGAGATTGATTGCTTCTTTTTTGGTGAAGGCCCAAACAAACCAGTCGTTTCAGACACAGTCGTGTGGCAGACCCTGTCGCTGAAGTGATTGCTTTGTTAAAGTGTGCATGTTCTCTTTTTCTTCTTTGCATCATGTGCTGTTTGGGGACTAGTATTTATACAACATAAAGGTGGGTGGGAGGGCCCAAGGACAATTCCATCTTGCACCTCTTTTTTTCTTCTTTGAGTCATGTGCTGTTTGGAGCTAGTTTTTTAAAGTGCCATCCTGTCTGACACTGCCATACAACTCCAGGTGTACTGCCGTATAAGTCATCGGGTACTGCCGTATAAGTCCAGTCCAGTGGTGCTGTCTTGTGCTGCATCAGTCCAGTGGTGGTGTCTTGTGCTGCCATAAGTCCAGTGGCGGTGTCCTGTGCTGTATATTATTTACTCCAAATAAAAGGGTTATATACATTACTTATATTATTATCCAAATAATTTTTACATGGTATGCCCTGTGTGGTGTAGTGGTAAACTCGCCTGTGCTGCATATTATTGTAATAGCTCCAAATATTATTTATTAATATTAATTATTATTATTAATATCCAAAATAATTTTACAGGCTTTGCCGTGTGTGTGGTTTAGTGGTGCGTGTATTACATCTGGACAAATTCCAGCACGTCCCATGTTGTTTGTGCCGCACACTTTTGTCGCTTAGGTTAGTCATACAGCTACAGTACCTCATTGCACCTCTTTTTCTTCTTTGCATGATGTGATGTTTGGGGCTTAGTTGTGCCATCCTGTCTGCCATTGCAGTGCCACTCCTAGATGGGCCAGGTGTTTGTGCTGCACACTTGTGTTGTTTAGCTTAGTAATACAGCTAATTAATTGCACCTCTTTTTCTTCTTTGCATGATGTGCTGTTTGGGGCCTAGTTTTTTTAAGTGCCATCCTATCTGCCACTGCAATGCCACTCCTAGGTGGGCCAGGTGTTTGTGCCGCACACTTGTGTCACTTAGCTTAGTCATACAGTTACCTCATTGCACCACTTTTTCTTCTTTGCATGATGTGCTGTTTAAGGCCTTGTTTTTTAAAGTGCCATTTTGTCTGCCATTGCAGTTCCACTCCTAGATGGGCCAGGTGTTTGTGCCGCACACTTGTGTTGCTTAGTTTAGCCATCCAGCTACCTCATTGCACCTCTTTTTTTCTTCTTTGCATGATATGCTGTTTGGAGCCTATTTTTTTAATCTGCCATCCTGCCTGAAACTGCAGCGCCACTCCTAGGTGGGCCAGGTGTTTGTGCCGCCCACTTGTGTCGCTTAGCTTAGTCATACAGCCACCACAGTGCAACCTTCTTGGCCTAAAAACAATGGCCCTCATTCCGAGTTGTTCGCTCGCAAGCTGCTTTTAGCAGCATTGCACACGCTAAGCCGTCGCCTACTGGGAGTGAATCTTAGCTTAGCAAAATTGCGAACGAAAGATACGCAATATTGCGAAAAGATTTCTCTGTGCAGTTTCTGAGTAGCTCGAGACTTACTCTTCCAGTGCGATCAGTTTAGTGCTTGTCGTTCCTAGTTTGACGTCACAAACACACCCAGCGTTCGCCCAGACACTCCTCCGTTTCTCCAGCCACTCCCGCGTTTTTCCCAGAAATGGTAGCGTTTTTTCACACACTCCCATAAAACGGCCAGTTTCCGCCCAGAAACACCCACTTCCTGTCAATCACACTCCGATCACCAGAACGAAGAAAAAACCTTGTAATGCCGTGAGTAAAATACCAATCTTCACAGCAAATTTACTAGGCGCAGTCGCAGTGCAAACATTGCGCATGCGCAGTTAGCGGAAAATCGCTGCGATGCGAAGAAAATTACCGAGCGAACAACTCGGAATGAGGGCCAATAGTGTGAGGTGTGAGGTGTTCAGAATAGACTGGAAATGAGTGGAAATTAATGTTATTGGGGTTAATAATACCGTAGGATCAAAATTGCCCCCAAATTCTGTAATTTTAGCTGTTTTTATGTTTTTTTCAAAAATCATCCAGATCCAAAACTAAAACCAAAACACGAAAGGGTGGTTTTGGCAAAACCAATCCAGTTTCAAAACACGAGCATGGAGCCAGAACCAAAACCAAAACACAAAAAGTGCCCGCCGCACATCTCTAATGACAAGATAGTTGTTTTTAAATAACTTTTTTACATGGATTAAAAGAGAATTTGTTTCGCACTGAGCTTATCTACATTAAGTGTTATCTCTGCTTTGGCCTCCCATAGCTGCGGAGAAGATCTGCAGCCAGAGACAGAGGGACTTTCCGAATTTCTTGTATTGCGTGTGTGTACAGTAAACATACCGTAAGCATATATATATACACCCTGTTCCATGTTGTTGTTAATAGCAAGCTTTTAGTATTCACTAAAATTCACCTATTATATATATAAGATTTTAAACCTACCGGTAAATCTTTTTCTCCTAGTCCGTAGAGGATGCTGGGGACTCTGTAAGGACCATGGGGTATAGACGGGCTCCGCAGGAGACATGGGCACTATAAAGAACTTTTCGTATGGGTGTGCACTGGCTCCTCCCTCTATGCCCCTCCTCCAGACCTCAGTTAGAGAAACTGTGCCCAGAGGAGATGGACAATCTGAGGAAAGGATTTTGTAAATCTAAGGGCAAGATTCATACCAGCCCACACCCATCATACCATATAACATGGAAAATACGCAACCAGTTAACAGTATGAACAAAACAGTATCAGTCAAAGACCGATGTCAACTGTAACATAACCCTTATGTAAGCAACAACTATATACAAGCCTTGCAGAATTAGTCCGCACTGGGACGGGCGCCCAGCATCCTCTACGGACTAGGAGAAAAAGATTTACCGATAGGTTTAAAATCTTATTTTCTCTTACGTCCTAGAGGATGCTGGGGACTCCGTAAGGACCATGGGGTTTATACCAAAGCTCCCAACCGGGCGGGAGAGTGCAGATGACTCTGCAGCACCGATTAGCAAACTCAAGGTCCTCATCAGCCAGGGTATTAAACTTGTAGAACTTTACAAAAGTGTTTGAACCTGACCAAGTAGCAGCCCGGCAAAGCTGTAATGCCGAGACGCCTCGGGCAGCCGCCCAAGAAGAGCCCACCTACCTAGTGGAATGGGCCTTTACCGATTTTGGTAACGGCAATCCAGCCGTAGAATGAGCCTGCTGAATCGTGTTACAGATCCAGCGAGCAATCTGTTGGCTGCATTCAGGACAAACATAGCCTCTGTTTTCCTAATCCTAGCCGTCCTGGCTACATACATTTTTAAGGCCCTGACTACATCCAGGGACTTGGAGTCCTCCAAGTCCCCGTAGCCACAGGCACCACAATAGGTTGGTTCATATGAAATGAAGAAACCACCTTAGGTAAAAATTGAGGACGAGTCCTCAACTCCACTCTATCCACATGGAAAATCAAATAGGGGCTCTTGTGGGACAAAGCCGCCAATTCAGACACCCGCCTTGCAGATATCAAGGCCAATAACATGAACACCTTCCACGTGAGAAATTTTAGTTCAACCTGAAGAGGCTCGAACCAGTGAGATTTCAGGAAATACCACGTTAAGGTCCCACGGTGCCACTGGGGGCACAAAAGGGGGCTGGATGTGCAGCACTCCCTTCACAAACGTCTGGACTTCTGGGAGTGAAGCCAATTCCTTCTGAAAGAATATAGATAGGGCCGAAATCTGTACCTTAATGGAGCCTAACTTCAGGCCCATATCCACTCCTGTCTGTAGAAAGTGGAGAAATCGGCCCAGATGGAAATCTTCCGTAGGAGCATTCTTGGCTTCACACCAAGACACATACTTCCTCCAGATACGGTGATAATGCTTTGCCGTCACCTCCTTCCTAGCCTTTATCAGAGTAGGGATGACTTCCTCCGGAATACCTTTCCCAGCTAGGATTCGGTGTTCAACCACCATGCCGTCAAACGTAACCGCGGTAAGTCTTGGAACACGCAGGGCCCCTGCTGTAACAGGTCATCCCTGAGAGGAAGAGGCCACGGATCTTCTGTGAGTAGTTCCTGAAGATCTGAGTACCAGGCCCTTCGAGGCCAATCTGGAACAATGGTGGTCATTCCGAGTTGTTCGCTCGGTAATTTTTTTCGCATCGCAGCGATTTTCCGCTTAGTGCGCATGCGCAATGTCCGCAGTGCGACTGCACCAAGTAAATTTGCTATGTAGTTAGGAATTTTACTCACGGCTTTTTCATCGTTCTGGTGATCGTAGTGTGATTAAAAGGAAGTGGGTGTTACTGGGTGGAAACTAGCCGTTTTATGGGTGTGTGCGGAAAAACGCTACAGTTTCTGGGAAAAATGCGGGAGTGGCTGGAGAAACGGAGGAGTGTCTGGGCGAACGCTGTGTGTGTTTGTGATGTCAAACCAGGAACGACAAGCACTGAACTGATCGCAGATGCCGAGTAAGTCTGGAGCTACTCAGAAACTGCTAAGAGAGGTGTATTCGCAATATTGCGAATACGTCGTTCGCAATTTTAAGATGCTAAGATTCACTCCCAGTAGGCGGCGGCTTAGCGTGAGTAAATCTGCTAAAAACAGCTTGCGAGCGAACAACTCGGAATGAGGGCCAATGAGTATTGTCTGTACTCTTTTTTTTGTCTTATGATTCTCTATATCTTTGAGATGAGAGGAAGAGGAGGAAATACATAGACCGACCGAAACACCCAAAGTGTCACCAGGGCGTCTATTGCTACTGCCTGAGGGTCCCGTGATCTGGCACAATACCTCCGAAGCTTCTTGTTGAGGCGTGACGCCATCATGTCTATTTGAGGAATTCCCCAAAGATTTGTTATCTCTGCAAACACTTCTGGATGAAGTCCCCACTCTCCTGGATGGAGATCGTGTCTGCTGAGGAAGTCTGCTTCCCAGTTGTCTACTCCCGGAATGAAGACAGCTGACAAAGCGCTTACGTGATTTTCCGCCTAGCGAAGAATCCTGGTGGCTTCCGCCATCGCCACTCTGCTCCTTGTCCCGCCTTGGCGGTTAACATGAGCCACAGCTGTGACGTTGTCCGATTGGATCAGAACCGGTAGGTCGCAAAGAAGATTCTCCGCTTGTCTTAGGCCGTTGTATATGGCCCTCAATTCCAGTATGTTTATGTGTAGACAAGCCTCCTGGCTTGACCATAGTCCCTGAAAATTTCTTCCTTGTGTGACTGCTCCCCACCCTCGGAGGCTCGCGTCCGTGGTCACCAGAACCCAGTCTTGAATGCCGAACCTGTGACCCTCTAGAAGGTGAGCACTCTGCAGCCACCACAGGAGAGACACCCTGGCCCTGGGGGACAGGGTTATTTTCTGATGTATTTATAGATGGGACCCGGACCACTGGTCCAGAAGGTCCCACTGAAAAGTCCTCGCATGAAACCTGCCGAAGGGGATGGCCTCGTAGGCCGCCACCATTTTTCCCAGAACTCGAGTGCATTGATGAACAGACACTCTTTTTGGTTTTAGCAGGTCTCTGATCATGTTCTGGAGACCCAGGGCTTTTTCCAATGGGAGAAGAACCCTCTTTTGTTCCGTGTCCAGAATCATGCCTAGGAATGATAGCCGATTCGTTGGAACCAATTGTGACTTTGGCAGATTGAGAATCCAACCGTGCTGTTGCAGCACTATCAGGGAGTGCGACACGCTCTTCAGCAATTGATCTCTCGATCTCACCTTTATCAGGAGATCGTCCAAGTATGGGATAATTGCGACTCCCTGCCTGCGCAGGAGCACCATCATTTCCGCCATTACCTTTGTGAAAATCCTCGGGCCGTGGAAAGCCCAAACGGCAACATCTGAAACTGGTAATGACAGTACTGTACAGTGAATCTCAGGTACTCCTCATGAGGGGGATATATGGGGACATGAAGGTATGCATCATTTATGTCTAGTGACACCATAAAATCCCTCCCTTCCAGGCTGGATATTACAGCTCGGAGCGATTCCATCTTGAATTTGAACTTTTTCAAGTACAGGTTTAGGGATTTTAGATTTAAAATGGGTCTGACCGAACCATCCGGCTTCGGGACCACGAACAGGGTTGAATAGTACCCTTTTCCCTGTTGGACCAGGGGAACCTTGACAACCACTTGCTGTTGACACAGCTTTTGAAGTGCAGCTAACACTACTTCCCTCTCTGGGGGTAGAGCTGGCGAGGCCGACTTGAAAGGGGGCACTTCTTCGAAGTCCAGCTTGTAGCCTTGGGAAACAATTTCTATTGCCCAAGGATCCACGTCTGAAAGAACCCAGATCTGGCTGAAAAGTCGAAGGCGTGTCCCCACTGGTGCCCCAGCGTCATGCGATGGATTTTGTAGAAGCCGGGGAGGGCTTCTGCTCCTGGGAACTAACCGAAGCAGGTGTTCTCTTTCCTCTACCCTTACCTCTGGCAAAGAAGGAGGAGCCCCGACCTCTTCTGGACTTATACGACCGAAAGGACTGCATCTGAAACTGTGGAGTTTTCTTTTGCTGTTGGGGAACAAAATGTAAAAAGGAAGATTTACCCGCAGTAGCTGTGGAAACCAGGTACGCGAGCCCTTCCCCAAACAACACTTCACCCTTGTAAGGCAAAACCTCCATATGCTTCTTTGAGTCTGCATCACACGTCCATTGGCGGGTCCATAGAGCTCATCTCGCAGAAATAGCCATGGCATTGGCTCTGGAACCCAGCAGCCCAACGTCTCTTTGGGCATCCCTCATATATAAGACTGCATCTTTAATGTGGGCTAAGGTTAATAAAATGGTATCCCTGTCTAGGGTATCAAGGTCAGCTGACAAGGTAATCTGTCCACGCTGCAACTACGCTACAAACCCATGCCGATGCAATTGCTGGTCTAAGCAAAGTACCTGTATGCGCATAGAAAGACTTTAAAGTAGTCTCCTGTCTGCGATCAGCAGGATCCTTGAGGGCTGCCGTGTCCGGGGATGGTAGCGCCACCTTCTTGGACAGGCGTGTTAAGGCCTTATCCACCCTGGGAGAGGATTCCCAACGTACCCTGTCCTGTGCAGGGAAAGGATACGCCATAAGAACCCTTTTGGGAATCTGCAGTTTTTTATCTGGAGTTTCCCAAGCTTTTTCAAATAACTCGTTAAGCTCATGGGATGGGGGAAAGGTTATCTTTTCCTTATACATGCGCACCCTCATGTCAGGGACAGAGGGGTCATCAGTGATATGCAAAACATCTTTTATTGCAATAATCATACACTGAATACTTTTTGCCACCCTTGGGTGTAATTTTGCATCATCGTAGTCGACACGAGTCAGAATCCGTGTCGGTACCTGAGTCTACTATTTGGGATAGGCGACGTTTTTGAGACCCTGCAGGACCCTGTGACCCAGTCCAATCTGCGGATTGACTCCCTGTTTTCTCCCTGGACTCTGCTTTGTCCAGTCTCTTATGTAATGAGGCCACACTTGCATTTAACATATGCCATATGTCCATCCAATTATGTGTCGGCGTTGCCGACGGAGACACAACACTCATCTGCTCTACTTCCTCCTTAGACGAGCCTTCCGCTTCAGACATGCCGGCACACATGTACCGACACCCCCACACACACAGGGATATATCTATAAGGGGACAATTCCCCAACAAGGCCCTTTGGAGAGACAGAGAGAGAGTATGCCAGCACACACCCAGCGCCAACTGACACTGGACTAAAACCCAGATAGCGCTTATATATATATATATATTCAATGCGTATACACTCACTGCGCCAATAAAATGTGCCCCCCCCCCACTCTTTCCAGCCCTCTGTCAACGAGTTCAGCAGGGGAGAGTCCGGGGAGCCAGCTTCTCTGCAGTTTCTGAGGAGAAAATTAGTGCTGAGGGATCAAGCTCCGCCCCCTCCAGCGGCAGGCTTCGGTCCTGCTTCAATATATAAAAAATGGCGGGGGATCTCTTCATTTACTGCCTCCGCAGCCTAATGCACCCATTATAGCCAGGTAAGAGGTTTATTGCTGTCCAGGGCGCCCCCCCCCCCTGCGCCCTGCACCCATCAGTGCCTTCAGTGTGTGTAGTGTGCGGGAGCAATGGCGTGCAGCGTTACCGCTGCGTGCTTACCTCAGTGAAGATCTGAAGTCTTCTGCCGCCTTGAAGTCTTCTTTGCTTCTCATACTCACCCGGCTTCTATCTTCCGACTCTGCGAGGAGGACGGCGGCGTGGCTCTGGGACGAACGGCGGGGGGGACCCGCGTTCCGACTCCCTCTGGAGCTAATGGTGTCCAGTAGCCTAAGAAGCAGAGGCTATCACTTAAGTAGGTCTACTTCTCTTTCCTCAGTCCCACGATGCAGGGAGCCTGTTGCCAGCAGTGCTCCCTGAAAATAAAAAACCTAACAAAATTATTTTTCAGAGAAACTCAGGAGAGCTCCCTGTAATGCACCCTATCTCCTCTGGGCACAAAATCTAACTGAGGTCTGGAGGAGGGGCATAGAGGGAGGAGCCAGTGCACACCCATACTAAAAGTTCTTTATAGTGCCCATGTCTCCTGCGGAGCCCGTCTATACCCCATGGTCCTTACGGAGTCCCCAGCATACTCTAGGACGTAAGAGAAATATATATATATATATATATATATTATATAATATATATATATATATATATATAAATATACTATTAAGCTAAACAATAATTCCATCCCGGTGTCCTGGTGATTGGCCTGGATTGGCATCTTTGTCTTAGCTGTCAAAATCTCTTGTTATCCTTTTTGTTCATACTAACCAGGACCCATACTAAGCTGTCAGAGCTGCATGTATACTGGAGACAAGGTCTGTGCTGCACAGAACTCAGTTGACAGGTCAGCTAAAGGGGACATAATAAGAGGGCATCCAGATTACAGCTTAATGAGCAATTTATGTCAGCCAATTAGGCACCATTTAGAAGAGGATTAATATTATAATGGAAATGTCTTGAGGTCTGTTTCTAATTAAATATAATATTCCTGTTTTAGAAGATGTTGCTATTTGGCTGACAGCATATGGGTCATTTTATTCAACCCATGCAGCTTCCAGCTCTACGTTTTCCTGTCTACAGAATAGAGAATGGAGCACTGGAAATCACTGATTCCCAAACCTCCCAACATTTTCATTTTTGGAAGAGGGACTTTTGGGCGCCCCCGAAAAAGGGAGGTGGCCTATTAAAAAAGGATTGCAAGTCATGCCCCCCATTTGCCGTCACTGAAGGGGGCATGCCCAGAGCGCTGTGAGCTGCTGGCATGCCCCCAGTCACCTTGTCCCCACTGAATAGACGCTGTGCCCTCTATTCACTGCGGAGCAGCAGTTACAGGAGCCTCCCAGCTGCCCCCCTCCCCCCCCACCGCGGGACTCTGCGGCACATGGGAGGGACAGTGGGACAGTCCCAAAAAAAGGGACTGTCCTGCAAAAAATTGTGACAGTTGGGATTCCTATTGGAGAAGGCACCACAGTGGAAACAGACACAATGGGGGTCATTCCCACCTGATCGCACGCTAGGTTTTTTCTCTGCGCTGCGATTAGGTCCAAACTGCGAATGTGTATGCACCGCAAAACGCAGGCGCATTGTACGGGTTCAAAGCGGATCGTTGCTGAGCGATGGAAATTTATGAAGAATCCATTCGCACTGCCGATCGCAAGGAGATTGACAGGATGAGGGCGTTTGTGGGTGTCAACTGACGACCGTTTTCTGGGAGTGGTTGGAAAAATGCAGGCGTGTCCAAGCGTTTGAAGGGTGGGTGTCTGACGTCAATTCCGGGACCGAACAGGCTGAAGTGATCGCAGCGGCTGAATAAGTCCTGGGCTACTCAGAAACTGCACAAAACTTTTTTGTACCACTCAGCTGCACATGCGATCACACACTTGCAAAGCAAACACTCCCTTATAGGCGGCGACTATCCGCAGCGCTGCAAAAAATAGCTAGCGATCGATCAACTCGGAATGACCCCATTATAAAGTATAATAGTAGTCAAATTCTAACAATATAAGACCCCACACAGTAATGCCCCTGTCACCTTATAAAGCACCCACAGTTATGACCCTGTCACACTGGCGTATTTATAAAGGGTGCGGGGGGGCCCACACCGCACACCCTGCACCTTGCACCCATAATAGTTAGTACTTACCCTCCGGAGTCCCGCGGTGCAGCAGCAGTGCTGCAGAAATCACTATGAAAAAAGCACAATGTCTCTATTGTTTTGCGCATTCACAGTAGAAAAATCACTGGGATAATGGCAGCAGCACCATTTTCCCGGAGATCTGTGCATGCGCCCTAGACTCTGGGACAGCGCTAGGGTCCCCTAGTGAGGAGGGGGCCCAGATGGAGCCTGCACATGGGCCTCCTCCTCTCTTGAAATGCCCCTGCCCTATCACCATATTATACACCCCACTGTAATGTCCCTGACACCATATTATGCAACCACATGTCCCTGTCACAATATTATGCCCCTACTGTAATACAGTATGCCACAGTACCTGCTCATTGTCATGGGGTTCTGCTTGTTGTAAGGGGATCCCCTCGACCCCAGCCACCACCAGTTTCTGCAGTCCCGGCGTGGACCGCTGTTCCCGCCTGCCCCCAGTTCAAAATTACTAAAATGAAGTGGGAGACTGTTCTTAGAAAGTGCAGTTCTGTCTCTACTGGTTCTACTATTTTTGTGTATTTATTTATTTACTATGGGACTTTTAACCTTTTCTTGACCACTTATTTTATTTATACAGAATGAATCAAATATGTTTTATACAGCCTAAACTATAGACCATCTATAGTATAGTATAAATATAAATACTGCATTCCATACAGTGTCCAGTGTATAAAAAGACCAATGTGTACATTAATGTCCAGGGTCGGTACTAGGTTCTTCTACCAGACTCCCATACTTAGGGGGTCATTCCGAGTTGTTCGCTCGCAAGCTGCTTTAAGCAGCTTTGCACACGCTAAGCCGCCGCCTACTGGGAGTGAATCTTAGCTTCTTAAAATTGCGAACGAAAGATTCGCAATATTGCGATAAGACATCTCTGTGCAGTTTCTGAGTAACTCGAGACTTACTCGGCATCTGCGATCAGTTCAGTGCTTGTCGTTCCTGGTTTGACGTCACAAACACACCCAGCGTTCGCCCAGACACTGACTCCGTTTCTCCAGCCACTCCCGCGTTTTTCCCAGAAACGGTAGCGTTTTTTCACACACACCCATAAAACGGCCAGTTTCCGCCCAGAAACACCCACTTCCTGTCAATCACACTACGATCACCAGAACTAAGAAAAAACCGTGAGTAAAATTCCTAACTGCATAGCAAATTTACTTGGCGCAGTCGCACTGCGGACATTGCGCATGCGCATTTGCGACTAATCGCTCCGTTGCGAAAAAAAAATAACGAGCGAACAACTCGGAATGACCCCCTAGTTCAATGTTCTGCAGAGTAGGAGATTGTGAATTGCATTTAACAAAAACCCTCTAGAAATCCTGCGTTTGCCCCTCCATTGGGTTTACCATTTCACTAAATACAATATATGGAGTATATTTTGGGACTGTTTGCAATAAATATATGGAGTGCACCTTGGGCCTAATTCAGAGCTGAGCGTAGCAGAAAATTTGTTAGCTAATGGGCAAAACCATGTGAACTGTAGAGGGGGCAGATATAACATGTACAGAGAGAGTTAGATTTGGGTGGGGTGTGTTCAAACTAAAATCTAAATTGCAGTGTAAAAATAAAGCAGCCAGTATTTACCCTGCACAGAAACAATATAACCCACCCAAATCTAACTCTCTCTGCACGTGTTATATCTGACCCCCCCTCCCCCCGCAGTGCACATGGTTTTGCCCATTAGCTTACAAATTTGCTGCTGTGATCAGGTCTGAATTAGGCCCTGTGTTTTACTGTGTCTATTAGAGATCCCTATGTATCTGGAATTAATCACTATTTACCATGGGGGTGATTCCGAGTTGTTCCCTCGCTAGCTGCTTTTAGCAGCATTGCACACGCTAAGAAGCCGCCGCCCTCTGGGAGTGTATCTTAGCTTAGCAGAATTGCGAACGAAAGATTAGCAGAACTGCAAATAGAAATTTCTTAGCAGTTTCTGAGCAGCTCCAGACCTACTCACAAATAGCGATCAGTTCAGTCAGTTTCGTTCCTGGTTTGGCGTCACACACACGCCCAGCATTCGCCCAGCCACTCCCCACTCTCCAGACACTCTGCACACTCCCAGAAAACGGCCAGTTTCCGCCCAGAAACACCCACTTCCTGTCAATCACACTCCGATCACTTCAACGATGAAAAATCTTCGTTCGGACGTGAGTAAATCTACTAAGTTTTGAGCTAAAATACTAACCGCATGCGCACTGCGAACAATGCGCATGCGCATTTTTGCCTTAATCGCTCCGTTGCGAAAATCGGCAACGAGCGAACAACTCGGAATGACCCCCCATATGCGGTGTCTGAGGTATGTGACCACACCATATTGCTATAATTTATCAAGCCCGCCAACTAACATCAAAATCTTCCCTTGTGACCAGTCCCTACACTGGCAACATTTGCACTAGGTATCACACAGATTTTATGTGCAAACTATGCTTTTTTATGGGTTTAAGTCTAGCTCATTGGCTAAAACAGACAGAATTTCTCCCAAGCACACCAGTGAGCACCTGGGGAATTAGCTGACAAGAAATAATTGGCTTACTGAACATATGGAAAAAAGAGGTGCAAGAGAAAAAAAGCATAGAGTGTTCCAAAATCTGTTTGATAAGTCAGAGTAGGCACTGGCCAGAAGGGAAGACTTTGAAGGTAGTTGGCCAGCTTAACAAATTATTGCAATATTTTGGAAGCAACATTCCCTGAATGTAATTAGGTGAGTGTAGAACATGTATAATTTTGTATTTTTTATTTTAATGGTGTTTATATTTTTTATATAAAATTTTGTGGTCACACTTTCTCTTGCACCCCATTTTCCATATGTAAGTAAATTCTTATCATTACCTGAAGAACTTCTACCCATGTCTCTCACATAAAGGTCAATAGAACAGTTATATTTATCTCTGTGGGCAAACCATGGGTCTGTATCCTGTATGCACTACACAATCAGGGCACAATAAGCTCTTCAGGTAACATTGGAGGTTTCCGGAAGATGGTGTACCACTTGCTACCTAAGCAGTATACTATATGTCAGATGGGATGTTGAAAAGTGGGAGTGTCATTAAAAAAACATATCTTCAGGTATTATTACTAACATTTACAGTACTGACTAACCCTTTATGTCTTTATGCCAACTTTAAGTCGGGTCAGAGGGGAAATGGGGAGAAGTTGCCAAAAGCGTCTGTCATTTATTTAGCACAGTCTAGAAAATGACAGTTAGACTCTGATTGGTTGCCATAGGCAACTTATCAAGTTTATCTGTCTTTAAGGTTTGATACATCTTTCCCTTAGGTAAATCATGTGGAAGACCTGTCAGTAGAGTTGGGAAGACAGATAGGGAAAAAGAGAGGGGGCTTCATTTGGGACAATGCTGGGAGGAAATGGAATAACTTTCAGGTACAAGTATCAAACCTTCGACAGAGATAAAGTGAAGAGAAATAAAGGGGTCTATTCAATTCAAGTCAGAATTCCCGTCTTGTCAGAAAAACATCCGTTTATCCATCAAGTCAGAAATTCCGAATTATTGGAAAACACGTGTATCGGCGGCTTAGCCACGGATCCCCGTGTTTTGTCGGATTAGTGGTCAAATCCGACAGGTTTTAGTCCCGTTTCTGACAATGTCAATCCAACTTTAAAAAATTGAATATTGAAATCATTGAATAGACCCCAAAGTATCAAACAATTAGCTTTTAACTGCTATTTTACAGGCTATGGGGTATATGCAATTGCGGTCGAATTCCAGCTGAAATTCGACCATTTTTTAATTCGACACAATTCAACAGTCAGACACCCTCCCGCCAGGACCCGAATTCGACATATTCAATAAAAAACGGATTCGACAGTCCCGCTGTCGAAAAACGGACCAATTGACGATAGTGTGCATCCTGGATTCGACTTCATGGACGGCACAAAAGTGTTTAAAAAAACCCTGAAAAAAATGTATGGGTTCCCCCCTCCTAAGCATAACCAGCCTCGGGCTCTTTGAGCCGGTCCTGGTTGTAAAAATACAGGGGGAAAAATGACAGGGGATCCACCGTATTTTAACAACCAGCACCGGGCTCTGCGTCCGGTCCTGGTGCAAAAAAAATACGGGGACAAAACACGTAGGGGTCCCCCGTATTTTTAACACCAGCACCGGGCTCCACTAGCTAGAGAGATAATGCCACAGCCGGGGGACACTTTTATACCGGTCGTGGCATTAAATCCCCAACTAGTCACCCCCTCCAGCCACCCAAGGGCCAGGGGTGAAGTCTGAGGCTGTCCCCCCATCCAAGGGCGGTAAATGGGAGGCTGATAGCCAAGTGTCAAAAAAAAGAATATTGTTTTTGTAGCAGAACTACAAGTCCCAGCAAGCCTCCCTCGCAAGCTGGTACTTGGAGAACCACAAGTATCAGCATGCAGGGGAAAAACGGGCCCGCTGGTACCTGTAGTTCTACTGCAAAAACATACCCAAATAAAAAACGTACACACACACCGTGATAGTATAACTTTATTACATACATGCACACCGACACACACATACTTACCTATGTTTACACGAGGCTCGGTCCTCTTCACCAGCAGAATCCACGGTTTACTTGTAAATAAAATTATACTCACAAAAATCCTGTGTAGATCTTTCCTCTTCTGCTTGTAATCCACGTACTTGGCAAAATAATAAAATGCAAAACCCGATCCACGCACTGAAAGGGGTCCCATGTTTACACATGGGACCCCTTTCCCCGACTGGCTGGACCCCCCGTGACTGCTGTTAAAGAGAATCCCTTCAGCCAATCAGGGAGCGACACGTCGTGGCACTCTCTTGATTGGCTGCGCGCGTCTGAGCTGTCAGGCGGCGCACTCGAGATACAATGTAGCACATAGGTGGGAACTTTGCGTTAGCTGTTGAGGTTACTCGCGGTCAACCGCTGACCGCAAAGTTCCCACCATTGAATATAATGGAGCGCCTATGTGCTATGCGCCGCCTGACAGCTCAGACGCGCACAGCCAATCAGGAGAGTGCCACGACGTGTCGCTCCCTGATTGGCTGAAGGGACCCTCTTTGACAGCAGTCACGGGGGGTCCCGCCAGTCAGGGAAAGAGGTCCCATGTGTAAACATGGGACCCCTTTCAGTGCGTGGATCGAGTTTTGCATTTTATTATTTTGCCAAGTACGTGGATTACAAGCAGAAGAGGATAGATCTACACAGGATTGTTGTGAGTATAATTTTATTTACAGGTTCCCCATCGATTCTACTGGTGAAGAGGACCAACTGCTTCGTGTCAACATAGGTAAGTATGTGTGTATGTAAGTGTGCATGTATGTAATAAAGTTTTACTGTCACGGTGTGTGTGTGTACTGTTTTTATTTGGGTATTTTTTTGCAGTAGAACTACAGGTACCAGCGGGCCCGTTTCCCCCCACATGCTGGTACTTGTGGTTCTCCAAGTACCAGCTTGCGGGGGAGGCTTGCTGGGACTTGTAGTTCTGCTACAAAAAACAATATTCATTTTTTTTACACTTGGCTATCAGCCTCCCATCCGCCACCCTTGGATGGGGGGACAGCCTCAGGCTTCACCCCTGGCCCTTGGGTGGCTGGAGGGGGGGACCCCTTGATTTAAGGGGTCCTCACTCCTCCAGGGTACCGCGGCCAGGGGTGACTAGTTGGGGATTTAATGCCACGGCCGCAGGGACCGGTATAAAAGTGTTTCCCGGCTGTGGCATAATCTCTCTAACTAGTGGAGCCCGGTGCTGGTGTTAAAAATACGGGGGACCCCTACGTCTTTGTCCCCCATATTTTTTGCAATAGGACCGGACGCAGAGCCCGGTGCTGGTTGTTAAAATACGGGGGATCCCCTGTAATATTTTCCCCGTATTTTTACAACCAGGGCCGGCTCAAAGAGCCCGAGGCTAGTTATGCTTAGCAGGGGGGACCCACACATTGTTTTTCAGGATTTTTAACCCATTCCCACCCCTTCCCACTGAAAAACATGCTCTGATCTCTCCATATTATTTTAGTCAGTAAAAAAAAAAATATTATTTTAAAAAATCTATTAAATAATACTTTTGGCTCCTAAATAGACACACCAAGTAGATAATCCCTTCTAATATAAATAGATATGCTATTAGCAATAAAAAAACACAAAAAAACATGTTTTTAAAAAATGTTATTAGATCACGCCAGCAAAATGAGGCGGACTGAAATTGACAAAATGACTGTCGAAAAGCACTGTTGTCGAATCGACATTCTTCAATTGAATATACTTTTGTCGAAAAGCCGCATTTTTACCATTGCAGACATGTCGAATTTGACAAATGTCGAATTGCAAAAAGTCGAATCTGAAACGGCCGTTTTTTTGTCGAAAAGTACTGTATTGCATTGTCGAATCACTTTTTTTTTGTCAAAAATGCCCCGTTTTTCGACATTTGTGGCAATTCGACCGCAATTGCATATGGCCCTAAATTTTAAAAATGACAGTTAGGATCTGATTGGATGGTACTTTATCCCTGCATAGATCTCCACGGGAAAGCATGGAATATGGCCATACCATACAGTATCACTTTAATGTAAGAAGAAAATTACCTTGCAAGAATTTTAGTAACATAGTAACATAGTAATTAAGGCTGAAAAGAGGCAATTTGCCCATCGTGTTCAACCTGTATTAAGTTGTGATGAATCTACATACCCGCTGAGTAATGTTTTATGACTAGTTAACTACTATAACTCATATAACCCCCGGATTAACCATTTTGATATTTTAAATATTATAACCTTGGATATCATTTTCATTCAGAAATGTATCCATTCCTTTTTTAAATCCATTTACACAGTCCGTTATTACCACCTTCCCTGGCAGGGAATTCCACATCCTAATTGCCCTAACAGTGAAGAACCCTTTCCTCCATCGCGTTCAGAACTTTCCTCCAGCCGCAGCGAGTGCCCACGTGCCCTAAACTGTGTTCTTCTAATAAATAATTCCTCTGATAACTCTTTGTAATGCCCAGGGCCGTTTCTAGCCAATTTGGATCCCAGTGCGAGATTTAAAAATGCGCCGCCCCCATTCCCCCCATTCACATAAAAAAAATGCGCTCCCCATAGATATAAAGAGTGAAAGCATGGGCGCGCCGAAGGCTCCCGACAAGGGGGCGTGGCCTCGTCAAAATGGGCGTGGCTTTGTTAAGATGGGCGTGACCTCATCTGATCTCATCATCACGGCCACCAAAGGATAAAAAAAAAAAGTCCTCATTTTACACATTACAGCAGGCACGCGACCCCATTTTACACAGCACGGCAGGCAAGTGTCCCCATTTTACACATTGCGGCAGGCACGTGTCCCCATTTTACACATTGTGGCAGGAACGTGTCCCCATTTTACACATTGCGGCAGGCACGTGCCCCCATTTTACACATTGCGGTAGGAAAGTGTCCCCATTTTACCCATTGCGGCAGGCACGTGCCCCCATTTTACACAGTACAACAGGCAAGTGTCCCCATTTTACCCATTGCGGCAGGCACGTGCCCCCATTTTATACAGTACAACAGGCAAGTGTCCCCATTTTACACATTGCGGCAGGCACGTGCCCCCATTTTACACATTGCGGCAGGAAAGTGTCCTCATTTTACACATTGCGGCAGGCATGTGCCCCCATTTTACACATTACGGCAGACTGCGTCCCCATTTTACACATTCCGGCAGGCAAGTGTCCCCATTTTACACATTCCGGCAGACAGGTGTCCCTATTTTACACATTAAGGCAGGCAAGAGTCCCCATTTAACACATTCCGGCAGACTGCGTCCCCATTTAACACATTCCGGCAGACTGCGTCCCCATTTAACACATTCCGGCAGACTGCGTCCCCATTTAACACATTCTGGCAGACTGCTTCCCCATTTTACACATTCCGGCAGACAGGTGTCCCCATTTTACACAGTACGGCAGGTGGTGGGGGGGGGGGGGGAAGGAGGGAGAGAGAGAGGGAGAGGGGCTGACTTACATTTCAAGCGGTTCTTCCTGCTCTTCAGCCGCCTTTCCCTCGTCTGCGCGGCGCCGCCGGCCGGCTTGGCTCCCCCTTCTCCCTCTTCCCGAGTACCCAGCTCGGGGGGCGGGGTTTAGCGGAATGATGCGATTGCGTCGTGACGTCACAACGCAAACACGTTATTCCGCGAGACCTCACCCCCCGAGCTGGGCACTCGGGAGGAGAGGGGAGGAGGGTTTCAAAGTCCTCAAAAAGTGCCGCGGCGGGTGCCCCGTGCGGTTGCACGGCTCGCCCGCCGCAAGAAACGGCACTGGTAATGCCCCTTTACATATTTGAAGATATTAATAATATCCCCTCTTAGACGCCTCTTTTCTAGTGTATACATATTCAACCTATTAAGCCTTTCCTCATAATCCAGTCCCTCTAGGCCTTTAATCGAATTAGTAGCTCGCCTTTGAACCCTTTCGAGTTCACCAATATCTTTTTTACACAGTGGTGCCCAAAACTGAACACAATATTCCAGGTGTGGATGTACCAATGCTTTATACAGTGACAGGATTACATCCGAGTCCCTTGACTCAATTCCCTGTTTTATGCACGCTAGCACCTTACTTGCCTTCTTTACTGCACTTTGACATTGTGTATGGTTATTAAGCCTATTATCAATGATTACCCCCAAATCCTCTTCCAAATCTGTTTTACTTAGTCGTTCCCCATTTAGTATGTAGGCTGCAAGTTTGTTTTTAGTCCCAAAATGCATAACCTTGCATTTGTCTGTATTGAACCTCATTTTCCATTTAGATGCCCAGAGTTCAAGTTTAGATAGATCATTCTGTAAGGATTCCACATCCAATTCCGAGTTAATTTTCAATATATAATTAATATTACAGCTGTCAATTAAATATTAAATTTGGAAAAGACACTTGGCTTTTTTCAGCACAAAGAAATATTTTATTTAAAACTAATAAAATTCTAATTTAAACAATGGAATATAGTGCCCCAAACTCAGACTTCATATATAGAAATGATCCACTACTGGAAACGTGTTCACAGTCCTAAGATAAAACCACACATAAAGAATAAAGAATATTAAATATGTGGATATGGGTAAAAATGGAAAACTTGCTCAGTGTAATCTAATTAATAGTGTAATCAAAATCAAATCTGCAACACCCTATTAGCAACAATGTTATGCAAATCATAAAGTAATGCACATTTAATTTTGAAAGCGTGATATTAAGAATAAAGGTTCATTGCTACTTATAATAAAACATAAAGTTCAGAAGTAACCAAAAATAACCCCGGCTAAATGTTACCCGTCTTTTATAAGTTCAAATTATCCTCGCTGTTGCTGGATTTATGCTCTCATCCTTGGTGATCTGCCGATGACTGATGCCGTGCGTTGCATTTCTGTAGCAGCAAAAGGATGTAAGTCACTGCTAAACTACACAACCACAAGTGTAGAAGAAAAACAAAAAAGAAAAAAAGAAAAAACGTTCTGGGATAGTGTTCAAGGTTGAGCATATTTAAATTAAAAACAATTCACTCTTAAATACCGGAAAGATATACTGCTTAGTCAAACAAGCCCTTGTGGAATTAAAAAGCATAGAGATTTATGCTATTTGAAAAGTCAGGAGGCAAGAGAGAAATGCTATACGGTGCCTTAAAAACTTATTTACTCCCTAACACATTTTTCACATATTGTTGCTGCAGATACTGAATTTGACATGGATTTAAGCAGTTTTATTTGGCATTGATTCAGAAAGTGTTCACAGTAGCTCTGCGACAGACCAAAATGAATAGTCAAAAACTGTTCCTAAAATTAGCAAAAATGCAGCACAGAAATTATTATGTGAAAAAAGCAGAACCAAATCTACAGTAGGTGTGTGCAAGGGTTTTTATTGCGTGACCAGCAGTCAGGAGACCGCCGGTCAGCATACGGATGCCAGGGGGTGAGAGCAGCAAGCCCCTTGCGGGCACGGTGGTGACCTGTGGTCACCACAGGTTCTATTCCCACTCTATGGGTGTCGTGAAAATAGTCTCTGTTGTTCAGCATGCCGAACGTCTGGATTGTGAGGGTGTGGGATGTAGAGGGAGGTAATGCGACCGGTGGTCTTCTGACCGGGTTCACTATGATATGCCGGCGGCCGGGCTCCCGGCGACCAGCATACCGGCGCCGGGAGCCCGACTGCCGGCTTACCGACAGTGTGGCGAGCGCAAATGAGCCCCTTGCGGGCTCGCTGCGTTCGCCACGCTACGCGCGCCACACTATTTTATTCTCCCTCCAGGGGGGTCGTGGACCCCCACGAGGGAGAATAAGTGTCGGTATGCCGGCTGTCGGGCTCCCGGCGCCGGTATACTGAGCGCCGGGAGCCCGACCGCCGGCATACTGAAGACCACCCCTTCTGACCACCAGTAACTTAACTGCATCCTGTGTGCAAGAGGTGCCGCCACAAAGAACGCAGGGCTCTGTGAGCAGCACCGTTGCTGCACCTACTGTAGCATGGGGCACGGTTTAGGTTTCCAGAGTAAAATCCAAAGCCCTAACTAGGAGTGAACAAGTAGTGCCACGGTGCAGAGTGCAGGGATCTTTGGGCAGAACTGTTACTGCCCCACAGTAACTGCATTTGGCTAGCAGGGTGCCTAGAAAGGTTCCCTACAGCCAGAATCCCTATTGTGACACCATCTTTTAGACATTCCAGTCATGCATCCTGCAATCTCTGTAGCCATCTGGAGCATCCTGAGGACTCTCCAGGAAGTGCTGCACTTACCAGCTCCGGTAGACCCACCCCCTTTATGTCATTGGTTCAGGCACCAGTGGCTTTGCCTCTATTGTACCACCATTGGTCAGGGGGTGTGGTTGTGGGCATGGCCAGCAGATAGCGGTGCAACCCTGTTATGGCACTTGTAAAATCGATGGGCAGCACTAGTTTCCGCTCGCACATGCAGGAAACCCTGCATTAAGTTGAATGGATGCTTACATTAGAATAATATAGTAAATCAGCATTCCACCGCTGTCCGCAGCTACAGCCCCTTTGCAGGTGACTCAGAATAAAGCCGCATAGTGTCCAAAACTGAGCATGTTTAAATTAAAACAATCTCCTCTAAGGTACAGGAAAGAATACTGCATAGTCAAACAGGCCACTTGTGGATTTTAGAAGTATAAAGATTAATTCTATCTGAAAAGTCAAGAGTCGATGGAGAAATGGCACGCAGCGCCTTGAAAAAGTATTTAGCCCCTAGCACATTTTCCACATATATTGCTGCAGATTCTAAATTTGAAATAGATTGAAGCAGGATTTTTTTTTGGCACAGATTCACGAAGTGTTGAGTATGACAGCAGATCAAAATGAATATTCAAAAACCTTTCCGCAAATTAGCAAAAATGAAGCACATGAAAAAGTATTTATACCGCTCGTAATTACACACTCAAATTTGCACAGGTGCAGTACATTACTTGAAAAGTCTCCCAATTTGGTGACTCCACCTGTGTGTGAAACTACCTTTTGTACATTTTTTGTCAATCTAATTGCCTATCTTTATATGATTTTCAACAGCATTGTTGAGACTTTCCAAAAGAAAAGAAAGAAAAACCATACAAAACAAATCAGACATACAGTGTGATTACAAAAAGGCACATTTACAGAGAACGGTATAAGAATATTAAAAAGGCACAAAACACCCATTGCAATTCAGTTGAGTGCGTTGAACAGGACTGTGATGTAACGGGTGTGGATCACAGGGTCAACAGTAACTAGGTCGACAGTCATTAGGTCGACCACTATTGGTCGACACCTGAAATAGGTTGACACGATCATTAGGTCAACATGAAAAAGGTCGACATGGAAAAAGGTCAACATGAGTTGTTTTATTTATTTTTTTGGTGTAGTTTTCTTTGTAAAGTGACCGGAACCCCAATTAGCGCACTGTATCCCCTCGCATGGCTCGCTTCACTCGCTATGCTTTGGGCAAGGTGCTTCACTATGCTACCGCTGCACTCGGTAAAAGTTACTATTCCCAATCGTAGTCCATGTGGATCGTGAAGTATGAAAAAGAAAAAAAAAATAAGATTTTAAACCTACCGGTAAATCTTTTTATCGTAGTCCGTAGAGGATGCTGGGGACTCCGTAAGGACCATGGGGATAGACAGGCTCCGTAGGAGACATGGGCACTTTAAGAAAGTCTTTAGACCTGGGTGTGCACTGGCTCCTCCCTCTTTTAGAGAAACTGTGCCCAGAGGAGACGGACAGTACGAGGAAAGGATTTTGCTAATCCAAGGGCAAGATTCATACCAGCCACACCAATCACACTGTATAACTTGTGATAAACTACCCAGTTAACAGTATGAAACAACATAGCATCAGTTCAGGACCGATGCAACTTTAACATAACCCTTATTGAAGCAATAACTATATACAAGTATTGCAGAAGTAGTCCGCACTTGGGACGGGTGCCCAGCATCCTCTACGGACTACGAGAAAAAGATTTACTGGTAGGCTTAAAATCTTATTTTCTCTAACGTCCTAGAGGATGCTGGGGACTCCGTAAGGACCATGGGGATTATACCAAAGCTCCCAAACGGGCGGGAGAGTGGCGAGTGCGGATGACTCTGCAGCACCGATTGAGCAAACATGAGGTCCTCCTCAGCCAGGGTATCAAACTTATAGAATTTTGCAAAGGTGTTTGAACCCGACCAAGTAGCAGCTCGGCACAACTGTAATGCCGAGACCCCTCGGGCAGCCGCCCAAAAAGAGCCCACCTTCCTAGTGGAATGGGTCCTAACCGATTTAGGCCACGGCAATCCAGCCGTAGAATGAGCCTGCTGAATGGTGTTACAAATCCAGCGGGCAATAGTCTACTTTGAAGCAGGAGCGCCAAGCTTGTTGGCAGCATACAGGTCAAACAGTGATTCTGTTTTTCTGACTCTAGCCGTTCTGGCTACGTACATTTTCAAAGCCCTGACCACATCCAGGGACTTGGAGTCCTCCAAGTCACGCGTAGCCACAGGCACCACAATAGGCTGGTTCATATGAAAGGATGATACCACCTTAGGCAGGAATTGAGGACGTGTCCGCAACTCCGCTCTATCGACATGGAAAACCAGATAGGGGCTTTTATGAGACAAAGCCGCCAATTCCGACACTTGCCTAGCCGCAGCCAAGGCTAATAACATGACCACCTTCCAAGTGAGATATTTTAACTCTACCATTTTAGGTGGTTCAAACCAGTGTGACTTAAGGAAACTTAACACCACGTTAAGGTCCCAGGGCTCCACCAGAGGTACAAAAGGAGGCTGAAAATGCAGCACTCCCTTCACAAAAGTCTGAACTTCTGGGAGAGAAGCCAATTCTTTTTGAAAGAAAATGGATAGGGCCGAAATCTGAACCTTAATGGAGCCTAAGTTTTAGGCCCAAATTCACTCCAGTTTGTAGGAAGTGAAGGAAACGGCCCAGATGGAATTCTTCCGTAGGAGCATTCCTGGCCTCACACCAAGAAACATATTTTCGCCATATACGGTGATAATGTTTAGATGTCACGTCCTTCCTAGCCTTTATCAGCGCAGGAATGACCTCATCCGGAATGCCTTTTTCCGCTAGGATCCGGCGTTCAACCGTCATGCCGTCAAACGCAGCCGCGGTAAGTCTTGGAACAGACATGGGCCCTGTTGCAACAAGTCCTGCCTTAGAGGAAGAGGCCACGGATCTTCTGTAAGCATTTCCTGCAGATCCGGATACCAGATCCTTCGTGGGCAATCTGGAACAATGAGGATTGTTCCCACTCCTCCTTTTTCTTATTATTCTCAACCCTTGGGTATGAGAGGAAGAGGAGGCAATACAGAGACTGACTGGAACACCCACGGTGTCACTAGGGCATCTACCGCTACTGCCTGAGGGTCTCTTGACCAGGTGCAATAACTCTGCAGCTTTTTGTTGAGGCAGGACGCCATCATGTCTATCTGTGGCAGTCCCCACCGAACTGCAATCTGTGCGAAGACTTCCTGATGAAGTCTCCACTCTCCAGGACGAATGTCTGGTAAAAGAAGTCTGCTTCCCAGTTGTTCACTTCCGGAATGAACACTGTTGACAGTGCTCTTACATGATTCTCCACCCAGCGAAGAATTCTGGTGGCTTCCGCCATCGCCACTCTGCTCCTTGTGCCGCCTTGGCGGTTTACATGAGCTACTGCGGTGACGTCTGACTGGATCAGAACTGGTTGGTCGCGAAGAAAGGTCTCAGCTTGAAGTAGGGCATTGTATATGGCCCTTAGTTCCAATATGTTGATGTGAAGACAAGTCTCTTGACTTGACCAAAGACCTTGGAAATTTCTTCCCTGTGTGACTGCTCCTCAGCCTCGAAGGCTCGCGTCCGTGGTCACCAGGATCCAGTCCTGAATGCCGAATCTGCGGCCCTCTAGAAGGTGAGCACTCTGCAGCCACCACAGGAGAGATACCCTGGCCCTGGGGGATAGGGTGATCAACTGATGAATCTGTAGATGTGACCCGAACCACTAGTCCCGTAGGTCCCATTTGAAGTCCTCGCATGGAACCTGCCTAAGGGAATGTTTTTCCCAGGACTCGAGTGCAGTGATGCACTGACACCTGTCTTGGTTTCAATAGGTCCCTGACTAGAGTCATGAGTTCCTGGGCCTTCTCTATCTGAAGGTGAACCCATTTCTGGTCTGTATCCAGAATCATACCCAAGAAGGGCAGACGAGTTATAGGAACCAACTGTGACCTCGGGAAATTGAGAATCCAGCCGTGTTGCTGTGACACCTTCAGCGAAAGTGACACGCTGTTGAACAACTGTTCTTTTGATCTCGCCCTTATTAGATCGTCCAAGTATGGAATAACTGTGACTCCTTGCTTGCGTAGGAGCACCATTATTTCCGCCAATTACCCTGAAATTGGTAATGACAATCCTGTACCGCAATTGTCAAGTACACCTGATGGGGTGGATAAATGGGAACATGAAGGTATGCAGCCTTTATGTCTAGATACACCATCAAATCCTCCCCTTCCAGGCTGGCGATGATCGCTCTGGGCGATTCCACTTTAAATTTGAACCTTTTCCCGTACAGGTTCAGAGATTTTAATTTTAAAATAGGTCTGACTGAACCGTACGGTTTCGGGACTACAGCCAAGGTTGAGTCATATCGCCTTCCTTGTTGCAGGAGGGGAACCTTGAGCACCACCTGTTGGAGATACAATGTGTGAATTGTATTTAATATTATCTCCCTTTCTGGGGGAGAAGCCGGTAGGTCCGATAAGGAAAAACTGGCGAGGAGGCACCTTTCGAATTCCAGCTTGTAACCCTGAGAAACAACTTTTATTGCCCCGGGATCCACCTGTGAGTGAACTCAGATGTGGCTGAAGAGTCGAAGACGTGCTCCCACTGGGACGGACTCCCTTAGCGGAGCTCCAGCGTCATGCGGTGGATGTAGTAGAGGCCGGGGAGGACTTCTGTTCCTGGGAACTAGCTGTGCCCTGTGCCCTTACCTCTGGTAAGAAAGGAGGCTCCTCGTACTTTCTTGTTATTCTGCGACCGAAAGGACTGCATTTGATAATGTCGTGCTTTCTTAGGCTGTGAGGGAATATAAGGCAAAAGATCAGAATTACCAGCTATAGCTGTGGAGACCAGGTCCGAGAGCCCTTCTCCACACATTTCCTCAGCCTTGTAAGGTAAACCTTCCATATGCCTCTTTTAGTCTGCATCACCTGTCCATTGCATGTTCCCAAGAACACGTCTAGCAGAAATCGACATAGCGTTGACTCTAGAACCCAGTAGACTAATGTCTCTTTGGGCATGTTTTATATATATATATATATATATATATATAAGACAGCATATTTTTTTTATATATATATATATATATATATATACATATACTAGGGTCAATAACATGGTATCCTTATCTAGGGTTTCAATCTCCGCTGATAAGGTATCTGTCCACGCTGCTACAGCGCTATAAACCCATGCCGACACAATCGCCGGTCTGAGTAGTGTACCAGAATGTGTGTAAATGGACTTCAAAGTACTTTCACTGCATGCTATCTGCAGGTTTCCTGAGGATAGCTGTTAAGTCAGCGCTACCTTTTGGGTAAACGTGACAAAGCTTTGTCCACCCTAGGGGAAGATTCCCATCGTATCCTGGCCCTAGTAGGGAAAGGATACTCCCTGAGAATTCTTTGTGGGAATCTGCAGTCTCTTGTCTGGAGATTCCCGCTCTTTTTCTTCATGAGAGGAGGGAAATTTACCTCAGCTTTCTTCCCCTTAAACATGTGTACCCTCGTGTCAGGGACAGATGAGTCATCAGTGATATGCAAAACATCTTTTATTACAATAATCATATATTGAATACTTTTCTGCCAGTTTTGGCTGTAACTTTGCATTATCGTAGTCGACACTGGAGTCAGACTCCGTGTCGATATCAGTGTCTATTATTTTGGATAGTGAGCGTTGTGAGACTCTGAAAGTCTCTGCGACATAGGGACAGACATGTGTAGATTCACTGTCTGTTCTCTAATCTTTTGTGCAATAAATTTACCTTAGCACTTAATTTCACATATCCAATCAGGTGTCGGCGCTGTCGTTGGAGACACCACTCACACACACATTTGCTCCATCTCCTGCTTAGGAGAGCCTTTTACCTCAGACATGTCGACACACACGTACCGACACACCACACACTCAGGGAATGCTCATCTGAAGATAATTCCCCCACAAGGCCCTTTGGAGAGACAGAGAGAGAGTATGCCAGCACACACCCCAGCGCTGTATGACCCAGGAAAAAACACAGGAATTTAATGTTTACCCAGTAGCGCTGTTATTATTTGTGCAGAATTATGTGCCCCCCCCCCCCCTCTTCTTTAAAACCCTCTCTTCTACCGTGGTATAAGCAGGGGAGAGTCCGGGGAGCTTCCTCTCAGCGGTGCTGTGGAGAAAAACATGGCGCTGGTGAGTGCTGAGGTAGAAGTCCCGCCCCCTCAACGGCGGGCTTCTGTCCCGCTAAAGTGTAAAATTGGCGGGGGCTCCTGCATATATACAGTGTCCAGCTGTATATATGCTCCTTTTGCCAAATAAGAGGTTTATATTGCTGCCCAGGGCGCCTGCGCCCTGCACCCTTACAGTGACCGGAATATGTGAGGTGTGTGGGAGCAATGGCGCACAGCTGCAGTGCTGTGCGTTACCTCAGTGAAGATCATGAAGTCTTCTGCCGCCTTTGAAGTCTTCTTTTCTTCTCATACTCTCCCGGCTTCTATCTTCCAGCTCTGCGAGGGGGACGGCGGCGCGGCTCTGGGACGGACGGCTAGGGTGAGATCCTGCGTACCAATCCCTCTGGAGCTAATGGTGTCCAGTAGCCTAAGAAGCAGGACCTGCACTAAGAGAGTAGGGCTGCTTCTCTCCCCTCAGTCCCTCGATGCAGGGAGTCTGTTGCCAGCAGAGCTCCCTGAAAATAAAAAACCTAACAAAATACTTTCTATCAGCAAACTCAGGAGAGCTCACTGAAAAGCACCCAGCTCCTCTGGGCATAGTATCAAACTGAGGTCTGGAGGAGGGGCATAGAGGGAGGAGCCAGTGCACACCCAGGTCTAAAGACTTTCTTAAAGTGCCCATGTCTCCTGCGGAGCCCGTCTATCCCCATGGTCCTTACAGAGTCCCCAGCATCCTCTAGGACGTTAGAGAAAAAAGAAAAAAATGTAGTGGTCGACCGAATGAGTGTTGACCTAAATGCCGTCGACCTAAAGACTGGATACCGATGTAACACAGCTAAAGCCACACTGCCTAGATCAGGCAAGCCCTTAGTACTTAGCGACTGGCCAAAAAAAGTACTAATGAAAGAAGCTACTGAATGCTAAATGTGACAGACTACCAGTGGCAAGGCAGGTGTCTCTTTTCCGTAGGCAAAACATTGGCCTACGATAAAGCGGAGAGAGATAAAGTACCAATGATTATCTTCTGTCATTTTATTGGCTGTTTGAAAAAAATGACAGAAGCTGATTAATTGATACTTTTGCTCTCTCCACTGTTTGATACATCCACCCCATAGAATTATTGAAGGCCACCTGTCTGCAGTAGGGTGTATCACATGACTGCAGCATAAATACACCTGTCTGTGCGGTTCCCATGTACAGTGGTTAGTGCATTTCCAAGACTAATAAATGAAGACAATAGAACAGTCCATTAAAATTTGTGACACACTCATTGAGAAGTTCCAATCAAGTAAAGGGATCAAGAATATTTACAAGGCATTGAATATACCCTGAAGCATAGTTAAGTGCATTATAAATAAAAATGGAGAAAATATGGAAAAACTCTAATTCTGCCTAGAATGGCACAGAGTGCCCTGGAGAGAAGATGCAGTTACGGAGGTCAACAAGAGGCCAATGTTAGCCATAAATACATTACAGAGTTGGGAGTAAATGCATATGGAACAACAACATCACACACACTCCATAAAATTGTGTTGTATGGGAGGGTGGCATGGAAAATGCCCTTGTTGAAACAAATTCACCTCAAAACCAATGTTGAACTCTTTTTGGCCACAATGTTAAGCGAGATTCTTTGCACAAATCTGACACTTTACACCATAGTGAAATCACCATCCTAATAGTGTAGTATGATGATGGCAGAAACATGCTATAGGGATGCTTATCTGTTGCAGGGACTAGAAACCCCATAACAATACAGGGAAAAGTGGATGGTGCAAAGTACAGACAAATCCTGGAGTAAAATCTGCTGCAGATGACAAGAGGGCTTGGACATGGAATACAATTTGTCTTTTAACATGGCAATGACCCAAAGCATTCAGCAATAGCAACACTGGGGTGACTTAACACCAAAAAGGTTAATATCCTGAAGTGGCCTAGTCACAGCCCAGGTCTCAATCCAACTGAGCATCTGTGGAATCATTTAGAAATTGCTGTTCCACAATGATTATCATTCAACGTGATGAGTAGAGCGATTTTGGCAGTGAGAATGGGCTCAGATTTTTATAATTGCTGCCAAAGGTGATCCTATCAAGTATTAAGTCTGGGGAGGGGGGAATATGAGATTATGGGAAAATAATAGAAAAATGTTTTTATTAGAGCCTTAGTAAGGAATAATTTGTTATAGTACATGTCTAGAGTACATACTGGACTCCCCCAATTTCATAAACACACACACACACACACACACACACACACACACACACACACACCATGTAATTTTGTAAATAATACTTTTATTGGAAATCTCCCCAACCATGATGATGATGATCATCATCATCATCATCATCATCATCATCATCATCATAATAGTATTTATATAGCACTAGAAGACTCAAATAGGTAAATTTACACTTCTACAAGTGAAAAGAAGTGATGTGTCCAATAGCAACCAATCAGATTATCTCTATCATTTCTTTATTGCATTCTAGAAAATGGTAGACAGAATCTGATTGGTTGCTATACATCACTTTTTTTCACTATTAGAAACTTTAGCAAATTTACCCCAAAGTGTTTACATTTGCCTTTACAGCACAAAAAAAACAAAGCAAGCATAACAACAGACATTAGTGAAATGCTTGTGTGAACACAGTGCCATCACAAGCCAGGCATGGGGGCTGCGGCCCGCACCCAGGTGTCAACTTTGAAAGGGGTGACACCAGAGCTGCCATCAGATTTTGTGGGGCCCGCAACTGACAAAATGGCCAGGGCCCCAAGGGGTAAGGTAGGATACAGAGGTGGGCACTGGCAGAGCTGTAGATAGATGGTGATTGAGAGGATGACGGGCCGAGGGTGACAAGGGGAGTTAGAGGGTGACAAGGAGAGTTAGAGGGTGACAGGGAGAGGGTGACTGGGAGTGAGTGATGGGGAGAAATAGAGAGGGAGAGGCTGGGGGTGATAGTACTAATTACAATTTAGTTATCTAGGCACGGCAGAGCAGCAGCATGACCTCAGAACCCCATCAATGGTCGCTAGAGTAGCTGCAGAACTTCCTCAGAGAAGTACAGCACAAGTCACACAGGGAAAAAGAGAGGACCCAGGAGGAGAGAGCAGCTCCTCCTCCCACTCCCCCTCTTGGATTCATAGCAGTAGCAGCTTCAGGGCCCAGGTGGCAGTAGTGTGGGTAGCGCTGGGTCACCAGTGTTGCAGATAATGCACCGGCAGCAGCAGGCAGCAGCCATGTACAGACAAGGACAGCAGTATTTAAAATGTGATACTGGCCGCGGCCCGCAAGCCAATCAGAGATCACAGACCGGCAGCCAGTCAGGAGCCAGTGGCTCCTGATTGGCTGCCAGTCCGCAAGCTCCAATTGGCTTGCGGCAGGTGGCACATTTAACTTGCCTCTGTCCTATTCTCTACATGTCTGCTGCCTGCTGATGCCGGTGCACTAGTTGCAACACTGCCACCCAGTCCCCCTTTCTGGCTGGGCCCGTGACTGAAGTACCCCCTTGATGGCAGGCCTGGGTGACATTAAAGTGCCTGCTGCTCTGCAGTGACAGAAACTGGGTGCTGCAGTGTGATGTTCTTCTGCAGCACTTGGCTCCTGTCACAGATGAAGAGCCGGTACTACACACAGCTTAGTCTCCAGGGATGCCGGACACGCCCCTGGAATGATGGAAAAGAGATCCATGTGAGAACACACCCATTTTATTAGGCCATGCCCGCTTTTCGGGTGGTCATGCCGAGAGTAATGCACAGTGTGCACTGGGTGTCACCACACTCGGTGACGCCTCTGGGTGAACAGGAAAGTCTCAAGTCTATTTTTGAAAAATTCTACAGTGGATGCTTCTCGAACTGTGCAGGGAAGCAAGTTCCATAGAGTCGGAACCACAAAGCAGAAAGCTCGACCACCAGATGAATTCAGGAAGTTTCTAGGTACTGCATATAGGGGGTCATTCCGAGTTGTTCGCTCGTTGCCGATTTTCGCAATACTGCGATTAGTTGCTTACTGCGCATGCGCAAGGTTCGCAGAGCGCATGCGCTTAGTTATTTTACACAAAAGTTAGGTATTTTACTCACGGCATAACAAAGCTTTTTCATCGCTCTGCTGATCGTAGTGTGATTGACAGGAAGTGGGTGTTTCTGGGTGGAAACTGGCCGTTTTATGGGAGTGTGCGGAAAAACGCAGGCGTTCGAGTTGCAAAACGCAGGAGTGGCTGGAGAAACGGGGGAGTGGTTGGGCAAACGCTGGGTGTGTTTGTGTCGTCAAACCAGGAACGAAAAGGACTGAGCTGGTCGCAATGGCTGAGTAAGTCTGGAGCTATTCAGAAACTGCTAAGAAATTTATGGCCCTCATTCCGAGTTGTTCGCTCGCAAGCTGCTTTTAGCAGATTTGCTCATGCTAAGCCGCCGCCTACTGGGAGTGAATCTTAGCATCTTAAAATTGCGAACGATGTATTCGCAATATTGCGATTACACACCTCGTAGCAGTTTCTGAGTAGCTCCAGACTTACTCGGCATCTGCGATCAGTTCAGTGCTTGTCGTTCCTGGTTTGACGTCACAAACACACCCAGCGTTCGGCCAGACACTCCTCCGTTTCTCCGGCCACTCCTGCGTTTTTTCCGGAAACGGTAGCGTTTTTTCCCACACGCCCATAAAACGGCCAGTTTCCGCCCAGTAACACCCATTTCCTGTCAATCACACTACGATCGCCAGAACGATGAAAAAGCCGTGAGTAAAATTCCTAACTACATAGCAAATTTACTTGGCGCAGTCGCAGAGCGGACATTGCGCATGCACATTAAGCGGAAAATCGCTGCGATGCGAAGATTTTTACCGAGCGAACAACTCGGAATGAGGGCCTATGGAGGTCATTCCGAGTTGGTCGCTAAGGTTTTCGTTCGCACAACATAATCGCAAAGTTGCGATTATGTTGTAAAATTGCGAACGTCCGCCCCCGTCGTACTTTTGCAATTTTGTACGCAGTATTACACAAGGTAGGCGTATGCCATATTACAACGCATTATTGCAAATCCAACGCATACACACAAACCTCATCGCAAAAATACGATGTCATCGTAGATTTACGCATTCTTCTTAAATATGCGAAGTTTTGTGCAAACAAACGCACAGCAATGGTTTTTTAAACCTAATTTAGCTGACACCTTGCAATTCTAAGTCAGCAAGCGTCCCTCAATTATAAATCCAATTAGTGTAATAATTGATTATGTGCATCACCAGTTAAGTCTGCTAAGAATACCTTAAGAAAAGTTTGTAGGCATAATTGGTCATTACCATGTTTTTTTATAAAGAAGTGCAAGAGATGTATAAACTGTGCCTGACAGAAATGTAGATAGCATAATTTGGTGTGTATGTGTAGTGTGTGAATGTATGTGTTTACTTTTTTAAAAAATAAAATAAGCTAACTTACCTAATTTGTATGTAATAAATAAGAATTCAACTACTAATTTTTTTTTTTTTTTGTTTTTTAGCTAACCAATTTCTGCATTGCAATATGCTTTTAGATTGTTGATTAAAAAACAACACAAGCGCATAACTGTAAATAATGATTGTTTATTTTTTCAAAATGTTTTATTTTTAATTTTTTTAAACAATTTTTTTTTTTAATAACAAATAAAATTTGACACATTATTAACTTCGGCCAACATGGCCTCCAAATGCATTCGCAAGTTGACAACGATGCCTGCCAGGCTTGTGGGATCTCCAATGGCACCATCTGAAATGCAGAGTAAAAATGATTAATGTTAAAAAAAAAAACATTTCCGATTACATCACCATTCCACAAAGCACACTTTAATATCAAATGATATACATCATGTATGTATAAATGACTAAACAGTAGCATACCAACACACAAGCATACTCATCAATGTTTGACATAGCTAAATTACAATGTGTAAAAGTCTACCACACCATGATGTACATTTACTAAGATGGGAGTTCTATTTAGGGTGTGATGTTGTCCATAGCAACAAATCACATTCTACTTCTCTTCTCGAAGGTGGGAAATAACTGTAACTTTGTTTTTGTTTGTTTGCTATGGTAAACATCCAATCTTGAATCACAACCCCAAATTAGTACATGTAACCCCATACTGGTCTTCATTCACATCTGTAGTGAAGCAGACTTCTTTTTTGTGCTGCTTTGCCCTGCATCATCACCATGCATATCAACATCTTCAGGAGGACAACATATCCTAGCATGCCCACACTCCCTGAAAGCCTGCCTTACAAAATAATTAAGGACAATTAGTTTTGAATTAAGCAAATAAGCATTTTGTGAGTGTAACTTGCAAAACCCAAAAATAAAAAACAAAAAAACTTAAAATAACAATATCACTCAGGTCTAAATGTGTTGCAGATAATGTTTCACATACAAAGCTTGTTGTGCAGGCAAACCTGTCGACATAGTGATTTACAACCAGATGTAGACACTGTACATATAATGTCCCGCACACAAATGTGAATGCATCATCCATACCATGATGAAGAAGTCAAGCATTTAACCTAGACAAAAGATTATCCACAGTACAACAATGCATTTTTTAAAATTTTATTTTGTTGTTTTAAATTAAAAATAAGGAATGTGTGCGAACTTACTATCCTCTGCCACTTGGCAACCTCCCTCTAGTGGCTCTGGGGCCTCTGCTGCCCATTCTGTAGGCGTCGTTGGCTGGCTGGGGGATGGAGGCTGGATGGGGGCTGGGTGCTGGCTGGGGGATGGAGGCTGGATGGGGGATAGGTGCTGGCTGGGGGATGGAGGCTGGATGGGGGATAGGTGCTGGCTGGGGGATAGAGGCTGGAGGGGTGAGGTTGGCTGGCTGGGGGATGGAGGCTGGATGGTGGAAGGAGGCAGGATGGGGGAAGGAGGGTCCCATTGTGTGACAGGATGTAAGGGGGAGGGACTTTCAGAGTGGGTTAAGGAATTATAGGGTGAGGGTGGTGGTGTGATTTTAATGGACACAGAGGGTGAGGGGGGCAGAGAGGGGAATTTTGAAAAAGTGTGGGATTGTGCTGGAGAGGGGGTGTGGGCTGGAGAGGGGGATTGGGAAAGAGAGTGGGCTTGGGCTGGAGAGGGGGTTTGGGAAATTATGCTGAGGTGGCTGGAGAGGCTGAGGTGGCTTGAGAGGGGGATAGGGCAGGAGAGGCTGAGGTGGCTGGAGAGGCTGAGGTGGCTTGAGAGGGGGATTGGGCAGGAGAGGCTGAGGTGGCTGGAGAGACTGAGGTGGCTTGAGAGGGGGATTGGGCAGGAGAGGGGGATTGGGCAGGAGAGGGGAAGGTGGCTGGAGAGGGTGAGGTGGCAGGAGAGGGGGATTGGGCAGGAGAGGGGGTGTGGGCAGGAGAGGGGGATTGGGCCGGAGAGGGGGAGGGTGATCGGGAAGGGGATGGGGAATGTTGCTGGTGTGGACTCCCACCACCAGCACCTTGCCGTTGTGCTCGCCCTATAATGACATATGTTAATTTTCAGTAAAAACAATAAAAAATGAACCACAGCATATTCCTATTACTCTGTTCTGTACCATGTTAAAGAAACAGGGTTAACATGACTAAGTTAGTAAAATATATTTCATGGTGATGTTGGCCTTATCAAACAAAAAGATGCAAAATAAACTATATTAAATACCGTCTATCCATTTTAAACTATATTCTCATTTTGTAATCTAAACAACATCCCCAGTGTCAAAATTGACCCACATTTTAAAATTATATAAAAAAAAAAAATCATCCGGTAATTTATTAAAGTTTTCTGCATGTGTATTAATTATGGCCAACATACAGTCAGTACCATACCTCCCAACATGAGTCTCGCCAGGAGGGACAGAATGTTCTGCTCCGTCACTTCACTCTTAATGTATGATTGCCATCACTTGTGCAGAGAAATCAAGAGATTAACAATTAAGTTACAAATACCTAAGCAGAGTTTTCGGTTCCTCTTGCAAAAGGTCATATTGGGAGTTATGCATCACTGCATAACCTACCTACACACACTCATGCAAATTTTCTCTGTGCAAATTTTGGCACTCACACTTAACGATAGTATGCAAAGGTTATGCGTTAATCCCATCTGTGCACGAAATGTTACTTACTGCGGACACGTAGGATCCGGATCTGTTGGCGCATCTCCGCCAGGAGGTCTGGCGTGCGCCTCCGCAGGTCGCTCCAGCGCCTCTCAAGCTGGATGATGGTCCTGCGACTGCGGAGGCGGCTCCGTAATAGGCGGCGGACCTCCGCGTAGGCCTCGCTTTTAACCCTATTTGGGATAAAACGCCCAACGCGGCCTACGCGTCGGTCCATTACCGCCACTAGCAGGCGGAGTTCCCGCCGTGTGAACGGTGCAGCACGCATCATGGCAATGGCGTTTTCCTTGTTTGGGCATATATTTATAGTGTGTGTTGGCATGTGATTGGTGTAAAATCTATGCTGTCATTTAAATAAACTTTTTTGATGTTTGCAATGCTGTGAAGAGCAGAGTGATTATTTTGCTAGAGCGGAAATACGCAGACGCGGAAGAGCATGAAAAAAATAAAAATTCTGATATAACCCCCAATACAAACACACTTTGTATAAATTTAACAAAAAACACAGTGTACTCACCACATTTGGTGTGATAAATCAACTGCACAGTCACAAAATGTACCACATTTTGGAACATATGTTGGTGTTTTTTTCAAAGAAAACATGATGTAAGAAAAAAAAATTAAAAAACATTAGCAACGACACATTATTATATTCCCAGAAAAAACATTGTAAGCTTAACATTTTAATTTTAAAATGACCACAAAAAAAATATATATTCAAACACACCCTAACAATTACACAATGACCTTACAATAACAACCTAAATGACATGTGATCAAAATGACCATAAGCATACAGTGTTTTTTAGTAATTTACAAAAGCAGAACAAAATACACTATACCTGAAATATTCTTGGACAATGCTTGCCCTTACTTGGCTTCCCCTCCGGGAAACACTCCCACCACCAAATCTCCGCCCAACCCCTGGCTCCTCATCTGGCAATTCCTCTGTGTCAGGAAGCTCAACGCAACTCCTTACCACGATGTTATGAAGTTTAGCGCACAGGACCACTATTTTACTTGCCATCTCCGGCGAATACATTATATCGCCACCAGTGCGGTGGAGCACACGAAAACGTCCTTTAAGCACACCAATTGTGCGCTCCACCAGCTGTCTAGTGGCAGTAAGCGCGGAGTTAAATGCCGTCTGTGGTCCTGGCCTGGGATTACGGTAAGGAGTCATGAGCCAGGGGGTGCAAGGATATCCACGGCCTCCTGTTTGATGAGAACATTAAATTAGAATGAGAATATTATTTAGGTATAAATTTTTTTAATACAAATACATTTTAAAAACTCACCCAATAACCACATGTCTTGTCGTTGACTTGATCTTAATCTCTGCCATATCCCTGATTGTCTAATAACATGTGCGTCATGGGAGCTACCAGGGAACTTAGCATTCAGGGACAGGATCTGGAGGGATGGCCCACAAACAACCATTACATTCAGAGAATGAAACAGTTTCCTGTTTCTATAAATTTCTTCATTATGTCTTGGTGGCACAATAGCTACATGTGTGCCATCCACAACCCCAATAACATGTGGGAAGCGACTACCACCTTCCTCAAATTGCCGCTTCACCACATCTAGGGCACCAGCATCCAAAGGCATAGCAATAAATTGCTTCAAACGCTTTAGGAAAGCCTGGCTGACACGCCGCAGGACCTTACTGAACTGGCCCTGCGACATGCCAACCAGGTCTCCAACCACATGCTGGAATGACCCTGTGGCCACAAAATGTAACACAGCAAGGAATTGTGTCAATGGTGGTATTGCTGTAGGATACCGAATTGAAGACTCCAGATCACTCTCTATTATGGAGAGAGTGTCTAGGATTAGATGTGGTGGCAGCCTGTATCTACGCACAACCACATCATCTGGCATCCCAAAAAGTTGGACACGGGTGCGGAAAATTGGTGGCCTAGCACGCCTCCGTTGCCTTGGTTGATGAGGAGCCGGTTGTGGTTGGGGGGCTGGCGGTTGGGGTGTGAGTGCTACCGTGGGTTGGGGTGGGAGGGCTTCTGCAGCCACAAAGACCGACATCACCAACTTAAAATAAAGATAATAATATTGAGAATAAGACAAATGCAAAATTAAAATGTACAACCTTAATCCAAAAAAAAATTTCAGGGTGTAAACTTACTGCAGGAGCATACGACATTGTTTCTGGATTCAATTACGGACCAATTTGAAATTGAGACAAAAAAGGAAAATCAAAAATTAAAAGGGATAAACAAACATAGTTTAAACCCAAAAATAAAAAAGTGTCAACCAACCAAACAGACACATAATAAGAGCATCAAAAACATATCAAACACCTAAGTATAAATAATGATAATTATGTTAGAAATCTAAACTATATTCAACACAAAATTTAGTCCTTTAGTAGCTATTACAGGCAAGAACAGCACTACTTTGCAGAACAATCCGGGAAAAAATAAGTTTATTTTGAAAAAATAGTGATGACAAACATAATCAAAACACTTTGAACACACACATACTCCACAACACACAGGCCTAGGGGACTTACCTGCTCCTCAAAATCACACACTTGATTAGTGTAAGAAGCTGTGTCCAAAAAATAGACAATAATTTGGGCAGAAAAACAAAATGGAATACTTCTCCAAAATATAACACCTACAAGAGACACAAAATGACACTAAGACCACATAGAGCCCATTAGCACAAACATACGCAAACACAGGCCTAGGGGACTTACCTGCTCCTCAAAATCACACACTTGATTAGTGTAAGAAGCTGTGTCCAAAAAATAGACAATAATTTGGGCAGAAAAACAAAATGGAATACTTCTCCAAAATATAACACCTACAAGAGACACAAAATGACACTAAGACCACATAGAGCCCATTAGCACAAACAGACACAAACACAGGCCTAGGGGACTTACCTGCTCCTCAAAATCACACACTTGATTAGTGTAAGAAGCTGTGTCCAAAAAATAGACAATCATTTGGGAAGAAAAACAAAATGGAATACTTCTCCAAAATATAACACCTACAAGAGACACAAAATGACACTAAGACCACATAGAGACCATTAGCACAAACAGACACAAACACAGGCCTAGGGGACTTACCTGCTCCTCAAAATCACACACTTGATTAGTGTAAGAAGCTGTGTCCAAAAAATAGACAATAATTTGGGCAGAAAAACAAAATGGAATACTTCTCCAAAATATAACACCTACAAGAGACACAAAATGACACTAAGACCACATAGAGCCCATTAGCACAAACAGACACAAACACAGGCCTAGGGGACTTACCTGCTCCTCAAAATCACACACTTGATTAGTGTAAGAAGCTGTGTCCAAAAAATAGACAATAATTTGGGAAGAAAAACAAAATGGAATACTTCTCCAAAATATAACACCTACAAGAGACACAAAATGACACTAAGACCAACATTTTTACATTAGTCCACAAAACAGAAACACTAAAGTACAGGTTAGGGCCCAAAAATAAATCAAAAATCAACATTGTAAAAAATACAATAAAAAAAAAAACTACATCAGAAAAACACCTGCATTGCACCAACAAACATACTTGCATTCAACAACAAGACGATTGCACGAATACTCACAAACGGAACTTCGCAAAAATTATGCAATACGGTGTATATGCTAAAAGCTACAAAACAGAAAACTGTATACTTGACAATGCTAAAATTACTCACTTTGCAAAGTCCAAAATAGCACCTTCTCGCACGAGACAGAAACAAACTTCATTCATCACCAGTACACTCACAGCGTGCAAACCAGGCCCTTAAATAAGCAGTACAATCAGTAGCAAGATTAGCATACTGTACACCTGTGTGAATGAACGCGCCGCACGTAGGTATAAATAGGCACACACCTGGGCGTACAGACGACATCTGCAACATGGCTACTCGTGAGGAATTAGCAGCAGAGATGGACCGCATTATGCAGCAGCAGATGGCATTGGCGAAAAAACGCATCGAGTGCCAGAGACGGATGATGGAATCCGCCTCTGCGGATGTTGAAGAGGCAGGACCCAGTACTCGGGAAATGTCAGCTTCTGAGCCCCAACAATTAAGTGGGGATACCCTGCCACACACACATACTGGCCAAATTGAGGGAGAATCATCATTAGCCACACAAGCACAACAGACAGAAGCTGCTAGTGACGAGGAAGATGGTGAGGAGCAACAGGAAGAAAGCTCACAGGCTACCTCCAGACGTAAGAAAAGACAGCCAGCATTCACTAAGAGGGAGTTGCGTGTTTTGGTCACGCAGGCCATGTCCAAAATACATAGAGGCCCCAAAAACATGGGTGCTGCTACGAAAGATCGCATCTGGAGGGACATCACACATTCTGTGAATGAAGTTGGCTCTGTCGTCAGAACATCACAGGAAGTTAGACGACGGTAAGTGCATCTTGGGAGTCCATTCTCTGTGCTAAGTTGTCTTAAAAATGTAGTTACATGTGATGTTATGTATAGCAAACAAAAGCAGAACATGTGTCCTATATATTTTTAGACAGAAATAATAATACTCTACTTTGCCCCTATTTCCACAAACATATGTAGTTGGGCCGACTTCAAATCCCGCCTGAAGGCAAAGAGGTCTGCGGAGTGGAATGCCTCAAGGGCTACAGGTGGAGGACCATCTGTCGCTGTGGAGTTTACAGACTTGGAGGAGATGGCGATGCCCTGTATCAGTTATGAGGAGGCCCAAGGGGTGTCAAATATGGACACGGACCTGCCTGAGATCCTGACGGAACATGACTTGCCAGGTAAGTTTACACACGTATTTGTCTGCAATTTAAACTGTATGTTTTAAAAAAATAATATTTTTTTATTGTACTCTTTTCCAACACATTCTTCTATTTGCTTGCCACAAAACACAGCACAGGGGGGTGATCAGTTAGAGTCACAGGAAGGTTATGTGGCTGAGGCTGAGGTGGAGGGACCTAGTGGGTCTGGGCGTGTGGGCCCACAAATCCCACCTCTGCAGGTTCCTACTGGCCCCCCCACCCAACCCTCTGCTATCCCGGAGATCCTGCTTGAAATAGCTAGGTATGGTGAGAGCCTAAATGCATTTCAAGACGGGGTCCTCCGGGAGGTTAGCCAGATAGCTGTCCGGCTCAGTGAGCACCGAACCAGTGTTGAGCAAGGTGTTGCTCAACTCTGCCAAGGTCTGGCAGAGATAAGGCAGGGACAAGAACAACTTGCCTCCTCATTCCAAAGCCTTGCAACTAACATCTTGCAAGGGCTCCAGGCCATCGCTGTCTCCCTTGCCCACAGTGGCAGAGAGCCACCCACATCGGCTCCCTCCCCTGCCCCTGCCCAGGAAGAACAGCCCACTGGGCAGGCCCAACGGAGGTCGCTCCGCAGACCAAGCCAAGAAGAACAGCCTCAGGCGGGGCGAAAAAAAAGAAAGTGATGTCTCTCCAGATGGGCAGCACCCATGTTTTTCATGTTGCCTCTATGTTATTTTGGAGTTGGCTTGTGTGTCCAGAATGGCTAACTCCCTCTTAGTGAAATGTATTATTAATGTTTGGAGGTATTGTAGCCTGTGAGCTTATTTTCAGAAACAACAGAGCCATCTTCCTCTTACTAGTGTGCTATGTATTGCTGTGTTTGTGTGGTGGATCCTAATTCTTTCTCAGTTGGGTCCAAATTTTTGTGTGGCAGGGTGTGTAATATTTTATTTTGGTACTTAAATTTCTCAGTTTGTCAGAAGCTGAATTTTGCCGAGTACTGAGTTCTGCTATATCATTTGTGTCAGTGGCATCTGCTTGCTGCTTGGTCCATCTCTGCCTGTAATACTCACGTGTAGCCATGTTGTTTTGATGTTCAAAAATATTACTACAGTAATAAACATATATTATTTTACCAACAATTGTGCACTTTATTCAAGGTAATGCATTATGTAAATCTTAGTTCCAGGAAGATTATGTAAGCATATAGACACTTGTGTAACGAGGGAACAATCTGCAATTTTTTAAAACAATTGCATCTTCAAAAATACTACAGGTATGCCTTGCACCACACTTTAATGTCCTTATTAATTAAACTGACACAACACTTTTTTGTTTTATCTATGGTCAACAGGACATCATTTAAAACATTGTCAGATATTATAAAAAAAAAAAAAAAACTATCATTTCTGGCCAAAATTAAGTGTATGCTGCATTATGTGGGTGTCTGTTTATTTAGGTAAAATGTTGCTGCTTGCAATTAACATTTTGTGTAATTTCACTTGTTTGCAGTTAGTAGTCTTACACACATTAAAACCTGCCCTTTACAAAAATGTTTACACACCAACTTTAACACAAACAACAACCTTATTTGGCAGTGTGTGAGATTTATATGTGAGTAGAATAAACATGTAATGTGGGTTCAGACAATTGCTGTTTGCTAACTTTCATCTGAGCAGTATTTAACAAGTAATTGGCCAACAGATGAATGTGCTCTCCAATTAACTGCTAATTACTGCTTACACACTTGTAACAGCACTTCGCAAATGCAGAGTAACTGCAGACCTACTCGGCTGCTACGTGAAGATTGCTATGGATTCCTATGTTAGTTTTAACAGCGACAATGTTTTATTGCGAAAAACACGCCCATTGCGAGTTGCATACTCCCACACTGTACGCCCACTTTCACGCCCATGTCGGACAATTGCGAAGTCTCGCCTCCGCCACGCCTCCGCCACTCCTCGTTTTTGTTTGTGAGTAACGTGTGGGTTTTTTGTGGTATTTTTGCATCAGTGTCGTACGACTGTGCTCGCGCATGCGTATTTACGCATTTGCGCATGCGCAGTTAGTTAGTTTTTGCACATTTGCGATGCGATGTCTCTCTGCGATCAACTCGGAATGAGGGCCTATATTCGCAATTCTGCTAATCTTTAGTTCGCAATTCTGCTAAGCTAAGATACACTCCCAGAGGGCGGCGGCTTAGCGTGTGCAATGCTGCTAAAAGCAGCTAGCAAGCGAACAACTCGGAATCACCCCCATAGGGCCTAATTCTGAGTTGACCGCAGCAATAACTTTGTTAGCAGTTGGGCAAAACCATGTGCACTGCAGGGGGGCAGATGTAACATGTGCAGAGAGAGTTAGATTTGGGTGGGGTGTATTCAAACAGAATTCTAAATTGCAGTGTAAAAATAAAGCAGCCAGTATTTACCCTGCACATAAACAAAATAACCCACCCAAATCTAACTCTCTCTGCACATGTTATATATGCCGCCCCCCCCCCCGCAGTGCACATGGTTTTGCCCAATTGCTAACGAACTTGCTGCTGCGATCAACTCAGAATTACCCCCCATAGATGTGTCCTTCTCTTGGTGGCTCTCTTGGTGCTCCCCCTCCTCCCCGGCATTACTACTCCACTTGAGGGGCGGTGTTTCATTTGATGACGTGTTTGCGTAGTGATGTCACAACGCAAACGCGTCATTACACAAAACTTCACCCCCGTGCGGATTACTAATGACAGGGAGGAGAGGAAGCCAGGGCATGGAGGGAGGGAGCTGATGGCTGGCACAGGGCGAAGAGCTGGAAGTGGGATGTGGGATGGAAAAGGACAGCTGGCCGGTGGATGCCTCTGTAAATGTAAGTATAACACAATCTTTCTCTTTCTCTCTCTCTCTTTGTAGATGGGGACTCTGCCTACTATAATGTGTAAAATGGGGACTCTTGCATGCTGTAATGTGTAAAATGGGGACACTTGTCTGCTCTAATGTGTAAAATGGGGACTCTTGCCTGCCCTAATGTGTAAAATGGGGACTCTTGCCTGTCCTAAAGAGTACAATGGGGACTCTTGCATTCCGTAAAATCGGGACTCTTGCCTGTCGTAATTTGTAAAATGGGGACTCTTGCCTGTCATAATGTGTAAAATGGGGACTCTTGCCTGTTGTAATGTGTAAAATGGGGACTCTTGCCTGCCGTAATGTGTAAAATGGGGACTCATGCCTGTTCTAATGTGTAAAATGGGGACTCATGCCTGCCCTAAACTGTAAAATGGGGACTCTTGCCTGCTGTAAAATGGGGACTCTGCCTGTCGTAATGTGCAAAATGGGGATTCTTGCCTGCCGTAATGTGTAAAATGGGGACTCTTGCTTGCTGTAATGTGTAAAATGGGGACTCTTGCCTGCCATAAAGTGTAAAATGGGGACTCTTGCCTGCCGTAATGTGTAAAATGGGGACTCATGCCTGCCGTTATATGTAAAATGGGGACTCTTGTCTGACGTAAAATGGGGACTCTGCCTGTCGTAATGTGTAAAATGGGGACTCTTGCTTGCTGTAATGTGTAAAATGGGGACTCTTGCCTGCCATAAAGTGTAAAATGGGGACTCTTGCCTGCCGTAATGTGTAAAATGGGGACTCATGCCTGCCGTAATATGTAAAATGGGGACTCTTGCCTGACGTAAAATGGGGACTCTGCCTGCCGTAATGTGTAAAATGGTGACTCTGCCTGCCGTAATGTGAAAATGGGGACTCTTGCCTGCCGTAATGTGTAAAATGTTTCAGTGTTTCTCGCCTCCAGTGTAACTAAAAATGGGGGTGTGACACATGGTCATGCTCCTACGAACGTCATACTGAAGGCAGGCGCACAGAAATGTGCACATTTTAGGCACGTGCATGATACCGGTTCTTTGGCTTGACTACTGATATTTTTTGGATCTTTGCCTCTGACTAGTTTGCCACCCCTGCTCTAGTGCATAATGTATCAAGGGCATTGCGGTGTGTGGCATAATATGGTGCAGGGAGCATTACTGTGTGGGGCTTAACAGGGCAGAATTTTTTTTTCCTGTGGTGGCCGTTATCTGTTGGTGCAGGGTCAAAAATTGGGCTGTAAGGTAATCTTTTCAGGTGAGGCCTCGCCCATTGTAGCAAGGTCACGCCCATTTTGATGAGGCCATGCCCCCTTGTCGGGAGCGCATGCAGATTTGGTATTTTTATATCTGGGGGGAAGGTGCATTTTTTTTTATGTCAGGAAGGGGGGGGGGGCGCATTTTTAAATGTCGCACTGAGAGCCAAATTGGCTAGAAACAGCTCTGGCGCTGCATAATGTACAAAAGTGCCCGATGATTGCTGCATGCATTTGCTCAGACCCATGATCCCATAGGATTGCATGGTGTGAACAGTACAAAAGCATGGAGTACTGAGTCACCTGGATGTGCAGCAATGTGCCTGCCACAATGCATGGGCATGTACTGTACATCACACTGCCAGCCAAGGTGCAAAAGGACACATCTGTAGTTCTTCATCCACAGTTTTCTGTAATTGAGCGGGACAATAAGGGATCAGAAACTGATTCAAGTACATTGGGCCCTGGCAGGGCCATCTTAACAGCAGTGTAGGCCCCTGGGCAAAGCAATGCACTGGAGCCCTTACCCATCCTCCAGCGGTAGGGGTGGAGGGTGCTATTAGCGGCAGCTTTGATGTCCCGTTGGCGGTTGGGGGGGGGATTCTATCTTCCGCTCAGCATGTGGGACCTGGAGCAGCAATTTCTGCTAATTACTCCTTTACTCCATCTGGGGGGAGATGGGGCAGGAGGGAGAGCGCTGTAGAAAGGGGCATTGGGCTGAATGAAGGGTCCCGGTACATAACTTCCAGGGTGGTAGGTGGTGTTTTATATGCAGGGGAGGGGTGAATATTGGAGTGGGCTTAATATTCATAATTATCCAGTGGGAGGGCTACCTGCTTTACTTCAGATATCTACAGTTCCTGGAGAAACATTTCTTAGCTTTTGATAAAAACTAGAGATTGACACCTTTCAGGAGGTACTGAGGACTTGGGGATCAGAGTTCAGGAGCCAGAGCAATCCACTGACGAAAATATAAAACTGTATACCAGGCGTGTGGAGCTGGAGCAGGGACCATCTGCTAGAAGGCTGATATCTCTGGTTCTGGAAATAGTAGACAAGCTGTTAGTGTCCACCAAAAGGGGAGAGTCCCAGCTTTTGGAGTATAAACTCAGAAAAATGCTAAGACAGTCAGAACCCAAGACACTGTATCTGACTGGGAAGAACATTTAACACTCTTGAATGGGGACCACTGCTTTGAAGACAGATATCTCCAGTTCCCCAGGGCTGATTTTCAAAATCTGGTATCCCTAGAAAAAGGGGACCCTCAGTTATCAGTATAGGTCCCTTATACTCCTGGGGCCCTTGAGCAACTGCCCACTGAACCCTTATGAAAAGACGGTCCTGTCTGGTACCTGTCTTCTTTTACTCTGTTCCTTGTTCCTGCTAACAGGCTCCAAAGCAGTACGCTGTTCCAGTTTCCATATGCCTATCAGCATATTACCAGTGTCTTCTCTAGTGCCTACTAGCCTCCGTACCTGTGATCCAAAACAGAGGGATCTGTGTGTCAGGCGCAAAGAAGTCCAAACCTCCTTGTGGGGTCCCTGGTGAACACCACTGGCACGTTAGACTCCGTACCTCTGTTCACAGTCTCTGTCAATCACAAGGTATGGGTTAGCATGCACTCTCCAGCCATGATTTTGTGACAGCAAATAAATCATCTCTGTGACCATGATTGCAAGACCAGTGTGGCACATGTGTATTGCAATTTATATGAACGCTCTGCCAATAATCATTCAACTGCAAAAAAATGAGCTTTATGTACTGTACATCCCTGAATCAGGCCCCGAAGCACAGGACTGATTGGGATACATGGTCTTAGAAACGTAATGGGTCTGTATTGGGCATTCCTGATCATGACTGGGAAGGAGCTATTCCAATGTACGGAGATGCACTGTCTTATGGGTACACTATTGATTACACTGAGGAAGCCGCCGATAAGGGTCCACAGGCAGAGAAACACATTTGTAAGGACGGGACATTATTGCTGCAGTCTGTAAGGACGGGACATTATTGCTGCAGCTTATGTAAGGATGGGACACTATTGTCGCAGTCTGCTGCTTTCACCTGCAGGAGACACACCACTCTGAGCCGGCCGGCTATTTCGTATCCTTACCCCAGTGCTAAGGGGAGAATAAACAGGAGTGCATTCCCTGCTTGGGACTCCGGAGAAAAGCTACCAGTCCTCATTACCCTCACAGCCATGGGGGAGAGGTATTTAAAATAAGTATATCGCATGGTATACAATTAAGGATCCTATGCTGCTGTTCATGTGTGTCTGAATTACTTACCGTTGTGGCAATAACTCTATGCTGTACTAAAACTCCATTCATTAATCTCTGCACATGGAATTCAAGTTGGAACAACTACGAGTTAAGAATAAATAAGACTGAGATCTAACAATTAAAGTTGTGTTGGGAGACACAGGAATATAATAACACTAATTTGTATCTAAACTTTGGTTGTTTGGAGAATGGCTCACAGTCAGCGATAGATAGTTTTAATTTTTTATTCTTAATTATGTATCAATTATAACCGTCCGGTTTACGTGTACTAATGTTGTATTGTTTATCTTTTTGATATATAAATCTGTTGTCAAAGTAGTAGCGCGGTCTCACTGTTTTTATTTATTCTTACACTATGGAAGTGTTGCAGGTGTCTCACAGAACTGGTTGCTAACTCAGCCACTTAATAGTCTACACCAGGCATGTCAAACTCAAAATACCAACTGGGCCGAATAATCAAGGTCTAAGTCTTATGTGTGCCACAAGAAAAAGTCATATATGCAATTTTCAAAAGTTTGTTAGAAAAACCAACAATAAAGTATAATCAAAGAGATGTCAAGTATCATGAAGAAAACATTTACTTTAATGTTTTCTTCCCGATACTTAACATCTCTTTGCTGTCACCAACTTTCCAATTTCAGGAGAAATCTTATTGGATGTGATAACTTTTAAAACTGAGCAAGATGAAAGTCTGTCAATTTGGACCTAACAGAATACTTATTTCCTTTCATTAATGAGAATAACTACTCACACTGGTAGGTACTTCCAAACATGGAAATAATTTCACATGCGAACTTGCGAGTTTCTACATACTTCCAACTTCTGTACCAGCCCTCTCCAATTTACCTTCTTCCTTGACATATATCAATTCCTCTTAAATGCAGAATGCAGAATCTGCATTGCAGATGATTACTCCTGATCTTCAAGGGCATGCAACCAATTTCTCTGAAATTCTATTACAGTGTACCAGATAGGTTCAGATATGGGCCCTCATTCCGATTTGTTCGCTCACTAGCAGTTTTTAGCAGCCGTGCAAACGCTATGCCGCCTCCCACTGGGAGTGTATGTTAGCTTAGCAGAAGTGCGAACGAAAGGATCGCAGAGCGACTACAAAAAAATTTTGTGCAGTGTCAGAGTAGCTTCAGACCTACTCAGCGCTTGCGATGACTTCAGACTGTTCAGTTCCTGTTTTGACATCACAAACACGTCCTGCCCGCGTTTTTCCTGGCACGCCTGCGATTTTTCGAACACTCCCTGAAAACGGTCAGTTGACACCCAGAAACGCCCTCTTCCTGTCAATCACTCTGCGGCCAGCAGTGCGACTGAAAAGCTTTGCTAGACCTTGTGTGAAACTACATCGTTAGTTGTAATAGTACGACGTGCGTGCGCATTGCTCCGCATACGCATGCGCAGAAGTGCTGTTTTTTTGCCTGATCGCAGCGCAGCGAACAAAATCTGCTAGCGAACAACTCGGAATGACCCCCTTGGTTACTTCAATCTTTCCTATGCAGGATTCAGGGTCTACATTAGAGTATTGCCTCCAAAGTGCGCAATTAAGCATCTGAATTTGCAACGCATACACCACACACCCATAATATTGTATATACAGATGGCTTTGCCATGGCAACATGTACATATCGGGCGCATCTAGTTGCTTGCGCAATCGCCACTCAATACATTCTCAAATAAGACACTCATGCAGAGGCGTTACCAGGTGTGGTGACACCTGGTGCACATTCTGCCCCACTCACCCCGCCGGAGCCACACAAAGGGGGTGTGGCCTAATTTAAAGGGCGTGGCCTCACATATCTCCTCTTCTTCACTCCGCGGGCGTGTCCAGCTTCCCTGGAGATATTGGCTGCCCCCGGAGACTGGACAGCGTGCAGTGCCGGCTCCTTATCTGTGACAGGAGCCGAGTGCTGCAGAGGATTATCGCACTGCAGCACTCGGCTACTGTCACTGCAGACGAGCCGGCACTTTGGTGTCACCCCTTTCGACGGTGAAACCTGGGTGTGGGCCGCACCCCCCACACCTGCCCTCTGACGCCACTGCACCCATGCACACCAGGCTACATCTGTATCTATGCATCTGATTAGACATCTCCAAGTCAAGAACACCCAATACATTTCTGAGACCATACATCTCCATCGCAAGTGCTCCTGTGGTACTTATGCGCTGACCTAGATGTATGCACAGTCGAAAAACATTAACCATTTGTGTTAATACCGACATCTCTTGCTACTCAGAATCAGCCCTGATATGTGTTTTATCTTTGCTCTTAAGAGAATCAGTATTTTTCTTCAAGTTTTCACTGAGTACAAAGCACAGCTATACAGCTGATCAAGTACTGTAGTAACGGAGAAAGTGTGTCAGAAATAAATATATATTTCTGGGAGAAAAAAAGTATTTTGCTAAATGCGCTCAATCTCAGCTGGAGCTGAGAACACCCCATGGGTATAATCAATTTTATTCATCCCACTTCATATCCCATCATTGTTATCAAATTTAGATTTTGGAAAGATCTTTTCTTCCGCCGGCTTATCAGGAGAACTGCCATCAGCCTCATCTACTGTACACAAAAAAATCAAAATGAGTCCTGGAAGATTACCCCAGTTACTCACCAGGAACAGAATTTATCCTCCAAGCCTTGTGAGACTGAGGCAGTTGATCAGTAGAAGCAATTATCGTCATTGGTGATAGAACTTCTAAACCTACCAGAGCTGAAATCCCGACATTAAGACATCAGTGCCTGTGAAGAATTTCCAACGTTTTTCCTAATTAAGCCTATTTATTTTTGCTTAACATGCCTACAGTATAAAGAGTTAGTAGTACCGTACGTAGAAAAATAAAATTTTTAGTTGTTCAGTTGCCAAGGGATTTGCACGTATGGTCATATATTAAACTATAATGCAAGGTTGCAGTACATAAAAGAATGGGTTACTGTACAAATAAAATGCAATCCTCTGGTTATATTAATGACTGTTTACAAAAGCAGTGATTTAGAGATGTAATAAGACTGCTAACTGAATAACTGTTTATAGTGTAGTTGGATTACATTTAAAACTAATTGCATTTAAGAAGTATGAAAAATTAGAATAATTTTAACCAAGTTTTTGAGATACTATATTTAAAGTTTGTTACCGGTAGAGGAGCAACAGTGATCAGTGGACATTGGGGGTCATTCCGAGTTGATCGCATGCTGCCGATTTTCGCTGTGCTGCGATCAGGTCTCTACTGCCCATGCGTATGCACCGCAATGCGCACGCGCGTCGTACGGGTACAATGCGGATCATTGCTGAGCTATGGATTTAACAAAGAATCCATACACACAGCCGATCGCAAGAAGATTCACAGAAAGAGGGCGTTTATGGGTGTCAACTGATCATTTTCTGGAGTGGTAGAGAAAACGCAGGTGTGTTCGGGCATTTGGAGGGCGAGTGTCTGACATCAATTTCCAGCACCAAAAAGACTGAAGTGATTGCAAAGGCTGAGAAAGTTCAGACCTACTCTGAAACTGCGCAAAATGTTTTTTCACAGCTCGGCTGCACAGGCGTTCGCACACTTGCAAAGCGAAAATACACTCCCCCGTGGGCGGCGACTTTACGTTTGCACGGCTGCTAAAAACAGCTAGTGAGCGATCAACTCGGAATGAGGGCCATTAACTCCAAAAGACAGAAGTGCCCAAAGAAGAAAAATTAAGAGGAACAGTGAGAATATCCAGTGTAACATTGGCTGAAGATGAGGACCCCTTATGAAAATGCACGCAGCTCTTGAGATAGAGGGCAACGATTGCCCAATGGGGAAAAAAACATCAAATCTGACATCGCCTACTTGGGTGCAGGTGTAAAGAAACATTATTGCACATGGGTACAACCACCAGAAGCATTGCATGAAGTTTCCATAAAGCAATACTGGGACTGCAAACGTACCACAAAGATAAAGAAGTCTATGTGCAATAACATGTCCATGATACAGGACAAAACTGGGAAAGATAATGGAAAAAGTGGAAGGTGAACAATTTGGATATAACCACATTTTTAGATTGTAAGCACAATGGGAACAGACTTCATTCTATAATCGAAGAAGGCAACCAAGCCAAAATGTGTTGTATTCCACACCACTTATTACCAACACTACAACCAAGCTTCAGCCTGTTCTACACTACAGTATCTGGCGAAGTTGTATACTCGAAAATAGGGGGGACCTGGATTGCACATCCTATAGATATCAAGAGGTGCTATCATGCTGAGGCTTCTAATACTATGCTGGGGGAAGAGAAATGCAGATGCACATTCCTAGCACTAAGAACACTGATAGTAAAAATAATTTAAATAAACCCTCACAATTAACATGGAGTATAATTTAAGTTCTTAGCACACATTTGCGCAAATATGCGGGCCCATGTACCGCGGCCAGGTGACTTCATCACATGGGTCCCTAACATCCCTAATATTATCACATTCTATAAATTTATACAGGACTTACCTCTAAATAGGGCCTTATCAATGTGTGATCTGAAATGCAGGAACCCAGCTAATTAAAACACCCGAGGGTGAATAGGAGGAGTGCCAATCCAGAGGAAGGAAGCCTTGCCTTCCAGTGTACTAAGAACTTCAATTATACTCCATGTTAATTGTGAGGGTTTATTTAAATTAAAGTTGTATACTCTGCAACTTGAAGGAGCCTATCAGCTAAGAACAAGGCAACATAGCACTGAGTGAACTCTCTCACTTGATCTCAATCCCACATTGGATCTGTACATCAGAAGTTCCCCAGTCATGTAGTGAGCAACAAATACAGATTATTAGGGGATTCTCAATCTAGCTGGAGAGTATCCCAAGCACCTCCCCATAAAGATCTGATTCAGGTACCAACACAACTTGAAAGCATTTTGCAAAGTACTAATGGCTGGTACTTTGTGCATGCACTGGACCCACAAATGCATGCAGGAGGCACCTACTTATATCAGATCTCTCCTGCTGCATTATCATGTCTGTGCATCACTGCAGCGATGCAAAATCCAACCACATCTAAATCAGGCCCATCATGCGGAACAGGTATGGGACTCAGGGTCAACAGTGTCTAGGTCAACACCCATTAGGTCGACACCTATTGGTCAACAGTGGCTAGGTCGATACTAGAAATAGGTCGACATGGCCATTATGTCGACATGAGCAAAGTCGACATGAAACAAGGTCGACATGAGCTTTTAACGGTTTTTTTGATGTAGTTTTCTTCGTAAAGTAACTGGGAACCCCAATTAGTTCACCATGTCCCCTCACATGGCTCGCATTGCTCGCCATGCTTCAGGCAGGTTACCATTCCCAACCATAGTCCACGTGGATCGTAACGTTTGAAAAAGTTCAAAAAAAGGAAAAAAAAAATCAAAAACTCATGACGACCTTTTTGCATGTCGACCTTGTGCATGTCGACCTAATGGGCATGTCAACCTATTTCTAGTGTCAACCTATTCACTGTCAACCTAATGGGTGTCGACCTAAGTGGTGTTGATCCAGAGTCCGGATACCATGCATAACTGCTTCCTTGCTGGCAGTGCACCAGTGTCATCCAACTACAGTACAATTACAACATGCCAGTAAGTAGAGGTGAGTGGTCCTGCTCCAAACATGGGGAATCCACCAGAGTCAAGGCTCAGCTGCTCCCGCCAGACTTGGATCCCTAGTGGAGGCCGAACGTCATCTTTCTGGCGTCAGATTCTCATGAGATTTCTATTCTATATAAGGCGCTGCAGTCAGGATTCAATGCCATTTCACTCAATACACGCTGCCAACTGCCACGCTGTACTCTGCTGTGTCCAGAGACTGGCTATGCTCTATAGTGACTATATAGGGGCATGCTGCCATTTGTGGCAGTATAATCTACTATAAATTATACTGTTTTGTGCACTTTACCCTAGTGCACTTTGTTCACGTGCATCTATAAGCCCTGTGATCCACACAGTTTGGACCGAGCTGCAAGTTAATAAAAATATATGTATATATTGTTTGTACTGGTTGAGTGCGCTTTGTTCATGTGCATCTATAAGCCCTGTGATCCACGCAGTGTGAACCAAGCTGCAAGTTAATATATATATATATATATATATATATATAAATATGTATATATACATATGAGAAAATTGTATATATATATATATATATATATATATATATATATATATAGAACCAGCACATCCAGATTCTTTAGTGCAGAAATCTGTATAAATAGTTTTTACAGCAGCAATTATTTCTCCTGAGGAAGCCGCTGAGTCCATAGGCGGAGAAACGCGTTGAGAGAGGTCCAAAGCACACGGACCTGGTCGTACATCTATCTGGGACACATTTACACAAACGGATCTGAGGTGCGGCGTGATACAAGGGAGGAGTCGACTTCGGCACAGCAGACAATCAGCTGGTCGGTGAGAACCCCTTACAAACAAGCCCGCTCAGTAACCAGTGCCCAGGACAGATCATGAGAGCCATTTAGAGGGCAGTATATTAATATGGTTGCATGCCCATGTTAATTCTGGTGGATTGCAGTGACTTACTAACCATCATCTGACATAATCTAGGTTATGGACATTGCTGGCTATACTAACCAACTAACCTAATATCTGGATATACATGTGCTTAGCATTCCATCTGCTTATATGGACACAATTGTGACTGAATACTGGATACCATATGCTGCTAAGTAGTTGAGGGTTAAAATTCTAGTCATCAGGGGCCCCTCAGTTAAATTACATACATGTTATCAATTGATTAACATACCAGTGATGCATCATTGACAGGTCATGATTGTATTAGGGGGCATGTTGTGAGATCTGCATCTTATGGGTTGATAAGTTTTATCATTTAAAATTTAAGGTCATTTTAATACCGGCCGGGTCTATGTGTGTGTGTTATATGTATGTTAATTGTTAATTGTCAGAATAATGTGTTATTAAAAAGCATGAAATGATTCCGGCTATGCAGCGCTTTATTTATTAATTATCTTGTAGTTTTTTTTACTTTTTCTTGGGAGAATCAGTGATCTCCTTGATAGAGCTGCAGCATATCCGGAAAATTAGTGGTTTTATTACAGGAGATTCCTTGCTAAGTCAGCGCCGAGTGTTTTTTTCTTTTTGTTTTTTTCTTTCTACTATAAATTATACTGTTTTGTGCACTTTACCCTAGTGCACTTTGTTCACGTGCATCTATAAGCCCTGTGATCCACACAGTTTGGACCGAGCTGCAAGTTAATAAAAATATATGTATATATTGTTTGTACTTATTGAGTGCGCTTTGTTCATGTGCATCTATAAGCCCTGTGATCCACGCAGTGTGAACCAAGCTGCAAGTAATATATATATATATATATATATATATATATAAATATGTATATATACATATGAGAAAATTGTATATATATATATATATAACCAGCACATCCAGATTCTTTAGTGCAGAAATCTGTATAAATAGTTTTTACAGCAGCAATAAACATAAAGTGCAAGTGCAAAACCAACTGAGGATGGAAATAATTTGTGAATACTCATCATCATCTCATCTCATCATCTCAAAACGGAGTATATTCGATGAACAATGCCACCACACAAAAGCGCACAAAATACTTATGATAAAATCTCAGGGGGAGGGTTCAAATCCTCCACCAAATGTCTCAAAGGCTCCAATGCTCACTCTTCAATGCCCCTCAGTACCTCAAAAATAAAACATACACAACAATAGTGTGATACTGTGTGACATTCTTAATGGTTCGCAAAAGATGTCATAAATTCATACACCTTAAGATGGTCTATGTTAATGTAGACAAATAGAGCCTCATGAAGCGGATAACACCGTATTGACTGATCTGATCCAATCTCAATGGAAATCCTTATAGAATATTACTCCAGTGCCATGTGGAATAAAAAGAATGCTTCCATAGTGTAAACGTGTAACAACATTTATTAGGACATATACTAACAGAAGAAATACTCCTACCAAATGAAATGGTCTACTAATATGGGTAGACACAATCGCATTAAATACAGAAGATGGGACTCCTACGAGATGGTATTGTCTACTGTGAAAGGTAGACACAAGCGCATGAATCTTCGGGAGTATCAGGCGTCCCTGAGTCTCAACCTTCGGATCTGTGGTAAGAAGTCCCACTGTCTGTTCACCTTCCCTTGCAACGTGTTTCGATACCAATGGTATCTTCCTCAAGACATAAGGAAGTGAGCACACAGTGGGCTATTTATACCCACACAGACTCCTATTCTGGAAATCCCTAAATCTAGACATAGACCACTTAACTCTAGAACCCTATATATGTATAATAATGAGATTTATATCCCTTAATCCGTACCGTAATTTTGGATTAACTATCACATTTAATTACATCACTTCCTGTTAGTTAAATGAAGAGGACAGCCCGCCAAAATCACAGCAAAAATAAACATTCAGAACCGGCCTATGGCCACAATAGAATTAATAATTGAAGTTCTGCATCCCTAAACATCACTTCCGGGTGACGCATACGTTGCGGTGTCACTTGTAATCGTCCGTCCTTTCCGGAAGTGGTCACCATTACGTCTCGGGAGTGTGACGACATCTCCGGAAGTTCCATGTACTCTCACTATTTCGGTCCTCTTTTTCCTTTTATTTATAGAAACTATTTGTTAGCGGTTATGTACGCAAACTCTCAGGAAGTATAAGGTCTTAAAGAATGCCGTGTCTTAGTTGTACTGGCACATCGTAGTTACTCAATCACGAGTTTCATAATGGGGATGTCTCCATATATGAATCAGTCGTGGCCATCTTTGTGTATATATTTCCATAGGAATTCATGTTAGTGGACATTTTAATGAAGTCCATTTCCTTAAAAGTAAAAACAGGTAAAATTTAAAATTATATTTACAAGCACAATACAAATGTTTAAAAACTTTACAAAAACCATTTTAGTTCAAAATCTTTATTAATACCATCAGGTATCAATGTTTTAAAATGATAAATCATACTCATTTCACTTTATGCCAATCTCTTACTAATATCATTATGTCTTACATTTCCACATATCCTTCGTAGACCATAAAAATTAGTAATATGCTTAATATCGCTATTGTGCTTTTCTTTAAAATGTAACAACAGTGCATGGGTCTCCACCCCTTTTTTTATATTTCAAAGGTGTTCACTGATTCGGACCTTTAGAGACCTTCCCGTCCTTCCAATATAAAACGAATGGCAGGAACATTCTATTCCTTAAATAAAATTAGTGGAGTTGCAAGTTATAAACTCAATCCCACATTGGATCTGTACATCAGAAGTTCCCCAGTCATTTAGTGAGCAGCAAATACAGATTATTAGGGGATTCTCAATCTAGCTGGAGAGTATCCCAAGCACCTCCCCATAAAGATCTGATTCAGGTACCAACACAACTTGAAAGCATTTTGCAAAGTACTAATGGCTGGTACTTTGTGCATGCACTGGACCCACAAATGCATGCAGGAGGCACCTACTTATATCAGATCTCTCCTGCTGCATTATCATGTCTGTGCATCACTGCAGCGATGCAAAATCCAACCACATCTAAATCAGGCCCATCATGCGGAACAGGTATGGGACTCAGGGTCAACAGTGTCTAGGTCAACACCCATTAGGTCGACACCTATTGGTCAACAGTGGCTAGGTCGATACTAGAAATAGGTCGACATGGCCATTATGTCGACATGAGCAAAGTCGACATGAAACAAGGTCGACATGAGCTTTTAACGGTTTTTTTGATGTAGTTTTCTTCGTAAAGTAACTGGGAACCCCAATTAGTTCACCATGTCCCCTCACATGGCTCGCATTGCTCGCCATGCTTCAGGCAGGTTACCATTCCCAACCATAGTCCACGTGGATCGTAACGTTTGAAAAAGTTCAAAAAAAGGAAAAAAAAATCAAAAACTCATGACGACCTTTTTGCATGTCGACCTTGTGCATGTCGACCTAATGGGCATGTCAACCTATTTCTAGTGTCAACCTATTCACTGTCAACCTAATGGGTGTCGACCTAAGTGGTGTTGATCCAGAGTCCGGATACCATGCATAACTGCTTCCTTGCTGGCAGTGCACCAGTGTCATCCAACTACAGTACAATTACAACATGCCAGTAAGTAGAGGAGAGTGGTCCTGCTCCAAACATGGGGAATCCACCAGAGTCAAGGCTCAGCTGCTCCCGCCAGACTTGGATCCCTAGTGGAGGCCGAACGTCATCTTTCTGGCGTCAGATTCTCATGAGATTTCTATTCTATATAAGGCGCTGCAGTCAGGATTCAATGCCATTTCACTCAATACACGCTGCCAACTGCCACGCTGTACTCTGCTGTGTCCAGAGACTGGCTATGCTCTATAGTGACTATATAGGGGCATGCTGCCATTTGTGGCAGTATAATCTACTATAAATTATACTGTTTTGTGCACTTTACCCTAGTGCACTTTGTTCACGTGCATCTATAAGCCCTGTGATCCACACAGTTTGGACCGAGCTGCAAGTTAATAAAAATATATGTATATATTGTTTGTACTGGTTGAGTGCGCTTTGTTCATGTGCATCTATAAGCCCTGTGATCCACGCAGTGTGAACTAAGCTGCAAGTTAATATATATATATATATATATATATAAATATGTATATATACATATGAGAAAATTGTATATATATATATATATATATATATAGAACCAGCACATCCAGATTCTTTAGTGCAGAAATCTGTATAAATAGTTTTTACAGCAGCAATTATTTCTCCTGAGGAAGCCGCTGAGTCCATAGGCGGAGAAATGCGTTGAGAGAGGTCCAAAGCACACGGACCTGGTCGTACATCTATCTGGGACACATTTACACAAACGGATCTGAGGTGCGGCGTGATACAAGGGAGGAGTCGACTTCGGCACAGCAGACAATCAGCTGGTCGGTAAGAACCCCTTACAAACAAGCCCGCTCAGTAACCAGTGCCCAGGACAGATCATGAGAGCCATTTAGAGGGCAGTATATTAATATGGTTGCATGCCCATGTTAATTCTGGTGGATTGCAGTGACTTACTAACCATCATCTGACATAATCTAGGTTATGGACATTGCTGGCTATACTAACCAACTAACCTAATATCTGGATATACATGTGCTTAGCATTCCATCTGCTTATATGGACACAATTGTGACTGAATACTGGATACCATATGCTGCTAAGTAGTTGAGGGTTAAAATTCTAGTCATCAGGGGCCCCTCAGTTAAATTACATACATGTTATCAATTGATTAACATACCAGTGATGCATCATTGACAGGTCATGATTGTATTAGAGGGCATGTTGTGAGATCTGCATCTTATGGGTTGATAAGTTTTATCATTTAAAATTTAAGGTCATTTTAATACCGGCCGGGTCTATGTGTGTGTGTTATATGTATGTTAATTGTTAATTGTCCGAATAATGTGTTATTAAAAAGCATGAAATGATTCCGGCTATGCAGCGCTTTATTTATTAATTATCTTGTAGTTTTTTTTTACTTTTTCTTGGGAGAATCAGTGATCTCCTTGATAGAGCTGCAGCATATCCGGAAAATTAGTGGTTTTATTACAGGAGATTCCTTGCTAAGTCAGCGCCGAGTGTTTTTTTCTTTTTGTTTTTTTCTTTCTACTATAAATTATACTGTTTTGTGCACTTTACCCTAGTGCACTTTGTTCACGTGCATCTATAAGCCCTGTGATCCACACAGTTTGGACCGAGCTGCAAGTTAATAAAAATATATGTATATATTGTTTGTACTTATTGAGTGCGCTTTGTTCATGTGCATCTATAAGCCCTGTGATCCACGCAGTGTGAACCAAGCTGCAAGTAATATATATATATATATATATAAATATGTATATATACATATGAGAAAATTGTATATATATATATATATATATATATATATATATATATATATATAACCAGCACATCCAGATTCTTTAGTGCAGAAATCTGTATAAATAGTTTTTACAGCAGCAATAAACATAAAGTGCAAGTGCAAAACCAACTGAGGATGGAAATAATTTGTGAATACTCATCATCATCTCATCTCATCTCATCATCTCAAAACGGAGTATATTCGATGAACAATGCCACCACACAAAAGCGCACAAAATACTTATGATAAAAACTCAGGGGGAGTGTTCAAATCCTCCACCAAATGTCTCAAAGGCTCCAATGCTCACTCTTCAATGTCCCTCAGTACCTCAAAAATAAAACATACACAACAATAGTGTGATACTGTGTGACATTCTTAATGGTTCGCAAAAGATGTCATAAATTCATACACCTTAAGATGGTCTATGTTAATGTAGACAAATAGAGCCTCATGAAGTGGATAACACCGTATTGACTGATTTGATCCAATCTCAATGGAAATCCTTATAGAATATTACTCCAGTGCCATGTGGAATAAAAAGAATGCTTCCATAGTGTAAACGTGTAACAACATTTATTAGGACATATACTAACAGAAGAAATACTCCTACCAAATGAAATGGTCTACTAATATGGGTAGACACAATCGCATTAAATACAGAAGATGGGACTCCTACGAGATGGTATTGTCTACTGTGAAAGGTAGACACAAGCGCATGAATCTTCGGGAGTATCAGGCGTCCCTGAGTCTCAACCTTCGGATCTGTGGTAAGAAGTCCCACTGTCTGTTCACCTTCCCTTGCAACGTGTTTCGATACCAATGGTATCTTCCTCAAGACATAAGGAAGTGAGCACACAGTGGGCTATTTATACCCACACAGACTCCTATTCTGGAAATCCCTAAATCTAGACATAGACCACTTAACTCTAGAACCCTATATATGTATAATAATGAGATTTATATCCCTTAATCCGTACCGTAATTTTGGATTAACTATCACATTTAATTACATCACTTCCTGTTAGTTAAATGAAGAGGACAGCCCGCCAAAATCACAGCAAAAATAAACATTCAGAACCGGCCTATGGCCACAATAGAATTAATAATTGAAGTTCTGCATCCCTAAACATCACTTCCGGGTGACGCATACGTTGCGGTGTCACTTGTAATCGTCCGTCCTTTCCGGAAGTGGTCACCATTACGTCTCGGGAGTGTGACGACATCTCCGGAAGTTCCATGTACTCTCACTATTTCGGTCCTCTTTTTCCTTTTATTTATAGAAACTATTTGTTAGCGGTTATGTACGCAAACTCTCAGGAAGTATCAGGTCTTAAAGAATGCCGTGTCTTAGTTGTACTGGCACATCGTAGTTACTCAATCACGAGTTTCATAATGGGGATGTCTCCATATATGAATCAGTCGTGGCCATCTTTGTGTATATATTTCCATAGGAATTCATGTTAGTGGACATTTTAATGAAGTCCATTTCCTTAAAAGTAAAAACAGGTAAAATTTAAAATTATATTTACAAGCACAATACAAATGTTTAAAAACTTTACAAAAACCATTTTAGTTCAAAATCTTTATTAATGCCATCAGGTATCAATGTTTTAAAATGATAAATCATACTCATTTCACTTTATGCCAATCTCTTACTAATATCATTATGTCTTACATTTCCACATATGCTTCGTAGACCATAAAAATTAGTAATATGCTTAATATCGCTATTGTGCTTTTCTTTAAAATGTAACAACAGTGCATGGGTCTCCACCCCTTTTTTTATATTTCAAAGGTGTTCACTGATTCGGACCTTTAGAGACCTTCCCGTCCTTCCAATATAAAACGAATGGCAGGAACATTCTATTCCTTAAATAAAATTAGTGGAGTTGCAAGTTATAAACTCCGGTTTATCACATGTTTTTCCATTGATGTCAACATTCTCTTTTTTACTACCAAAAGTATTTTTCACGTTTAAACACCCCATACAACCTCCACATCTGTAGAAACCTTTAGATGTTATTACTGGGGTGCTGTAGGGTGTTGGACATAAACTCTTTACTAATTGAGATTTTAAATTGGGTGCTTTCCTAAAAATACACACTGGAGTTTCAGGTATGTCTTTCCCAATTATTGGGTCCCTCCTCAACAAATTCCAGTGTTTTCTTAGCACCTTTTCCACTTGTTTGTGCTGTGACGTGTACTGAGTAATATAGGCCCATTTAAATTTCTCATTGTTTTTCTCAGTTATTCGTTCTTTATGTATTAGTCATCTCTATTGAGGTTTTGTGTGGTCTCCAATGATTCTAAAACAGTCTTCCTATTGTAACCGCATGCTATGAAGTTATCCCTTATCTCTGTGGCCTGTTCAACAAAAACTGACTCCTCAGTACAATTATGCCTCAGCCTCTTGAATTGCCCCATAGGGATCGACTTAAGCCAGTTGTCATGATGGCAGCGATCCCTTTGTATGTAGGCTCTAATGTCTGTGGGTTTGACAATTTTTTTTTGTTTTTATGGTACCACTTTCTACATAAATACTCAGATCTAGAAAATCGACCTGTACTTTGTCTATGTGAAAACTCAATTCCATATTTCTTTCATTAGTATTGAGGTATGCATAAAAAGAGTCTAGTTCCTCTTTACTACCCTTCCAGATGATTATAATGTCATCTATATATCGCCACCATGACACCAGGTTCGCCCTATGTGGGTTGTTATTCCACACTACTTCTTCTTCCCAGGTGCCCATGAAAATATTAGCGTAACTGGGGGCGAACCTGGTGCCCATGGCGGTACATCTCCGTTGGATGAAGTATTAATCTTTAAAAATTAAATAATTATTGTTCAGTATGAAATTAATTCCCTCTTGAATGAATTCTTGGAGTGATGAACCAAGGGTAGTTGTTGCCAACACCTTGTTCACCGCCTCTATACCCTGTTGATGACCAATGATGGTATAAAGGGAACTGACATCTGCCGTTATAAGGTAATAATTTCTTTCCAATCTATTTTCTCTAAAAATTCTAATGTATCACTTGTATCTTTCAGGTGAGAGGGATTTAGCATTACCAGAGGTTGGAGGTGGAAATCAATCCACTGAGATAGATTAGATGTGACAGAGTCGATACCCGACACAATTGGTCGTCCTGGTGGTTGAATGGGGTTTTTATGAACTTTTGGCAATATATAAATGGTGGGATCTACTGGATTTTCAATGAATAAAAATTTCGATTCACTGTCACTAAGAGTCCCTTTCTTATTATATTTGTCTTTAAGTTCTTTCATTTTGAGAGATATTCTACTTGTCGGATTTCCTCTCAGTTTTTTGTACGTTTCTCCATCGCCTAACTGGCGGTAAATTTCACCCTCATAATCTTCCATGTTTAATAGCACTATTCCTCCCCCTTTTCAGTGGGTTTGATTAGCAAACCAGGATCTGATTTCAAACTTTTAAGTGCCTTTCTTTATTTGTGGGATTGTATTTAATCGAATTGTTCTGTAATTTTTCCAAATCCTCTTTCACTAAGAGGCTGAAAGTCTCTATGTAAATTTCTTTTAAGTATGTGGGGTAGAAGATAGATTTAGGTTTGAATTTTATTTCAGAGTTGTCATCTATTGTAGCCCCTTCTTTCATTTTTAATTTGTGAAATTTCTTTAAGGTAAGTTTTCTAATACATTTTTGGGTGTCTATGAAAACCTGAAAGTCATCAATCTTCACAGAAGGGGCAAATTTGAGTCCTTTTTCCAAAAGACAAAAAAAAATGAAAAACCTAGGCGCTAATTTTAAAGAAAAAATTAGATATATATGTGTATATATACACATGCAAATATGCACATGTACATCCAAATTGGTCGTACCTCTGTATCTCCCGTTCGCTGCTGCAAACAAACTTCTGTACGTTTGTATATAAATATAAGAAAAAGAAAATACAGCTGCGCCCGGGATTAACAGAGCATATGGTAAACCATAATTAATCAATTAATTGCACATGCGAATACAGGTCACCGAGTGTCAAATCAATCAAGCCCAATCAATAATGCACATAAATGTTTTAATATAACAAAAATAAAATTATATTTAAAAATATACTGTGCACAGTATCTAATTAATATTGCTTTAAAAAAGCCAAAGGAGAGAACATATAAGACATAAATCATACAAGTGTATCCAATTGTGAACACAATACTGTGGCATAAATGTATCTCAGACCTGTCTCAATTGAGAAATGTGGTCATTGAGAAACACTGTTACGCAATTGATTTTTAAATAATGACTATGAAATCAGTTTGAAGTCCACAATAATGTATGGTGATAAATAAATTCGGACAGATATCTCAGTTCATCAAGTCCATATGGTATATAACTAATGTTATGATATGTACTGTTCATAAAACGGAACTATAATATGAGATGCTTGTTCTCTAAAACAGGTACGTGTGGCGTCCCACCGTAATATTACCTGATAAGTAGTGAAAAATAGGAACCGATGTTTGGATTAAGCACACCTCATGTGGCTGCTGATTGATTGGTAATATTGAGACCGCTGGTCCTTGGTTGAATAACGGAAGGAAAGGTGCTGATAGTGACCGCCAGACTGCGCTGGCCTCGGTGATCACCTCGTGAAGCTCTCGCCGGAAAATCCGTCCCGCAGATGGTGCAGACAGTGACCGCCAGACTGCGCTGGCCCGGAGGATCACCTCGCACCGCTCTCACCGGCAGACCCGTCCTGTGGCGAGGAGGAGCCGAGCTGGGATTAAACACCTCACGTCGACCCGCCGGGTCAGAAGGAAATGATGTGACCGATGTGCTGCAGCGGAGATCGGCTAGCTGTGTCTCATAGGCACCATTCAAAGCTTTAGTATCGGTTCAAACCTCTGGGTATCAGACCAGAGGAATTGCGTGTAGCAGGTATCCCAGGTGGGAACAATAGGGAGGAGTCCTAACGCGTTTCGTCACACCCACGTGACTTTCTGGGTGTGACGAAACGCGTTAGGACTCCTCCCTATTGTTCCCACCTGGGATACCTGCTACACGCAATTCCTCTGGTCTGATACCCAGAGGTTTGAACCGATACTAAAGCTTTGAATGGTGCCTATGAGACACAGCTAGCCGATCTCCGCTGCAGCACATCGGTCACATCATTTCCTTCTGACCCGGCGGGTCGACGTGAGGTGTTTAATCCCAGCTCGGCTCCTCCTCGCCACAGGACGGGTCTGCCGGTGAGAGCGGTGCGAGGTGATCCTCCGGGCCAGCGCAGTCTGGCGGTCACTGTCTGCACCATCTGCGGGACGGATTTTCCGGCGAGAGCTTCACGAGGTGATCACCGAGGCCAGCGCAGTCTGGCGGTCACTATCAGCACCTTTCCTTCCGTTATTCAACCAAGGACCAGCGGTCTCAATATTACCAATCAATCAGCAGCCACATGAGGTGTGCTTAATCCAAACATCGGTTCCTATTTTTCACTACTTATCAGGTAATATTACGGTGGGACGCCACACGTACCTGTTTTAGAGAACAAGCATCTCATATTATAGTTCCGTTTTATGAACAGTACATATCATAACATTAGTTATATACCATATGGACTTGATGAACTGAGATATCTGTCCGAATTTATTTATCACCATACATTATTGTGGACTTCAAACTGATTTCATAGTCATTATTTAAAAATCAATTGCGTAACAGTGTTTCTCAATGACCACATTTCTCAATTGAGACAGGTCTGAGATACATTTATGCCACAGTATTGTGTTCACAATTGGATACACTTGTATGATTTATGTCTTATATGTTCTCTCCTTTGGCTTTTTTAAAGCAATATTAATTAGATACTGTGCACAGTATATTTTTAAATATAATTTTATTTTTGTTATATTAAAACATTTATGTGCATTATTGATTGGGCTTGATTGATTTGACACTCGGTGACCTGTATTCGCATGTGCAATTAATTGATTAATTATGGTTTACCATATGCTCTGTTAATCCCGGGCGCAGCTGTATTTTCTTTTTCTTTTTCCAAAAGACTTCTTTCTTTTTCCAGTAGTATATGGCTACTGAGATTGAAGATTTTTATTTTCTCAAAGGCTTGTTTTGGGGGTTCTAACTCATTAATTTGAGTGGTGTATTTATTCTTAGAACGCTTTTTCTTCTTTTTGACCCCACCTCTTTTGCCTCGATGGGTTGCTTTTATATCCAACCCCTGGGTTCCCTTCTTACCCCTAAAAAAAGAGATGATAGGTGATCTTGTTCTAGTACTCCAAACCTGTTTTGAGATTCCCATCTTGAATGCGTGGGTCTTTGATTGTACTCCAAGTCCCTATTCTTGGGGTCATTAGATCTAGACATCATTTTTTCCCTCCATTGTGGGATACCTTTTTGAGTCCCATTCTCCCAACTTTTTTTATAGCTCTTGTTCATGCTATAAAAGGTCTAACCAGTGAGGGTTCCCACTGATCTTTTTGCCTACCTGGAATTGGACCAGTTGAACCATGTGTTGAACGACTCATGGTGAATTGTGAGTTATTTGATTTCCCATACCTATTAAATCTAGATTTGGATTTAACCGGTCTATTAGACTTGGGGGTACTTCTATTCTGATTATCAATTCTACTCTGTTCACATTCTTCATGGCTTTCTTTCTCTCTCTTGTCCCTCTGGAGTTTATTGATTTTCCTAGTGATTAAACTCGTCTCCATTTTTTTTTATATGGGACATGATGTTCCGTTCTTTATCCTTAAATTCTGGTGAATTCATAAAAGGGTTTATCAGTATTTTATGTTCAGTGATTTCTTTATCTAACTCTGACAATTCCCTTTTCCTCTCTGTTATGATAAGATTAATTAAAGATATGGAACAGTCTTTAATTATATTTTCCAAATTTTTCTTAAATGACTCCATGGTATGGGTAAAACTGGCTTGTTTTTGAATTTTTAGACCTTTGGGTATCAGACCACTGGCTAGATATTGTTCCAAAGTGGCCACCTCCCACCAAATCTTATTTTATTTAATTAGTACAGTCTCCAATTTTTTAAGAAGACTATCTAAATCCGTATCCTCTATAATGTGATATTCTAAAGATGTATTAAAAACATTATTTAATTTTTTTACTCTCTCATCCCTTAGTGTAAACATGATGCAGGAGTGGTGATATTCCTTGGCTGAAGAAATCACAAAAGTACAGAAAAGTTGAAATAGTTACCACTGCGCAAAAAGGCTGCTAATGTATAAATGGATGGAGTGTCATTTGGTAGGAGTATTTCTTCTGTTAGTATATGTCCTAATAAATGTTGTTACACATTTACACTATGGAAGCATTCTTTTTATTCCACATGGCACTGGAGTAATATTCCATAAGGATTTCCATTGAGATTGGATCAGATCGGTCAATACGGTATTATCCGCTTCATGAGGCGAGGCTTCCTTCTTCTGGTATTGGCACTCCTCCCATTCACCCTCAGGTGTTCTAATTAGCTGGGTTCCTGCATTTCAGATCACACATTGATAAGGCCCTATTTAGAGGTAAGTACTGTATAAATTTATAGAATGTGATAATATTAGGGATGTTAGGGACCCATGTGATGAAGTCACCTGGCCGCGGTACATGGGCCCGCATATTTGTGCAAATGTGTGCTAAGAACTTCAGTTATACTCCATGTTAATTGTGAGGGTTTATTCAAATATTTTTTTACTATCAGTGTTCTTAGTGCTAAGAGTGTGCATCTGCATCTCTCTTCCCCCAGCATAGTATTAGAAGCCTCAGCATGATACCACCTCTTGATATCTTTAGTAATAGGATGTGCAGTCCAGGTGCCCCCACCCCACTTTTTTTTCTACCAGCTGATATTACCAACAGGGAAGAATCTCAAAAACTCTATACTCCTCCAATTGTAGCCCATGGCCATTAATGTATTACTTAGACCACAGGTTCTCAAACTCGGTCCTCAGGACCCCACACAGTGCATGTTTTGCAGGTAACCCAGCAGGTGCACAGGTGTATTAATTACTCACTGACACATTTTAAAAGGTCCACAGGTGGAGCTAATTATTTAACTTGTGATTCTGTGAGGAGACATGGAAAACATGCACCGTGTAGGGTCCTGACGACTGAGTTTGAGAACCTGTGACTTAGACTCAGAGCATGATAGCACCCACAGAGAATAGCAAGCACTGTGACCTGAAATTGGGTGCCACTACAACCCAGTGACTCTCTGACTTGGAAACCTGCATTGCCATACAACCCCCCCCCCCATCCCCCCCGCCTAACTTCCGCTCCATACCCAGCTGGCAGCCAATGGTAGATATCAGTATCATCATCTTAAAATCCTATCCTTTAATTTTATCATGGCACAGGTTCTGTCATTTAACTTTGTTGACATCATGACAGTCAACATTATGGCATCATCCTTTTTTACTGTTGACAGTGTGATTGTCAACATACTGTACTGACTACATACTGTACCAATTATTTATTGTCTATTTCTCACATGGGATCCGGATTGAAAGTCGACAGTAACTAGTTCGACAATGTCTAGGTCGACCACTGTTGGTCGACAGTAACTAGGTCGACAGGATGTCTAGGTCAACAGGGTCTTTAGGTCGACATGTCCTGGGTCGACAGGTCAAAAGGTCGACATGAGTTTTTCACAATTTGTTTCTTTTTTTGAACCTTTTCATACTTAACGATCCACGTGGACTACGATTGGAACGGTAATCTGTGCCGAGCAAAGCGGTAGCGGAGCGAAGGCACCCTGCCTGAAGCATGGCGAGCGAAGGGAGCCATGCATGGGGACACGGTGCACTAATTGGGGTTCCCGGTCACTCTACGAAGAAAACAACACCAAAATAACATTCAAAACTCATGTCGACCTTTTGACCTGTCGACCTAGAACATGTCGACCTAAAGACCCTGTCGATCTAGACACCCTGTCGACCTAGTTACTGTCGACCAATAGTGGTCGACCTAGACATTGTCGACCTAGTTACTGTCGACTTTCAATACCACACCCTTCTCACATTGCATGAACATTTTTGTCCATTCATGAGGTACTTGTATGAGATACTGTATACCACAAACATACTCATTTGATTACTTCAATTAATAATCAATAACCAATTTACATAAAAAGTAAGGAATTTTTAATTCACTATATGTGATTGTTTAATTTTTACTGCTAATATATATATATATATATATATATATATAAATATATATTCATTTTTTATTTATTTCCATATTGACCCCAGAGTATAATTAAGTATGTCACTGGGAAGATAATGATCATCAACAATTAATTTATCAGTTTATATGTATCAGTTACATTATCATCATGATACATATTCCCCTGTGGAATAGCTAAATGAATCAATGGATGCATAATTTAGCTACAAGTGAGGGTAAATTGATCAGATCAATTAGTTCTTTATACCGTTTCACCTCATATAACATTATGTTAACTCATAAATCTAAGTTGTTACAGGTAATTTCAGTCAAGATGTTTTGTTGGCAACACTTCAATGTGAAGCTGTGATTTAACCAGTGATGCCTTTTCATGGACTGAACCAAATAAGATCTGTGCTTGCCAATGCATTTGTAAATGATATTAGGAAAATATGTTCAATATTCTTCTTTAGTTAAAGATACCTCCAATAATAAAGAGTTGGCTTAAAGGTTAATTACTGTAACTGTAAAAGAATGGATCACTTGTGGAGATGCTGGTTTGAATACTAACAGCATCTCTCTTCGTCTTCCAGATATAGATATTCGAATGTAAACTTTAGTTAGCTGTATTTTGGTTGGGTTGTCAATAGTAATAACCAATCTACCATACTATAAAATGATACAGAGCTGCTTATTGGTTGATGGGGCCACTTCTCCCCTGGCTCACGTCTCCGCTCTTATCACTACTTAGTAAATGTCCCCCATTGTCTAGGAAGGCTACGCTCCATGTCAGGAATTATTGTGAAATGTATTTAGCAAGGTGAGAGAATGTATGCATTAATCTGGTTCTGTATGTCATAAATTAGCAATTGGTTTACCATTTAAAAGCCACCAGTTTCATACATACCTATGCATACACCAATCATTATTATTGGCTCTTTTTAAAGTTCCATATCAATATAATCTGCAGTTTATAATGAAAATATAATTAAAGACATATACATTTTGCTTCCGGTTCCAGTGTAGATAGAATAGGGAAGCACCGTCTCAGAGCTCCCTCACCAAGCCCCAGAACTCTTCTTTTACAAGGCTTTTTCAGCTCCTATTGTAACACAGCCAACCGTTTGTGACCGGCAGAGGACCCATGGAGCGTTACCTCTCTGCTATGCCGCAGCTCACTCCTCCAGTGCCCCGGCAAGAGAAGCACAGCCCCACTACCAACATGGTGCAGATGCTGATCTGGAAGCAGCATCCTCTGTATCTAAAAACCGAGTTACTGAGGTGCTCACTCCCAGGGATGCCACTCCCCAGATACACCATCAACATTGTAGAGGTGATAAAAAGCACCATGGAACTGCTTCTCACCCAAGCTGTGGGCCACAGACACAAAGTAGCAGCTAGGGGCAGCTTTACATGAGGTGGCTGACTTAAAACATTCAATGAAGGATCTCCACAGAGATAGCTACCAATTATGGAATAAGGTAGATGACCTAATGAACAGGTCTTATAGGAATAATATCTGGCTAGTGGGTCTTCTTGCCCATTTTGTACTCAATACACTACCAACTTTCCTGGGCAACTTTCCTGGGCATCAAAGCCAAATGTTGTGATCTGGTTCTCAGAGTTGGTTGTTCCTGACACAGTCCAAATCCCATCCCAGGGTCACTGTTCAGATATTTCTTTTATCTGCAGTACATAAAGTAGCCTGCTGGTTGGCTTCTCATATGATGAAGATGATTCATTTGGAAAACCACAGGCTCTATATACAGTATTCCAGGACTGTTCTGTAGAACTGACAAAAGCCTGCAAAGCCTTCTCACCTGTTTCTTCAAGACTTATCTCAGATGGTTGCAAATTTGGTCTTTTGTACCCAGCCAGGCTACATATTTATGATGACAAATCCTACAAGGACTTTACATCTCCTGACGAAGCCTCCAAGTACCTCCGTGAGCTCTCACAAGCGGTTATGGCAGATACGGCTGCCCAATAATGGGTGCTCCCTCACTCCTGGCACCTTATTTTATCTTATCCACTGTGCTCTCATATACTTGAATTAAATCATGCTGTCCTGTTAACTGTGGACATCCCCACCATGCATTTTAATGTTACCCCACACGTAGAAGCACACCATCTCTGTTAGCCCTTAAATCTTATCTTTTTTTGTTTATCATCACTTCTACATAAGATGTTGATTTCATTTTAGCTTCCACATCTAAGCTTTCTAGTTTTTGTGCATCTATTCATGTCTCAAACTATCCATTATTTACTGGGTTGTTAATATATCTGGTTAGTCTCAAGTTCTGGTGCCACGTGAGGGCGCCGTGTTACCAGTAAATTAATTTTATTTCAAAATTTGGAGACCTCGGAGTCACAGACTTCTCTTCTTTCCTCTATCTGTTTTTCTTAGGTATATTGCTGACTGGCATCTAAACAAAGAATCATACACTGATCTCCTGATGCTGTAGCTAAAGCTTGTATGTATTTTATGCTTTTATAAGAAATGGGGATTATTCATAGAGACACTACAGTAAATCCAAGCATAAAGGAACAAATCTTCAAACTTTTTGAGAACACTGAATGGTATCTCTATCGCAAACTTCTGGCTGATTACACAGACCACAGATAATTGTATGTTCTTCTGCCCTTGATTAAAGTTATATGCTTGTTGTAGTACAGTATTTATTACTACAGTATATTTTTCAGGTTAGACAGGTTACTGCTTCCTGCCTGTCTCTCCCTCCCTTCCCTATCCCTACCATACTATGAGTAGAGTACCCTTAATCACTTATCTGTTACCTTTCTTTGAAAAACGTAATAAAAACAGTTAAAAAATATACATTCTTTGTTGCTCACTCCCTGTGATTTTGGCATCCCGTTTTTCCTTGTTGTGTCAGTTGTTGTCTTTCTTTAATTTTATTTATTCTTTAATTTATTGCACAATATTTACAGAAAAAATGTTGATTCTAGTCACCTATTCCTCTTTCCTATTAATCAGAGTTGCTAGCAAATGTAACATGTGCAGACAGATTTAGATTTGGGTGGGTTATATTGTTACTGTGCATGATAAATATAGGCTGCTTTATTTTTACACTGCAATTTAGATTTCAGTTTGAATACACCCCTCCCAAATCTAAATCTCTCTTCACATGTTACATCTGCCCCAACTGCAATGCACATGGTTTTGTCCAATTGCTAACTTGTTTAGTTTGCTAACAACTCTGAATAACCCCCTTAATACTAACTTTATTATTCTGTAACTGCACCTACAACATGGTCTGTATTTACAAATGCTAGTACTGTATAGTACATAGGAGAAAATAACTTTTTTATATATAGCGCTATTTCTCCAATAGGGCTCAAGGCACTTATGGAAAGTTAAAGGCAGTTTTACAGATAAATCTTGTGTGTTTTCATGCTGTGTATGTGCTGAATCTGAGCACAGAGAACTATGGGGGTAATTCAGAGTTGATTGCAGCAGCAAATTTGTTAGTAGTTGGGCAAAACCAAGTGCACTGCAGGGGAGGCAGATGTGACATGTGCAGAGAGAGTTAGATTTGGGTGGGTTATTTTGTTTCCGTGCAGGGTAATACTAGCTGCTTTATTTTTACACTGCAATTTAGATTTCAGTTTGAACACACCCCACCCAAATCTAACTCCCTCTGCACATGTTATATCTGCCACACCTGCAGTGTACATGGTTTTGCCCAACTGCTAACAAATTTGCTGCTGCGATCAACTCTGAATTAGGCCCTATGGCATTAAAAAGTGATAAAGTAGAGAGTGATAAAGAGTGATAAAGTACCGCCAATCATCTTCCTAACTGCCATGTTACAGGATGTGTTTGAAAAATGACAGTTATGAGCTGATTTGTTGGTACTTTATCCATACTTGCCTACCTGACCCTCTCCATGAGGGAGAAAATGCTCTGTTCCTTGACTTTCCTGGTAATGTATGATTGCCATCACCTGTGGTGAGCTAGTTAATTGATAAGAAAGGTGTTTCACCACAGGTGACGGCAATCATACATTACCAGGAAAGTCCAGGAACAGAGCATTTTCTCCCTCATGGAGAGGGTCAGGTAGTCAAGTATGACTTTATCACACTATATGATTCTCCACTTTATCACTTTTTAAGGCTTAAAACATTTGGGCCTATGAGTTATATGCAACTCTGTGGCATCTACACTTGTCCTACCTGCAGTGGCTGTCTGGCAAATTTTAGTTCGGGGGGGGGGGGGGGGATGTAATCAAGAGGCCCTGGCTTTTCTACTAGTGCATAGCAACAGCAAAATGGAAGTGGAAAAAAAAACTGCAGGCTTAGTTTATCTTTTTCCCTCTCTATTCCGTCTCATTACCCTTGCATAGCTGTCTGATAGCCCTCTTCATTGCCCTCTATATAGCTCTCTGATATCCCCTTCATGGCATACTTGCCTACCTAACCCTCTCCATGAGGGAGAAAATGCTCTGTTCCTGGACTTTCCTGGTAATGTATAATTGCCATCACCTGTGGTGAGCTAGTTAATTGATAAGAAAGGTGTTTCACCACAGGTGATGGCAATCATACATTACCAGGAAAGTCCAGGAACAGAGCATTTTCTCCCTCATAGAGAGGGTCAGGTAGGAAAGTATGCTTCATGGTTGTCTTATCAAGCACTCACTGCATATTGTATCTCCTTGATTGCTCCCTTCATAGCAGTTATGTCTGTTCCTTCCTGCATATATCCCTGATTGCAGTGGCAGATTGGCCATAGGGCTCACCAGGATGATTGCTGGTAGGCTGACGTGTCTGTGGGGCCTGTTTTGTGGGTTGTCATGTGGCCCCAATACCTACGTGACAGGCAGCCCACTGCACTCGGTACACTGCACTGTCAACATTAATTTTATTATTCCATCTCTGCAGTACAGCAACTCTGCCAACCAGTGATGCTGCCATGGCTACACGGTATGTTAGACCTCTTGTGCTGCCCATATCGTGCCACGTCTACAACATTTTACGGGGCCACTTTTAGTTCCCAATCTGCCCCTGATCTGCAGCAAAGGACACAAGAAAAGTCGCACTTGTGTATGATTGTGTATGAGAAGGGATCATGTCCTCTCAACAGACCCCACCACCTCATCAGACTGCACCCTCATTAGGGCGGCTTCCATAAATTTCCCAGGCTGGTTTTCTGTCCCAATCCGCACCTGCCTTATTGCCCTCTCCATAGTTGTCTCTCATTACCCCCTCCACAACTCTCTCACTGTCAGTTCCTACCATATAACACTGAACCCCTCAAAGCACACATTGATATCCTCACAGCTAACTCACTTACCTGCTCACTGCCCCCTAGCAGCACCCACTGTTCACCTCAGAGGACTCACTGACTCCCTCTGAGGACTCACAGTCCCTTTCATTGTTCACTTCACAGCACTCCCTCCATTCACTGCCACTTCACAGCACTTTCCCCTCCCTTCAAAGTCCACCTCCAGCACTCCCCTTTCCTTTCCTCCACAAAGCAACCCCCAGCTCCTTTAAAAACCACCTCACAGCACGCCCATGGCACATCCAATGTCCACCACACAGCACTTTCCCATCACTAGCACCCTGTGTGAGAAATGTTGTAGCACCTATATCCATAATTAATACTTCTGCTATTTTTAATATTAAATAACACACACATTGGCTCCCAAGGGTAAAAAACCAAACAAACAAATGAAGGGGCTATTCAGATGCGTAATCAAACCAAAAAAGCAAGCAACTGGACAAAATCATGTTGCACTGCAGGTGGGGCAGCTAAAACACGTGCAGAGAGATATACAGTAGATTTGGGTGGGGTGTGTCCAAATTGAAACGTAAATTGCAGTGTAAAAATAAAGCTGTCTAACATTTGTGGGCTACATGCAAAAGCAGACAGTAGTTACCCTGTGCAGAAAATATATAAATGTACTTTCTCCCCTTGCATTGTAAAATGGTTTGTTCCAGATACAAACGTATGCGCTTTTTCTGCCTTGATTCCAAATCTGAATCAGGCCCACTACCCCCTACAGGAAAAAAAACCACAAAAAAAACCCACTGGTCCCCAAAGAAAAACAAACAAACACATTGGCACACACAGGCAAAAATAAAACACATTGTCACCCACAGAAAAAAACACTGGCCCCCACAGGACAAATAAACAAATTAGCCCTGATAGGAAGCAAAAACAAACACATTTGCCCCCACAGGGAAACAAACACATTGTAGCACATAATATAAATATACTGAATTGAATAGCTGGATAGTACATCTAATAAGTACCAATGTGGATTGGAGCATCTACATTGCTCTTTAAAGCAGATGGAAATATTCACACTTATCAACACATAGAAATATATGTGCAGGCTTCTCCTGATCCTCAGTTGTGCATGAATCATTCTTTATTTCTGTAGAACAAGAGTTCCTTGCAATAATAAGATTTTACTTACCGATAAATCTATTTCTCGTAGTCCGTAGTGGATGCTGGGGACTCCGTCAGGACCATGGGGATATAGCGGCTCCGCAGGAGACAGGGCACAATAATAAAAGCTTTAGGATCAGGTGGTGTGCACTGGCTCCTCCCCCTATGACCCTCCTCCAAGCCTCAGTTAGGATACTGTGCCCGGACGAGCGTGCATAATAAGGAAGGATATTGAATCCCGGGTAAGACTCATACCAGCCACACCAATCACACCGTACAACCTGTGATCTGAACCCAGTTAACAGTATGATAACAACGAAGGAGCCTCTGAAAAGATGGCTCACAACAAGAATAACCCGATTTTTGTAACAATAACTATGTACAAGTATTGCAGACAATCCGCACTTGGGATGGGCGCCCAGCATCCACTACGGACTAAGAGAAATAGATTTATCGGTAAGTAAAATCTTATTTTCTCTGACGTCCTAGTGGATGCTGGGGACTCCGTCAGGACCATGGGGATTATACCAAAGCTCCCAAACGGGCGGGAGAGTGCGAATGACCCTGCAGCACCGAATGAGAGAACTCCAGGTCCTCCTCAGCCAGGGTATCAAATTTGTAGAATTTAGCAAACGTGTTTTCCCCTGACCAAGTAACTGCTCGGCAAAGTTGTAAAGCCGAGACCCCTCGGGCAGTCGCCCAAGATGAGCCCCCTTCCTTTTGGAATGGGCTTTTACCGATTTTGGCTGTGGCAGGCCTGCCACAGAATGTGTAAACTGAATTGTATTACAAATCCAGCGAGCAATCGTCTGCTTAGAAGCAGGAGCACCCATCTTGTTGGGTGCATACAGGCTAAACAGCGAGTCAGATTTTCTGACTCCAGCCTTCCTGGAAACATATTTTTCAGGGCCCTGACAACGTCAAGTAACTTGGAGTCCTCCAAGTCCCTAGTACCCGCAGGTACCACAATAGGTTGGTTCATGTGAAAAACAGAAAACACCTTAAGGAGAAATTGAGGACGAGTCCTCAATTCTGCACTGTCAGAATGAAAAATTAAGTAAGGGCTTTATATATGATAAAGCCGCCAATTCTGACACACGCCTGGCTGAAGCCAGGGCTAATAAAATATCTCACATGGAAGGTGACGATGCTAAGTCCACAGTGGTGAGTGGTTCAAACCAATGTGATTTTAGGAAACTCAAAACAACATTGAGATCCCAAGGTGCCACTGGGGCACAAAAGGAGGCTGTATATGCAGTACCCCTTTTACAAACATCTGAACGTCAGGCACTAAAGCCAGTTCTTTCTGGAAGAAATTCGACAGGGCCGAAATTTGAACCTTAATGGACCCTAATTTTAGGCCCATAGACAGTCCTGTTTTCAGGAAATGTAGGAAACGACCCAGTTGGAATTCCTCTGTAGGGGCCTTCTTGGCCTCACACCACGCAACATATCTTCGCCAAATGCGGTGAAAATGTTTTGCGGTTACATCCTTCCTGTCTTCGACCAGGGTAGGGATGACTTCATCTGGAATGCCCTTTCAGGATCCGGCGTTCAACCGCCATGCCGTCAAACGCGGCCGCGGTAAGTCTTGGAACAGACAAGGCCCCTGCTGGAGCAGGTCCTTTCTTAAAGGTAGAGGCCACGGGTCTTCCGTGAACATCTCTTGAAGTTTCGGGTACCAAGTCCTTCTTGGCCAATCCGGAACCACGAGTATCATTCTTACTCATCTCCCTCTTATGATTCTCAGTACTTTTTGTATGAGAGGCATAGGAGGGAACACATATTCTGACTGGTACATCCACAGTGTTACCAGAGCGTCCACCGCTATTGCCTGAGGGTCCCTTGACCTGGCGCAATATCTAGTTTTTTGTTCAGGCGGGACGCCATCATGTCCACCTTTGGTTTTTCACAACGGTTTACAATCATGTGGAAGACTTCCCGATGAAGTCCCCACTCTCCCGGGTGGAGGTCATGCCTGCTGAGGAAGTCTGCTTCCCAGTTTTCCACTCCCGGAATGAACACTGCTGAGAGTGTTATCACATGATTTTTCGCCCAGCGAAGAATCCTTGCAGTTTCTGCCATTTCCCTCCTGCTTCTTGTGCCGCCCTGTCTGTTTACGTGGGCGACTGCCGTGATGTTGTCCCACTGGATCAATACCGGCTGACCTTGAAGCAGAGGTCTTGCTAAGCTTAGAGCATTGTAAATTGCCCTTAGCTCCAGTATATTTATGTGGAGAGAAGTCTCCAGACTCGATCACACTCTCTGGAAATTTTTTCCTTGTGTGACTGCTCCCCAGCCACTCAGGCTGGCATCCGTGGTCACCAGGACCCAGTCCTGAATGCCGAATCTGCGGCCCTTTCATAGATGAGCACTCTGCAGCCACCGCAGAAGAAACACCCTTGTCCTTGGAGACAGGGTTATCCGCTGATGCATCTGACGATGCGATCCGGACCATTTTTCCAGCAGATCCCACGTAAAGGTTCTTGCGTGAAATCTACCGAATGGGATCGCTTTGTAAGAAACCACCATTTTTCACAGGATCCTTGTGCAATGATGCACTGATACTTTTCCTGGTTTTAGGAGGTTCCTGACTAGCTCGGATAACTCCCTGGCTTTCTTCTCCGGGAGAAAACATCCTTTTCTGGACTGTGTCCAGAATCATCCCTAGGAACAGTAGACGTGTCGTCGGAAAAAACTGCGATTTTGGAATATTTAGAATCCACTCGTGCTGTCGTAGAACTACTTAAGATAGTGCTACTCCGACCTCCAACTGTTCTCTGGACCTTGCCCTTATCAGGAAAGCGTCCATATTTCTTTTAAGAAGAATCATCATTTCGGCCATTACCTTGGTAAAGACCCGGGGTGCCGTGGACAATCCAAACGGCAGCGTCTGAACTGATAGTGACAGTTCTGTACCACGAACCTGAGGTACCCTTGGTGAGAAGGGCAAATTTGGACATGTAGGTAAGCGTCCCTGATATCCAGTGACACCATATCGTCCCCTTCTTCCTGGTTCGCTATCACTGCTCTGAGTGACTCCATCTTGATTTGAACGCTTGTATGTAAGTGTTCAAATATTTCAGATCTCACCTAGCCGTCTGGCTTCAGTACCACAATATAGTGTGGAATAATACCCCTTCCCTTGTTGTAGAAGGGGTACTTTGATTATCACCTGCTGGGAATACAGCCTGTGAATTGTTCCCAATACTGCCTCCCTGTCGGAGGGAGACGTTGGTAAAGCAGACTTCAGGAACTTGTGAGGGGGAGACGTCTCGAATTTCCAATGTACACCTGGGATACTACGTGTAGGATCCAGGAGTCCACTTGTGAGTGAGCCCACTGCGTGCTGAAACTCTTGAGATGACCCCCTACCGCACCTGAGTCCGCTTGTACGGCCCCAGCGTCATGCTGCGGACTTGGCAGAAGCTGTGGAGGGCTTCTGTTCCTGGGAATGGGCTGCCTGCTGCAGTCTTCTTCCCTTTCCTCTACCCCTGGGCAGATATGACTGGCCCTTTTGCCCGCCTGCCCTTATGGGGACGAAAGGACTGAGACTGAAAAGACTGTGTCCTTTTCTGCTGAGATGTGACTTGGGGTAACAAAAAGTGGATTTTTCAGCTGTTGCCATGGCCACCAGGTCCGATGGACCGCCCCTTTATACGGCAATACTTCCATGTGCCGTCTGGAATCTGCATCACCTGACCACTGTCGTCTGGCAGATATGGACATCACATTTACTCTTGATGCCAGAATGCAAATATCCCTCTGCGCATCTCGCATATATAGAAATGCATCCTTAAAATGCTCTATAGTCAATAAAATCTTGTCCCTGTCAAGGTTATCAATATTTTCAGTCAGGAAATCCGACCAAGCCCCCTCAGCGCTGCACATCCAGGCTGAGGCGATTGCTGGTCGTAGTATAACACCAGTATATGTGTATATACTTTTAGGATATTTTTCAGCTTCCTATCAGCTGGCTCCTTGAGGGCTGCCGTATCTGGAGACGGTAACGCCACTTGTTTTTATAAGCGTGTGAGCGCCTTATTCACCCTAAGGTGTGTTTCCCAACTCGCCCTAACTTCTGGCGGGAAAGGGTATACCGCCAATAATTTTCTATCGGAGGAAACCCACGTATCATCACACACTTCATTTAATTTATCTGATTCAGGAAAAACTACAAGTAGTTTATTCACACCCTACATAATACCCTTATTTGTGGTACTTGTAGTATCAGAAATATGTAACACCTCCTTCATTGCCCTTAACATGAAACGTGTGGCCCTAAAGGAGAATACGTTTGCTTCTTCACCGTCGACACTGGAGTCAGTGTCCGTGTCTGTGTCGACCGACTGAGGTAAATGGGCGTTTTTACAAGCCCCTGACGGTGTCTGAGACGCCTGGACAGGTACTAATTTGTTTGCCGGCCGTCTCATGTCGTCAACCGACCTTACAGCGTGTTGACATTATCACGTAATTCCTAAATAAGCCATCCATTCCAGTGTCGACTCCCTAGAGAGTGACATCACCAATACAGGCAATTTGCTCCGCCTTCTCACCAACATCGTCCTCCTACATGTCGACACACACGTACCGACACACAGCACACACACAGGGAATGCTCTGACAGAGGACAGGACCCCACTAGCCCTTTGGGGAGACAGAGGGAGAGTTTGCCAGCACACACCAAAAACGCTATAATTATACAGGGACAACCCCTTATACACGTGTTTTCCCTTATAGCATTTTTATATATGTAATCATATCGCCAAATAAGTGCCCCCCCTCTCTGTTTTAACCCTGTTTCTGTAGTGCAGTGCAGGGGAGAGCCTGGGAGCCTTCCTCACAGCAGAGCTGAGCAGGAAAATGGCGCCGTGTGCTGAGGAGAATAGGCCCCGCCCCCTTTTCGGCGGGCTCTTCTCCCGGAGTTTGTGAGATCTGGCAGGGGTTAAATACATCCATATAGCCTCAAGGGCTATATGTGATGTATTTTAGCCATAAAAAGGTATTATACATTGCTGCCCAGGGCGCCCCCCCCAGCGCCCTGCACCCTCAGTGACAGTTGGTGACTGTTGGTGAAGTGTGCTGACAACAATGGCGCACAGCTGCAGTGCTGTGCGCTACCTTATGAAGACTGAAAGTCTTCTGCCGCCTGTTTCTGGACCTCTTCAACTTCGGCATCTGCAAGGGGGGTCGGCGGCACGGCTCCGGGACGAACCCCAGGGTGAGACCTGTGTTCCGACTCCCTCTGGAGCTAATGGTGTCCAGTAGCCTAAGAAGCAAATCCATCCTGCACGCAGGTGAGTTTTCTTCTCTCCCCTAAGTCCCTCGTAGCAGTGAGCCTGTTGCCAGCAGGACTCACTGAAAATAAAAAACCTAACTTAAACTTTTATTCTAAGCAGCTCAGGAGAGCCACCTAGATTGCACCCTTCTCGTCGGGCACAAAAATCTAACTGAGGCTTGGAGGAGGGTCATAGGGGGAGGAGCCAGTGCACACCACCTGATCCTAAAGCTTTTATTATTGTGCCCTGTCTCCTGCGGAGCCGCTATATCCCCATGGTCCTGACGGAGTCCCCAGCATCCACTAGGACGTCAGAGAAATAAAGTTAGTTTTTAAACACGCTCCATTTATTTTACTGAATTTGAATAAATGGGTATGTTTTCCACAGTTGAACCAATCAGATGCACCCAAGACTAGTAACTGTGCAGTAATCACTATCAACTTTACACTTACACCTAGGTCATAACTGACCCTGGATTTTTCTTACTGCATGAGCAGTAAGATAAATCACATTTTGAGACAGAGACAGTCTTAAATTGTCCTTAAGACTGATTGAATACGGTCCTGAGATAGAGGTTGGTTGCCAATGTCAGTAAAGCATAGCAACAAAGTTGAAACTAAATGGGAATATGTGATCAGAAAATAACACTTCTTATTGGCATCAATTCAACACGTTTTCAAATACTTAAATGTTTTCTATTTGATAACTACTTTGGGGTAGTTAACATTTAGGGGTCTATTTACTAAGGTTAGGATGGAGATAAAGTACCAGCCAATCAGCTCCTAACTGCAATTTTTCAAACCCATCCTGTGACATGATAAGAGCTGATTGGCTGGAACTTTGTCTCCGTCCACTGTATATCCATCCAAGGCTTAGTAAATAGACCTCTTAATGTAATTCCACATTTTAGATTAACTCCAATTAAACTCCCACAGTGCAATTTTTGCATGTTCCATAAAAGCTGGACAATGCGGTGAAGAAAAAAAATGGCTCCCACGTTGACTGTCATGTATACAACAGAAAACAAATATACTTGTGGAACCCTCTACAAGCAATTACAGAGGCAGAGATAAACATGTACAGTAAGTAACAATCGTTTCTGTTGCATTACATATTTGTTGCGTTTCTGCTTAAACAGTTTGCTTAAACATCCTGGATTGATAGCAAAATGATGGCTACATAGTTATTGTATATTATGATCTCTGAGCAGAAAGCTCCATAATTGCGTAATATGTGTTTGCTGATGGAAGGTAATGATACTCTTTCGGAGGAGTGCTTGTCCTTTTAGCTTATTGATTCGGCAGTCTGTTGTAACCGAGATGATATATGATAAAAAAATTATGCACCGTTCCTAGAAGTCAACGCTGTGTATAAAGGAAGAGTAATTTCATAGACCAAGAAGCTTAACATTTGTTTGTACAATTATAAATGGGTTTTGCGCCTCACAACGACCTTCAATTCATTTACTGTAAACAGAAAAAATATACTTGACGTACCTATCAGATCCAATAATTCAACTTAATAGAGTTACAGTGACCTCCAAGCTTTTTTTTTTTTTAAGGAAATGGGAGTTGTTAAACTGACTTTGCTGTGTATCTCGTAAGGGATTTAATTAAATCTAGAAAATGTGATATTAACTGTATTAAATTCTTATAGGACAGGTACTTTAAAAGATAACCAACTTATAGATTGCAGTAAAGGCAAGGAAATCTTCATTAAGTAAGGATGCGCTTTCCATTAAATATATTTGTTATTTATGGGGCAGTCGTGACACTCTTTCGCTTTGAGGAGGGTCATCTACTTGCTGAGAACAGTGAACTAATTTTTGGTTAAAAAGTTCAGTGACTGACATTTAGATTTGGCCAGGGCATATCTTCAATATGCTTAGATAGAAACATCTACAGCAGTGGTCCCCAAACTTGGTTCTCAAGGAACACTAATGGTTCATGTTTTCCAGATCACCCGACTGTCACATTTTAAAAATTCACAGGTGACCTGGAAAACATGAACTGTTAGTGTTCCTTGAGGACCGTGTTTGAGAAGCACTGATCTACAGTACTCCAAACCAGTGGCATCACTAGGGTCGGTGGCACCCAGTGCGCCAAACAGTCTGAAGGGGGAAGGGCCTCATGGGAAGGGAGTGTGGCCTCACAACACACCCACATTTATCACTGTGGGGATGTGCTCAGCCTTCAGAGGCTCTCCCTGCACTGCCGCTCCTCCCCTGTGCCTGGGAGCCCTGTGCTGCACAATAACATCTCATGCAGCACCCAGCTCTCTGTCACTGAAGAGGAGCAGGCAATTTGCTGTCACACTATCAGATGGTGAAACCCGAAGCAATCAGCACCCACCTAGTAATGCCACTGGCCCATCTGTAATTGTGTTCTCCTCCTGTGAGGCCATCATACTTTGCTACAGTACACCCTAATTATTATACTGAGTGGACCACTTGTCCTGACTCTAGAATTTCTTCTTCTTCTTTTTCTTCCTCTTCTTCTTCTCCTCCTCCTCATCATCCTACCTCAAACCTTAGAAGATATACTTACTGTATATACATGTATGTGCCTGTATGGAGAATTAGGCTCATTTGCATATAATAAATTGTGCTCAGATTTTTTCCAAGAAGTTAGTGACCTCCAAAAAATGTCCTGAAGCCAGGCAAAAAAGCTTCATAAATAAAACTGACTAACACTAAAACATTTTATTCAAGTACCATACACAGAACACCTCTTATTAACATTTTATGAGTTAATGTTAATAAAATGAGAAATAATTGTTATTATTGGGCAACCTCATTTTAAACATCTAAAATTAAACATGAGTTGTTTTTTTTCATTGACGAGACCTAGACTTCAGTGTGTTACTATATTTAGTTTATGCCAATAGTCATGAATTAGGAAATTGGAATATTATCATATCTTTTTCAGGAAAAGTCTGTGCAGCGTGGATTTTTTCTCTCAATGCATTAATTTGCAAATAGGATTCACTCCTGTACTGTAGATTAAGCCTGAACTATTTCACAAAGTTGTAAAGAAAGCAGATTCATTATCAAAGAACAGCTTACTAATTTACATATTAAGATATGATCTGTATGGATCTGACCTCCTCTAGGCAGTTCACAAATTATGAGACATAAAACAGAATAATTCAAACTAAAGTACTTACTGGTATTTGAATTTCAAAACTAGGCTTTTTCTTAAGGTCTTTTATTTTTAATATTTACTCCCTAGCAGAATGTCATGGCCCATTCTCTACTTGGTCATTTCCACATTACAGTAGCACATAGTTATTTTAGGAACTTTTTAAATCTGTACAATATGTGAGAAGTTTACATGGGCGTTGTGAATACTTATAGAAACAGTTGTGTGATATGTGTGTGTGTGTGTGTGTGTGTGTGTGTGTGTGTGTGTGTGTGTGTCTGTATTAGGGAATTTAGACTGTAAGCTTTAATTGGGCAAGCTCACTGTCCCCTACAGGCTTAAGTTTAAACTCCTCACCCTCACCTACAAATCTCTTACACTCTCCTCTTCCTCTTTCCTCTCCAAACTTATTTCTCCCTGCACCTCATCATAATTGCTCCAGTCAATCGGTGATTTACAACCTATCTTTGCTGATTATCACCTCCAAGACCTCTCCCATACTGCACTTATCTTACAGAATGCTCTCCCAAGTTCTGTCAAAATACCCCCCCCCCCCCAACATCCTTTACTTCACACTCCCTCAGAACTTAGGGGGACGTGTACTAAGCAGTGATAAAAGTGGAGAAGTTGCCAATGGCAACCAATCAGCTGCTCTGTATACTTTGATAGTATGCAAATTATAAATGTTACATCAATGGTGATTGGTTGCCATTGGCAACTTATTCACTGGCTCACTTCTCCACTTATTTCACTGCTTAGTAAATCTCCCCCTTACGTCTTTATGCTACACTTCCAGACATACTCCTGCTCCAATATTTCTTCCATAATCACTTTTCCTCTCTATCTCTGACCATACTCATAAGACTCCACTTTCTCTATTAGAATGTGGTCAAATGTGAAATGCACTGCTGTGCTATCTTCATGAATACTGCTTTACTAAATCACTCTCCTTTACCAAGATGGCCACCATTTGGTCTCTTGTGCATGTGTGGTGACATATTGTCACTGTGTTTGAGCGCCACAGTGGGACATGAACATGTTCCACTTAGCTCCAGAGGCCTTGTTAAATTGTCCTGCGAGTATCCTGGTCTATTCTCAAATACCGCTGGATTGATGCACTGCTAGCTAGCTGGTGATATGTATGTTTTGCTCAAGCTCGGCTCCATCCAGATTACTAAGAGTAAAACCATGACTACAGCTGTACAAACAACTTCTGCAACACTCAAACAAACTCTTCACCTGGTTAAGTACTCAGGCTGTCTAGTGTATCTGGACTCTGCTGGTGTTTACTATTATAACCTAAATTCCACCTACAATAGTTCACACATACAGTATCAACTGAATGTAAACTCTCACAATCAGGGCCCTCCCTCCTCTTGTTTTATCCCACCCCCTAGGTTCACTAAGCGAGCCAATAGGTATATACTGTAGCTATATCTATATTTGTAATTATGTAAATAAGTAAGCTTGTTATGTTATTTACTTTGTTTTGTATCTTTTGCTTTTTACAGCAATTTGTGACTCCATAAATAGAAGAAGAAGAAGAAGAAGACCAACAACAAAAACAACAACAAGATATTTCATTATGATGTTCTTTTTATTACATATCTGATATATCAGAGATTAAAGATGATTATATACTTCACAGTTGTTCATTTACTGTTTGAGTAATACCTAGGCTATTTCTCCCCTTCATTATTTACCTTCTGCCCCCAGCAGAGCTAGTAGCACCCCTAGTGCACACGGCTATTTTATATATTGATGTCTGTTCTCTGTTATGGTTTTTGACTGTTAAATGGAGGAGAAACAGATACATGCCCTCAGATCATTGATCATTAAGGGCAAACATACACTCAGCGCATATGTCGGAGCAGCACCTGTGTCCAGCGATCAATGATCTCTATACAAGTATCCATCTTGACTCTGTCCTTCTGTCAAACATTAGAGAGACAGAATTAAAAACTGCTGTGTGCTCATGACCTTAGCCTGACTTCAGATCTAGTCACGGTACATGAATATTCATGTTGAGTTGTGGTTGCATCCATGGAAAATTTCAGACAAACTCTAGATGCAAGCTGAGTATGGATCTGACAAAGCATCCCAGTGCTGATAATGTCATGAAACTTTGATATTGATTACTGATTATACAGTATAAACCACATTTGCCATCCTTGGATATGTTATTGAAAATGTAGTTACTCTTTTTTAGTTTAATAAATTTGACGGTATATTCTTCAGTGACTATTTAGTGTGCTTAGGCAATATACATTAGAAAGCAGTATAAGTAGCCTGTGACTTTACTGAGGCATGAGGTATCAACATCGTTGAAGCCTCAGGCCTCGCAATATCCCAAATTACTGTACTAGTGAAATTATACAGTGTATTCCTATGAGTACTGGATCTTTCCTCAAAATGACTACATTCATAGACAGCATTAGTTCTGGGGCTAAGTGATGCCTCAACCCTCCCACCACTTCTTACCTTAGCAAACAGGAGATGAGGGCCTCATCTTCTGCTCCTCAGAGTGGAAGCATACCATTTTCAGACCCCATGACCAGAGGCAGATCCAGAACAAAATGAAAGAGGGGGCACAATGACAGGAGAGAGGGGGTGCGAACGCTTCTGGAAAAGTGGGTGTAGCCTTGCAACAAGGGCTATGGCTTAAAAGCAAATGCCATATCCATGTGATAGGAAGAGGGTGATGCCTTGGAGAGGCAGAGGGTGACAGGAGAGAGAGGGTGATGGGGGATAATTACACAGGAGAGAGGCAGAGGGTGAGGCAGTGGGTGACGAGGAGAGATAGTGGGAGACAGAGAGGCAGTGGGTAACAGGGAGAGGGCAGAATATGACAGTGAGAGGCAGTGGGTGACAGCATGGAATGGTGACAGGGGGAGGCAGTGGTTGACACCAGGGAATGGGTGACAGAGAAGGCAGTGGGTGACATAGAGGATGATGGGGAGAGGCAGTGGGTTACAGGGAAGGGGTGATAGGAGAGAGAGGTGTTGAGAAGAGACAGTCGGAGATGGAGAGGCAGTGGGTGACAGGAAAGGGTTATAGGGAAAGTCAGTGGTTGACAGGGAGAAGGTGACAGGGTAAGCCAGAGGATAACAGTGAGAAGCAGAGGGTGACGGGGAGAATGTGATGCCTTGAAGAGGCAGCGGGTGACAGGAGAGAGAGGGTGATGGGGAGATATACTAGGAGACAGAGAGACAGTTGGTGACTTGGAGTCCTGTTTCCTCAATGCATACTCAGATGAAGCCTGGTCATGCGCTCTAGCTGCTCCCATTGCGAAGGACATTAGAGAGACCTAGAACAGAAGGGGAGGCTGCCGAGAGTGGGGTAATATCCCTTATACACATAATGCCCACCATAGCAGTGCTCCTTATACACATAATGCCCACCATAGTAGTGCCCCTTATACAAATAATGCCCACAATAGCAGTGCCACTTAAACACAATTCCCACAATAGTAGTGACCCTTACACAAATACACTGAGTTACACTGCACTGCTCCAGCACATACACATTCTGAGTTACACAGCACTGCTCTAGCGTGCACACACATTGGGTTGCTCTGCAATGCTCCAGCACATACAAACACAGGGTTACACTGCACTGCTCCAGCACACACACAGGGTTACACTGCACTGCATAGGGGGCATTGATTATACTGCATAGGGTTACAGACATAGGTGGTAACACACACTGCACAGAGGAAGCAATACGAGCAATAGGAGGTAGGGGGCAATACGGAGGTAGGGGGCAATCAGGAAATGGACAGTAGGGAGGGGGCAATAAATCGATCCATAACACTTCAACTTACCTGCCGCTGGCATGTCATACAGGGAGCAGCAGCAGCCCTACTCAACGGCAGCAACCTCCCTTCTCAGTCTGCAGCAGCGTGTGTTATTCTGCCGGAGCTTGATTCGGAGGAGCACAGCCCCACTATAGGAATCCGGCTCACCGCAGGTGGAGCTCATCCTCCTGCCTGGAGCTGCAGTGTAGAATTAGACTATGTGTCTGTGGGGTGTATCAAGAGGCCGGTGCAGCGGAACGAGGATGGCTCCTCTCTACGCCTGCATTGGTTGCAGTCTGCTGCTGTGTGTGTGTGTGTGTGTGTGTGTGGTGGATGCCATGGGCTGCACTATCACTGTGGCCAGCAGTGAGCAGGATGCACTGGGGATGGAGCTGCGGGTGCCGGGGGGACTGGGAGCACTTTCTGATATACTAACTACCATTTTATTGACTGTATTATCAGGATATACTGGTGGTTAGGTTAGTGCATGGCTATAACTGTGTTGTCAGAATTATAAACTGGAAAGGTGTATATCAATTTATGTTTTCACTGTAATAATTTCTGGAAAAACAGTGGATGTATAATGTCACCGGTGGTACTCTCCTAGAGTCAGAGAAGAATAGTATATTGGAAAAAGAAAAGAAGACTCTTAAAACTTTACTTTCAGTCAGTGGTTTCATAAAACCTTATACATTATGTTTGATACACACCATAAAATTATATTAAATAATTTATGGTATAGCATTCGGTATCCGTTCACATGGTCGACCATGTTATGGTCGACAGTCATTAGGTCGACCACTATTGGTCGACATTGACATGGTCGACACATGAAAATGGTCGACACATGAAAAGGTTGACTTGAGTTTTTTAACTTTTTTTTCTTTTGGGGAACTTTTCCATACTTTACGATCCACGTGGACTACGATTGGAACGGTAATCTGTGCCGAGCGAAGCGAAGGCACCATACCCGAAGCATGGCGAGCAAAGCGAGCCATGCGAGGGGACGCGGTGCACTAATTGGGGTTCCCAGTCACTTTACGCAAAAAACGACACCCAAAAAAGTAAAAAAATGCATGTCGACCTTTTCATGTGTCGACCATTTTCATGTGTCGACCATGTGTCCATGTCGACCATGTCAATGTCGACCTAATGACTGTATACCATAACATGGTCGACCATTCATACCGGAACCATAGCATTCACCAACAGTATAGTAATTACCATACACCAACAGATTTTCCGTTGTATTTAAAGACACTGCAGTATTTGTTTGAACTGTGCTTCTACTTTACATATCGCAAAAGACAAAAAAACATGACTCCAGTACATATACAGTTGAAGCATATTTGTATTATTTAATCAAACAGATATATAAATGTCTACATTGTTTGCATCAAAAAATATGCCATTCGTGTCAGAATGTGACAGAAAAGTTTGGAAAGACACACGCTTGTCACTGGTATAGAAATCTGCTTTTAACCATGTGCTTCTTTGCAGAGAATGGCTAATGAGAGTTTCTTAGGCCCAGTAGGTGTAGTGAAAGAATAACCCTGCATCTGCTTTCAGTTCAGAAATTAGCTGATGAGAGTGTAGATAGAAAGATCGAAACTTTATACTACAAAAATGTACAAAAATGATTCCCTGTGTAGTGAGGGTTGTTGAGTCTATAACATATCCACACACCGGATAACAGCCAAATAGTAGACCACAATGGGTTGCATGTGATGGGACAGGTATATCGAGAACAGGTAAAAATATAGTATATAATAACAATCAGAGATGAAACCACCTTTCTCTCTCCGTATCACATCCTCAAGTGTGCATGTGCTCAGGAGCAGTGAATACACCGTCAGTGATAGTTAGGAGAATACTCATGTTTAAGCAGTCTATGGGGTCTCTTTACTAAGCCTTGGATGGAGATAAAGTGGATGGAGATAAAGTACCAGTCAATCAGCTCATATCAGTCATTCTCAAACCCAGCCTGTGACATGGCAGTTAGGAGCTGATCGGCTGGTACTTTATCTCCATCCACTTTATCACCATCCAAAGGTTAGTAAATAGATCCCTCTATCCCTTATTATGAAAGGGTAAGGGGAATGGATTTCCTAAGTGAGGATAAAACTCACTAGCCTTTCTGAGCGTGTAGATAGAAATAGATAGTTAAATGTGTACCTGTTCCTCGTAAATGCCCATGGCTGTCCGGTATTGGGGTTCCAGCGTGCGCATAGCCAGAGCACACCTTAAACTTACATGAACGTTTCACCCATAGGGCTTGTTCCAATATTTCATAGACTGCGCCAATTGAAACTTCTCCACTTTACCTTTCTCCAAGGCTTGATACATCTCTCCCTGGATTAATGATAATAGGTCACTCATACTATGTTACATATCCCTGAACCATTGGTGCCCTAAGCAACCACTTAGAGGTAGCATTGGAACTGTCTATCTCTATGGCATGAAAAACATTAATTGACGTCAACTTTCTTTGCATTGATGAAACAAAGGAGGTCATTCCGAGTTAATCGCACGTAGCAACTTTTTGCTGTTCGTGCGATCAACTAGACGCCGCCTATGGGGGAGTGTATGTAAGCATAAGCAGGGCTGCGATCGCTGGTGCAGCCCTGTTCTGCTAAAAAAAAAAATTGTGCAGAACAAGACTAGCCCTGCAGTTACTTACCCTGTGCGATGGATCCAGCGATGAAGGTCCCGGAATTGATGTCAGACAACCGCCCTCCAAATGTCTGGACACGCCTGCGTTCGGATCTCCCTGCTCGGAAAATGGTGTTTATCCACCCCAGAACGTCTCCCCACTGTCAGTCTTCTTGCATTCGCGCTAGCGATCACTTTCTTCTTTCTTCTGGTCATTGCTCTGTGATTTCTACTGAAGAGTGGATATAATTAAAAGTTTTATAACATAGAAGAGAGCAGGTGAACCATACAACTATTATTATTATTATTATATAGACATTTATTATATATACAAGGTTTTTGGCATAAAATAGGTCAATATTATGAGCCTACCCATCAATCGTCAAGGTAACCTCATAGAGTAGGTCCCTAACATTATAGGGGTTCACCTCCAGGAAAAGGGCACCCCCAAATCACCCCAGGCAAACCACTCCAGGGCACAACATAAATGACAGACAGCAGTGAAGTATAAGAATGTTAGGTAAGTGAAAGTAGCTACCTATCTGATGAGGTTATTTTGATGATTAGTGGGTAGACTCATAATATTGGCCAATTTTATGCCAACAACCTCATATATGATGTATAATACATGTTTTATAATTTCAATGGCTGTATGGTGCGCCAGCTCTCCAGTTTCACTGTTGTAGTACCCAGCTCAGTCTCAGCTAGGTAGCACATACCACTATAAGTAGAGATGTGCGGCGGGCACTTTACGTGTTTTGGTTTTGGTTCTGGTTCAATGCTCGTGTTTTAGATCTGGATTGGTTTTGCCAAAACCACCCTTTCGTGTTTTGGTTTTGGATCTGGATGATTTTAAAAAAAAACATAAAAAAGGCTAAAATCACAGAATTTGGGGGTAATTTTGATCCTATGGTAATATTAATCTCAATAACATTCACTTCCCCTCATTTTCAGTCTATTCTGAACACCTCAAAATATTGTTTTAGGCCAAAAGGTTGCACCAAGGTGGCTGTGACTAAGCTAAGCGACACAAGTGTGCGGCATAAACACCTGTCCCATCTAGGAGTGGCACTGCAGTGTCAGACAGGATGGCATTAAAAAAAATAGTCCCCAAACAGCACATCATGCAAAGAAGAAAAAGAGGTGCAATAAGGTAGCTGTATGACTAAGCTAAGCGACACAAGTGTGCGGCACAAACACCTGGCCCATCTAGGGTTGGCACTGCAGTCCCACTGTACTAATGGAGGATACCAGATACACGTATTACACCAACATAGCTGTCAAGGCCTCAGTTATCCGCTTTGCAACAAGCTGACTGCTGACATATTTCTTCTTCCTCGCAAAGGACTGTTGGACAGTCATTTGCTTAGTTGAAGTAGTACAAATGGTCTTCCGTCTTTCCTTCTGGGATGATGATTGAATCCCAGCAGCAACAACAGCAGCGGCAGCAGTAGGAGGAAGTGGTTCTTGATCTTTCCCTATTTTCTCCTCCAATTTTTCTGTAGTTATATAACAAAATGCAGCAAAGGAGAGCGTACCTCTACACCACAAAGGGCAAACCCTGTAAAAATTATTTGGATTAAATATTAATAACCACTTTATTTGATGTAAATAATATACAGCACAGGACAGCACCACAGAACTTATATGGCAGCACCACTGGACTGGATTTATACGGCAGTACCACAGGACATATACTGTAGTATCACTGGACTTATACGGCAGTACCACTGGACTGGATTTATACGCCAGTACCACTGGATTTATACGGCAGTACCACTGGATTTGTACGGCAGTACCACTGGACATATATGGCAGTATCACTGGACATATATGGCAGTATCACTGGACTTATACGGCAGTACCACTGGACTTAAACGGCAGTACCACTGAACATATACAGCAGTATTACTGGACTGGATTTATACGCCAGTACCCCTGGATTTATACAGCAGTACCACTGAACATATACAGGAGTATCACCGGAATTATGTGGCAGTACCACTGGACATATACAGCAGTATCACTGGACATATACTGCAGTACCACTGGACTTACACAGCAGCACAGGGATACCACCACTGGACTGATGCAGGACAACACAGCACCACTGCAATGGACTGGACGTGTACAGCAGCACTGGACATATGGCAGTAGAGGATACCACCACTGTGACTGGACTGATGCAGTACAAGACACCACCACTGGACTGATGCAGCACAACACAGCACCACTGGACTGGCCTTATACAGCAGCACTGGACATATGGCAGCAGAGGACACCACCATTGTGACTGGACTGATGCAGCACAAGACACTACCACTGTACTGAGCAGCACAACACAGCACCACTGGACTGGACTTATACAGCTACACTGGACATATGGTAGCAGAGGACACCACCACTGTCACTGGACTGAGTAGCACAAGACAGCACTGGAATCACCACCCCACTTTCCCTCCTGCACAGACACAGAAGATGGAGACACGTCCTCTCTCTACAATTGTCAAATGCCGGAGTGAAAATGTCGGCTATGCGTGGCTCCTTATATGGAATAAAAAACCTGCGAGAATCCGACAGCGGGATGATGACATTTGCCTCTTTCTGGTTTCCGAGTCAGGTGGGAAAACCCCAGCCGGTCCCGGATCCGGGCTCGGGTAGTGAAGTACGGGGGGGGGGGTTCAGTTCTCAGAGAACTGAACCCGCTCATCTCTAATTATAAATAACTAGGGTATGCAGTCCAGGCCCCCTCCCCCTAATAGTTAAAAGTTGGTTTACTGTTTTACGTTATTTATATAATAGCTTTTGAAAAAAACATTTTACTATTGGACCAACTGACGAGGGGAAAGAATTAGATTCTGTACGGGACAAGTCCTTTTTCTAATGAGTGTTCCTGACCTACTGTGCTGTATCCTGGTACAGTAAAAGACACAAGTCAGCATCTGAACTGCAGTAAATTAGAAAACACCAGGCCTTTTTCGGAGACAGCATGTGTATGTCTACTAATTCAGCCTTCAAGGCAAGATATAGTTTAGTTAGTAGAAAATTTGGGTATTTGAAAACATCTTTATTTCTTGTTGCCTAAGTCATTATATCCCTCCTCAATAAAAACGGTATGACTTCTTTTTATTTCTTCCATAAGTGAGATCTGAAGACATCACAGGGGGGAAAAAAATGACAGTCTGAAATATTAATAACATTCAAATTCTTTTGGAACTAATGGATATTGTCAAAGTATGTATGTTACTAACAATTTCTTTTATTGAGCTCTGTTAAATATTTTTTTGCAGGTAGGGTTTTCAACACCTTTTAACTATTTATATGTTCACTATATATGTACAGTATGCGTATTGCTGTTTCACACTTCTAAAATAAGCTTTAAGAAGAAAATGTACTGCTGTAAATATAAGTTGTAATATCAGAAAGGTATGGACACTTTATCTAAGACCATATTGAATATAGTGGTGTATTTTAGCTCTTTCACATATGCAGCTACAGTACTGCATATCCCAGGTTTTTTTGCACGTGAGCGCACATCAACCCGGAATTTCAGCATGAGTTAAAGGAAACATACTGGGCTCCCAACCAGTGTTATGTAGCTGAGACCCAGTAATTTGCTGGCTTCCAAGAACCAACAAATTCCCAGGTCACATTTCTGAAAGTGGCATTTAACCAGTGGTGGATTTTACCTAGGGCTTGCAGGGCTGCAACCGCCCCTCAGAATAAAATCTGCCACCCAAAGGGACTGACTAGCAATGACAGTGACTTCCCATAAGAAGCACACTCTGATAATCAGAGCAAGTCAGGCAGTCCCAGGGAATGTGTTTTCTTCCACTTGGACTGCCAGTCTGGACTGTGATAGCAAAGAGAGTGCTTCCCATAGGAAGCGACTCCCCTTCTAATACGTTAGCCCTTTCAGGCTTCTACGGGCTGCAGCCAATGCAGTCCATGCAGCCAGACTGTTTCTAAGCAGTGCCAGCTTAAGCCCCACCCCTGAATTTAAGCCTCACCCCCACTGCCACCAGACTTAAGCCGCACCTCCCATTGATGTTAGCCATCAGGTGTAGGGGCCAGGAAGCCAGGAGGTGATCAATCAGTGCCAATAGCCAGGCAGGTAAGCGGTCATTGCTGTATTTAACAGCCCTGTTATTATTTTTGTATTCATGTACACTATGATGAGTTTGGAGCAGAGGTAGATAGAATTATGGCTGGAAAAAATCAAGGACATAGTCGAATGCGCCACAATGTCTAAATTGGAAATCTTGAGGACACAGCAATGCAGTACGTATTTCATACCTCCCAACATGACCCTCTCCAGGAGGGACACAATGCTCTGCTCCTGGACTTCCCTCTTAATCTATGATTGCCATCACCTGTGCTGAAACACCTTTCTAATTAATTAACCTGTTCAACACAGGTGAGGGCAATCATAAATTAAGAGTCAAGTCCAGAAGCAGAGCATTGTGTCCCTCCTAGAGAGTGTCATGTTGGGAGTAGAGATGAGCGCCTGAAATTTTTCGGGTTTTGTGTTTTGGTTTTGGGTTCGGTTCCGCGGCCGTGTTTTGGGTTCGAACGCGTTTTGGCAAAACCTCACCTAATTTTTTTTGTCGGATTCGGGTGTGTTTTGGATTCGGGTGTTTTTTTCAAAAAACACTAAAAAACAGCTTAAATCATAGAATTTGGTGGTCATTTTGATCCCAAAGTATTATTAACCTCAAAAACCATAATTTACACTCATTTTCAGTCTATTCTGAATACCTCACACCTCACAATATTATTTTTAGTCCTAAAATTTGCACCGAGGTCGCTGTGTGAGTAAGATAAGCGACCCTAGTGGCCGACACAAACACCGGGCCCATCTAGGAGTGGCACTGCAGTGTCACGCAGGATGTCCCTTCCAAAAAACCCTCCCCAAACAGCACATGACGCAAAGAAAAAAAGAGGCGCAATGAGGTAGCTGTGTGAGTAAGATTAGCGACCCTAGTGGCCGACACAAACACCGGGCCCATCTAGGAGTGGCACTGCAGTGTCACGCAGGATGGCCCTTCCAAAAAACCCTCCCCAAACAGCACATGACGCAAAGAAAAAAAGAGGCGCAATGAGGTAGCTGTGTGAGTAAGATTAGCGACCCTAGTGGCCGACACAAACACCGGGCCCATCTAGGAGTGGCACTGCAGTGTCACGCAGGATGTCCCTTCCAAAAAACCCTCCCCAAACAGCACATGACGCAAAGAAAAAAAGAGGCGCAATGAGGTAGCTGTGTGAGTAAGATTAGCGACCCTAGTGGCCGACACAAACACCGGGCCCATCTAGGAGTGGCACTGCAGTGTCACGCAGGATGTCCCTTCCAAAAAACCCTCCCCAAACAGCACATGACGCAAAGAAAAAAAGAGGCGCAATGAGGTAGCTGACTGTGTGAGTAAGATTAGCGACCCTAGTGGCCGACACAAACACCGGGCCCATTTAGGAGTGGCACTGCAGTGTCACGCAGGATGTCCCTTCCAAAAAACCCTCCCCAATCAGCACATGATGCAAAGAAAAAGAAAAGAAAAAAGAGGTGCAAGATGGAATTGTCCTTGGGCCCTCCCACCCACCCTTATGTTGTATAAACAGGACATGCACACTTTAACCAACCCATCATTTCAGTGACAGGGTCTGCCACACGACTGTGACTGATATGACGGGTTGGTTTGGACCCCCCCCAAAAAAGAAGCAATTAATCTCTCCTTGCACAAACTGGCTCTACAGAGGCAAGATGTCCACCTCATCATCACCCTCCGATATATCACCGTGCACATCCCCCTCCTCACAGATTATCAATTCGTCCCCACTGGAATCCACCATCTCAGCTCCCTGTGTACTTTGTGGAGGCAATTGCTGCTGGTCAATGTCTCCGCGGAGGAATTGATTATAATTCATTTTAATGAACATCATCTTCTCCACATTTTCTGGATGTAACCTCGTACGCCGATTGCTGACAAGGTGAGCGGCGGCACTAAACACTCTTTCGGAGTACACACTTGTGGGAGGGCAACTTAGGTAGAATAAAGCCAGTTTGTGCAAGGGCCTCCAAATTGCCTCTTTTTCCTGCCAGTATAAGTACGGACTGTGTGACGTGCCTACTTGGATGCGGTCACTCATATAATCCTCCACCATTCTATCAATGTTGAGAGAATCATATGCAGTGACAGTAGACGACATGTCCGTAATCGTTGTCAGGTCCTTCAGTCCGGACCAGATGTCAGCATCAGCAGTCGCTCCAGACTGCCCTGCATCACCGCCAGCGGGTGGGCTCGGAATTCTGAGCCTTTTCCTCGCACCCCCAGTTGCGGGAGAATGTGAAGGAGGAGATGTTGACAGGTCGCGTTCCGCTTGACTTGACAATTTTGTCACCAGCAGGTCTTTCAACCCCAGCAGACTTGTGTCTGCCGGAAAGAGAGATCCAAGGTAGGCTTTAAATCTAGGATCGAGCACGGTGGCCAAAATGTAGTGCTCTGATTTCAACAGATTGACCACCCGTGAATCCTTGTTAAGCGAATTAAGGGCTCCATCCACAAGTCCCACATGCCTAGCGGAATCGCTCCGTGTTAGCTCCTCCTTCAATGTCTCCAGCTTCTTCTGCAAAAGCCTGATGAGGGGAATGACCTGACTCAGGCTGGCAGTGTCTGAACTGACTTCACGTGTGGCAAGTTCAAAGGGCATCAGAACCTTGCACAACGTTGAAATCATTCTCCACTGCGCTTGAGACAGGTGCATTCCACCTACTATATCGTGCTCAATTGTATAGGCTTGAATGGCCTTTTGCTGCTCCTCCAACCTCTGAAGCATATAGAGGGTTGAATTCCACCTCGTTACCACTTCTTGCTTCAGATGATGGCAGGGCAGGTTCAGTAGTTTTTGGTGGTGCTCCAGTCTTCTGTACGTGGTGCCTGTACGCCGAAAGTGTCCCGCAATTCTTCTGGCCACCGACAGCATCTCTTGCACGCCCCTGTCGTTTTTTAAAAAATTCTGCACCACCAAATTCAAGGTATGTGCAAAACATGGGACGTGCTGGAATTTGCCCATATTTAATGCACACACAATATTGCTGGCGTTGTCCGATGCCACAAATCCACAGGAGAGTCCAATTGGGGTAAGCCATTCCGCGATGATCTTCCTCAGTTGCCGTAAGAGGTTTTCAGTTGTGTGCGTATTCTGGAAAGCGGTGATACAAAGCGTAGCCTGCCTAGGAAAGAGTTGGCGTTTGCGAGATGCTGCTACTGGTGCCGCCGCTGCTGTTCTTGCGGCGGGAGTCCATACATCTACCCAGTGGGCTGTCACAGTCATATAGTCCTGACCCTGCCCTGCTCCACTTGTCCACATGTCCGTGGTTAAGTGGACATTGGGTACAACTGCATTTTTTAGGACACTGGTGAGTCTTTTTCTGACGTCCGTGTACATTCTCGGTATCGCCTGCCTAGAGAAGTGGAACCTAGATGGTATTTGGTAACGGGGGCACACTGCCTCAATAAATTGTCTAGTTCCCTGTGAACTAACGGCGGATACCGGACGCACGTCTAACACCAACATAGTTGTCAAGGCCTCAGTTATCCGCTTTGCAGCAGGATGACTGCTGTGATATTTCATCTTCCTCGCAAAGGACTGTTGAACAGTCAATTGCTTACTGGAAGTAGTACAAGTGGGCTTACGACTTCCCCTCTGGGATGACCATCGACTCCCAGCAGCAACAACAGCAGCGCCAGTAGCAGTAGGCGTTACACACAAGGATGCATCGGAGGAATCCCAGGCTGGAGAGGACTCGTCAGAATTGCCAGTGACATGGCCTGCAGGACTATTGGCATTCCTGGGGAAGGAGGAAATTGACACTGAGGGAGTTGGTGGGGTGGTTTGCGTGAGCTTGGTTACAAGAGGAAGGGATTTACTGGTCAGTGGACTGCTTCCGCTGTCACCCAAAGTTTTTGAACTTGTCACTGACTTATTATGAATGCGCTGCAGGTGACGTATAAGGGAGGATGTTCCGAGGTGGTTAACGTCCTTACCCCTACTTATTACAGCTTGACAAAGGGAACACACGGCTTGACACCTGTTGTCCGCATTTCTGGTGAAATACCTCCACACCAAAGAGCTGATTTTTTTGGTATTTTCACCTGGCATGTCAACGGCCATATTCCTCCCACGGACAACAGGTGTCTCCCCGGGTGCCTGACTTAAACAAACCACCTCACCATCAGAATCCTCCTGGTCAATTTCCTCCCCAGCGCCAGCAACACCCATATCCTCCTCATCCTGGTGTACTTCAACACTGACATCTTCAATCTGACTATCAGGAACTGGACTGCGGGTGCTCCTTCCAGCACTTGCAGGGGGCGTGCAACTGGTGGAAGGCGCATGCTCTTCACGTCCAGTGTTGGGAAGGTCAGGCATCGCAACCGACACAATTGGACTCTCCTTGTGGATTTGGGATTTCGAAGAATGCACAGTTCTTTGCTGTGCTGCTTTTGCCAGCTTGAGTCTTTTCATTTTTCTAGCGAGAGGCTGAGTGCTTCCATCCTCATGTGAAGCTGAACCACTAGCCATGAACATAGGCCAGGGCCTCAGCCGTTCCTTGCCACTCCGTGTCGTAAATGGCATATTGGCAAGTTTACGCTTCTCCTCCGACAATTTTATTTTAGGTTTTGGAGTCCTTTTTTTTCTGATATTTGGTGTTTTGGATTTGACATGCTCTGTACTATGACATTGGGCATCGGCCTTGGCAGACGACGTTGCTGGCATTTCATCGTCTCGGCCATGACTAGTGGCAGCAGCTTCAGCACGAGGTGGAAGTGGATCTTGATCTTTCCCTAATTTTGGAACCTCAACATTTTTGTTCTCCATATTTTAATAGGCACAACTAAAAGGCACCTCAGGTAAACAATGGAGATGGATACTAGTATACAATTATGGACTGCCTGCCGAGTGCAGACACAGAGGTAGCCACAGCCGTGAACTACCGTACTGTACTGTGTCTGCTGCTAATATAGACTGGTTGATAAAGAGATGTCTATGTAACTATGTATGTATAAAGAAGAAAGAAAAAAAAACCACGGTTAGGTGGTATACAATTATGGACGGACTGCCTGCCGAGTGCAGACACAGAGGTAGCCACAGCCGTGAGCTACCGTACTGTACTGTGTCTGCTGCTAATAATATAGACTGGTTGATAAAGAGATGTCGTAGTAGTATGTATGTATAAAGAAGAAAGAAAAAAAAACCACGGTTAGGTGGTATACAATTATGGACGGACTGCCTGCCGAGTGCAGACACAGAGGTAGCCACAGCCGTGAACTACCGTACTGTACTGTGTCTGCTGCTAATATAGACTGGTTGATAAAGAGATGTCTATGTAACTATGTATGTATAAAGAAGAAAGAAAAAAAAAACACGGTTAGGTGGTATACAATTATGGACGGACTGCCTGCCGAGTGCAGACACAGAGGTAGCCACAGCCGTGAACTACCGTACTGTACTGTGTCTGCTGCTAATATAGACTGGTTGATAAAGAGATGTCGTAGTAGTATGTATGTATAAAGAAGAAAAAAAAACCACGGTTAGGTGGTATACAATTATGGACGGACTGCCTGCCGAGTGCAGACACAGAGGTAGCCACAGCCGTGAACTACCGTACTGTACTGTGTCTGCTGCTAATATAGACTGGCTGATAAAGAGATGTCTATGTAACTATGTATGTATAAAGAAGAAAGAAAAAAAAACCACGGTTAGGTGGTATACAATTATGGACGGACTGCCTGCCGAGTGCAGACACAGAGGTAGCCACAGCCGTGAACTACCGTACTGTACTGTGTCTGCTGCTAATATAGACTGGTTGATAAAGAGATGTCGTAGTAGTATGTATGTATAAAGAAGAAAAAAAAACCACGGTTAGGTGGTATACAATTATGGACGGACTGCCTGCCGAGTGCAGACACAGAGGTAGCCACAGCCGTGAACTACCGTACTGTGTCTGCTGCGACTGGATGATAAATGATATAAAAAATATATATATATCACTACTGCAGCCGGACAGGTATATATTATATATTATATAATGACGGACCTGCTGGACACTGTCTGTCAGCAGAATGAGTTTTATTTTTATAGAATAAAAAAAAAACAACACACAAGTGAAGTCACACGACGAGTGTTTAACTTTTTCAGGCAATCACAATATAAGTATACTACTAACTATACTGGTGGTCAGTGTGGTCAGGTCACTGGTCAGTCACACTGGCAGTGGCACTCCTGCAGCAAAAGTGTGCACTGTTTAATTTTAATATAATATTATGTACTCCTGGCTCCTGCTATAACCTATAACTGGCACTGCAGTGCTCCCCAGTCTCCCCCACAATTATAAGCTGTGTGAGCTGAGCAGTCAGACAGATATATAATATATATAGATGATGCAGCACACTGGGCTGAGCCTGAGCAGTGCACACAGATATGGTATGTGACTGAGTCACTGTGTGTATCGCTTTTTTCAGGCAGAGAACGGATATATTAAATAAACTGCACTGTCTGGTGGTCACTCACTATATAATATTATGTACTCCTGGCTCCTGCTATAACCTATAACTGGCACTGCAGTGCTCCCCAGTCTCCCCCACAATTATAAGCTGTGTGAGCTGAGCAGTCAGACAGATATATAATATATATAGATGATGCAGCACACTGGGCTGAGCCTGAGCAGTGCACACAGATATGGTATGTGACTGAGTCACTGTGTGTATCGCTTTTTTCAGGCAGAGAACGGATATATTAAATAAACTGCACTGTCTGGTGGTCACTCACTATATAATATTATGTACTCCTGGCTCCTGCTATAACCTATAACTGGCACTGCAGTGCTCCCCAGTCTCCCCCACAATTATAAGCTGTGTGAGCTGAGCAGTCAGACAGATATATAATATATATAGATGATGCAGCACACTGGGCTGAGCCTGAGCAGTGCACACAGATATGGTATGTGACTGAGTCACTGTGTGTATCGCTTTTTTCAGGCAGAGAACGGATATATTAAATAAACTGCACTGTCTGGTGGTCACTCACTATATAATATTATGTACTCCTGGCTCCTGCTATAACCTATAACTGGCACTGCAGTGCTCCCCAGTCTCCCCCACAATTATAAGCTGTGTGAGCTGAGCAGTCAGACAGATATATAATATATATAGATGATGCAGCACACTGGGCTGAGCCTGAGCAGTGCACACAGATATGGTATGTGACTGAGTCACTGTGTGTATCGCTTTTTTCAGGCAGAGAACGGATATATTAAATAAACTGCACTGTCTGGTGGTCACTCACTATATAATATTATGTACTCCTGGCTCCTGCTATAACCTATAACTGGCACTGCAGTGCTCCCCAGTCTCCCCCACAATTATAAGCTGTGTGAGCTGAGCAGTCAGACAGATATATAATATATATAGATGATGCAGCACACTGGGCTGAGCCTGAGCAGTGCACACAGATATGGTATGTGACTGAGTCACTGTGTGTATCGCTTTTTTCAGGCAGAGAACGGATATATTAAATAAACTGCACTGTCTGGTGGTCACTCACTAGTAAACTCTCTGCACTCTCTACACTTCTACAGTACTCCTCCTAGTCCTAAGCTCCAGTAAATCTCTCTCTCTTATAATCTAAATGGAGAGGACGCCAGCCACGTCCTCTCCCTATCAATCTCAATGCACGTGTGAAAATGGCGGCGACGCGCGGCTCCTTATATAGAATCCGAGCATCGCGATAGAATCCGAGCCTCGCGAGAATCCGACAGCGTCATGATGACGTTCGGGCGCGCTCGGGTTAACCGAGCAAGGCGGGAAGATCCAAGTCGCTCGGATCTGTGTAAAAAAAGCTGAAGTTCGGGCGGGTTCGGATTCCGAGGAACCGAACCCGCTCATCTCTAGTTGGGAGGTATGTGTATTTGTTCCAAAAGTGAAATAAAATGAATATGAGAAGCTAATAATAGATGTACAGTATAAATGCCAAAATTACAAATAGTACAGAAAAAAGTATGTGTACAGAAAATCATACTATAGAATATATATTTGTTCTGCTTAAAACACACAACGTACAGTACACCTGGCTTTTGAATTCTGACTAGGCAGATGCTGGTGCCTAATTTAATAAACTCTGACACAACCAGCTGCCTAATCAGAAGATTAGGTCCAGGTGTACAGTAAACTGTGTGTGCCAAGCAGAAGAATCTTTAGTAGTCTTATTTAAATGTTATTTTATTTTGCTAAGTATGATACACCTAATGAAAATATATTGTGATATTTACATTTTCTCTACAGCTACTGTACAAAGTTATCACAAAAGCATTGTTTTTATCTATTATAAGGCTTGCAGAGTCTGTGTCACCAGTGATGTAGTAACATATGTGGACATATGGTACATATGGTATTATAGCTGCTACAAAGTATTGTGAATTCGAACACATGCACACGCAGAGAATAGCTTCTCTAAATGGTCAGCTGAAGCAGGGTTGGATTAACAGAGGAGGGTGCCCATATGCAGGCTTTAGGCAGGCCCCCGCCTCTCCATGGTGCCGTACACTCTGGCATATGCAAGTGTCTACTTTGCATGCGCAGGTTTTCGGAAACTTGGTGACTAATCACTATTGCCAATACACAGAAGCCATTTTCCAAAAGATTTTTTGCTGCAGCTGCAGCACTAGCTCCGGACTTCCGAAAGGTAAGTATTTAAACATAGGTCTAGTGTGTGGTGGGAGCCTCCCTGGACTCAGGTGCCCATGTTCACTGCACACAATGCACCCATTATAGAAACACCACTGGCTGGAAGGCTGAAGACAATTGGTAGAAGAGGAGAGTCAGTTGGTGAGTGGAAGTTAGTCCTGAGGGAGCGGTTGAGAAACAGTATCTATATGTTGGAGGTGATGCTAGCTAAATCTGACTAAGGGGTATATTTACTAAACCTTGGATGGAGATAAAGTCGTTGGAGATAAAGTACCAGCCAATCGGCTCCGACTGCTATGCCACAGGCTGTGTTTGAAAAATGACAGGAGCTGACAGGTTGGTACTTTATCTCCAGCAACTCTATCTTCATCCAAGGCTTAGTAAATAGACCCTTGAATCACATCTATTATGGTTTGCAGTCAAGTGAGCCAGAAGCAGACCTGGTGGAGCAATGGTTCCATAAGAGGGGCGGTGAGATCCTCGTTATTAAAGGTGGACAAAGCAATCCTCGGATGCATTGCCAAGACCCAAAGAAATGGCTTGATGCATCAGAGACCATCTAAATAAGAAGAAGAGGTGGAGACCGAGATTATAGTCAGCCCTGTGGAAAGCACTCCAGACAGATACTGAGAATGTGTTGGGTTCGGGAGACTGCTGGTCTCAATACCGATGCTGGGATCCTGGCTCTTAGATGCCTGGTGGGGGGGGGGGAGCAATCAGGCAGAGGTGTTCACACTCATTGCGTGCTGATTGCATTTGGAGGCCCCGCATGTGCAGAATGGTGCCTGCGTGTGCACAGTGGTGCCACTGACTGGGTTATTGCAATGTGACCTGATTAACCCATTTAATACACAGGTTCTCTGAATTAGTCCTCTAGGATTTTTATCCCTACACGTTTTGTCTCTAAGAGACTTCATCAGGGGTAATTATTTGAAGAATGCTTAATACGCAAATAACATTTAAACTGGAACTCATCATAATAGAATTAGTGAAGAACAGTTCCCTTGACAAGTTCAGGGTCACAAATAGGAAGGTATTATACCATAGATGTACAGTATGTCTAACACAAACAGATTGTTTGAGTATAAGATGATGCCTGTTGCGGCCTGTTGATTTACTTTACCAGCATCAGCTTATACTCAGTCTCTTTGTGCTAATGCACAGTACACTTGTTAGTCATGAGGATTCAGAAGGTTCCACAGTGGAGCTTAGTAAGATCTGTGTTCCAGGCATATCTATACATAAGTTGCTAGTAAGTAGCACATATTGATATATCCTTGATCACTGTTAGATGACTCTTCATTTTTTACCCACACTACATTGCATACCTGGAGCAAGGGAGAGAAACATGTGAGTCTCATCTATATGAAGAGCTTGATATAGGTATGAACTAAAGGGTTTTGATAATATGTACAAGTGCTCTGGAGAGATTTGTAAATCTTCCAATGGGATATTAAGTTGTTGTAAAGGAGATTTAATATTAATACAATACACCTCCTATCAGATATCTTTACAGAACATATTTTTGTAAGCAATATTGTGATTTTTATTGTATTAAGCATCAGAAGAGGACATCATTTTATTGTTCTTATTGGCATGTTATAAGCAACCAGTTGCGATTTATATTTTTTTATTCCAAATAAATAAATATATATATATATATATATATATATATATATATATATATATGGTATACCAATAGTGAGATGGTGCCCTCCTAAATAAAGATGAATTAATACCACAATAATAACTGGTAATATGCGGCTCACCAATCATTATAAACATATAAAACATGCTCACATTCGAGAAGGGTAAGGACTATTTTATGTGATACTATGTAGGCATCACCCTAAAATATGGCTCCATTTACTATTTTGATTGGTCTGTAATTATTCCCACATCTTTTATGGTATTATGTTACTGTGAATTAGAATTCATATAGACAATGAGGGAAGTTAATTGTAATACCAGTACTATATATATATAAATAAATAAAACGGTTTGAGTCTAAGATTTGTGTTGAGGCGGTTTAGATTGGTAGATATTCCCTATCAAAATTCTGCATTTTTAATGTCCTAGAGAATATAAATTTACTTGGTAAGCCTCTTGAATTTATATAGACCAGTGAGATTCTCTCTCTAATTGGCTAATATCAATAATTTTATCAGGTCACACATCTATATGAACCCTTGTTAGACCTGTGTATTTGAACTTGTCAGTCAAGCATTTGAAATAAAAGGTATGTGTTCCCATTCACCAGCACACTGATTGATTTATAAATTAGTTATTATGTACATATCATGTGGTTTTAAAGTTACTAAAACTAATATTTCCCTAACTAGGCCCAATCTATTTTTCATCTATATATCCCACTGATGTGTGGGTAGTATTCAAGTATCCTGAACGCCTATGTGTTAATTCATGTGACAGTCTATCAATTTTTATCAAGCATTCGAGGTATGTCATATGAAGTTTCCTTGACATGTTCTGATGTTCTCATTCTTCTTCTATTTCTTTCTCTTTTCTTCTGTGTATAATCATTAACCTTTGTGACTCATTGTCAACTTATTTGAAAGTACTTTACTGTAGTAAGTGTTCCCGATTGGTGTAGATTTGCACTTTATTATCCAGCTCTGTTTTTGCATGTTCCTGTACCTTTTTCATCTATTGACATGTTCCCATTTTTTATATCTTTATTTTTGTATATATGTATAGTTAGTGGAATATTCTGATAAATTATTTTACGCTTATAGATATACCCCTGATGAAGTCTTTGAGCAAGACGAAACGCGTTGGGTTTTTCTATTTGTCACACCAATCTCCAAACTTGCTATAAGGAGAAGGAGGAGTCTGTAAAAGTTATTCTACTTGTCCTCTGTATAATTGTTCGGTGTCATTTGTTAAGGATGGATACTTAATTCATTGTACCATTGCTTGTGTTTTTATGTTTTAATAAATTTTATATGGAACATGTTAATGTGATTTTTATGCTCTAAAATATTGAGCAAACATATATTAATATACGTCTAGAGATTCCTGCTGAATCCTATTTATTATTGGGAGGAAATACATCCCAAAGGCGCCTATTCCTCTATTGCTACATATTCACATTCGAGAACATTTATTAAAAAATATATTTTTGCACAATAAAAGAAGGTTCAGTGTCCATTATACTCAATGGTCTTTTTTTCTCCTCCTTTTTTCGGAGATCAGAGATCACAATAATAGAAACAATTCAATACGTTTCATCCCATATAGAGACTTCATCAGGGGTAAATCTACAATGTAAAATACAATTCTCACAACAAAAGTTTGTAATCAACATTGTACAGTCACTGCTATTATTACATTTGGAACAAAGAACATACTATAAACATTTTAAAATATCTTTTAAGAGATAAAGCAAAGAAAGGTAAGTAAATAAATAAATAGGATAAAGATGGGGGAGGGGGAAACCCAATTTTTTCTTTATCGCAATCACATACCTCTTATTAATAGACCAAGTAAAAACTTGGTATGGCAAAAAAGATGTGGACACTGAAGTTTTTGTTAAAAAATTGTTTGATACATAGCCCGATCACCTACCAAAGAAAACATCACAATAGAAATATTCACCTTTTTAAACCATTTCAAGCAGAACTCTTACAATATAGTGTAAAGGAAAATAATCTTATTACATAGACACATACCTTAATTTTTCCCCGAATGACTAATAAGTCAAGAAAGGTGTGCAAAGACCAGACAATAGAATTTAGAGGGAATCCGCAGTGGAACCAACCTAATAAATATATTATTCACGGCGTCAGTACCATTATTGTTCAGCCCAACCGTACTTCATATTATGCAATGTTAATTGATAAATGTTAATATGTTTTCTCCTATAGATTGGAGATATATTAACATGGTAACCTTTACACCGAAGAGGAGAATATGGTGAAAAATAGCTATAATTGGTAACAATTGCATGGTACAAACAGTGAATGCTTATACCTCATTCTTACTGTATATTTCCTGGGGGTCTAGTTAAGTTTCACCACAGTATAAAAATGGTGCTCTTAATTTTACATTCATTCACCCTTATTTACAAAAGGGAACAAAATCCAACTTATACATAAAATTTGTAAAAAGGTAAATAGAAATATACAATCCATATACATTAGGGAAAATGGGATCACAATCACCAATAGTTCAATCTATTATAAATTCCCTACTTACCCTCCTATGTGATCACCAGAGACCTCCTACTGATCCTATTAGTCTGGAAGTATGGTGAATGGGTCATCCATACACCCTTATATAGGGGGTATTACCTTAAATTACTTCCTCCCTTTACTGATTGGTGCATACTTTATTACTAGTTAAAAACATGATGTTATAGTTTTCTATGTTAAACCTTCAAATGATCATACAGGCATAATCCCGTTTAGCCACTAGATCTTATTAGATAGGTTAAGGAAGCACCATTAATAAGGTTATTTTCATGATTAAAGTACTCCCCACAATGCTCTGCGGCATTGCCCATAATTCATAGCGTCTACTTCTATTTGATGGACAGCTAGTTTACCCACTCAACAACTGGGGCGGGACTAATCGCAGGTTACACATAGTAGTCTTGAATATGACAGACAGCACACTCTATCAATCGATATACTGAGGGGCGGGAGTATACTTTGTCATACACTTACTAGCTGTGAGCACTGATATGTTTAGGATAACGGTCACGTGACCGCGATCACATGACCGCATTGGGCCTCTACCTACAAGCACTGTTGTATTTGGTCTGTGATCGCGATCACATGATGCCGATCACCTGGCCGCTCATCTACCAATTGGCCTCACACTGTCGCTGTGGATGGAAGGAAATGCGGAAGCTGGTTGCGTTCCAGCTGTGCGTTTCACCTACTTGTAATCTTATTATTACAGGCCAATGACTTATACTTTAATTAATTCTACCATAATAAAGTTTTCTACTTAAACCAAAGGAGGAGGAGGCTGAAATAATCAATATTTTAAATATATTCAACTCTCTTTCCTGAATGTTTTATTATGGAATAAACTTACAGTTTAAGGTCATATGACAGCAACAATTCTCATGTCATTAGTCTGAACATATAGGGGTCTATTTACTAAGCCTTAGAAGGAGATAAACCGGACATAGATAAAGTACCAGCCAACCAGCTCCTAACTGTCATTTTTCAAACCTAGCCTGTGACATGGCAGTTAGGAGCTGATTGGTTGGTACTTTATCTCCATCCACTTTATCTCCATCTAAGGCTTAGTAAATAGAACCCTAAAGCAGGCAAAGGTGTACCATTCTATAATAGGTAACAATGATCTATAATATGCTTACCTTCATAATTACATTATATTAACCGTGTCTTATTATAACTCATTCCTACTCTTACATAATTAGTGATAGTGAATGAACAACTCCTATATTTTATTTTTTATTTATTTTATGTATTTTTATTACAGTAGGCATAGAGTGCAATAATAACTATTACTAATATTAATTAGTGTTAAGTGCTTATTTAGACATTGTTCCTATATAACGTCAGAGTGTTATATAGTCATAATTACTTTGTGTAGTGAATAAATAGTTTAATACTTAATCCTACTAATTCATATACTATAAGTAAAGACCCATTCTTAAAGTCAATTATTATGTGTTAGTGTCAATAATATTTATACGGATCTTTCCTTAATTATTTTTAACAAATCTCTCCAATGGTTCCTATTGGATATATAGTCTAATAAATAGTGTAAATGAAAATATGAACCTTACGGTGAAGTTGATCCACATTTTTTTTACAATTCTTTGACAAGTCATATTATACTTCATCTTAATATCATGTTGCCACATTTAATCTCTACTCCCATTAGTACACTTAGTCCCACCATACAATAACTTCCGTGATGATGTAATATTGTGTGCTTCCTACTCCCCAGGGCCGAAACTAGGGTATCTGTCACCCGGGGCAAGGAAGTCATTTGGCGCAAACCTAACCCCCACCCCTCTTATATACAGAAATGCATCCTCCCGTACATGTACACACCATCAATACACAGTACGGCCCCTGAATATACACATACCACCACATTAAACATACTGTATACTGTTTTTTTCTTAATTAAGAAAAAAAATTCTAGTTACATCACTGGTTATCATAAAACACACACGTAGTTACAAAGTCATGGTTCTCTCGGCTAAATAACAGATTTTAAAAACACATTTAACATCAAATAGGTCGTCCCAATTTATTTCAGTTGGAAAATAAATAGGAAAAACAGAGGCAGACTATTGGATACAGGGTGAAATGAGCCTTGGGTGTGAGGTTTGGCACTACATAGTGGTACAACTGTAGACAGATATCCAATCACTGCAATCACAAACAATACAATAATGCCATCTTGTTCTGCATACCTGGGAATATCTGATTATTAAAAAGCAAATAAATACACTACAAAATATTCATATATATTAATATTGGTATCCGGGTGGAAGATAGTAAATAGATAAACAGTCAATAGGTCAACTCCAGATGGAGACAGGATCAAAAGGTTAACATAGACTTAGGTTGACAGGGACAAAGGGTCAGCCCGTTCAACAGGTCGAAATGCAAATGGTCGACACAGAAAAAGTCGACACATGGTTTTCCATGATTTTTAAGGTTAGGATTAAAACTAGGGTTAGGCACCGGGGGGAGGGTTAAGGTTAGGCACTAGAGTGCTGGTTAGGTTTAGGATTATAATAACAACAACAAAAAACGTGTTGACCATTTACCTGTCGACATTTTGCTCATTGGCCTATTCACTGTCGACCTATTGACTTTCTATCTATATACTGTTAATCTTTTAATCCACACCCATTTATATTGTGTACTACTGAACTGTTACACCTGAAATCAAAAATGGATGATTAACTAAACGTATACAATACCATTAACTATATTTATACAGTATGCGATCTACCCCATCCAAATACTGTAAGCCGACATTTCTAAGTAGCTAGAACTTTAGACTGGTGCTTCTCTCTCATGCATCATCATGAACCAGTGCACAAGAGTCTGAGTGGTAGGCTTGGGGTCTCCTAGGTAACAGCACTGTTGTGCAGCGACTGATAAATTTGCACACAGGATCAGCACTTTAACGTCACTATCGAAGAACTGTTGGAAGCAGCCTTTCGTTTTTGTGGCGGAGAAAGAAGGAAATAACCCCGGCTGCATCGTGACATCAAGTTAAGGGGTCACCGGAAAGATCAGGTAAGGGTTACACCTTGCAAATGATCCTGTCTGAAGATGAAACATCAGTTCTGATATTTAATAAAATGTATACTAACCTTCTTATATATTCATATATTCTCATACATCAGCTAAAATGCTTCTGCGGCAGGTGCAGGGACGGCGCCTCTTCAACCCTGCGCCGTCCTGCACTGCATGCCCCAGTTACTGCCTCCACACACATGTATTTCCGGGAAGCAGATATCCGGAGCGTCCCAGTGCAGCGGTGCGGGAGCAGCGCGTCTTCAACCCCTGCACTGCATGCCTTGCGACAGCGCCCTCTCTCTTTCCGCGCCCAGGTCGCCTGCCCCCCTAACCCTATTCCTAGTTACGGCTCTGTACTCCCACATCACATAATGATCTTAAATGAGACTTGCTGGATGTCAATATAACTAGTACATACTGTGTGGCCTACAGAAACGCTACCATATCTATATTTTCATTGAGGCCTTTAGGGATGAGGGTATTAAGCGTGTATATCCAATAAGACTCCCTCCTAGGTAACCGTAAATCCCTATCACCTCCTCTGATGTGTTGAGGAATATATTCTATGACAGTGATAGAGAAATCCTCTACTTCAGAGTTATGTTTTTCCTGGAAATGCCTGGGAAGACTATGTATCTGTACTCTATTTTTGATGTTTCTAAGATGTACCTGTATTCTTATTATATATATATATATATGTACTGCATATATAAAAAATATTATATATACACTGTATGTATATATATATATATATATATTCCAATGTACACATCCGGCACTCTGTATAACAATGAACATGCCTGGGTGCCCTCCTTGAAATAATGCAGTTTCAATACCTTCCCCACCTGTGGCTCAGGTGTGTCTGGAAAAGGACGAGAGGCGGCACTCCAAGGGCTTAAAAAAGAATTTTTTTATGTGCAAAACATGGCAGGACAATAAAGTGCAAACAATAGGGAAAACATGGAGGTCTTACGACGTTTCAAGGCAGCAAGCCTTTTCCTCAGGTAAGTAAACCCATGTGGAATGTGATGTGGTTCTCGCTTTTTTGCACATCACATTCCACATGGGTTTACTTACCTGAGGAAAAGGCTTGCTGCCTTGAAACGTCGTAAGACCTCCATGTTTTCCCTATTGTTTGCACTTTATTGTCCTGCCATGTTTTGCACATAAAAAAATTCTTTTTTAAGCCCTTGGAGTGCCGCCTCTCGTCCTTTTCCAGACACACCTGAGCCACAGGTGGGGAAGGTATTGAAACTATATATATATATATATATATATATATACACATGCAGTATAAATAAATAAAATAGTGTTTTAGGGGGCGCTAATGGGAATGGGGTTAGCTAATTGGCGCAAGATAAGGGCATTCCTTTTGGTTGATATACGATAAACAGCAGCCATGGTGCACAACTACAAAATCCAAATTACAACAAATACAGTGACACTGACGGACTTGTATTTCAAGAAATCACTACAACACCAGTTGCATAGACAGCAACATTTCAGATTTTACTCCATCTTCAGGCAGCAGACATACAAATAACAGTAAAATACAACTTACTTAAGTTCCTAAAACACAACATTTCACTTTTAAGACGTCATCATTGATCAAGTTCCAAATGATTTACGTAGACGACATCATGTAAAAAGACTTTTATAACTAGGGGACATAAGATGGGACAGCTGGAGTACCGGGTAACAAAGTATAGCGGCTAATTGGATACCCCATAATTTGGAAAGACCTCTCTGATAGGTTGGAAGAAAGAAGAGACTTTATTTAGTTCTCATCAACATAGGAAATTCCGTAAGTAAATCTTAACAAACAATGATGGACCATTACACACTCCCTACACTATCAGCCCAAATGTCTCCCTTAACATTTAAAAGCAGAAAAATTGTATAATTCTGTCAGAAAAAAATAAATAAAATATTTTGATTTATGGCAGACCATGTGGGCGACTGGTCATCATGTTACTGTCATGATGACGGCCTATTTTTAGGTGGAGGCCTAAAGCTGTAGCCCATCCATCCCATTTGTTAATCTGGCTATGGTTTGCAGCCTAGGACCAATCTCGATTCTAATGGGCCCTACACACTGTCAGATTTCACTGAACGATATGAACATTCTCATTCATTCATATCTTTCAGTGTGGAGCCAGCTACGATGAACGATGTGCGGCCCCGCGCTCGTTCATCGTTGGTGCCGGGTCGCTTATGCATGCAGGTTAATATGGACAATCTCGTCCATATTAGCATGCACTGCTATGGAGCCGAGTGACGGGGGGAGTAAAGAAACTTCACTCCCCCCATCACCTCCCCCCCTTCCCCACCGCTGGGTCACCCGCCGGCCGTATTGGCCGCCGGGCACCTTGGCCGCACATCGCCATATGTGTAGGGCCCTTAAGAGAAAGTTTACATTCCATGAAAGAGAATAGGTTATACTGTAGCTGTGACATTCTGTTTATTTACTCCAGATAGCACTATATAATGTTCACTAAAAGCTAGTACACCAGTACATAGTTTGTTATGAACTGTTAAATGTGGAAATGTTAATTTGCTATGGTATGTGCTCTACAATCCAGACTTGTATAGAAACTGGCATTAGCCATGTTCCCACATTGCCAGATTAGAGCAGATCGGTCATATTTCATCATAATAACCTTTTTGACATTTCCTGCAAAAGAACATAGACAAATGTTTTTTTTCCCAGCACTGGCTTCAAAATGAATGATTTAAAGCATAAACTCTATAAACATCTTAGTGATATTTGGTGGACCCCTTTCTTTGAAAGTAAAGCATTCATAACCAAGAACCAGAAATAACGACACTGAGACTTGAATTTTGGCAGAAAATTGCTAGCTATTTATTTGTCCCTAACCATTAGGAAACCTGTAAATAAAGAGATTAATTTAATATGCCACTCCAGCTGGCATATGGTGGCGGCCCAAAAGAACGGCTCAATTAATCTAAATTAACCTTAAATAACTTAACCCTATAAATTTACTAAAAACTTACCATAAACCGGTAATAGGTGACAACTCAACCCCCACAGTGACTACCCACCGCTCCTGGGTGCCCTGCCGCTGCCTTCCCGGACGGGTGGTCAAGCGGCCATAAGTCGATGGAGGTGAGTGCACCTAAACCACAACAAACTGTAAAACACTACAGTTTTCCCTACAATACCAAACTGACGTTCTTTTCCGCCAACAGCGAAAGACTCATCCCCAACAGTCTTTCGCACCGCCACCATAAACCTACCCTAACTCCTGCAAAGCGAAACCTAGATCCTCCAGAAAAAACATCATCCCCTCATTGGATAGATGTACTCCATCGCGCCGGAAAAGGTGGCTGTCTCTGAACCGTATCCTCGGGTGGCGAACCACCCTCCCACCGTGGGACAGCACCCACTTTGCCACCGCTCCGTTCACCTTTTTCCGGGCCTCATCAATCTGGCGACCATCCGCCACACCCCTCCAACACAATCTTGGCACCATCATGGAAAAAACCAACACACAATTGGTCCATGCCGCGGTCACCCTTGCCAGATCCTGTATCATGGCCCACCGCAGATCCAAGGATGTCCTCGTCCCCAAGTCGTTGCCACCTAGATGGACAACCAACACCTTAGGGACTCCATGCTTGCTGGCCTGACTCACTAACCTACTCCTCAGCTCACCCCACATCATTCCTCGCCAGCCAAGCCATCTGACACCCTGTACTCCAAGCAATGCCTGAGACCCTTCCGAGGCCACAAACCTGGCCGCCCAATAAATGTAAGAGTGGCCAACCACCCAAATGGTCAAATTGTCGTCAAACCATCCTGAAGGGAAAAAGAGGGGTAGAATTGATTACTAAGAGGCTTATTAATTGTTTATACTGAAGGATCTGCCAAAAAGAAAACTTTAGATCTCGCTATTGTAGCAGTCACGGCCTAGCCGACTGCACCATGTTTCTTAGCCAATTTAAAAGCGCAAGTAAAGACACAAAGGGGAAAGATCAAATAAAACAAACCAAATAAAAAACAGGGGGGGGGGGAATGGGGGTATAAAATGGGAAACACATGTAATAACTCAGCTGGAGGTGAAACGTAAAGACCTGCTGAGGGACTCTGATTAGACCAAATTAGCCGAATTGTAGATTAGAATTCAGTCCGTCAAGTCAGGCAAAAAATCGCAAATAACTCCAGACCCCCGCTGCCGACTCATGCCAGCAACGGCGAGTAGCTAATCCCTGAGTAGGATAAAACAAAACAAAAGGGGTAACATCAACAGACGCACAACCATAAATTCACAGAACTGTAACAACATAATACATTGCAAATTTAAACAAAGCACCAAGCGCAAACCGACCGCTCATGTGACGGGGCGAATATATCGTCTATAGCTTGATGACTTCCATCGCCCCACCGCCTGTATTTCAGTTCTGGAGCAACCCGCCGCAGCAGCCGACGTCGCTGCGCCAATGCGAAAGGAATGGGTACCGAAAGCAGTGGGTGGGAGGCCCAAGCCCGCCAAACAGCGACTCAGCATCCATCGAAACTGGTATTTCGTGACTGGCAGCCCATCATAATGCAACAGCCAAGACCCCTCCTTAACGGGTCGCACAACCACGTATTGCCTTGCCAGCCCCACCGGGCAAACGCTCTCCTCCAGCGCTGGGACCATTGTAACCCAGCGTCCTCTCCCCACTTGATCCGTCTTGGAGCGTCGCAACCTGCACAGCAAGGACCTCTCACCCACTACTACGTCTCCGACCAGCATGCGCGAATCTGCTCTCTTGGAAGGCGCTACCAACTCAGAAACTCGAAAGGCCCCATGGTAAGCCATAGAGAACGCCAAACTAAACAAAAGCGTCTCAAACTTGGACGACGCGACTCGCCCAACTGCCTCGATGACGGCCGGCAACAACGCCGCATCGATGGGCCGCCTCCTATCCGGTGGCGACGGCGCGACTCGCGCCCACCCTTTCATTGCCTTCCGCAGAACCTCGCTTTTTGTTACGTCAGGGACGCCTCGCAGCTTGCAGAAAAACGATATGCCTGCCAAATACCGCAAAACCACTGCTCGTGACCTACCGGAGACGTACAGCTCCCACATAAAAGAAAGCATCAGCCTATGCCTGCTCTTACCTTGATGCTGACGCCCCTGGACAAACTCCTCCCATTCACTCCAAGCTTGTCCGTACACCTTGAGCGTGGCCGGCGCGATTGACCGCAACGCTAGACCCTCCAGTCCGGCCCGATCACCTGCCAAACATAACCAGGACAGTGAAAACCTTGCTCTTCGGCCTCAGGTGCCAAATCCCAAAATCTCTCCCACTGTCCACGCGACAACGCGTCTGCGATTCCGTTTTCCAAACCTGGCACGTGCTGCGCTCGGAACCATAGGTTCCTACGCAAGCATGTCAAAAGCAATTGCCCAAGTACCTGCAGTACCACTAGCGATTTCGCCCTCTGGTTATTAATCGCATGTACCACGCCCAGATTATCGCACCTGAACACTATGCTGCGGTTAGCTAACCGATCGCCCCAAACTTCCAACGCTACCATAATGGGAAAAAGCTCCAGCAGCACCAGATCTCTTGTAAGACCCTCGCTATGCCAGTTTGCCGGCCAAGATGCCGCGCACCACGATCCTTCCAGAAAACAACCGAATCCAGAGGCACCTGCAGCATCAGTAAAAAGCTGCAAACTCTCGCTGTCCACGGCTGGCGCTTGCCATATGCTCACCCCGTTGAAATCCTCCAGGAACGAAGCCCAGACGGCCAAATCCCTTTTTAATTCCGAGGACAATCGAACGAAATGATGCGGCCTGGCACACCCCGCTGTTGCCCTTTCGAGCTTCCGGCAGAAAACCCTGCCCATCGGTATCACCCGACAAGCAAAATTCAGCATGCCCAGCAAGGACTGCGCCTGCCGCAGCGTGACTTTACGCGAGCCGCTGAAACGGCCAATAGTTTCGCGGAGCTTTGACACTTTGTCCTGGGGCAGGCGACACTCTCCCGCCACGGTGTCAATTTCAATCCCCAAAATGATAGACAGGAGGCCGGACCCTCCGTTTTATCCCTGGCTACCGGGACACCGAAGTGGTAAAAAAGGGCTCGTGTGCTAAACAGCAAGTCGCCGCATCTTGTGTCATTAGCCGGCCCCGCACACAGGAAATCATCGAGGTAATGTGCGATCCCGTGACCGCCTGACGCAGACTCCACGCACCAATGAAGAAAAGTGCTAAAGCGCTCGAAAAACGAGCATGAAACGGAACATCCCATCGGCAGACATTTGTCGATGAAATACTCCGCCCCAATCCGAAAACCCATAAAGCGAAATGAGTCCGGATGCAATGGCATTAATCTAAAGGCTGACTCAACATCAATCTTAGCCATGAGGGCCCCGCTCCCGTAGCTGCGGACCATCTCTAGCGCCTCGTCAAATGACTGATACACCACCGAGCAATGAGCCGGTGGTATTGCGTCGTTGACCGATGCCCCTGGCGGGTAAGAAAGATGCTGAATGAGCCGAAAAGCGCCCGGAGTCTTCTTTGGTACTACCCCGACCGGGGAGATGACCAGGTCATCCACCGGGGGTGACTTAAACGGCCCCTCCATCCTGCCCAACCTGACCTCCTTATCCACTTTCTCCCGTAACACAGTCGGCAAGGCTCGGGCGGACTGAAGGTTCCTGTGCGCGCGCACTGAAACTTCGCTTGCAACAGGCAAGCGAAAACCAAACTTAAAACCGTCTAACAAAAACTTTGCATCCCTTTTATTGGGATACAGACCCAACCATTTACCCATAGTTTCCAACTTAACTGGCGTTGGTGCTCTGCTGAGCGGTCCCGCTCGCGGCCTGCTTAGGGTAGGGTAGTTTCCCCCGATTGCCTTGTCGTCCCCCTTTGAAGCAAGAGGAGGCTGGGTGGGTTCCACCGCACTGCTGGCAAGAGTGGCGAAAACGACACTGTTTGCCAAATGAACATGTTCCGCTGTTAAAAGCGAAGCATTTCCCCCGAGGGGCAGACCGCCCGCTCATGCGAACGGCCAACCCGCCTGTCTTGGTAAATCCCCCGTCCGCGCCCGTTCCCTGCGCTGACGACCCCCCGCGGCGCCCACCCGTTCCCTGCTTCTGGGTCTCTTCCTCCCGCTGGGATGCCCGGGTCACTTTGAGCCAGACCTCCACGTCTTTGAACCCAAAGTCCATGACCCGTAACCCGTCCTGCTTCTCCCGAAACTCTTGGTCATATCGCCGCCATTCCGAGCCCGGGGATGTGCGCTGCATGTCGTGCACGAGATGAAGGTACCGGATGATATTCATGTGTTCTTCCGGCCTGTCCTCCAAATAGCAAGCCGCAAACACCCAAAACCCGGCCAGCCAGTTATCAAAAGACCTGAAAGCTTCTGCCCCCATGCCCTTCGTAGCGGCCGCCGCTTTGTAATCCTTCTTCATGGCCTTAGTCAAACCGAATAAGTCCACAAAGTCACCCCTACATATCTTTTTGCGGCAGCTGTCTCGCAGCCCCCGCATAACTGCGGTGTACTCGCAGCGCACTACCCCCGGCAGGTCTCGCCTCTTCTTTGCCCTACGCTCCTCTTCACTAATTCGCCTGCGCCGCTTCCGCCTTTTCTGCTGTTTTGCTGCCCTTTTGGCAAGTTTCTCGGCCTCCTTCCTTGCCCTAGCAGTACTATCAGCATCGGACGCTTGCGACGCCAAAGAGGAGGATGAGGAGGAGGACGAAGAGCTACGCGAACTCGAGCTTGCGGTGGAAATTGAAATAGACTGTGCCAACTCACCGGATGCCGTCGACCTCTCCGACCCGGATTGTTCGTCGTCTTCATTCCAATCGTCGTCAACCGCAAAGTCTGCCGAATCCCTTTCACCTTGGTCCTCTGTGGAAGACAAAACAAAAGAGGGCCCGGCCCGCGCATGCGGCGCACGCCGGGCACCCCGTGTGGAATGCGCCGTGGCCGTGTTCCCCTGCCGCTCACGGTCTGATCCTAGCTCCAGCTCCGCCGCGGCAGCCCCCAGCTCTCGGCAGGCTCGTGCCACTCGCTGCGCCGCTGATGCCCTGACATTGCCTGACCCCCTGCGTCCCGTAGCTTGGCCGAAATCCGCCGTTGCCCTAGGGGAGGCCACTGCAGCTAATGGCCCCAGAGCCTCCACCACCGTGGCCAGCGCCGACGCTATGGCCCCAGGAGGATCCCATGCGGCGCGACCTCCGGAAACACCGCCCGAAGGACGACCGGTCCTTGGTTGGGCGCGAGCCCGTGCCCACCGACCGCCCGACGCGCCCCGGGGATCCTGCCCCTCATGCTCTAACCCGAAGGCAAGAGCCCCCCGGCCGGCCCAGTCGCTCTCCCTTTCCGATCCTTCCCCTTCCCTATCCAGGGAAGGAGAAGAATCCCCTGGTCCTGGGGAGGACCCGCTGTCGTGCGCAGTGGCCTGGGCCGCGGCCCTGCGGCCGCTGACCCATTCTCTGTCTCCCCTCCTGCCGCGGGACCCGGTGCGTCCTGCGACGGTCACAGGGACCTGCTGCCCCCCCGCGCGTGCTCCCCCGCGTGTCACCTGACCCGCGGAGAGTGCACCCGCATGCTGCTGGCGGCCACCCCTTGCTGGTCCTGCTGTGCCCCCATCACTCTTTGCCCTGTCCATGCGCCCAGCGCTGCCTCCCCGAGGCACACGCTGCACCCCCCTAAACCTGTCTCTCCCCCTGCCGAACTCCGGCATCCGGGGAGAAGAAGAATGTGACCCGTGCAATGCTGGCGCCGCTGCGCGCGCACGTGCGCGGCCAGCGGCGTCCGGAGCGAGTGTGGGCGAGCGCGCACCTCGAGCGCGCGCCCCACGTCCTCCCGCCAGCGGCCTCCCGGACCGCTCCTCCTCTCCGGCCGCCGCGCGAGGCTCCTGTATAGTCCCCGCGTGGCGACCGCCAGCTCCCTCAACCATCCTCTCCCCCCGCCCGGCCCGAACAGCCGACCGCGGCGGGGAAGGAGAGACCGTGTCTGACGCACTCGGGCGCCCCCCGCGGCGCGCCCGCGCGCGCCCGCGGGCGCCCGCAATGATCCCGGGCTCGGCGGCTCCCGACGGGGACGGCCGCCGCCCGCTGACACTCGAGCGGCCTGCAGGGACCCCTGGTCCCCCACGCCGCCCTCGTCTGGCCGGAGTGCCCGACTCGGCACCCGGCGGCGAGTCCGCCCGGGCCCCGCCAGCGCTGCCTACGGGCGCATAGGGGACGGAGCCCCGTCCCCTATGCCGCCCACCGCCGCCTCAGGGCCCGCTCGGCCGTCCGACCCACGGTACCGAGCCGGGGCCCTTAGCACGCGCTGGGGGCGAGCGGACATGCCAGCAGACACAATACCGGGAGGGTTAAGTAAATTCAAATACTAAAGGAATACTGGAGAGGAGAGTACCAAGAGAGGGTCAGACTATATACTAGCGACACAGCAATATTCAGCCCAATAAAACAAGATTTGCTGGCACTGCAGCACTCACCAAACCAAATCACCAAGAGACTTAAGATGGCTTCACCTTCCCTATATATATCAAGCCCTCCCCCTAAAGAAGGCTGTACTTTCCTCACAGCTAGGTCCACCCCTCCCCAGATGTTTAACTCTTTTCTCTCCTATGCAGTCAATACTCTCTCCTTATGAATAGACATGTAAGGTTAAGGTGGCGTGTTCTGTATAAGCATAGTGTTCTTAGTCATGTGTATATTTGTAATAGTGCAGACACTCAAGGTAGCCAATAGCATTATATTAATTTGTCTATTCTTTGTGTAGCTTATTTCGGCTACACATAAGGATGGAATACATATGGAATGGGATGCCTGAAATACATACGGTGGGATGCCTGCAGTCACATGACCGATCCCGGCAGCTCGACAGTGAAGATCTCTACCCCATCATCCCCCTGTCCCCTACCCTAACTCTCAGGTGGTGTTGGCTAAGGCTCCTGAGTGGTGTCGGAAATCCGACATCAGCCACATGACCGCCGGCATTCCGACAGCCTGGATGCTGAACAAATCCCCATAAAATCAATCTGTCAGGATTTAGACTACTTTAATTAAATAAAAATCTAATTAGTGACTTTCTCATTTTAATAAATCTTGTGTTAAACAATTTATTTATTATTTATTAAAGTTTTTTAAAGGATAATCCTCAGATAACAGCAGGACCCCTCTAGGCTAACTGTTGCATGCACGTACAGTCTAATGACCTCGCATACACATATAATAAGCCAGGTCCAAACCTGGAAGTAAAGTGATAACATGTGCCCATGTAGGAATGTTTTTGATACATCGCACCAATAAATAATTTCTTGTGATTTCTTATTGCCACAATCTAGTTATTGGAGTAAAAAGGGGTTTCACACTAAATAAATATATGTATCATGATCCTATACTGTAGTACAGTGACGTGCCTCACTGCATGGGGAGGCACTGGATGATTAAACCCCCCCTATATATATATATATATTTATGAGAGAAAAAATAGGGTTCCCCATATTTAACCAAAACCATCACCAGGCTGAACCAGCCAGAGTGAGTAATGCCATAGCAGGGGGGACACTGAATTTGGGGTCCCCCTGCCATCACATTAAACTCCCCCCAAACCAGCCAGCCCAGGGCTGGAATTCCTTGGAAAGTGGGGACCCCAGAATAAAATGAATGAGGTCCCCCCTCCTGAGCAACAACCAGCACCTGGGCTAAAAACCCAGTGCTATGGGGCATAGCACTGGGCTTTCAGCCCCCTGGCAGCGGAGGGTGCGGGGTTCATTACATGCTTATATTGTTCTGTACAGGCAGCCTACAGGTCCAAGCAAGCCTGCCCCAGCATGCCGGCACTTGGAGAACCATAAGTTCCTGCATGCCCAGACAATCAGGGCACGCTGGCACCTGTAGTCCTCCTGTAAAGAAAATATATAAAAAATACAACACACATTTAAAAAAAAAAAGTTTATTGCACAGGGTCTTCACCTGGTGCGGCGGCCTTTAGGCAGCTTTTTTCCTTGGTCTGCCGCCTCCCCAGGACTTCTGGAACCTTCTGTCTTCACCTGGGGGGCTGCTGCCTCCCCATGGCTTCCGCATCTTCACCTGGGGGGCGGCGGCATTTGGGCAGCTCTTTTCCATGTCCGCCACCTCCAAGGACTTCCCGGCATCTTCTGTCTTCGGGAGCTCTTGCATGCTCCCGCCCCGCCGACGGACTGACAGCCACTTCCTTGTGCTGGCTTATATAAGCCAGCTCTGAGGGGCGGGGCGATGACGTGGCGAGCCGCGATTGGCTTGCGGCGGCCTTCTTAGATTTAAAAAATTACGCTAACAGTGCCATTTTTTAAATTGGAGCTGCTCAGCTGCTGAAATTTGCAAAATGACAGGCAGGGACTGGATCCTCTTGGTCAACGATAGTGAAAGCAAGGATTCCTGGCTAGATACTTGTTTAAGTGAGGAGGTAGTCCGGGAGAGACTAAGCAAAATTAAGATGAATAAATCACCTGAACCTGATGGACTTCACCCGAGGGTTCTTATGGAGCTTAGGTCACAACTAGCAAGACCCCTATACTTGATTTTTAATAGTTCTATAAGATCAGGCATGGTACGTATGGATTGGCATATAGCTGAGGTAGTGCCACTATTTAAAAAGGGATTTAAAAATCATCCAGGAAATTACAGACCAGTTAGTTTGACATCTATAGTGGGGAAATTATTGGAGGGAATTTTAAGGTATAGCATACAGAAGTATCTGCATGCCGCTAAGTTTATTAGCAAGAACCAGCATGGGTTTGTAATGGATAGATCATGTCAAACTAACTTAGTTAGCTTCTATGAGGAAGTGAGCAACAATCTTGACCAAGGAAAAGCAGTGGATGTGGTATACTTAGATTTTGCAAAAGCCTTCGATACAGTGCCTCACAGGAGACTGATCATCAAATTAAAGGAGCTTGGCCTAGGAAAAACTATTTGTACATGGATAAGTAATTGGCTGGATAACAGGGTACAGAGAATAGTGGTCAATGTGATGTCCTCCAGCTGGGCACCGGTAATCAGCGGAATACCACAAGGGTCCGTACTTGGGCCACTACTGTTCAACATATTTATCAACGACCTGGAAATAGGCCTGGAAAGCACAGGGTCAATCTTTGCAGATGATACAAAATTGTGTAAGGTAATTAATTCAGAAATGGATGTGGAGTCTCTACAGAAAGACTTATGTAAACTTGAAATCTGGGCGTCTAAATGGAATATGGGATTCAATGTAGAAAAATGTAAAGTTATGCACTTCGGGACCAAAAACAATTTTGCAACCTACATATTAAATGGGGAAAATCTAGGGGTAACAGTATTGGAAAAAGATTTGGGGGTACTGATTGATAATGGGCTAAACAACCGTACACAATGTCAAAGTGCAGCAAAGAAGGCAAGTAAGGTGCTAGCGCGCATAAAACGGGGAATTGAGACAAGGGAAGAGAGTGTAATCCTGCCGCTGTACAAATCATTGGTACGTCCGCACCTGGAATATTGTGTTAAATTTTGGGCACCACATTATAAAAAAGATATCTGTGAACTCAAAAGGATTCAAAGGTGTGCTACTAAATTGATTACAGGGCTAGAGGGACTGGAGTATGACGAAAGGCTCACTAGGTTGAAACTGTATACAAAAGAAAAGAGGCGTCTAAGAGGAGACAATATCAGTATCTTCAAATATATAAAGGGAAATTACAAAGAGTTATCAGAGGAATTGTTTATTAAAAGAACTCTGTATAAGACGCAAGGTCACTCGCTGAGGCTTGAGGAGAGAAAATTCCATACGCTACATAGGAAAGGGTTCTTCACTGTTAGGGCAATAAGGATCTGGAATTCCCTGCCAGTGAAGGTGGTAATGGCGGACACTATATATGCATTTAATAACGGATTGGACAAATTTCTGATTGAAAAAGATATCCAAGGTTATAACATTTAAAATATTGACATTTTTAATCTGGGAGGAACATGATTTACAGTTTAAAACATTAAATATATTATATTATATTTATATTATATATATTAAATATAAAACATTATTTCAATTGGGACATTATAATGAACTCGGCTTAAGACAAATTACAGGTTTAACCCGATGGGCATTTTGCCTCTTTTCAACCTCATTAACTAGTTCATTAACTATTTAACTATACCAGCTATCCCCGCCCGGTCCCGCTGCTGCAAATGCCCTCTCCTCCGCCGTGTCCCCGCTGCCTAACCAGTGATGTCAGCTGATCCATCACTGGATAGCTGTATCCAGTGAGAGATCCGCCGTCCAATCACATCTCCCTGACTGACAGGGGCATGCTTTCATTTGCAGTGAAAGTACGTCCCTGTCACCCAAGGCACTTATACAAGTGCAGCTTTTCTTGTTATTTTCAATGGGCTTTTACTTCCATGGCTTGGCCCTGCACCCACCCGCCTGTCCTCCGCTCCAGCACCTTTCCTATTTTCAGCAGGAGGCGCCACTATCGGTGCCTCCCAAACCTAATTTTAAAGTAAAAATAGTTATTATAATACAAAGCATTATGACACAGAATATGTGTCATAATAAGTATCTTCTTTATATTATTTTACCCACTAATGACAGGGAAGGCACTGACTCCCTTGACTGTGCGTCCCTGCTGTAGTAAAAAGAGATAACCAAAGTTTACATTTCAACAAATAATGTTAGAATTTATACAATTGTAATATTTTCTTCTAATTATTTCCTGATTTTTTTTTACTATTTGTTTTATCTATCAAATGGTCTTAAAGCCAAAGAATGAAGGGCCTAATTCAGAGATGTATGCAGTGGGGGGCTCATGCTCCCGGGCTGCAGTTCCAATCACACACTGCCAGGGAGAGCCGGTCAGCACATATAAACATACATGTGATGTTGCATGTAATATATGTGCTGGCTGCCTTACCCAGGGATCAGTAGCTATCACTGACCTGCCGGCTGCCGAAGTGGATAGACCATCACTCTGCATTTACTATAAGCCCACCTCCTGACTCCCATTGGCTCACAGGAGTCAGGTAGGGGCGTTGGTTAGTGGAGTATCTGCGACTGCTGCTGCAAATCCGTATATGGTTGCTTGGATTTTGCCGCCTATGGCTATCCCAATATATTCCAAGGTGGCTACAATGTTAGCATATTTTTGCACATCCACTGTGTATGGGATCGCAGCTGTGAATTCAATAGTGTAAATCTCAGAATTTGGCCCCCTGGTCTTTATGTTTATGTCATGTACTTTTTTTGCAATTATTTCACTGCTACAGTATATCTGTAGAAGGGCCGTAACTAGGTGTGTGAGGAAGTGGCACCGCACATAGCGCTGCAGGGTAGGGGGCGCTGTTGGCGGCACTTGTCAATTATCTGTTTTGATTTCTTTCACTTGCAGATTCCCCCTTTTTTGAAGCCCAGCATCTTCTGACCGCAGAGCCGGCCCTAGCCAATTTGATGCCATAGGCAAAATTTTGTCTGGTGCCCCCTAGCTCCGCCGCTAGTTCTGCATCTGTACCTGCAACGCTCAGGTAGTGGGGCCCACCGGGGGGTTACCCTGTGGGCCAGTTCAACTCTGCACAATGCCACACAGTAATGACCATAATACATATAATTCCACACAGTAAAGGAACCTTACACATATGCCCCACATTAGTAATGCCCATAATACACATAATGCCACACAGTAATGCACCTTACACATATTCCCCACATTAGTAATGCCCATAATACACACATACTGCCACAGATACTGCCACACTTGCTGGTTATACAAAAAGATCAGTATCAAACATGTAGAAACTGTCCATTCTCTTCACTATTCAGTGTGTTTGCTGGTGTCTGTTACTCCCGTTAACTGCATGCACTTTACTTTATACTGTGGGAGCTAAATGCTCTGCCCTCCAGTCTGATGTGTCCAAAAGTCACGCTGCACTGATGTTTCATATAGAAATAGCACAACGCAACTTACTGACCACGTTACTGTGCTAGATGGCAGGGGAATTTTACGGTATGGACTGACTAGGAAATAAAGTGTGGGGAGAACACTGCCCATGTTATGTCCCTGCAGACACCTGGGGTTTGCACAGGGACAAGGGACACACACAGGATGGCAGGGTCCCCCTCCCCCATGTGCACAAGCAGTATAGGTGATGTCAGGTTTCTGTGAAGCAGTCTTCCAAAATACACGTGTTATCATAAGAAGCCATCCAGTAATAACCTTATATAGTCAGTAAAAATGTCACAGGTCCAGGAATTGCATTTACTGGGCTTCTGCTGTCTGTCTGAGGTCTCACAAGTCAGGGGCATTCAAGCATGTCGGAGGAAGTTTAAGGCACAGTGTGCATTTTTTTTGACAAATGTAAACAGCAGTGTATACAAGTACTGATTGAATACATTTGGAAAGTAACAGTTAGTTTGCGGACTGTCCCTCTCAGCATGAGATACTGCAGGGACATGCTTGGATGCCCCTAGACATGCTTGAATGCCCTAGGCAAATGCCTAGCCTGCCTATAGCTAAGGCCGGCTCTGTCTGACCGCCCCTGTCTCCTACTCTGACCCCTTATGTTGCTAATACCTACAGATGGAGCCGCGCTTATCTGATGCGGCTCCATCGCATATGAGTGTTCCCGGCGTGACTAGGCGATCCATCCGGGAAAGATGCTCCCATTCCAGTGAATGGGGCGTGTGCGCGTAACGGACGTGTGTACGCCCCGGATGCGGAGACAGGCGCCCAGGCACAGATGGACCCACGATTAGCATGGCTCCATCTATATACAACATTCATGAACTCAACTTGAGATTTCTTTGTTAGTCATACTGTCCATTATTTTACATTATAAGATGCTGACATACCCAGGATTCAGACACATTGCCTGTGGCACTGCAGTCAGACAATCTATTCATTGAGCTATAAATTCTTTAATTCCAAGCTAGAGAATTTTAACTATTTGAAGCGTACCTTGTACTTTGTACTTGTACTTTGTGAATAAAATTATCAGCATTGCGGCTGAGCAGATCTATGTAGTGTGTGGCTGCAAGATATTGAATGTGTGGCTGCACACAACATAGATCTGCTCAATTTCAATGCTGATTATTATTATTTTTGCAAAGTACCAGTAGTTTCATATAGTGTTCATAGTTTTTATGTAGGATCAGTAGTTCAATGATTAGAATCCAACAGGTTACAGGTTTGAATCCGGAGGTATGGCAGTATATTCAAATGTGTTATTTAATAAATTGTACTGTAACTGAACAACAGCAAGCTCCCAAGTTAAGTGCATAAATTGTGGAATAAAGAGGATTTGTGTCCAATTCCATTTTCTTGTAGTGGTCTATAAATGCGTATGTACTATATATATATATATATATATATATATATATATATATATATCTCAAACAAATACTCTCCCTCTGTGCTAATTAGATTTAACTATGTCTTTGGATAAAGCACAAGATATTGGGTATAGGCTGCCTGGTTCAACTAAGTCCCCTGTTAGAAGGGACTAGGAATAGGAATATGCAACAATAGAAGAACTGGCGCCAAGGGGTCGTATCAACTCCCACTTTTAAACCGTAACTAGTTAAAACCTATTTTAAAGCACAGTAATAACATGTTCCATCATAAAACATTTATTAAAAACACATTCAAAACTAATACTGAAGAGACGTATTATTCCACATTGAAGGATGTATAATTCTCAGTGTTGAATACAAATGCAAGTGGATCACAACAGTCTCCTCCTTCTCCTTAAAGTTGGTTCGGAGATAACGCCACAACATAGACAACCCAACATTGACTATGTTGTGGCGTTATCTCCGTACCAACTTTAAGGTGAAGGAGGAGACTGTTGTGATCCACTTGCATTTGTATTCAACACTGAGAATTATACATCCTTCAATGTGGAATAATACGTCTCTTCTGTATTAGTTTTGAATGTGTTTTTAATAAATGTTTTATGATGGAACATGTTATTTAGTAATGAGCGGGTTCGGTTCGTCGGGATCCGAACCCCCCGAACTTCACCCTTTTTACACGGGTCCGAGGCAGACTCGGATCCTCCCGCCTTGCTCGGTTAACCCGAGCGCGCCCGAACGTCATCATCCCGCGGTCGGATTCTCGCGAGATTCGGATTCTATATAAGGAGCCGCGCGTCGCCGCCATTTTTCACTCGTGCATTGGAGATGATCGTGAGAGGACGTGGCTGGCGTCCTCTCAGTTTCTATGTTCAGTGGGCTGCAAATTGTGCTGCAAATATCTGTGCTCAGTGTGCTGCAAATATCTGTGCTCAGTGTGCCGCAAGTGCAAATATCTACATTCTCTGCCTGAAAAACACTCCATATCTGACTGTGCTCAGTGTGCTGTAAATATCTGTGCTCAGTGTGCTAATTGCTTTATTGTGGGGACTGGGGACAAGCAGTATTATATAGTAGGAGGACAGTGCAGAGTTTTGCTGACCAGTGACCACCAGTATTATACGTTCTCTGCCTGAAAAACGCTCCATATCTGTGCAGAATTTTGCTGACCACCAGTATAACTATATATATAGCAGTACAGTACAGTAGTCCACTGCTCTACCTACCTCTGTGTCGTTAAGTATACTATCCATCCATACCTGTGGTGCATTTCAGTTTTGCACAGTTTGCTGACCACCAGTATATACTATATAGCAGTACGGTACAGAAGGCCACTGCTCTACCTACCTCTGTGTCGTCAAGTATACTAACCATCCATACCTGTGGTGCATTTCAGTTTTGCACAGTTTGCTGACGACCAGTATAACTATATATATAGCAGTACGGTTCAGTAGTCCACTGCTCTACCTACCTCTGTGTCGTCAAGTATACTATCCATCCATACCTGTGGTGCATTTCAGTTTTGCACAGTTTGCTGACCACCAGTATATACTATATAGCAGTACGGTACAGAAGGCCACTGCTCTACCTACCTCTGTGTCGTCAAGTATACTATCCATCTATACCTGTGGTGCATTTCAGTTTTGCACAGTTTGCTGACCACCAGTATAACTATATATATAGCAGTACGGTACAGTAGTCCACTGCTCTACCTACCTCTGTGTCGTCAAGTATACTATCCATCCATACCTGTGGTGCATTTCAGTTTTGCACAGTTTGCTGACCACCAGTATAACTATAAATATAGCAGGACGGTACAGTAGTCCACTGCTCTACCTACCTCTGTGTCGTCAAGTATACTATCCATCCATACCTGTGGTGCATTTCAGTTTTGCACAGTTTGCTGACCACCAGTATATACTATATAGCAGTACGGTATAGAAGGCCACTGCTCTACCTACCTCTGTGTTGTCAAGTATACTATCCATCTATACCTGTGGTGCATTTCAGTTTTGCACAGTTTGCTGACCACCATTATAACTATATATATAGCAGTACGGTACAGTAGTCCACTGCTCTACCTACCTCTGTGTCATCAAGTATACTATCCATCCATACCTGTGGTGCATTTCAGTTTTGCACAGTTTGCTGACCACCAGTATATACTATATAGCAGTACGGTACAGAAGGCCACTGCTCTACCTTATTCTGTGTCGTCAAGTATACTATCCATCCATACCTGTGGTGCATTTCAGTTGTGCGCAGTATATATAGTAGTAGGCCATTGCTATTGATATATTACTGGCATATAATTCCACACATTAAAAAATGGAGAACAAAAATGTGGAGGGTAAAATAGGGAAAGATCAAGATCCACTTCCACCTAGTGCTGAAGCTGCTGCCACTAGTCATGGCCGAGACGATGAAATGCCATCAACGTCGTCTGCCAAGGCCGATGCCCAATGTCATAGTAGAGAGCATGTAAAATAAAAAAAAATAAAGCTCAGTAAAATGACCCCAAAATCTAAATCAAAATCGTCTGAGGAGAAGCGTAAACTTGCCAATGTGCCATTTACGACACGGAGTGGAAAGGAACGGCTGAGGGCCTAGCCTATGTTCATGGCTAGTGGTTCAGCTTCACATGAGGATGGAAGCACTCATCCTCCTGCTAGAAAACTTAAAAGAGTTAAGTTGGCAAAAGCACAGCAAAGAACTGTGCGTTCTTCTAAATCACAAATCCCCAAGGAGAGTCCAATTGTGTCGGTTGCGATGCCTGACCTTCCCAACACTGGACGGGAAGAGGTTACGCCTTCCACCATTTGCACGCCCCCTGCAAGTGCTGGAAGGAGCACCCGCAGTCCAGTTCCTGATAGTCTAATTGAAGATGTCACAGTTGAAGTACACCAGGATGAGGATATGGGTGTTGCTGGCGCTGGGGCGGAAATTGACAAGGAGGATTCTGATGGGGAGGTGGTTTGTTTAAGTCAGGCACCTCTTTTTTTCTTTGCATCATGTGCTGTTTAGGGACTATTTTTTAAATCTGCCATCCTGTCTGACACTGCAGTGCCACTCCTAGATGGGCCAGGTGTTTGTGTCGGCCACTTGGGTCGCTTAGCTTAGCCATGCAGCGAACTTGGTGCACCTCTTTTTTTTCTTTGCATCATGTGCTGTTTGGGGACTATTTTTTGAAGTGCCATCCTGTCTGACACTGCAGTGCCACTCCTAGATGGGCCAGGTGTTTGTGTCAGCCACTTGGGTCGCTTAGCTTAGTCACACAGCTACTTCATTGTGCCTCTTTTTTTCTTTGCATCATGTGCTGTTTGGGGACTATTTTTTGAAGTGCCATCCTGTCTGACACTGCAGTGCCACTCCTAAATGGGCCAGGTGTTTGTGTCGGCCACTTGGGTCGCTTAGCTTAGTCATCCAGCGACCTCGGTGCAAATTTTAGGACTAAAAATAATATTGTGAGGTGTGAGGTGTTCAGAATAGACTGGAAATGAGTGGAAATTATGCTTATTGAGGTTAATAATACTATGGGATCAAAATTACCCCCAAATTCTATGATTTAAGCTGTTTTTGAGGGTTTTTTGTAAAAAAACACCCGAATCCAATACACACCCGAATCCAACAAAAAATTTTCAGGGAGGTTTTGCCAAAATGCGTCCGAATCCAAAACACGGCCGCGGAACCGAATCCAAAACCAAAACCCGAAAAATTTCCTGTGCACATCACTTACTGTGCTTTAAAATAGGTTTTAACTGGTTAAGGTTTAAAAATGGGAGTTGATACGACCCCATGGCACCAGTTCTTCTATTGTTGCATATATATATATATAGAGAGAGAGAGAGAGAGAGAGAGAGAAATATATATGCAACCAGCCAGACAAGATCGAGGGGGAATTAGACAAGATGGTCACTAAATTTACGGAGAGGGGATATGAGAAGACAGCTCTGGTCTGCATCAAAAGGGAGGTGTTGCAAATTAAACGGGACGAACTTCTACGCCCCATTTCAAGATCTTCAGGTGACAGAATCCCGTGGACCACGACCTTTGACACCTCCAGCCCCATTTTAAACAGAGCGAACAGAGCCCTCTGGCCTATAGTCTCCACAGATACCTCTCTTCCATTTAAGCATACCACCCCCATGATGTGCTATAGAAGAGGTCGCAACATCAAAGACCTGGTGGTACACACAGACATTTCCAGCTTTTCCAATCGTACGAAGGGGTCTTTTCTGTCAAAAAAAACAGGCTGCTATCATTGTCTTGGTTGTACCACTTCAGCCATATGATCACCGGGTCTTCCTTCACTTTACCCTTAACGGGTAGAAAAATTTCCATCAGGCATATCGTCTCCTGCACCTCCACGCACATTATTTACCTCATCATCTGTCCCTACAACCTTTGTTAAGTAGGTAAGACAATCAGGACTCTGAGGGAATGTATGGCCCTCCACCGCTCGGCCATTAAGGCTGCCATTACAGGGTCCCCTTCTGACCAACCAGTGACCAGACATTTCCAGGAAGTTAAACACACACTGGGAGATCTCAAACATATTATCATTGACCACGTCCCCAAGTCTATTGGGGGGGGCGACCGTGATGGTCTTCGCAAAGAGGCGTCCTGGATCTTCGGGCTCAACACGATCCACCCAGCGGGCCTCAACGAAAGAATTGTGTGGAGTACTTTCGGGTACCTGTCGAATACGACAACAATTCCCGCCTGATACAAGTTGGCCAGGGACTGTCTCTACATTATGTGGAACTAAGTAGCGCGCTGACACCCTGAGATCGGAGTTTATTTTATCATTCACAGGGACATTAGCATCACTGGTGCAGGTGATGCCAGGACCTGTTCTTTGGTCAAATTTGTTTAATTTTGTTAAACTTGTTCCGATGATTATCTCTATGAGTTACACTGCTCTAGCTGCGAGTTAGCACAGCTACTGTTTCCCCTCTCTTGCATGCGGGTATTTCTTAAACTCCTTTTTTTACTAGTGCCGGCTGGGCGAGCTTTGACTATAATAAGGGATCAGGTGGCTGCATCTATTAGGCTTTCATTTGGCCACAATTTGCTATGTGATCTATGTGTTGGTATCTATCTCTATAGCGCTGCCTCCCCTGTTTTTTTATTTTCTTCCCTAGCCTCCGGTCCGCGGGACGAGCGTCAGGCGTTGCCAGGCAACGGGAGGCCGGGCACAGCGCGGACGTCATGGTGCGTCATCTCCTGGCGCCCCCCCATGCCGGAAACGGAGGCTCGGGAACACACACACGGGTGGTGAGGCGGGCTCTCCCTCTTCTTTTAAAGGTGAGTGGGACTTCTCTTTTCTTGTTTTTTCCTACATCTTGAGAAAGGGGTTGAATTCCCCGAAACATCGATGGATGTTTTGTTTTGCCTAATACAGTGACTTTGTATCAGTCCCCGAGTGCCGCGTTTTTTTCTGTTTTATATATATATATATATATATATATATATATATATAGATCAGGAAGAAGACGTGGCACTCATAGCAAGTTACAAACGAAGTACAATTTGCATGTAGTTAACAACGTTTCAGTGGACACCCCACTGTCGTCAGGCTTTATTAACATTTTAAAAGACATCACATACCTTTATAGGCCACCCACGTGCATACCCTAAGCAGGTCCGAAACCGAACATCCGGTTGGACAATCCGGAAATGATGTAATAGTACTGCTAATACCTTATGTGAAAGCATCCCATCACCAAGGAAACCAGACCCAATCATACATTTTGTAAACTGTAGAAGAAATCAGCAATCATTAGATATAGTCTTCATATGAAGAAGAGGTAAAGATAGACACAATGATACTACGATATCGTATGCTGAATAATCAGAAAAATGCTATACATATAAGAAGAAAAATCAGTACCAATTAGAACTTGTCTGTACTGAATCCAATGTAATAATCCACAGCATAATTCTATCGATACCATCATAACTGCACATAGTGTATCAATGCAAAGAAAATCACATTGTCGGCATATCACTGCCGCAATTAGCAGCCGATAATACGATTATAAGCGTCGTTACAGGAAGCAGGCATATGAAAGCTGTTCATTCAAGCCTCTTGGATGTATAACGTCCAACTTTGCTATCCATCTGGCTTCTAACTGTAATAATTTAGAGCCACGATCGCCGCCCCTGATACTCACAGGGACATGATCAATCATCCTGTAACGGATGCTGTTTAAAGGATGTTTGAATGCCAGAAAATGCCTGGCAACAGGCTGTTCACTGCTCCCTGATTCCAAAGCGCCCCTGATTGCTGACCGATGACAGGTCATCCTTTCTTTAAATTTTCTTTCACTTTTCCCAATATAACTCAGCCCACACGGGCATATGATTTGGTAAACTGTATAAGTTGAATTACAGGTTAAACGATGTTTAATCACAATACTTTTACCCGTGTGCGGGTGATTAAACGAATCGCCGGCCAATAAATATTGGCAGGTTACACAAGTGCATTTCATACACCCTAATTTGGTGTTCTCGCCTGTCAGAAAGTGTGAAACTGGCTGAGTACTAATTGAAGCCATCCTAGAGATATCCGTTTTCACAAGATAATCTCTGAGATTCTTCCCTCTAGAATAGCAGGGCATAAGGCTAGAACCCGACAAATGTAATTGTTTGTCAGTTTCCACCAAAGGCCAATTTTTCTTAGCAATTTTAGAAATAACATCAGACTTGGTGTTGAATTTATTAACCCAGGGGAGCTTAACTTGTTGTTGTTGATTGTCAGTTTTCTTTTTAAGCAAGTTTGATCTATCCATTGCCATAACTTTAAGTTTGGCTGACTGTAACACTTCTTGTGTATAACCCCTAAGTAAAAGTTTATTAATCAACATATCAATTTGTTGTGAATCCGTGATCGCGTCACTATTTACCCTCCTTATGCGTATCATTTGAGAGTAAGGGAGCCCTCTTTTAAGTGATGCTGGATGGCAGCTTCGTGCATGTAGTAACTGACTGCGATCAGTCGGCTTCACATAAATCGACGTAACTAGCCTGTTGTTACGAATCAAAATTTTAACATCTAAATAGTTGATCACTTCCTGATTCATAACGTATGTAAATTTAATGGTACTGGAACCTAAATTGTGTTGGTCAAAGATATTAGTCAAAGCTATTTTATCCCCTTTCCATAGGACGAATAGATCGTCAATATAGCGATTAAAGAGGATTGCATGTGCTTTAAAAATCTCATTACTATACAGTAATTCCTCCTCAATTGCAAACATCACAATGTTGCATACGTCGGGGATACAGCCGACCCCATCGCACACCCTTGGACTTGCAAGAAGAATTGCTTCCCATACAGAAAAAAAATTGTTGGTTAAGACCAACTCTAATAATGTTATAATCACTAGTGTTATAATCACATACGTTATGAATCAGGAAGTGATCAACTATTTAGATGTTAAAATTTTGATTCGTAACAACAGGCTAGTTACGTCGATTTATGTGAAGCCGACTGATCGCAGTCAGTTACTACATGCACGAAGCTGCCATCCAGCATCACTTAAAAGAGGGCTCCCTTACTCTCAAATGATACGCATAAGGAGGGTAAATAGTGACGCGATCACGGATTCACAACAAATTGATATGTTGATTAATAAACTTTTACTTAGTGGTTATACACAAGAAGTGTTACAGTCAGCCAAAATTAAAGTTATGGCAATGGATAGATCAAACTTGCTTAAAAAGAAAACTGACAATCAACAACAACAAGTTAAGCTCCCCTGGGTTAATAAATTCAACACCAAGTCTGATGTTATTTCTAAAATTGCTAAGAAAAATTGGCCTTTGGTGGAAACCGACAAACAATTACATTTGTCGGGTTCTAGCCTTATGCCCTGCTATTCTAGAGGGAAGAATCTCAGAGATTATCTTGTGAAAACGGATATCTCTAGGATGGCTTCAATTAGTACTCAGCCAGTTTCACACTTTCTGACAGGCGAGAACACCAAATTAGGGTGTATGAAATGCACTTGTGTAACCTGCCAATATTTATTGGCCGGCGATTCGTTTAATCACCCGCACACGGGTAAAAGTATTGTGATTAAACATCGTTTAACCTGTAATTCAACTTATACAGTTTACCAAATCATATTCCCGTGTGGGCTGAGTTATATTGGGAAAAGTGAAAGAAAATTTAAAGAAAGAATGACCTGTCATCGGTCAGCAATCAGGGGCGCTTTGGAGTCAGGAAGCAGTGAACAGCCTGTTGCCAGGCATTTTCTGGCATTCAAACATCCTTTAAACAGCATCCGTTACAGGATGATTGATCATGTCCCTGTGAGTATCAGGGGCGGCGATCGTGGCTCTAAATTATTACAGTTAGAAGCCAGATGGATAGCAAAGTTGGACGTTATACATCCAAGAGGCTTGAATGAACAGCTTTCATATGCCTGCTTCCTGTAACGACGCTTATAATCGTATTATCGGCTGCTAATTGCGGCAGTGATATGCCGACAATGTGATTTTCTTTGCATTGATACACTATGTGCAGTTATGATGGTATCGATAGAATTATGCTGTGGATTATTACATTGGATTCAGTACAGACAAGTTCTAATTGGTACTGATTTTTCTTCTTATATGTATAGCATTTTTCTGATTATTCAGCATACGATATCGTAGTATCATTGTGTCTATCTTTACCTCTTCTTCATATGAAGACTATATCTAATGATTGCTGATTTCTTCTACAGTTTACAAAATGTATGATTGGGTCTGGTTTCCTTGGTGATGGAATGCTTTCACATAAGGTATTAGCAGTACTATTACATCATTTCCGGATTGTCCAACCGGATGTTCGGTTTCGGACCTGCTTAGGGTATGCACGTGGGTGGCCTATAAAGGTATGTGATGTCTTTTAAAATGTTAATAAAGCCTGACGACAGTGGGGTGTCCACTGAAACGTTGTTAACTACATGCAAATTGTACTTCGTTTGTAACTTGCTATGAGTGCCACGTCTTCTTCCTGATCTATTGATTATGCTCTACGGGGGCACCGGCGTTTTGTGATCAAGCTTTCTTGGAGTGCCTTACCATTTCTATTGTATATATATATATATATATATATATATATAATGAGGGAAGGGGCATCATAGCATGGGCATCCACTGGTATCAATCTTGACATTCCCCTTCCCCACGAGGCATGTGCTTTATGTCACTATTGGAAAAATGCAGGGGGGGGGGGGGCGCCAATTCTCTCTCTGGCACAGGGCACCAAAAAGTCTACTTACGGCTCTGATCAGTGGTATTTGGCACACAAAAACACACAAGATCCATTTGTTTAACAACAAATAAACAAGCTGGAGAATGAGTACAGTAAAGTTTACCAAGGCTTTTAAAATAGTATTGTACGGTACAAGGTATGCAGTAAAGCATATATGTATTGATGAACTCCTTAGGGAAACTTTGTATTTTGTTTTATGAATTCATTTGAGATTCCCTATCCGATGGTTTAAGAAAATTGCTCTGAAGCATTTCCCTCTTATCTTCTCCTAAAAAGTCTAAACAAATCCAGGTAGTTTTCTATGCAAACATTTGTGCACAGCTGAGATTAGTTGTATCAGTGATTGTACAGCATTCTATAACTCCCTAAACATTTGACCATAGTGTTAGCCAGAATTTCATGTATGTTGTGGAGTAGTTGGCTGATATTTACCATTCACACTCGCTTCTTTATTCCTATACTCTGTGTAAGTACTGTAGTAATAACAGCTTTCTTCTTAAGTACAGTAGATAGAAAGAAATTAGAGAAGTGCGGCAGTAATTTTTCGTGTTTTGTGTTTTGGTTATGGATCTGGATCCCCGCTCGAGTTTTGGTTCTAGATAGGTTTTGCCAAAACCACCCTTTCTGGTTTTGGATCTGGATGATTTTTGAAAAAAACATAAAAATAGCTAAAATCACTTATACGGCAGTACCACTTGACTGGATTTATATGGCAGTGTCACTGGACTTATAGGGCAGTATCACTGGACTGTATTTTTAATGCAGTACCAGTGGACTTATACGGCAGTATCACTGGACTTATACGGCAGTACATTTGGACATACGGCAGTATCACTGGACATATACGGCAGTATCACTGGATTTATACGTCAGTATCTCTGGACTTATACGGCAGTATCACTAGAAATATACGGCATTATCACTGGACTTATATGGCAGTATCACTGGACTTATGCGGCAGTTTCACTGGACTTATGCTGCAGTACCACTGGACTTATACGGCAGTACCACTGGACTGGATTTATACAGCAATATCACTGGACTTATACAGCAGTACCACTGGACATATAAGCAGGGCTGGATTAACAATGGGGCAGATGGAGCTGCAGCTCCAAGCCCCCCATTAAAAATAGGCCCACAGAGTTCCCTGCAGTGCAGTGCAGCCAGTGCTGCCTGAGCCTGTCATCAATCAAAAGCAAATGCCTCCCTGTCCCTGCTCCCTCCCGGCCAAGGCTCCTCCTATTCCCTTCAGACCACCAGCAGCAGTGCACTCTCCCCCTGTGTTGCCTCTTGCCGGAAGCTCAAACCCCCGGGATTTGCTAAGCCCCGCCCCCTCGGCAGCCTGAACGAAACTGTGCTTGCTCAGACTGCCAAAAACTCTGCTCCAATGCTATCCAAAGCTTTACCTGGCTGCACCATTCCATCATTCCATTCACATAAAGCCTGGATCCCCCCCTCGCACGGGTAACCCGAATCTCCGCCCATAGGCCTGACTAGCCCCGCCCCTTGAAGTCAGCCACGTGTCTCCTTGCAGAGTGCAGCCTCTCCATACAGAAGCCTTGGAGACCACTGCAGCTGATCTGTAAGTAAAGCCACAGATGTATAACAATAAATGATTGGTTTAAGTACTATGGTGTGGCATAATGTGTGTATGGGGGCACTGCAATGCCAGGGGGGCAGTGTTGATATGAGGGCCCCCTCACTCAGGTGCCCCCAAAAGGCTTAATCCGGCCCTGTCAGTGACCACTGTATCTCCACAACAGCACACGGCAGTTTGCTCGCTGCTGCTACAGTGACATTACCTGAACCCAGAGAAGGCCACCTGTGCAGTGAGACGGCTCCCTGCAGTGACCACTGACCTAATACAGTGTAGCAGTGGCGCTCCCGCAAATTACCGATATACCCGGGCTTTACCCCCCCCCCCCCCTCCCCCCAGAGGTGACTTCTGGCCCAGTGTCCATTTTACAGTACAGCTTACTGCTCAGGCAGCCACTGTCAGAAGGAGGATGTCAGTCACTCCCTCAACCCTGGCACACCCTGATGGAGCCATCCCCTGCCGGAAGGCGGATGACGGCACTCCTCGACCTTGATCCCAGCCAACCCCGCACTGGAGGCAAGCATTGCAGCCTTGCATGTTCCCCCTTTTCTTTTATTGATAAGTGCCCCACAGGTTTGTTGCCCAGAGGCCCCACAAACCTTAAACTGCCCATGAAGGTAGTGCAGTATTGTGGTGTGGGGAGGTAGATGTAGTGCGGGAATGTAGTCTGGCGACCAGTGATAGTGTGGAGATGTAGTGTGGGGAGTTAGCTTAGTAATATACTGCATGGATGTAGTGTGGGGAGGTAGCATAGTGATATACCGCAGGGATGTAGTGTGGGGAGGTAGTGTAGTGATGTACCCCAGGGATGTAGTGTGGGGAAGTAGTTTAGTGATATATGGCAGGGATGTAGTGTGGGGAGGCAACATAGTGATATGCTGCAGGGATGTAGTGTGGGGAAGTAGTGTAGTGATATATGGCAGGGATGTAGTGTGGGGAAGTAGCGTAGTGATATACGGCAGAGATGTAGTGTGGGGATGTAGCGTACTGATATATATGGCAGGGATGTAGTATGGGGAAGTAGCGTAGTGATATATGGCAGGGATGTAATGTGGGGAAGTAGCGTATTGATATACGGCAGGGATGTAGTGTGGGGAGGTAGAACAGTGATATACGTCAGGGATGTAGTCTGGGGAGATAGCACAGTGATATACTGCAAGGATGTAATGTGGGGAAGTAGCGTATTGATATACGGCAGGGATGTAGTGTGGGGAGGTAGAACAGTGATATACGTCAGGGATGTAGTCTGGCGAGATAGCACAGTGATATACTGCAGGGATGTAGTGTACGGAAGTAGCGTAGTGATATAAAGCAGGGATGTAGTGTGGGGAGGTAGCATAGTGATATACCGCAGGGATGTAGTGTGGGGAGCTAGCGTAGTGATATATGGCAGGGATGTATTGTGGGGAAGTAGCATAGTGGTATACAGCAGGGATGTAGTGTGTGGAGGTAGCACAGTGATATATGTTAGGGATGTAGTGTGGGGAGGTAGTACAGGTTGAGTATCCCTTATCCAAAATGCTTGGGACCAGAGGTATTTTGGATATCGGATTTTTCCGTATTTTGGAATAATTACATACCATAATGAGATATCATGGTGATGGGACCTAAATCTAAACACAGAATGCATTTATGTTTCATATACACCTTATACACACAGCCTGAAGGTCATTTTAGCCAATATTTTTTGTAACTTTGTGCATTAAACAAAGTGTGCATACATTCACACAATTCATTTATGTTTCATATACACCTTATACACATAGCCTAAAGGTCATTTAATACAATATTTTTAATAACTTTGTGTATTAAACAAAGTTTGTGTACATTGAGCCATCAGAAAACAAAGGTTTCACTATCTCACTCTCAATCAAAAAAGTCCGTATTTCGGAATATTCCGTATTTCGGAATATTTGGATATGGGATACTCAACCTGTATATTGATATACGGCAGGGATGTAGTGTGGGGAGGTAGTATATTGATATACGGCAGGGATGTAGTGTGGGGAGGTAGAACAGTGATATACGGCAGGGATGTAGTGTGGGGAGGTAGTATATTGATATACGGCACAGATGTAGTGTGGGGAGGTAGTATGGGGAGGTAGCATAGTGATATACGGCAGGGATGTAGTGTTGGGAGTTAGTGTGGTGATGTAGCATAGTGATATACGGTGGGGCGGTAGCATAGTGATGTAGTGTGGGGAGGTATAGTGTGGAGATGTAGTGTGGTGAGGTAACAGTGATATACGGTGGGGAGGTAGCATAGTGATGTAACATAGAAACATAGAAACATAGAAACATAGAATTTGACGGCAGATAAGAACCACTTGGCCCATCTAGTCTGCCCCTTTTTTTTTATCCTTTAGGCAATCTCAATCCTTTTTGAACCTTAATTCTTTGTAAGGATATTCATATGCCTATCCCAAGCATGTTTAAATTGCTCTACAGTCTTAGCCTCTACCACCTCTGATGGGAGACTATTCCACTTATCCACTTCCCTTTCTGTGAAGTAATTTTTCCTTAATTTCCCCTGAACCTCCCCCCCTCCAGTCTCAGTGTATGTCCTCGAGTTCTAATACTTCTCTTCCTTTGAAGAATGTTTCCCTCCTGAACTTTGTTAAGACCCTTGATATATTTGAAAGTTTATATCATGTCTCCCCTTTCCCTTCTCTCCTCCAAACTATACATGTTAAGATCTTTTAGCCTTTCCGGGTACGTTTTGTGATGTAGGCCATGCACCATTTTAGTTGCCCTTCTTTGTACACTCTCTAATGTATTTATATCCTTCTGGAGATATGGTCTCCAGAACTGGACACAGTATTCCAGATGGGGCCGCACCAATGACCTATACAGTGGCATTATCACTTCTTTTTTCCTGCTACTGATTCCTCTCCCTATGCAACCAAGCATCTGACTTGCCTTTCTCATTGCTTTGTTGCATTGCTTTCCTGCCTTCAAGTCACTTGAAATAGTGACTCCTAAATCCCTTTCCTCCTCAGTAGTTTCCATTATAGTACCCTTGATACTATATTTAGCCTTTGGGTTTTTGAGACCCAAGTGCATGATTTCGCATTTTTTAGCATTAAACTGTAGTTGCCACGTTCTTGACCATTTCTCAAGCCTAGCTAGGTCATCAATCATTTGTTTTACCCCTCCCGGTGTGTCTACCCTGTTGCATATCTTTGTATCATCTACCTTCCCTTCAATACCATCTGCAATGTCACCAACAAAGATATTAAAGAGAACTGGACCAAGTACAGATCCCTGGGGTACTCCACTGGTAACATTTCCCTCCATAGATTGCACTCCATTAACTACAACTGTCTGTTTCCTATCCTGCAACCAGGTTCTTATCCATTTAACTGTTTTATAATCCACCCCCACGCTTTCAAGTTTATTTAGCAGTCTGCGATGTGGGACAGTGTCAAATGCCTTACTAAAGTCTAGATATGCTACATCTACAGCTCCCCCTTGATCTATTATTTTCGTCACAGAGTCAAAAAATTCAATAATATTTGTTTGGCATGATCTACCACCAGTAAATCCATGCTGTTTTGGATCCTGTAAGTGGTTTGATTTAAGATATTCCACAACTCTTTCTTTTAATAGTTTTTCCATTACTTTCCCCACTACTGATGAAAGGCTTACTGGTCTGTAGTTACTTGCTTCTTCCTTGCTTCCACTTTTGTGCAGTGGAACTACATTTGCTCTTTTCCAGTCCTCTGGAATGGCACCTGTATTTAGTGACTGGTTAAATAATTCTGTTAACGGTGTAACCAGCACATATTTTAGCTCTTTGAGTATCCTTGGGTGTATCCCATCTGGTCCCATTGATTTATCCACTTTTAGTTGTGAAAGTTCTGTTAGGACCTTCTCCTCTGTAAATGTACTTTCATCTATATTATTTTTATGAATGTCCTTGCAACTTAACTGTGGCCCCATCCCTTCGTCTGTAGTAAATACTGAGCAAAAATAATTATTTAGGTGATCTGCTATTGCCTTGTCTCCCTCCACCAAATTCTCACTCTCTGTCTTAAGTCTTATTATTCCTCCATTTGATTTTCTCCTTTCACTTATATACTTAAAAAAAGTTTTGCCCCCTTTATCTACTGACTGGGCCATTTTTTCCTCAGCTTCTGCCTTTGCACATCTGATCACTTTCTTAGCATCCTTCCGTTTGTCAAGATACACCTCTTTGTCATTATTATTTTGAGTCTGTTTATATTTCCTAAAAGCCATATTTTTTGCTTTCACACTAGTTGATACTTCTTTTGTGAACCACACTGGCTTCCTTTTCCTGGTGCTTTTCCTAACCCTTTTGATACAAAGATCAGTTGCACTTAGTATTGCACTTTTCAGTTTTTCCCACCTCTCCTGCACTCCTTCCAAGTTCCTCCAGTCCGCCAATGAATCACTTAAACATCTCCCCATTTTTGCAAAATCAGCATTTCTAAAATCCAACACCTTTGTTTTTGTGTGACAGGAGTTGGATCCTGTCTTTATACTAAACCATACTGCTTGATGATCACTGGATCCCAGGTGCTCACCCACATATATGTCGGATATCCTATCACCATTTGTAAGAATTAAATCTAATATTGAATCTTTGCGAGTGGGCTCCGTCACCAATTGCTTGAGAGATGCTCCCTGTAAGGAATGTAGAAATTTGCCACTTGTAGCTGAATTTGCAAAGGACCCCTCCCAATTTACATCAGGTAAATTAAAGTCTCCCATGATTATGACTTCTCCCTTTAAAGCCATTTTAGTGATGTCCAACAATAGGTTTCTGTCCAAATCCTGCCCCTGGCCTGGTGGTCTATAGATCACCCCAATGCGAATAACATCCTTCTCCCCGGTTTCTATGGTGACCCAAAGGGCCTCAGTTTTGTCTTCAATATTTTGTATAAAAGTAGCATTTATGCTTTTTTTTCACATACATTGCTACCCCTCCTCCTATTCTTCCTATTCTATCCTTCCTAAATAAATTGTATCCTGGTATAGCTAAGTCCCAGTCATGATTTTCATTGCACCATGACTCTGTAATTGCCACAAATTCCAGGTTATCCCTTGTCATTATCGCAATTAGCTCTGGAATCTTGTCTCCTAAGCTCCTAGCATTTGCACACATAGCTTTAAGAATTTTGTCTGTGCATTTGTTATTAGTAGCCATGTCCAGACTGTACAAAATAAATGACAAGTTTAAAGTTAATGTAGTGTGGGGAGGTAGCATAGTGATGTAGTGTAGGGAGGTATAGTGTGGAGATGTAGTGTGGTGAGGTAGCATAGTGATATACGGTGGGGAGGTAGCATAGTGATGTAGTGTAGGGAGGTATAGTGTGGAGATGTAGTGTGGTGAGGTAGCATAGTGATATACGGTGGGGAGGTAGCATAGTGATGTAGTGTGGGGAGATATAGTGTGGAGATGTAGTGTGGTGAGGTAACAATGATATACGGTGGGGAGGTAGCATAGTGATGTAGTGTGGGGAGGTATAGTGTGGAGATGTAGTGTGGTGAGGTAACAGTGATATACGGTGGGGAGGTAGCATAGTGATGTAGTGTGGGGAGGTATAGTGTGGAGATGTAGTGTGGTGAGGTAACATAGTGATATACGGTGGAGAGATAGCATAGTGATGTAGTGTGGGGAGGCATAGTGTGGAGATGTAGTGTGAGTAGGTAGCATAGTAATGTACTGTGGGAAGTAGTTTGGGGAGGTAGAAATATTGATGTAGTGTGGGGAGGTAGTGCAGTGATATGGTATGTCACCACACACCCCTGCCCACCTGGAAGAATTTCTCTATGGCGCTGATCACACTACCTGCCACGGCACATAGTAGGCCCTTCCTAAATTTCAGCTCCAGGCCCACGTGGACCTTAATCTGGCACTGCATATAAGGCAGTACTACTGGACTGGATTTATACTGCAGTATCACTGTACTTATTTGGCAGTACCACTGGACATATACGGCAGTATCACTAGACTTATATGGCAGTATCACTAGTCTGGATTTATACGGCAATACCAATAAATTTACACCTCAGTATCACTGGACTTATACGGCAGTATCACTGGACTTATACGGCAGTATCACTGGACTTATAGGGCAGTATCACTGGACTGTATTTATAATGCAGTACCAGTGGACTTATACGGCAGTAATACTGGACTGGATTTATGCGAAAGTATCACTTGACTTATACGGCAGTATCACTGGACTGGATTTATACTGCATTACCACTGGATTTATACGGAAGTATCATTGGACGGGATATATCCAGCAGTACCACTGGACATATATGGCAGTACCACTGGACTTATACGGCAGTACATCTGGACATATACGGCAATATCACTGGACATATACGGCAGTATCACTAGAAATATACGGCAGTATCACTGGACTTATACGGCAGTACCACTAGAAATATACGGCAGTATCACTGGACTTATATGGCAGTATCATAGGACTTATACAGCAGTTTCACTGGACTTATGCAGCAGTACCACTAGACTTATACAGCAGTACCGCTGGACTGTATTTATATTGCAATATCACTGAACTTATACAGCAGTATCACTGGACTTATACAGCAGTTTTACTGGACTTATGCGGCAGTACCACTGGACTTATACGGCAGTACCACTGGACTGGATTTATACAGCAGTATTACTGGACTTATATGGCAGTACCACTGGACATATATGGCAGTATCACTGGACATATACAGCAGTACCACTGGACTGGACTTATACGGCAGTATCACTGGACTTATTTGGCAGTACCACTGGACATATACGGCAGTATTACTGGACTCATATGGCAGTAGCACTGACTTAATTTATACGGCAATACCAATGGATTTATACGGCAGTACCACTGGACTTATACGGCAGTATCACTGGACTTATATGGCAGTAGCACTGGACTGGATTTATACGGCAATACCAATGGATTTATACGGCAGTATCACTGGACTTATACGGCAGTATCACTGGACATATATGGCAGTACCACTGGACTTATACGTCAGTACCACTGGTCTGGATTTATACGGCAATATCACTGGACTTATACGGCAGTATCACTGGACATATACTGCAGTATCACAGGACTTATACGGCAGTACCACTGGATTGTATTTATATGGCAGTATCACGGGACTTATACGGCAGTACCATTGGACATATACAGCAGTAGCACTCTACTTTTACGGCAGTAACACTGGACTGGATTTATAAGGCAGTTCCACTGAACTTATACGGCAGTACAACTTGACTTATACGGCAGTACCACTGGACTTATATGGCAGTATCACTAGTCTGGATTTATGCGGCAATTCCAATGGATTTACACAGCAATATCACTGGACTTATACGGCAGTATCACTGGACTTATACGGCAGTATCACTGGACATATATGGCAGTTTCACAGGACTTATATGGCAGTACCACTGGACTGGGTTTATATGACAGTATCACTGGACTTATACTGCAGTACCACTGGACTGGATTTACTCGGCAGTACCACTGGATTTATACGGCAGTACCACTGGACTGGATTTATACGGCATTACCACTGAACTTATACGGCAGTACCACTGGACTTTTAGTACCACTTGACTTATACGGCAGTACCACTGGACTTATATGGCAGTATCACTAGACTTATACGGCAGTACCACTGGAAATATATGGCAGTAACGCTGGACTTATATGGCAGTACCACAGGACTGGATTTATATGGCAGTATCACTGGACTTATTCGGCATTATCACTGGACATATACGGCAGTATCACTGGACTGGACTTATATGGCAGTACTAATGGATTTATACAGCAGTACCACTGGACTGGATTTATACGGCAGTACCACTGTACTTATACGGCAGTACCACTGGACTTATATGGCAGTGCCACTGGACTTATACAGCAGTACCACGGGACTTATCCGGAAGTATCACTGTACTTATACAGCAGTACCACTGGACATATACGGCAGTATCACTGCACTTATAATGCAGTATCACTGGACTTATGCGGCAGTACCACTGGATTTATACAGCAGCACAGGGACACTACCACTGGACTGATGCAGGACAACACAGCACCACTGCAATTGACTGGACTTATACAGCAGCACTGGACATATGACAGCAGAGGACACCATCACGTCAGTACCACAGGTCTGGATTTATACGGCAATATCACTGGACTTATACGGCAGTATCACTGGACATATACCGCAGTATCACAGGATTTATATGGCAGTACCACTGGACTGGATTTATATGGCAGTATCACTGGACTTATACGGCAGTACCATTGGACATATACGGCAGTAGCACTGGACTTATATGGCAGTAACACTGGACTGGATTTATACGGCAGTTCCACTGAACTTATACGGCAGTACCACTGGACTTTTAGTACCACTTGACTTATACGGCAGTACCACTGGACTTATATGGCAGTATCACTAGTCTGGATTTATACGGCAATACCAATGGATTTACACAGCAATATCACTGGACTTATACGGCAGTATCACTGGACTTATACGGCAGTATCACTGGACATATATGGCAGTTTCACAGGACTTATATGGCAGTACCACTGGACTGGGTTTATATGACAGTATCACTGGACTTATACTGCAATACCACTGGACTGGATTTACTCGGCAGTACCACTGGATTTATACGGCAGTACCACTGGACTGGATTTATACGGCATTACCACTGAACTTATACGGCAGTACCACTGGACTTTTAGTACCACTTGACTTATACGGCAGTACCACTGGACTTATATGGCAGTATTACTGGACTTATACGGCAGTACCACTGGACATATATGGCAGTAACGCTGGACTTATATGGCAGTACCACAGGACTGGATTTATATGGCAGTATCACTGGACTTATTCGGCATTACCACTGGACATATACGGCAGTATCACTGGACTGGACTTATACGGCAGTACTAATGGATTTATACGGCAGTACCACTGTACTTATACGGCAGTACCACTGTACTTATACGACAGTACCACTGGACCTTTATGGCAGTGCCACTGGACTTATACAGCAGTACCACGGGACTTATCCGGAAGTATCACTGTACTTATACAGCAGTACCACTGGACATATACGGCAGTATCACTGCACTTATACAGCAGTATCACTGGACTTATGCGGCAGTACCACTGGATTTATACTGCAGCACAGGGACACTACCACTGGACTGATGCAGGACAACACAGCACCACTGCAATTGACTGGACTTATACAGCAGCACTGGACATATGACAGCAGAGGACACCATCACGTCAGTACCACTGGTCTGGATTTATACGGCAATATCACTGGACTTATACGGCAGTATCACTGGACTTATACGGCAGTATCACTGGACATATACCGCATTATCACAGGATTTATACGGCAGTACCACTGGACTGGATTTATATGGCAGTATCACTGGACTTATACGGCAGTAGCACTGGACTTATACGGCAGTAACACTGGACTGGATTTATATGGCAGTTCCACTGAACTTATACGGCAGTACCACTGGACTTTTAGTACCACTTGACTTATACGGCAGTACCACTGGACTTATATGGCAGTATCACTAGTCTGGATTTATACGGCAATACCAATGGATTTACACAGCAATATCACTGGACTTATACGGCAGTATCACTGGACTTATACGGCAGTATCACTGGACATATATGGCAGTTTCACAGGACTTATATGGCAGTACCACTGGACTGGGTTTATATGACAGTATCACTGGACTTATACTGCAATACCACTGGACTGGATTTACTCGGCAGTACCACTGGATTTATACGGCAGTACCACTGGACTGGATTTATACGGCATTACCACTGAACTTATACGGCAGTACCACTGGACTTTTAGTACCACTTGACTTATACGGCAGTACCACTGGACTTATATGGCAGTATTACTGGACTTATACGGCAGTACCACTGGACATATATGGCAGTAACGCTGGACTTATATGGCAGTACCACAGGACTGGATTTATATGGCAGTATCACTGGACTTATTCGGCATTACCACTGGACATATACGGCAGTATCACTGGACTGGACTTATACGGCAGTACTAATGGATTTATACGGCAGTACCACTGTACTTATACGGCAGTACCACTGTACTTATACGGCAGTACCACTGGACCTTTATGGCAGTGCCACTGGACTTATACAGCAGTACCACGGGACTTATCCGGAAGTATCACTGTACTTATACAGCAGTACCACTGGACATATACGGCAGTATCACTGCACTTATACAGCAGTATCACTGGACTTATGCGGCAGTACCACTGGATTTATACTGCAGCACAGGGACACTACCACTGGACTGATGCAGGACAACACAGCACCACTGCAATTGACTGGACTTATACAGCAGCACTGGACATATGACAGCAGAGGACACCATCACGTCAGTACCACTGGTCTGGATTTATACGGCAATATCACTGGACTTATACGGCAGTATCACTGGACTTATACGGCAGTATCACTGGACATATACCGCATTATCACAGGATTTATACGGCAGTACCACTGGACTGGATTTATATGGCAGTATCACTGGACTTATACGGCAGTAGCACTGGACTTATACGGCAGTAACACTGGACTGGATTTATATGGCAGTTCCACTGAACTTATACGGCAGTACCACTGGACTTTTAGTACCACTTGACTTATACGGCAGTACCACTGGACTTATATGGCAGTATCACTAGTCTGGATTTATACGGCAATACCAATGGATTTACACAGCAATATCACTGGACTTATACGGCAGTATCACTGGACTTATACGGCAGTATCACTGGACATATATGGCAGTTTCACAGGACTTATATGGCAGTATCACTGGACTGGGTTTATATGACAGTATCACTGGACTTATACTGCAGTACCACTGGACTGAATTTACTTGGCAGTACCACTGGATTTATACGGCAGTACCACTGGACTGGATTTATACGGCATTACCACTGAACTTATACGGCAGTACCACTGGACTTTTAGTACCACTTGACTTATACGGCAGTACCACTGGACTTATATGGCAGTATCACTGGACTTATACGGCAGTACCACTGGACATATATGGCAGTAACGCTGGACTTATATGGCAGTACCACAGGACTGAATTTATATGGCAGTACCACTGGACTGGATTTATATGGCAGTACCACTGTACTTATACGGCAGTACCACTGGACTTATATGGCAGTGCCACTGGACTTATACAGCAGTACCACAGGACTTATCCGGAAGTATCACTGTACTTATACAGCAGTACCACTGGACATATACGGCAGTATCACTGCACTTATACAGCAGTATCACTGGACTTATGCGGAACTACCACTGGATTTATACAGCAGCACAGGGACACTACCACTGGACTGATGCAGGACAACACAGCACCACTGCAATTGACTGGACTTATACAGCAGCACTGGACATATGACAGCAGAGGACACCATCACTGTGACTGGACTGATGCAGCACAAGACACCTCCACTGGACTGATGCAGCACAACACAGCACCACTGGACTGGACTTATACAGCAGCACTGGACATATGGTAGCAGAGGACACCACCACTGTGACTGGACTGATGCAGTACAAGACACAACAACTGGACTTATGCAGCACAACACAACACACGAATTACAAACAAAACACAGAACATGTCACCACACCACTTTCCCGCACAGACAGACACTGAGGAAAGAGACACGTCCTCTCGCTACATTCTCCAGGACTGGAGTAAAGCTACGGGTGGCTCCTTATATGGAATCCAAAACCCGCGAGAATCCGACAGCGGGATGATGACGTTTTGCCTCATTCTGGTTTCTGAGTCTGGCGTGAAGTCCTGAGCCGGACTCGGATCCGGGCTCGGGACGTATGTTCGGTATGGTTCGGTTCTCAGAGAACCGAACTCGCTCATCTCTAGTTGAAATGTCTTTATATTTTCAGACCTACATGCAATAATGTTGAAACATCAAATTAATTGGATAAATGTGTCTTTATTGGTAAACTTTTATATACTATCAGGAACAAACTTTTGACCCAAGCCTGCTCCTTGCATTTTTGTTAAATTGATCATTGTACAAAAAGCAGCTAGCAATGATAATATAACATTTGTTTGCTATAAAGACTGTAATTTGTAGTAATTTATAGAAAATGGCGTTAACTTACAAAGTAGCGGGTTGTAAAACCCGGTGTTTCTTATCACGTTTATACCCAATATTTAAAAGGGCAATGCTTTTACTAGCAAGAGCTAGCAGTGTAAAATCATTGCTCTTTTAAATGTTATGCATAAACACGATCAGACACATCGCATTTTTATACCTTCTAACTTTAGAAGGTACTGTATACATACTGGACCTGATGCACCTGAGGTGCGCCAGCGGGTGAAAAAGTGGTGTGGCCTTTGATGGAGGGGTGGTGTCTCGCTTCATGACCCCCATTATCATCAGATTGGGGGCATTCCCAGCGTTCCCTTAGCAGCTGGGCAGCCCCTGGCTCACATCCCCGCACTGCTAGATGCCATGCACATGCGCATGTCATCTATTCAGTGATCACCGCCTTCTTTGAAGAGCAGAGCAGCAGTGGTCACAGGCTCCCCAACCCCCCACCCCTCCCTACCTGAGCCTACTCTTCATAACATACACTATTGTCACAGGCTGATTTCATGGGTTTGGAGCCCCTTACCCCTCTCCATTTGTAAAGCAAAAAATCAGTGTAAGGAATGGTAAGCATTATCTCAGCCACTATGACCACTGGGAGGGGTGTGGTATTGAAAGTCGACAGTAACTAGGTCGACAATGTCTAGGTCGACCACTATTGGTCGACAGTAACTAGGTTGACAGGGTGTCTAGGTCGACAGGGTATTTAAGTCGACATGTTCTAGGTCGACATGTCAAAAGGTCGACATGAGTTTTTAATGTTATTTTGGTGTCGTTTTCTTCGTAGAGTGACCGGGAACCTCAATTAGTGCACCGCGTCCCCTCGCATGGCTCGCTTCGCTCGCCATGCTTCGGGCATGGTGCCTTCGCTCGGCACAGATTACCGTTCCAATCGTAGTCAATGTGGATCGTTAAGTATGAAAAGGTTCAAAAAAAGAAAAAAATTGGGAAAAACTCATGTCGACCTTTTGACCTGTCGACCTAGAACATGTCGACCTAAAGACCCTGTCGACCTAGACACCCTGTCGACCTAGTTACTGTCGACCAATAGTGGTCGACCTAGACATTGTCGACCTAGTTACTGTCGACTTTCAATCCGGATCCCACTGGGAGAACAGGTTGACCAATCAATAATCCAGCTGTGTGTAATAAAGATCCCTGATTATTTTAGCTCTTGTACCTGCATCCTTTTTCTTCTGCTATTCATTTGGCACAGAATGGTATTAAAAAAATAATAAAAAGTAAAAAGCCAATTTTAGAATATTTAGAAACACTATATAAATATATATTTTATTTAATGGTATAGTACTGTATTTGTCTACGCTGTATAACTGAATACAGTATATGCACCTACACTTATGTTATTTTTTCGTTTTACAGTTTGGCTTATAAGAAATGAAGGAAATTTGTTTAAATGAAAAATGTTTATGCGTAAGAAGATTTTATCATAATGCTGCTTTCAAGAACTTAGACGCACAGTATATTTCCCATGTTAGAAATTGTACTTTCAGAGCTAGTAGCACAAATATGTAACACCCTTGGGTTTAGAATTACTTAGCATTAGATATAGCACCACTGTGCCAAATAGTATGTAAAGCTAGTTTTGATTTAGAATTACAGCTATTAAACCCTGAAGGTTACAAAAACAGTGGCAATCTGTTGCAATGCACAGTGATTTCACATAAAACTCTTATGTGCTGATCAGGAACTTTCACGTAATTGAAGCAATTTCAGTCAAAGTCCTTTCAAACATATCTTAAATTAAATCAAGAGACAAAAGTCTGAGTAAACGTGTTTTATCATTTGTGACAGGATGTTTAAATGCGTTAACATTATGACAACATTGTTTTTGGTTATAGAGAATATTTTATCAGCTGCTGTAGGATATAATTATCAGTAAAGGCTAGAAATGATAATACAGACTTTTTTTATGGTGCATTAAATTATGAGTATTTTCTTTCACCGGTACCTGTCATTATGCTTTATAAGAGCATTTTAAGCTGTCTACAGGTTTTTTTTTGTTGCTGTGTTTAACTTGTACACTACTATACTTTGACAAGACAATTGCATATTTCAAAAAGTTTTATTTTTGGAATACTGTATATTTGAACAATTCTTAGTAAAAGTAGTTTGTAGAACTACAAAGTAGACACAAATAAAGTGAGTCATACAATACCTTCAGGCTTTCTGTATGTCTAAACTAAATGTCATGCATCATTATTAGAGATGAGCGGGTTCGGTTTCTCTGAATCCGAACCCGCCCGAACTTCATGGTTTTTTTCACGGGTCCGAGCGACTCGGATCTTCCCGCCTTGCTCGGTTAACCCGAGCGCGCCCGAACGTCATCATCCCGCTGTCGGATTCTCGCGAGGCTCGGATTCTATCGCGAGACTCGGATTCTATATAAGGAGCCGCGCGTCGCCGCCATTTTCACACGTGCATTGAGATTGATAGGGAGAGGACGTGGCTGGCGTCCTCTCCATTTAGATTATAAGAGAGAGAGATTTACTGGAGCTTAGGACTAGGAGGAGTACTGTAGAAGTGTAGAGAGTGCAGAGAGTTTACTAGTGAGTGACCACCAGACAGTGCAGTTTATTTAATATATCCGTTCTCTGCCTGAAAAAAGCGATACACACAGTGACTCAGTCACATACCATATCTGTGTGCACTGCTCAGGCTCAGCCCAGTGTGCTGCATCATCTATATATATTATATATCTGTCTGACTGCTCAGCTCACACAGCTTATAATTGTGGGGGAGACTGGGGAGCACTGCAGTGCCAGTTATAGGTTATAGCAGGAGCCAGGAGTACATAATATTATATAGTGAGTGACCACCAGACAGTGCAGTTTATTTAATATATCCGTTCTCTGCCTGAAAAAAGCGATACACACAGTGACTCAGTCACATACCATATCTGTGTGCACTGCTCAGGCTCAGCCCAGTGTGCTGCATCATCTATATATATTATATATCTGTCTGACTGCTCAGCTCACACAGCTTATAATTGTGGGGGAGACTGGGGAGCACTGCAGTGCCAGTTATAGGTTATAGCAGGAGCCAGGAGTACATAATATTATATTAAAATTAAACAGTGCACACTTTTGCTGCAGGAGTGCCACTGCCAGTGTGACTGACCAGTGACCTGACCACACTGACCACCAGTATAGTTAGTAGTATACTTATATTGTGATTGCCTGAAAAAGTTAAACACTCGTCGTGTGACTTCACTTGTGTGTTGTTTTTTTTTTTTATTCTATAAAAATAAAACTCATTCTGCTGACAGACAGTGTCCAGCAGGTCCGTCATTATATAATATATAATATATACCTGTCCGGCTGCAGTAGTGATATATATATATTTTTTATATCATTTATCATCCAGTCGCAGCAGACACAGTACGGTAGTTCACGGCTGTGGCTACCTCTGTGTCTGCACTCGGCAGGCAGTCCATCCATAATTGTATACCACCTAACCGTGGTTTTTTTTTCTTCTTTATACATACATACTACTACGACATCTCTTTATCAACCAGTCTATATTAGCAGCAGACACAGTACAGTACGGTAGTTCACGGCTGTGGCTACCTCTGTGTCTGCACTCGGCAGGCAGTCCGTCCATAATTGTATACCACCTAACCGTGGTTTTTTTTTCTTTCTTCTTTATACATACATAGTTACATAGACATCTCTTTATCAACCAGTCTATATTAGCAGCAGACACAGTACAGTACGGTAGTTCACGGCTGTGGCTACCTCTGTGTCTGCACTCGGCAGGCAGTCCGTCCATAATTGTATACCACCTAACCGTGTTTTTTTTTTCTTTCTTCTTTAACCATACATAGTTACATAGACATCTCTTTATCAACCAGTCTATATTAGCAGCAGACACAGTACAGTACGGTAGTTCACGGCTGTGGCTACCTCTGTGTCTGCACTCGGCAGGCAGTCCGTCCATAATTGTATACCACCTAACCGTGTTTTTTTTTTCTTTCTTCTTTATACATACATAGTAACATAGACATCTCTTTATCAACCAGTCTATATTAGCAGCAGACACAGTACAGTACGGTAGTTCACGGCTGTGGCTACCTCTGTGTCTGCACTCGGCAGGCAGTCCGTCCATAATTGTATACCACCTAACCGTGGTTTTTTTTTCTTTCTTCTTTATACATACATAGTTACATAGACATCTCTTTATCAACCAGTCTATATTAGCAGCAGACACAGTACAGTACGGTAGTTCACGGCTGTGGCTACCTCTGTGTCTGCACTCGGCAGGCAGTGCGTCCATAATTGTATACCACCTAACCGTGGTTTTTTTTTCTTTCTTCTTTATACATACATAGTTACATAGACATCTCTTTATCAACCAGTCTATATTAGCAGCAGACACAGTACAGTACGGTAGTTCACGGCTGTGGCTACCTCTGTGTCTGCACTCGGCAGGCAGTCCGTCCATAATTGTATACCACCTAACCGTGGTTTTTTTTTCTTTCTTCTTTATACATACATACTACTACGACATCTCTTTATCAACCAGTCTATATTATTAGCAGCAGACACAGTACAGTACGGTAGTTCACGGCTGTGGCTACCTCTGTGTCTGCACTCGGCAGGCAGTCCGTCCATAATTGTATACCACCTAACCGTGGTTTTTTTTTCTTTCTTCTTTATACATACATAGTTACATAGACATCTCTTTATCAACCAGTCTATATTAGCAGCAGACACAGTACAGTACGGTAGTTCACGGCTGTGGCTACCTCTGTGTCTGCACTCGGCAGGCAGTCCATAATTGTATACTAGTATCCATCTCCATTGTTTACCTGAGGTGCCTTTTAGTTGTGCCTATTAAAATATGGAGAACAAAAATGTTGAGGTTCCAAAATTAGGGAAAGATCAAGATCCACTTCCACCTCGTGCTGAAGCTGCTGCCACTAGTCATGGCCGAGACGATGAAATGCCAGCAACGTCGTCTGCCAAGGTCGATGCCCAATGTCATAGTACAGAGCATGTCAAATCCAAAACACCAAATATCAGTAAAAAAAGGACTCCAAAACCTAAAATAAAATTGTCGGAGGAGAAGCGTAAACTTGCCAATATGCCATTTACCACACGGAGTGGCAAGGAACGGCTGAGGCCCAGGCCTATGTTCATGGCTAGTGGTTCAGCTTCACATGAGGATGGAAGCACTCAGCCTCTCGCTAGAAAACTGAAAAGACTCAAGCTGGCAAAAGCACCGCAAAGAACTGTGCGTTCTTCGAAATCCCAAATCCACAAGGAGAGTCCAATTGTGTCGGTTGCGATGCCTGACCTTCCCAACACTGGACGTGAAGAGCATGCGCCTTCCACCATTTGCACGCCCCCTGCAAGTGCTGGAAGGAGCACCCGCAGTCCAGTTCCTGATAGTCAGATTGAAGATGAAGATGTTGAAGTACACCAGGATGAGGAGGATATGGGTGTTGCTGGCGCTGGGGAGGAAATTGACCAGGAGGATTCTGATGGTGAGGTGGTTTGTTTAAGTCAGGCACCCGGGGAGACACCTGTTGTCCGTGGGAGGATTATGGCCGTTGACATGCCTGGTGAAAATACCAAAAAAATCAGCTCTTCAGTGTGGAGGTATTTCAACAGAAAAGCGGACAACAGGTGTCAAGCCGTGTGTTGCCTTTGTCAAGCTGTAATAAGTAGGGGTAAGGACGTTAACCACCTCGGAACATCCTCCCTTATACGTCACCTGCAGCGCATTCATAATAAGTCAGTGACAAGTTCAAAAACTTTGGGCGACAGCGGAAGCAGTCCACTGACCAGTAAATCCCTTCCTCTTGTAACCAAGCTCACGCAAACCACCCCACCAACTCCCTCAGTGTCAATTTCCTCCTTCCCCAGGAATGCCAATAGTCCTGCAGGCCATGTCACTGGCAATTCTGACGAGTCCTCTCCTGCCTGGGATTCCTCCGATGCATCCTTGCGTGTAACGCCTACTGCTGCTGGCGCTGCTGTTGTTGCTGCTGGGAGTCGATGGTCATCCCAGAGGGGAAGTCGTAAGCCCACTTGTACTACTTCCAGTAAGCAATTGACTGTCCAACAGTCCTTTGCGAGGAAGATGAAATATCACAGCAGTCATCCTGCTGCAAAGCGGATAACTGAGGCCTTGACAACTATGTTGGTGTTAGACGTGCGTCCGGTATCCGCCATTAGTTCACAGGGAACTAGACAATTTATTGAGGCAGTGTGCCCCCGTTACCAAATACCATCTAGGTTCCACTTCTCTAGGCAGGCGATACCGAGAATGTACACGGACGTCAGAAAAAGACTCACCAGTGTCCTAAAAAATGCAGTTGTACCCAATGTCCACTTAACCACGGACATGTGGACAAGTGGAGCAGGGCAGGGTCAGGACTATATGACTGTGACAGCCCACTGGGTAGATGTATGGACTCCCGCCGCAAGAACAGCAGCGGCGGCACCAGTAGCAGCATCTCGCAAACGTCAACTCTTTCCTAGGCAGGCTACGCTTTGTATCACCGCTTTCCAGAATACGCACACAGCTGAAAACCTCTTACGGCAACTGAGGAAGATCATCGCGGAATGGCTTACCCCAATTGGACTCTCCTGTGGATTTGTGGCATCGGACAACGCCAGCAATATTGTGTGTGCATTAAATATGGGCAAATTCCAGCACGTCCCATGTTTTGCACATACCTTGAATTTGGTGGTGCAGAATTTTTTAAAAAACGACAGGGGCGTGCAAGAGATGCTGTCGGTGGCCAGAAGAATTGCGGGACACTTTCGGCGTACAGGCACCACGTACAGAAGACTGGAGCACCACCAAAAACTACTGAACCTGCCCTGCCATCATCTGAAGCAAGAAGTGGTAACGAGGTGGAATTCAACCCTCTATATGCTTCAGAGGTTGGAGGAGCAGCAAAAGGCCATTCAAGCCTATACAATTGAGCACGATATAGTAGGTGGAATGCACCTGTCTCAAGCGCAGTGGAGAATGATTTCAACGTTGTGCAAGGTTCTGATGCCCTTTGAACTTGCCACACGTGAAGTCAGTTCAGACACTGCCAGCCTGAGTCAGGTCATTCCCCTCATCAGGCTTTTGCAGAAGAAGCTGGAGACATTGAAGGAGGAGCTAACACGGAGCGATTCCACTAGGCATGTGGGACTTGTGGATGGAGCCCTTATTTCGCTTAACAAGGATTCACGGGTGGTCAATCTGTTGAAATCAGAGCACTACATTTTGGCCACCGTGCTCGATCCTAGATTTAAAGCCTACCTTGGATCTCTCTTTCCGGCAGACACAAGTCTGCTGGGGTTGAAAGACCTGCTGGTGACAAAATTGTCAAGTCAAGCGGAACGCGACCTGTCAACATCTCCTCCTTCACATTCTCCCGCAACTGGGGGTGCGAGGAAAAGGCTCAGAATTCCGAGCCCACCCGCTGGCGGTGATGCAGGGCAGTCTGGAGCGACTGCTGATGCTGACATCTGGTCCGGACTGAAGGACCTGACAACGATTACGGACATGTCGTCTACTGTCACTGCATATGATTCTCTCAACATTGATAGAATGGTGGAGGATTATATGAGTGACCGCATCCAAGTAGGCACGTCACACAGTCCGTACTTATACTGGCAGGAAAAAGAGGCAATTTGGAGGCCCTTGCACAAACTGGCTTTATTCTACCTAAGTTGCCCTCCCACAAGTGTGTACTCCGAAAGAGTGTTTAGTGCCGCCGCTCACCTTGTCAGCAATCGGCGTACGAGGTTACATCCAGAAAATGTGGAGAAGATGATGTTCATTAAAATGAATTATAATCAATTCCTCCGCGGAGACATTGACCAGCAGCAATTGCCTCCACAAAGTACACAGGGAGCTGAGATGGTGGATTCCAGTGGGGACGAATTGATAATCTGTGAGGAGGGGGATGTACACGGTGATATATCGGAGGGTGATGATGAGGTGGACATCTTGCCTCTGTAGAGCCAGTTTGTGCAAGGAGAGATTAATTGCTTCTTTTTTGGGGGGGGTCCAAACCAACCCGTCATATCAGTCACAGTCGTGTGGCAGACCCTGTCACTGAAATGATGGGTTGGTTAAAGTGTGCATGTCCTGTTTTGTTTATACAACATAAGGGTGGGTGGGAGGGCCCAAGGACAATTCCATCTTGCACCTCTTTTTTCTTTTCTTTTTCTTTGCATCATGTGCTGATTGGGGAGGGTTTTTTGGAAGGGACATCCTGCGTGACACTGCAGTGCCACTCCTAAATGGGCCCGGTGTTTGTGTCGGCCACTAGGGTCGCTAATCTTACTCACACAGTCAGCTACCTCATTGCGCCTCTTTTTTTCTTTGCGTCATGTGCTGTTTGGGGAGGGTTTTTTGGAAGGGACATCCTGCGTGACACTGCAGTGCCACTCCTAGATGGGCCCGGTGTTTGTGTCGGCCACTAGGGTCGCTAATCTTACTCACACAGCTACCTCATTGCGCCTCTTTTTTTCTTTGCGTCATGTGCTGTTTGGGGAGGGTTTTTTGGAAGGGCCATCCTGCGTGACACTGCAGTGCCACTCCTAGATGGGCCCGGTGTTTGTGTCGGCCACTAGGGTCGCTAATCTTACTCACACAGCTACCTCATTGCGCCTCTTTTTTTCTTTGCGTCATGTGCTGTTTGGGGAGGGTTTTTTGGAAGGGACATCCTGCGTGACACTGCAGTGCCACTCCTAGATGGGCCCGGTGTTTGTGTCGGCCACTAGGGTCGCTTATCTTACTCACACAGCGACCTCGGTGCAAATTTTAGGACTAAAAATAATATTGTGAGGTGTGAGGTATTCAGAATAGACTGAAAATGAGTGTAAATTATGGTTTTTGAGGTTAATAATACTTTGGGATCAAAATGACCCCCAAATTCTATGATTTAAGCTGTTTTTTAGTGTTTTTTGAAAAAAACACCCGAATCCAAAACACACCCGAATCCGACAAAAAAAATTCGGTGAGGTTTTGCCAAAACGCGTTCGAACCCAAAACACGGCCGCGGAACCGAACCCAAAACCAAAACACAAAACCCGAAAAATTTCAGGCGCTCATCTCTAATCATTATACTGTCGTTTTTCTCTATCTAAACCATTTAATGACAGAATGTCATAAACCTTCAATCGAATGCGGCATATCACATCATCATTTAACAAATATAATATAATAATAAATAAAAACACGGAGATGTAGATTTGGCAGAAAAAAATCCAGCTATTTTTAATTTAAACATATAATTATTTTGGTCGCGAGATAGGCATGGGGAATTGGGATCTGATATGGTCGAACACTCTCAAATCCTTGATTCGTGTTGCCATCAAAGAAAATTCTTATAAAGTTCTCACAACATGGTATCTGTTTCCAGAATGCCTCCACAAAATGTGTCCAGGTATGACTCTTCTTTGTTGGCGTCCTGGCATTTTCTCCACACCTGGTGGTCATGTTGTGTTCTTATTCCCTTACTATCTCCCAACCAAACACATCTATTACTCTGCATTCCCCTATGCCATGCTTCCAAACATAATGCCATACTGATTCTCCACATTGCTTGGGCAGCAAGGCTGTCAACTCACTCGCAACTAGAAGCCACCTAACCCATCTCCAAACAATAGGTTATGAATTGGGTGTGGTTTGTGTCACGAATGGAGTATATTACATGGCTCCTAAACAACACCTTTGGCAAATTTATTCAGTCTGGGATCTGTGGTTTGCATACCACAGGGTATCACTGTCCGACTTGTTGATCGGTCAGGGCCCTCCCCTACAGTACCTTGTTCTTGTCTCGCCCTCCTCCTACATCCCCTTTCCAACCCTCACTTCCACCTTGCTCTCCACCACTTCCACTCTCTCTTACCCTTTACACCCTTTGATCGTCTTCATATTAATCCTTGCCCCCCCCCCCCCCCCCCCAACACACACACATGCACACTAATTCCCTAATATGGTATTGTTACTACTTTAACTACTTTTCTTGAACAGTGATTGTTGTATTTTGTAATTTTTGTTAATGCACATGGCTTCCCATACTCTTTCTTCTGTATATTGTGATACACTATACTGTTTTTGTCTATTTTTGAAAAGAAATACCTTTTTTTGTAATAGCATACATTTGGCAAATAAAGGATAGACAAAACCAGCACAATCTACAATTCACAATAACAACCAACATTATTGCAGATGGATACAGCCCAAGGTACACAAACATAAGTATAACAGCACTTTACAACAACAAAGATATACACTTGACCTGATAACTTGACAAACCAACCTTTTGGGTGATGACTTAGATCATGTTAGGGTGGTATAGCAAGCTAAACAGTCAATGAAGGGAGCACATCCAAATTAAATTATTACCCCTGACAGGTGACCTGCCATTCTTTCCTGCTGAAAAATTTCCAATGATAAACCACCAAACCAACAAAACTAAAAATTGAATGGAGGGTGGGAAGACTAGAACAAAGAGGCTTGGACACACTAAAACAAAGACACACACATCATAGGCTAGTTAAAATTAGTGATCAGCACCCATGCCAGCCCTAACCTAGGGGTTTAAACTACCTCTTTCTTATGTCAATCATTCAATTTCTCTTCCAACGCTAACCCTCCAGTGCTGCAGCCTAACCTGCAGAATGTCGACATTTCAAATGTCAAAATTTCCATTGACATATTGTAAATGCAAACATACAGATGGAGCTACGCAAGTCATGGCTCCATCTGTGCCGCACCTAGGACTCGGCGTCTCCGGCTGGGCGTGCGCGCCCGTGACAGAGACGCGCCCCATTCACATGAATGGAGAGCGTCTCCGTCCGCTCACCCAGACAGAGATGCTCTGAATAGGAGTGTCTCTGTGCACTCCTGGCATGACTAGGCTGACGGATTGCCTAGTCATGCCAGGAGTGCACATTTGCAATGGAGCCACCTCAGATGAGCGCAGCTCCATCTGTATTCTCTGCTATTATTTTGACACTGTTGACATCTTAAATGCTGACAATGTGGTGTCAACATTATGTCAACAAGATAATTTTCACTGAGTGAATCACTCCTTGACACTGTCAGCTCATCAGAATGCCGGTGGCAATGGAAATTTTCCTGACAAGCACGAGAATGTTTTTCTGACATGAGGGTATGTCTAGTAACAGCTTACACTCAGTGTGCACACACTGATGCCCAGAGCTGACACAAAATAGGTCAGGCTCAGATATTGGGGAGGTATGACCTCCTAAGGCTATGCCCCTTCATGGGGTATTTTCCTATGGGGCATGTAAATGCCCACCTGACCCCTTTGGTGCCCATGGCTATGCTCTACAGCTGAGTGAGATCTAATTTTGTGAGTACGCTACAAGCAGAACTTTGGATCTTCCCAAATCTCCTTATTTACACCCCTTTTGGAAATCCTGCAAGGGATATGGAGGTGGCCAGTTCCGGGGAAGCAGAATGGAAATCACATCACTATGACCTTGTGCTCCATGGATCAATGCCATGAATTATGGCATCTCTCAAAGTGCGGCCATGAAGATGCTAAACATTAAGAGTCACATCATCATGCCCCTTGTCCCACTCATATCACTAGGAAGTAGATGTTATGTCTGAAGGTGACCTGGTGCCCCAGGAGTCCATGTGGACTCTCTGAAAATTTCTCATGGACAGTAGGCAAACATGGACATTATATTGGTACTGCATTTTTGTGACGGTACTCAACTGCACTTTGCCTAGAACTTGTATCAACAGATGCCTCCATTCGAGCTACTAAATAGCCCAGGAAGACATTAACCTTGCCACAAGCAGTTTATAACACTGAGTATTAAATAAGTGAAATTACATATTTATAGGAACTAAATGGATCTCTAATTTCAGCATACTGACAAATGAGGCTCAAAACCAGCATGGACCCCAGAAGTTTAGATCCTGGTGTCTCAGGAGATGGGCAAAGTGCATGAGGCAGGCAAAACCAATCCCTGATAAGTTCTGGCATTGGGGGATAAGCGTTGGCTATTGGGGCTAATAGGATAGCCCCCGGCGAACCAATTAACCACGAGAAAATTACTACTGCTAATTGGATCCCCCACTTAAAATGTCTTGATGGAATGATTAAACAATTTTACAGCATTAGCCATTAAATGAGAGAATTTATTTAATAAAATCAAAATGTAAGATTTTTTGATTTTTTTAATCATCAGAATCGTTTGTTTTTTCTGTGTAATTTCAGCGCTTTAAGAATTTTTTATAGCTTTTATCTTTTAAAAAAATTATATAAGGATAGTTGTAAACAAGTGATGTTTTATTGTGACATAGATTAAACCATATCTACTATCTTCTCTATTCACAGCAAGAGGCAGAACTAACAGCAATAATGTATATATAAAGTTATAGAATATAGAGTATAAAAGATACAATTTCTAAAGACTAGTTGAGAAACAAGCTCCTTTCCTCCTATTTTATATATTGTAATATACAGTAGAACATAATAGAATATTGAGGGTGCTATAGGCATGCCTGATGACAGCTCCATGATTATGCCACTTGGTTAGAAAAATAATCTTGTATCATCTGTACATGCCATATGCTTACCACAGATTTCAGCATTTTGAAATCTGCTATTTATCAGACGAAAAAGTATTCTTAATATTTGTTGTAAATATTCCCTGCTAAATAATGGTGGTCTTGATGCAAAGTTGAACATACATATATGCCCTCATACACTGTGGCTTCAGCCACGCATAGTAGCCACGTTCAGACCACCCAGTCCCGGCGATGTGCGTCTTTCTGACTTAAAATGTGCATCATATTTGCATGAATAAAACAATCGGGGGTGACAAAACTACTTTTCTAGATTACACTGATGTGTACCCAATAAACCCAGAAAAATGTTTGGCCATGAAATAGGATCCAGTATAAGTTTCCAGACCTATGTGTTTTTGTGGGGGGGGAAATGGGCTGATACTAGTGCTGGTTATTTTTTTTCGCCAGGTGATGTCTGCTGTAAATATGCCTGGAATCAGACAAATATACAGTTGCATCCAGAATTGCGTATTCCTTACTTGCGTCAACATGCCCTTGCTTAGCTCTGCCTACATGAAAACTCACTATTGCAGCCCAGTTAGGTTTCCTCAGTCACAAATGGAGATGTGCTTGAAATGTGTATAACTCTCATCTGTACTTGGGTGCACTCGATTGCGTAGGATGTCCAATGGAACATCAGGCATGATACGATCTGCCAGCAAATATACAGCTCTCACTACAGTTGACAGAGTACAGGGTAGAACTGCAGTAAAGCTATGTATACATGTATACAATTACTGGGCTCTTATCTCCCTATCCACTGATTGTCCCGATGATTGTACAGTATAGGTGTGTTCTGCAGGGCATGAGTCAATTAAGCTCCTGCAAATGGCCAGATTGGGAGGTCGCATATTATGAACAGCTTAATATTTAAGATACCTGACCTCCAGATCTATTGAACTGTGCTAGAAATAGGTAATTGTATACGGATAATCAATCTGAGGGTTGGAGAGTGATCTGCCTAGTGATCACATGGTGTGTATCTGGGTTAAGACAAGCAAAACAGAGCGCCTGGGCTAATCAGCTTTGTATAGGATAGGATACAAGTGTTACCTTCAGGGGGAGGAAAAACATGAATTTAATGTCACACTCGGCGGGTGACAGCCGGGTGCGGGCCATACCCACTGCACACCCCTTGTAACACCACTGGAGTTAAATTATGGTTAGGGTTAGATTATGGCTAGGGTCAGATTATGGATAGGTCCAGGCTGTGGTTAGGGAAAGATTATAGTTAGTCTCAATCTATGATTGGGGTTAGAATACAATTAGGGTTAGACAGTGGCTAGGTTTAGGGTTAGATTTTGGTTATCATCAGGCTGTGGTTAGGTTTAGATTATGGTTAGGGTCAGGCTATGACTGGGGCTAATCTGTCATTATTGTTAGACTGTTATTAGGGTTAGGGTGCAGCTATGGTTAGGATTGGATTATGGTTAGGGTCAGGCTATGGTGAGGGTTGGATTATGGTTATGGTCAGGCTGTGGTGAGGTTTGGATTATGGTTGTGGTCATGCAGTGATTAGGGTTTGAGTATGGTTAGGGTCAGGCTGTAATTAGGGTTGGATTATGGTGATGGTCATGCTGTGATTAGGGTTTGAGTATGGTTAGGGTCAGGCTGTGATTAGGGTTTGAGTATGGTTAAGGTCAGGCTGTGATTACATAGTAACATAGTATTTGAGGTTGAATAGAGACAAATTGCCCATCCTGTTCAACCTGTTTTAAGTTGTGATGATTCTACATACTTGCTAAATAATGTTTTATGACTAGTAAGATACTATAACTCATGTTACCCCCGGATTAACCACGTTGATATTTTAAGTATTATAACCTTGGATAGCTTTTTCATTCAGAAATGTATCCATTCCTTTTTTATATCCAATTACAGAGTCCGCCATTACCACCTTCCCTGGCAGGGAATTCCACATCCTGATTGCCCTAACAGTGAAGAACCCTTTCCTCCGTTGCATTCGGAACTTTCTCTCCTCCAGTCACAGCGAGTGCCCACGTGTCCTAAACTGTGTTCTTTTAATAAATAATTCCTCTGATAACTCTTTGTGATGTCCCTTTACATATTTGAAGATATTAATAATATCTCCTCTTAGGCGCCTCTTTTCTAGTGTATACATATTCAGCCTAGTAAGTCTTTCCTTATAGTCCAGTCCTTCTAGGCCTTTAATCAGTTTAGTAGCTCGCCTTTGAACACTTTCGAGTTCACTGATGTCTTTTTTATACAATGGTGCCCAAAACTGAACACAATATTCCAGGTGCGGACGTACCAATGCCTTATACAGCGGCATGATTACATCCGAGTCCTTTGTCTCAATTCCCCTTTTTATGCATGCTATCACCTTACTTGCCTTCTTTACTGCGTTTTGACATTGTGTACGGTTATTAAGCCTATAATCAATGAATACCCCCAAATCTTTTTCCAACTCTGTTTCCCCTAGGCGTTACCCATTTAATATGTAGGATGCAAGTTTGTTTTTAGACCCAAAATGCATAACCTTGCATTTGTCTGTATTGAACCTCATTTTCCATTTAGACGCCCAGAGTTCAAGTTTAGATAGATCATTCTGCAAAGACTCCACATCCAATTCTGAATTAATTACCTTACACAATTTAGTATCATCTGCAAAGATTGACACTGTGCTTTCCAGGCCTATTTCTAGGTCATTGATAAATATGTTGAACAGTAGTGGTCCGAGTACGGACCCTTGTGGTATTCCGCTGACTACTGGGGACCAGTATGAAGACTTCCCGTTGACCACTACTCGCTCTACCCTGCTATCCAACGAGCCGCTTATCCATGTGCAAATAGTTTTTCCTAGGCACAATCTCCTTTAATTTGATCATCAGTCTCCTGTGAGGAACTGTATTGAATGTAGAGATGTGCACCGGAAATTTTTCGGGTTTTGTGTTTTGGTTTTGGATTCGGTTCCGCGGCCGTGTTTCAGATTTGGACGTGTTTTGGCAAAACATCCCTGAAAATTTTTCGTCGGATTCGGGTGTTTGTTTTTTCAAAAACCCCTCAAAAACAGCTTAAATCATAGAATTTGGGGGTAATTTCGATCCTATAGTATTATTAACCTCAATAGCCACAATTTCCACTCAGTTCCAGTCTATTCTGAACACCTCTCACCTCACAATACTATTTTTAGTCCTAAAATTTGCACCAAGGTCGCTGATGACTAAGCAAAGCGACCCAAGAGGGCGGCACAAACACCTGGCCCATCTAGGAGTGGCACTGCAGTGTCAGACAGGATGGCACTTAAAAAAATTGGCCCCAAACAGCACATGATGCAAATAAAAGAGAAAAAGAGGTGCACTGTGGTCGCTGGACGGCTAAGCTAAGAGACACAAACACCTCAATATCACAGGAATTATTCGTTCTAATCAATGGTATTATTGGTCCAAATCACTGGAAGAAAATGACAAAATCACTGGAATTATTCGTTCTAATCAATGGTATTATTGGTCCAAATCACTGGAAGAAAATGACAAAATCACTGGAATTATTCGTTCTAATCAATGGTATTATTGGTCCAAATCACTGGAAGAAAATGACAATCACTGGAATTATTCGTTCTAATCAATGGTATTACTGGTCCAAATCACTGGAAGAAAATGGAATGGATGGATACTTGCAGTGACACAGAGCTGCAAGATACAGCAATGGCCTACTGTACACAACTATATACTGTTGGGTCACAAAATGCTGCACTGTAATACTAATTTAGAGATGTGCACCGGAAATTTTTCGGGTTTTGTGTTTTGGTTTTGGGTTCGGTTCCGCGGCCGTGTTTTGGGTTCGAACACGTTTTGGCAAAACCTCACCGAATTTTTTTTGTCGGATTCGGGTGTGTTTTGGATTCGGGTGTTTTTTTTTCAAAAAACCCTAAAAAACAGCTTAAATCATTGAATTTGGGGGTCATTTTGATCCCATAGTATTATTAACCTCAATAACCATAATTTACACTCATTTTCAGTCTATTCTGAACACCTCACACCTCACAATATTATTTTTAGTCCTAAAATTTGCACCGAGGTCGCTGGATGACTAAGCTCAGCGACCCAAGTGGCCGACACAAACACCTGGCCCATCTAGGAGTGGAACTGCAGTGTCACGCAGGATGGCCCTTCCAAAAAACACTCCCCAAACAGCACATGACGCAAAGAAAAAAAGAGGCACAATGAGGTAGCTGTGTGACTAAGCTCAGCAACCCAAGTGTCCGACACAAACACCTGGCCCATCTAGGAGTGGCACTGCAGTGTCACGCAGGATGGCCCTTCCAAAAAACACTCCCCAAACAGCACATGACGCAAAGAAAAATAGAGGCGCAATGAGGTAGCTGTGTGACTAAGCTCAGCGACCCAAGTGGCCGACACAAACACCTGGCCCATTTAGGAGTGGCACTGCAGTGTCAGACAGGATGGCACTTCAAAAAATAGTCCCCAAACAGCACATGATGCAAAGAAAAATGAAAGAAAAAAGAGGTGCAAGATGGAATTGTCCTTGGGCCCTCCCACCCACCCTTATGTTGTATAAACAGGACATGCACACTTTAACCAACCCATCATTTCAGTGACAGGGTCTGCCACACGACTGTGACTGAAATGACGGGTTGGTTTGGACCCCCACCAAAAAAGAAGCAATTAATCTCTCCTTGCACAAACTGGCTCTACAGAGGCAAGATGTCCACCTCATCATCATCCTCCGATTCATCATCGTGTACATCCCCCTCCTCACAGATTATCAATTCGTCCCCACTGGAATCCACCATCACAGCTCCCTGTGTACTTTCTGGAGGCAATTGCTGCTGGTCAATGTCTCCACGGAGGAATTGATTATAAATCATTTTAATGAACATCATCTTCTCCACATTTTCTGGATGTAACCTCGTACGCCGATTGCTGACAAGGTCACTCATATAATCCTCCACCATTCTTTCAATGGTGAGAGAATCATATGCAGTGACAGTAGACGACATGTCAGTAATCGTTGGCAGGTCCTTCAGTCCGGACCAGATGTCAGCATCAGCAGTCGCTCCAGACTGCCCTGCATCACCGCAAGCGGGTGGGCTCGGAATTCTGAGCCTTTTCCTCGCACCCCTAGTTGCGGGAGAATGTGAAGGAGGAGATGTTGACAGGTCGCGTTCCGCTTGACTTGACAATTTTCTCACCAGCAGTTCTTTGAACCCCTGCAGACTTGTGTCTGCCGGAAAGAGAGATCCAACGTAGGTTTTAAATCTAGGATCGAGCACGGTGGCCAAAATGTAGTGCTCTGATTTCAACAGATTGACCACCCGTGAATCCTGGTTAAGCGAATTAAGGGCTCCATCCACAAGTCCCACATGCCTAGCGGAATCGCTCTGTTTTAGCTCCTCCTTCAATGCCTCCAGCTTCTTCTGCAAAAGCCTGATGAGGGGAATGACCTGACTCAGGCTGGCAGTATCTGAACTGACTTCACGTGTGGCAAGTCCAAAGGGCAGCAGAACCTTGCACAACGTTGAAATCATTCTCCACTGCGCTTGAGACAGGTGCATTCCACCTCCTATATCGTGGTCAGATGTATAGGCTTGAATGGCCTTTTGCTGCTCCTCCATCCTCTGAAGCATAAAGAGGGTTGAATTCCACCTCGTTACCACTTCTTGCTTCAGATGATGGCAGGGCAGGTTCAGGCATTTTTGGTGTTGCTCCAGTCTTCTGTACGTGGTGCCTGTACGCCGAAAGTGTCCCGCAATTCTTCTGGCCACCGACAGCATCTCTTGCACGCCCCTGTCGTTTTTTAAAAAATTCTGCACCACCAAATTCAAGGTATGTGCAAAACATGGGACGTGCTGGAATTTGCCCAGATATAATGCACGCACAATATTGCTGGCGTTGTCCGATGCCACAAATCCACAGGAGAGTCCAATTGGGGTAAGCCATTCTGCGATGATCTTCCTCAGTTGCCGTAAGAGGTTTTCAGCTGTGTGCGTATTCTGGAAAGCGGTGATACAAAGCGTAGCCTGCCTAGGAAAGAGTTGGCGTTTGCGAGATGCTGCTACTGGTGCCGCCGCTGCTGTTCTTGCGGCGGGAGTCAATACATCTACCCAGTGGGCTGTCACAGTCATATAGTCCTGAGTCTGCCCTGCTCCAATTGTCCACATGTCCGTGGTTAAGTGGACATTGGGTACAACTGCATTTTTAGGACACTGGTGAGTCTTTTTCTGAGGTCTGTGTACATTTTCGGTATCGCCTGCCTAGAGAAATGGAACCTAGATGGTATTTGGTACCGGGGACACAGTACCTCAATCAAGTCTATAGTTGGCTCTGAAGTAACGATGGATACCGGAAACACGTTTCACACCACCCAGGATGCCAAGGCCTCAGTTATCCGCTTTGCAGCAGGATGACTGCTGTGATATTTCATCTTCCTCGCAAAGGACTGTTGGACAGTCAATTGCTTGGTGGAAGTAGTAAAAGTGGTCTTACGACTTCCCCTCTGGGATGACCATCGACTCCCAGCAGCAACAACAGCAGCGCCAGCAGCAGTAGGCGTTACACTCAAGGATGCATCGGAGGAATCCCAGGCAGGAGAGGACTCGTCAGAATTGCCAGTGACATGGCCTGCAGGACTATTGGCATTCCTGGGGAAGGAGGAAATTGACACTGAGGGAGTTGGTGGGGTGGTTTGCGTGAGCTTGGTTACAAGAGGAAGGGATTTACTGGTCAGTGGACTGCTTCCGCTGTCGCCCAAAGTTTTTGAACTTGTCACTGACTTATGATGAATGCGCTGCAGGTGACGTATAAGGGAGGATGTTCCGAGGTGGTTAACGTCCTTACCCCTACTTATTACAGCTTGACAAAGGCAACACACGGCTTGACACCTGTTGTCCGCATTTGTGTTGAAATACTTCCACACCGAAGAGCTGATTTTTTTGGTATTTTCACCAGGCATGTCAATGGCCATATTCCTCTCACGGACAACAGGTGTCTCCCCGGGTGCATGACTTAAACAAACCACCTCACCATCAGAATCCTCCTTGTCAATTTCCTCCCCAGCGCCAGCAACACCCATATCCTCCTCATCCTGGTGTACTTCAACACTGACATCTTCAATCTGACTATCAGGAACTGGACTGCGGGTGCTCCTTCCAGCACTTGCAGGGGGCGTGCAAATGGTGGAAGGCGCATGCTCTTCACGTCCAGTGTTGGGAAGGTCAGGCATCGCAACCGACACAATTGGACTCTCCTTGTGGATTTGGGATTTCGAAGAACGCACAGTTCTTTGCTGTGCTTTTGCCAGCTTAAGTCTTTTCATTTTTCTAGCGAGAGGCTGAGTGCTTCCATCCTCATGTGAAGCTGAACCACTAGCCATGAACATAGGCCAGGGCCTCAGCCGTTCCTTGCCACTCCGTGTGGTAAATGGCATATTGGCAAGTTTACGCTTCTCCTCCGACGATTTTAATTTAGATTTTTGAGTCCTTTTTTTTACTGATCTTTTGTGTTTTGGATTTTACATGCTCTGTACTATGACATTGGGCATCGGCCTTGGCAGACGACGTTGATGGAATTTCATCGTCTCGGCCATGACTAGTGGCAGCAGCTTCAGCACGAGGTGGAAGTGAATCTTGATCTTTCGCTATTTTTGGAACCTCAACATTTTTGTTCTCCATATTTTAATAGGCACAACTAAAAGGCACCTCAGGTAAACAATGGAGATGGATGGATACTAGTATACTTATGGATGACGAGTGACTGACGACACAGAGGTAGCTACAGCCATGGCCTACCGTACTGCGTCTGCTAGTATAGATAATATAATAAATATATTACTACTGTAGGTATATAATATAATGACGGACCTGGTGGACAATGTCAGCAGACTCCTAAACTACTAGTATGAAGAAGATAGAAAAAAAAAACCCACCACAGGTAGGTAGGTATACAATTATGGACGAGCACTGACGACACAGAGATAGCCACAGCCGTGGCCTACCGTACTGCGTCTGCTAGTATAGATAATATAATAAATATATTACTACTGTAGGTATATAATATAATGACGGACCTGGTGGACACTGTCAGCAGACTCCTAAACTACAAGTATGAAGAAGATAGAAAAAAAAAACCACCACAGGTAGGTAGGTATACAATTATGGACGAGCACTGACGACACAGAGATAGCCACAGCCGTGGACTACCGTACTGCGTCTGCTAGTATAGATAATATAATAAATATATTACTACTGTAGGTATATAATATAATGACGGACCTGGTGGACACTGTCAGCAGACTCCTAAACTAGTAGTATGAAGAAGATAGAAAAAAAAAACCCACCACAGGTAGGTAGGTACACAATTATGGATGAGCACTGACGACACAGAGGTAGGTACAGCCGTGGCCTACCGTACTGCATCTGCTAGTATAGATAATATACTAAATATATTACTACTGTAGGTATATAATATAATGACGGACCTGGTGGACACTGTCAGCAGACTCCTAAACTACTAGTATGAAGAAGATAGAAAAAAAAACCCACCACAGGTAGGTAGGTATACAATTATGGACGAGCACTGACGACACAGAGATAGCCACAGCCGTGGACTACCGTACTGCGTCTGCTAATATAGAGATGATAAAGATGATAGAGATGAAAAAATATATATAACACTACTGTAGGTAAATATTTATATAATATAATGAATGACGGACCTGCTGGACACTGTCAGCAGAATGCGTTTATAGAATAAAAAAAAAAAAAACACCACAGGAGTGTTTAACTTTTTCAGGCAGACAATATACTGGTGGTCACTGGCAGCAAAAGTGTGCACTGTACTCCTGCTATAACTGCTCCCCAGTCTCCCCCACAATTAAGCTGTGTGAGCAGTGAGCACTCAGCACAGTCAGATATACATAGATGATATATCATGCAGCACACTGAGGCTGAGCACAGATATGGTATGTATCGTTTTTTTCAGGCAGAGAACGGATTATAATAAAACTGGTGGTCAGTGTCACTATCAGCAAAACTCTGCACTGTACTGAGGACTCCTAACAACTGCTCCCCAAAATTAGTAGTAAATCAAATGTCACTCGTCTTTCTAAACGGAGAGGACGCCAGCCACGTCCTCTCCCTATCAATCTCAATGCACGTGTGAAAATGGCGGCGACGCGCGGCTCCTTATATAGAATCCGAGTCTCGCGAGAATCCGACAGCGGGATGATGATGTTCGGGCGCGCTCGGGTTAACCGAGCAAGGCGGGAGGATCCGAGTCTGCTCGGACCCGTGCAAAAAAGGCTGAAGTTCGGGGGGGTTCGGATTCCGAGGAACCGAACCCGCTCATCTCTAAATACTATATATACTGCTCACAAAAATGCCGCACAGATATGGAATGGATACTTGCAGTGATACAGAGCTGCAAGATACAGCAATGGCCTACTGTACAACTATATACTGTTAGTCACCAAAATGCTGCACTGTAATACTATATATACTGCTCACAAAAATGCCGCACAGATATGGAATGGATACTTGCAGTGACACAGAGCTGCAAGATACAGCAATGGCCTACTGTACTGTACTACTATAATTATTATATAGATGACAAATATAAAGTTACATTGTGGGGGAATCCAGTATACGTTCTGTCACCAGGTACCAGTGAATGACCACATCACGTATATATATAGGTGACAGATATAAAGTTACATTGTGGGGGAATCCAGTATATGTTCTGTCACCAGTTACCAGTGAATAACCACATCATGTATATAGGTGACAGATATAAAGTTACATTGTGGGGGAATCCAGTATACGTTCTGTCACCAGGTACCAGTGAATGACCACATCATGTACATATATAGGTGACAGATATAAAGTTACATTGTGGGGGAATCCAGTATACGTTCTGTCACCAGGTACCAGTGAATGACCACATCATGTATATAGGTGACAGATATAAAGTTACATTGTGGGGGAATCCAGTATACGTTCTGTCACCAGGTACCAATGAATAACCACATCATGTATATAGGTGACAGATATAAAGTTACATTGTGGGGGAATCCAGTATACGTTCTGTCACCAGGTACCAGTGAATGCCCACATCATGTATATACTTATACTGGTGGTCCCCAGTCCCCACAATGCAGCACACTGATCAGATATTTGCAGCACACTGAGCACAGACATGGAGCGTTTTCAGGCAGAGAACATAGATATTTTCAGCACACTGAGCACAGATTATTTGCAGCACACTAAGCACAGAGATTTTTTGCAGCACACAGAGCACAGATTACGGAGCTATTCAGGGAGAGAACGCTGCCACGTCCTCTCCGTTCAATCTCCAATGCACTAGTGAAAATGGCGGCGACGCGCAGCTCCTTATATAGAATACGAATCTCGCGAGAATCCGACAGCGGGATGATGACGTTCGGGCGCGTTCTGGTTAACCGAGCAAGGCGGGAAGATCCGAGGCTGCCTTGGAACCGTGTAAAATGGGTGAAGTTCAGGGGGGTTCGGATCCCGAGGAACCGAACCCGCTCATCTCTAATTGAAGGCCTTTGCAAAATCTAGGAAGACCACATCCACTGCTTTCCTTGATCAAGATTATTGCTCATTTCCTCGTAGAAGCTAATTAAGTTAGTCTGACATGACCCGTCGCTCACAAACCCATGCTGGTTCTTGCTAATAATCCTAGCGGACTTTAGATACTCCTGTATGACGTCCCTTAGAATTCTTTCCAATATTTTCCCCACTATAGATGTTAAACTAACTGGTCTGTAGTTTCCCGGAAGATTTTTGGATCCCTTTATAATAATGACACTACCTCAGCTATACGCCAATCCTACGGTACCATGCCTGATCTAATTGAACTATTGAAAATCAAGCATAGGGGTCGTGCTAGTTGTGAACTAAGATCCATAAGAACCCTCATGTGAAGTCCATCAGGACCAGGTGATTTATTAATCTTAATTTTGCTTAGTCTCTCCCGGATTACTTCTTCGCTTAAACAAGTATCTAACCATGAATCATTACTGTCACAATTGTTATGCTCTACTCCCACCATCAGTTCTTCACTGGTGAATACTGATGAAAAGAATTTGTTCAGTATTTCCGCTTTTATTTCATCATCATTTATCAATTCTCCTAATTCATCTTTTAATGGACCTATATTCTCCTTTTTTAACCTTTTACCATTTATGTATTTAAAAAACTTTTTAGGATTGGTTTTACTCTCTATAGCGATTTGCTTTTCATTTTCCATTTTAGCTGCTCTTATTTCTTTTTTGCATTTTCTTATTACACTTCTTGTAATACTTGAAAGACTCCTCCTTTCCATTAGATTTAAATGCTTTGAAAGCCCGCTTTTTTTTATCCATTTCTGCCTTAACCTTCTTGTTAAGCCACATCGGTTTGAGTTTAATACTCCTGCGTTTACTGCCCATGGGAATAAAGTTATGAATATTGCTATCCAGCAACCCTTTTAAAACATCCCACATTTCCGAAGTGTTCTTGTTATTAAACAGAACCTCCCACTCTATGTCATTAAGTGCACATCTAAGCATACTGAAATTAGCCTTCCTAAAGTTAAAAGTTTTGGTGGAACCCCTGTAGCTATGCTTCCTGAAACTGATGTCGAATGTGATCATATAGTGATCACTGTTACCCAAAGTCTCCCCAACTTTAGTGTTTGATATAATGTCCACATTATTAGTAATTACTAGATCCAGGGTAGTTTTACCCCTAGTTGGGTTCTCGACTAATTGAGACAAGTAGCGATCCCTAATCATATTTAAGAACCTGCTGCCCCTCGCATTAGCACATGAAGCGTTACTCCAGTTTATATCCGGGTAATTAAAATCCCCAATGACAAGGATGTCCCCCAATCCCGCAGCCATTTTGATTTTCTGCATTAGTTGTTCTTCCTCATGTATGCTAATATCTAGCTGTTTGTAGCACGTGCCTATGACTAGTTTTTTTGCATCAATTCCCCCACTTGAGATTTCTACCCATAGTGACTCCACATTATCGCCAGTCTCCTCATAGATAACCTCCTTTAGGTATGGTTTAAGTGATGGTTTAACATAAAGCCATACACCTCCTCCTCTTTTGTTAGACCTGTCCCTCCTAAAAAGAGAATACCCCTCCAAGTTAGCAACCCAGTCGTGAGAGTCATCCCACCATGTTTCCGTAATACCTATAATGTCATACTCAGCCTTTGATGCTAACAATTCCAATTCCCCCATTTTACCTGCTAGACTTCTTGCGTTTGCAAGCATACATTTTAGTTTATCGGTTCCTTTATTTGTTTGTTTTCCTAAAGGTATCCCATCCTGGTTAACTAGTGCATCCGTAGAGTTACTGATACAGACTGTCATTCTCACTCCCTCTCCAACCCCACCGTACTTAGTATTGCCCACCTTACTTTTCTCTTTTGGTCAACCCAATGTTCCCATCTAAAATCACCGCCCTGACATAAGTATTTCCCCTTAAGTCCCGTACAACATTTTATTTATAGTCTGTAATGATGACACATAATTGTTATTATTTAATGCTTTAGCAATACCTTTCTTAACACCCTTAATAGAACCAATGTAAATACCCTTACCGGCTGCACTTTCCCTCCACCCTTCTCCACCCCCATTTATCTCACTACCACCATCCCTATTACACTCACTGCATGACCCATAGTTTCTAGCTAAACCCTCCCCCCAGGCTCCTAGTTTAAAAGCTCCTCCAACCTACTAACCATCCTACCCCCCAGCACCGCAGCCCCTTCCTCATTCAGGTGCAATCCGTCATAAGAAAAAAGATGACGCCTGACTGAGAAGTCCGCCCAGTGTTCCAAGAACACAAACCCCTCTTTCCTACACCAGTCTCTGAGCCACACATTTACCTCCCTAATCTCCTTCTGTCTTCCTGGGCTAGCGCGTGGCACTTGTAATATTTTGGAGAAAATTACCTCAGATGTCCTTTTTTTTAGTTTCTGGCCTAAGTCCTTATAATCTTTCTTAAGGACATCCCACCTACCACTAACTTTGTCGTTGGTGCCAACAAGCACCAAGACCGCCGGGTCTTTCCCAGCCCCTCCCAACAATCTATCTACCCGGTTCGCGATGTGCCATACCCGAGCACCCGGGAGACAACAGACTGTACGGCGATCACGGTCCCGGTAGCAGATTGCCCTATCTGCCTTCCTAATGATAAAGTCCCCTACCACCACCATCTGCCTGGGCGCCTCTCTAGCTTTCATCCCATCTGAGCCAGAGGGACCACTCCTCTGGTTGCTAGAGGGAGCAGTCTCCTCCGGCTCCGTCATTTTGTCGCTATCATCCACCGACTCTTTATCCAATCGGGCAAATTAGTTCGGTTTTGATAGATCCGAGATGTCATGCCTCCCCCTCTTTTTCTCCCTTCTAACAGTGACCCAACTGCCTACCTGATTTTCCTCATCTACCAGTGACCCCTGCTGTAACTCCTCCACCGTTCTATCTAAACTTCGCTCGAGATTGTAAATATCCCTCAGTCGCGTAACGGTGTGCTCTAGATCAGTTACCTGGACTACCAGGGTAACTGTTCGCTCACATCTCATGCATATGTAGTCGCCCTGGGTCGGCTGCTCCAGGTGCGCATACATCTTGCACGACACGCACTGAGTGAGACTCTCAATCACGGCCCCTCCCATTGTTTGAGTACTCAACTCCCTATTACCTTTTGAAAGTACAACAAAGAGAATAAAAACCAACTAACCAATACAATCAATACACAATAGGTAAGTAATCAATTCTTATCTGAGTGGGACCTCTCCTGCGGCACCGATACTCAACCTAGCAGTTGCAGTTGTTCCGGCTCACTGCACCTCCTTTTCACTCGGCTTCCAGCTCCTGCTTTTGCTGATTCCAACTCACATACACTTACAAATCCAAGCTACACTTTGAAATACAAGCTCCCTTTCAATGAGCAAGCTCCAATGAGTCTGATCACTCAAATTGATTAGGGTTGGATTAAGGTTATGGTAATGCTGTGATTAGGATTTGAGTATGGTTAGGGTCAGGCTGAGATTAGGGTTGGATTATGGTTAGGGTCAGGCTGTGGTTAGGGTTTGAGTATGGTTAGGGTCAGACTGTGATTAGGGTTGGATTATGGTTAGGGTCAGGCTGTGGTTAGGGTTGGATCATGGTTAGGGTCAGGCTGTGATTAGGGTTGGATTATGGTTAGGGTCAGGCTGTGATTAGGGTTTGAGTATGGTTAGGGTCAGGCTGTGATTAGGGTTTGAGTATGGTTAGGGTCAGGCTGTGATTAGGGTTGGATTATGGTTAGGGTCAGGCTGTGGTTAGGGTTTGGAACACTCACCTCAGAAATCTGCATGGTCAACATAACAGCTGTAGAATGGTTACCAAGTAGTAAATACTGGTACTATTTGCAAAACTATAATGCCAATTTATACTGTTACATAATGGTATAACAATGGATAATTGTAATTCAAGGATGGCCTGATGCATTCAAACCATGACACATTGAACGTTCATTTAATGTTCATTTTATCTGTAACTTAACCTGAACTCTGAACAATAGACATGTAAAGAAATAGCCTTTTTTTTTACAGAACATGGGCCCTCATTCCGAGTTGTTCGCTCGCAAGCTGCTTTTAGCAGATTTACTCACGCTAAGCCACCGCCTACTGGGAGTGAATCTTAGCTTCTTAAAATTGCGAACGACGTATTCGCAATATTGTGATTACACCTCTCTTAGCAGTTTCTGAGTAGCTCCAGACTTACTCGGCATCTGCGATCAGTTCAGTGCTTGCCGTTCCTGGTTTGACGTCACAAACACACCCAGCGTTCGCCCAGACACTCCTCCGTTTCTCCAGCCACTCCCGCGTTTTTCCCAGAAACGGTAGCGTTTTTCCGACACACCCATAAAACGGACAGTTTCCACCCAGTAACACCCACTTCCTGTCTATCACACTACGATCACCAGAACGATGAAAAAGCCGTGAGTAAAATTCCTAACTGCATAGCAAATTTACTTGGCGCAGTCGCACTGCGGACATTGCGCATGCGCACTAAGCAGAAAATCGCTGCGATGCGAAAAAAAATACAGAGCGAACAACTCGGAATGACCCCCATACATATAACATGATTTAACAATAACATTAGCAAACTCTACTTGTAAGTAGATATTTTCCTCCTAGGCATAACGCTTTTAACATGTCACTACATACAGTTTACCCACATTTCCTTCAATTCATTTTACAGTATATAATGAATTTATAAAAGAAAAATGTATATATAAAATAAATATTTTCTTAATTTGATTTGCCTTTGGTAACATCTGCAGGCGTAATTACTAAGATGTAGAAAATTGTTTAGGAAAGAAAATGTCACCACTGAGATAAATGACTCAGGATATTACACAGTTTATTACATTTCTGAACCTACAGTAGCATAAATTAATACAGAAAACATACACTTTATTACATGTATAATTCACTGTAAATAAGGCAGCTGAACTAATGTGTTTTATAATATGTTATGATCCTAAGAATGGAATAAAATGAGTTGAACAGTTCACTTTAACTAGGATAACAATGTAGGTCATAATTGTGTCCTTGTTGTGCATGGTGCGTCCAGGGGCTCTGATGTACTGTAGGTTTGGCAAACTAAATGGCGAGTGATAAGATGAACAACCTAACAAAGAAAATAAACGTCAAGCTCAATGGGGAGCGATAACATGCAGGGCTCAACAAGCAAACAAAGAATAGAATACACAGGAAAGAAGCAGAGTATGAATCAAAAGACAGACTTACAAAAAGTAGAACAAGTAAATAAAAGACAAAAACACTGAAGGGGAAAGATAATGAAGAAGAAAACAATGCACCACAGCATTAATAATCTATCACCAAAGCACAGATTGTTTTAAAACGAATAAAATACACATATAAAAAATATATAAATCATAACTGCCAATAATATCACACTCAGCTCCTCTCCACTTGTCTGCCGCCCCCACTATGTATTAACCCCTTCAAAATATCCTTTTATCACAGCTCCTACATTGATCTGAGTATGTAAGAAGTGCTAGCAGTAGGGGACGGCTGGAAGACATTTGGCCTGGGGGGACAAAGACAAGTGAGTGGACCCAAGTCTCCTTTGAAATGTAGAAAAAATGTGTGTTGTTAAAATTCTTGTGTTTGCGGTTTTATGTAATGAGGGAGTTTTACACAGCGAACAAATAATCTATAATCACGTTGTCAAATTCATCAGACCAGTAGTGAATGCAGAGGCTATTCTAGTGACCAATTTGCAAAACGAAGAGCATTCTTCTGATCTTTCTACAATATATAGAGCATTCTACAGTAGTATTTCAGGATTTTCTGTTAACTGATACATTGCACACAGTATTCTAGCGCCTGCTATGCATTCAAGTATTTCAGGATTTTCTGCTGATAGATTGCACACTGCATTCTAGCACCTGCTATGCATTCTAGTATTTCAGGATTTCCTGCTGATACATTGCACACAGCATTCTAGCACTTGCTATGCATTCTAGTATTTCAGGATTTTCTGCTGATACATTGCACACAACATTCTAGCACCTGCTATGCATTCTAGTATTTCAGGATTTCCTGCTGATACATTGTACACAGCACTCTAGCACCTGCTATGCATTCTGGTATTTCAGGATTTTCTGCTGATACATCGCACAAAGCATTCTAGCAACCGCTATACAGTATAGTGACAGTTCTAGCTTACAGTTTACAATGCAGAGAGCATTCTAGTGACCATTGCCCCATGGAAAGAACATTCTATTGGCTACTACACAAAACATAAAGCATTCTTGTGACTGATACAATGTGGAGAACATTCTAGTAAACCCTGAACGGGATGTATTGAAAATGCTGGTGGATGGTTGGGATCACTGGGTTCAGGAGACCAACACCGGAATCCCAACATCCGATATTTTACCAGCAGTTTGTATCCACCACCCTAAGTCCCACTCAGTTGGTGGGTCCATGCCACCAACTGGGTGGGAATAGAACCTGTGGCGACCGGACCCAAAGTGTGGCGTGTAAAGCAAGCCTGAGAGGGGACTCACTGCCTCACCGCCGGTATAGCGGAAGGTGGGATGCCGCTGCCGGTATACTGACAGCCGGCATCCCATCTGCCGGTATATCATACCGCACCCCCCTGAACAATGCAGCAACCATTATTATGACTAATACAATAGATACTATACTAGTGACTGATTACTATACATTGTAGGGAACATTGTAGTGGCTACTATGCAAAGCAGAAAACATTCTCATGATTGATACAACAAGGAGAGCACTCTAGTGATCACAATTCAAAATAGAGAACATTCTAGGGACCCATCTAGAACACACAGAGAATTCAAGATAACAGGGCAGCAATAAGCTGCAATTACTATTGTAGCATTGTGTAGATGATAAGCTCGCAGGCACTTATAGAAGAATTAGTTGGCTACAGACATTATCGGGTATATTTATATATTATTATTACTAAAATAATGGGAAGACATCATATTTTTCTTGCTTGTAATGGAAATGTGTTATGCGATAATGCTTCAGATTCTTTTGTTAAAAAAAATAGAGGAGGGTGTCCTGTGACAATTCCGTCATCTTCAGATGAAGTAATTTTACATCCTCCCCATTTCATCTTCTCTAGCTCAGCCTTCCCTGCAAGTTGATGCAGCGCAGCAGAGGGGTTCTGCATTGTTTACGTGATGCATGCTCTGTCACAGAGAGGATTTGCAGGGACAGAGCTTTCTCCCAATCTCTGTCCCTGCGGCATTCAATATTTGATACATCCTTGTGGTGTATTCAAATGTTGCATTGTGAATTTGTCCATCTCCTCACATCTCCTCAAATGCTGTGGGCCACCCAGCACAGGGCAAGGCCACCCAGCATGTGTGACAGGCCGCCTCCCAATGCATCTGCTATTACATTGCAGATGTATCAAACTATGGTTGACCCCTGGCAACACAGCCTGGCTGCACTGTCAGGCGGTCAGCCACCATTTTTTTAATCAGAATGGCTGCGTGTGCTGCCCCTGAAAATGGTCACAGCATGCCCCCATCTGGCCTGCACTGGTCCCCCGACCCCGCATCGCCACCCCACAAATGCCGGACAGCAAGGGCTGCTGGGAGTGGTAGTTTATTTTTAGATTCTTCACAGTACTGTATAGGCAAAATAAACTACTACTCCCAGAAGCCCTTGCTGTCTGGCTGCTAGGATCAGTAGTTTACTTTGAGTTTCCTCATAGTACTGTAGCCAGGTGCGCTGCTGGACATGGAGCGGCGGCATCAACATCACTACCTGCTTGATGAGTCTCCGGGCAGGAGCTGCACGGGGGCATATAGTTTAATGTGTAAGAGGCACTACTACAGTGGTCAAAATGTACAAGGGATAACTTTACAGTGGGCATAATATGTAAGGGGCACTTCTACAATGGGCAAAATGTGTAAGGGGCACTACAACTGTTCTTTTCCTGTGAGACCACGCTCCCTTAATTTCTACGGCGCGCAAATAAGTACTTGGGGTGGGGGGTCGAAGGATATATTTGCTTACCGAAAAATTTGGCCTTGGGCCGGCCCTTATAACACTGGATCTGTTAGGAGAATACTGAGTCATACATTTATATTCAGCTTTCCTGTCTTTTGAGGAGCTGTGGCATGATGCTGGAGGAAGAACAGTGCATAATGCTGTACAACTATTGTACGCAGTTCATGCTTTTTTGCCCCTTAAGAAGAAAACACAGAAAAACTGGGGACTATGCCAAGCTAGAATTAGTAAAACGAGATAATTTGACTTTTTGTTTATTTTTTGATTTTAAATAAAAACTATCTTAAAATTCCTAGGTTAGGGGAACTGTCAGTTACGGCTTTACAAATAAATAGCAACATTCCAGAGAGATATAAACTTTATGCATATGGATCGAGGCGAGGGGGAATGTCATGCAAGATTTATGTTCTAAAACTTTCTTCTGTAAGCAGAAGTGATAACAGCTCAAGAGCTTAAAATGCAAGAAAGGAGGATTATATGCAGATATATGGCCAAACAGAGCATTTAATTCATTCAGCATGATTACAGGCAAATATGTCATTCACGGGAAATAAACCTTATGATAATTGTGCACACATTTTAATAGTATTATCTACAGTGTACACATTGATTTCAATGAAGCGTTCAAATTGCTTACATTAAACAAATCTTCAGATGCAAAGAAATTACAGTAGCCATTCATTTGTTCCTGCATTAAATATTTATAAATAAGCCGAGTGAACTTTTGATACATATCTATTTGGCATCTATTTCTCACTTGGGATCTGATCAAGGGATTAACATTTGGAAGTGGAATTCCTGCTTGATGTGATGTATGTTGGGGGTAATTCTGAGTTGATCGCAGCAGGAACTTTGTTAGCAGTTGGGCAAAACCATGTGCACTGCAGGGGGGGCAGATATAATATGTGCAGAGAGAGTTAGATTTGGGTGTGGTGAGTTCAATCTGCAATGTAAATTGCAGTGTAAAAATAAAGCAGCCAGTATTTACCCTGCACAGAAACAAAATAACCCACCCAAATCTAACTCTCTCTGCAAATGTTATATCTGCCCCCCCTGCAGTGCACATGGTTTTGCCCAACTGCTAAAAAATTTCCTGCTGCGATCAACTTGGAATTACCCCCATTGTACAGTTGCAGTTTGAGCATTAGTAAATTTCTCCTATTTTCACAATGTGCACACAACTTGATATCTACCACACCAGAGTATGACTCAAACTCTGAACAGCCCAGTTACTTAAGCAGTGGTGTTGGTTTACTAAAAGATAGCTGTTACAGCCGTACTCACTGTTACACACTGGTTCTCAGGAAGCGAAACTTCAGCATAGTGGGATGTCATACAGCTCACCAGCTGATGACTGTATGTAGGCACTGGGTAGTGGTGCAGGAACACTGAAATCGTAGATTGTAGGCAATTGCAAGTCTGTCTGTAGCTAAATGGAAGACATATGTATTCCACTGTGTGGCTATAGCACAAGGTCTCTCAAGATAGCCCCTGCACATGCTCAGTAGAGTTCTCGGTGGCCATATTGGGATAGATCCTCCCTGGATAAGAGGAAGACTGGTTCTGCAAAGTAGCTTACTCCTATTTCAACAATCCTAATATAAAAAGATGAGCTTTAGGATCTCAAATCTCACACAGTGAAATTATAGACAAGGAACTTGTTAATGTACAGTTTAAAATATCTTAATTACTGTTTATAGAAGGTATTTACACACCCCTGGACTTTTTCACATTTTGCTGTGTTACAACATGGAACCATGATGGATTTCATTGAAATTATTTCCACTAAACAACACATAGTGATATGCCAAGAAAAAATGTAATCCAACCATTTGACAAAAACTAAAAATTTATGATTATTATTCTGCAACTTGCTAAAGCCATATTAGAATTCTCCTGAAGTAGCCAACTTTCTCTATAAGTCAATTAAATGTGGTGGTTCATTGGAGACCCCTAAAAGTCAATCTCATACTGTAAATGTGAGCTCTCAAGCATAAGAGAATAACCAGTCATCATTTTCTGTATTACTTTCCAAAGATTGAAAATAGATACAATGGGCTAAATGTAATAGCCTGCAAATTGCCGGTGGTGCGAGTCTGCCTGTATTTTTAAAGCGACAGTCATTTCCAAAGAAAAACCACATGGGTCCAGGGAGGACTCACACTAAACACCCTGCACCCACAGATGATACTAACCTGTCTGTCTGATATGCTGACGCTTAAGTACTATACTAGCCTGTGAGCTGCAGGCTCTGTGGAAATTCTGACAAGTCTGCCCATATTTTTAAAGCAGCAATCATTTAATTGGCAAAACCATTAGTTTTGACTTTGATTGCCGCTTTAAAAATACAGGCAGACTGACCAGAATTTTCAGAGCATGCAGCTAGCAGGCTATTATATAAGCCCTGATATCTGCGAATGGTCAGTAGGGTGATCACCAGAAAAATGGTGCAGGTACCATATTCCTAGAGATCAGCACATGCACATTAGACTCTGGCACAGTACCAATGGGAAGGGGGCCAACACAGATTCTGCACAATGCCCCCCTCTTCTCTTAATCTGCCCCTGTGCAAACGGTAAAGTAGGCATCAACTTAATGCTTCTGTAGCCAACTATGTTGAAGGTATGTTCCAGATATTATCGAGAATGTATTTCTTACTGACTGTCCAAGGATAAAGTGCTGATACTGCCACTAACAGTTGCAGATACAGTACCTCCTTTCCGCCACACAGGGACAAATAAGCATGGACATCTTGTCAATGACAATGTCATAACCTAAATAAAGTTTGTTGAAATTTCTTTTAATTATGTCATTGGATCAGATCTCAAGCTCCTCCTGGCCCGAAATTATGAATAATGGCCTAATTTTTGGTATGTACTCTTGCACGAGCACTGCCTACTTCACAGGTGCATGAGCTGCCTCCTTCACTCATGTATGCACCGTGATTTCTACAGCCCACTCTATTTTCGCACCATCGCGTCGCTGACTGGCGATTCCCATTGATGTGGTCCGTCGCACCTACGCATTGCGGTGCATATGCATGCGCAGTTCAGACTTGATCGCAGCCTGTGAGAAAATGCACAGGAGCGATCAGGTCTGAATCGGCCCCTTTGCCCTTAAAGCTTTAAAACCAATTTGTGCAAATGTATTTGGTCTGTTTATATAATAAGATTTTGCATGATATGATGCCATAAGGTGAGATGTGAGGTGCAAACTTGAAAAGTAGAAGTGGTTCAAAGTGCACAAGGACCTTCTCCAATGTATAGTTATTAGCTTATTTTCTCCTGACAAGCCCTTCACAATTTTCACACCGTTTATATGTTGCTTTCTTCTGGAAGGTGACAGGTGACAAAGATTTCTTGAATCTTTTAGTCAGGATGTTGCGGTCACATTACTGACAGCAGTAACCAAACAATGAAGATCCCGACATCAGAGGGGGTAAGTATTTCTACCCTCTCCTACCCCTACAGGAGTGGTGGCTAGGACTAAGTCCCCCTAGTGCCTAACCCTAACCCCACCCCCCTCCCCTGGCCCTAACCCTAACCTGAACCCTGATACTTACCTTTAGGGTAAGCTGTCAGTGTTTCGGCACCGGTCCCCGAGTGGTGACTGGATTCTGACATCAGTCACATGACCGCCGGCATCCCAACCACCAGGATGCTGAATGAATCCAGCTGTTACTGTATAATTTTCAATTTGTGCAGTTATATCAAAGTATAGAAATATTTGCCTATACACTTTTGTGTATATGTAAATATTTATTTCCCAAATACCCTGCTTATACATTAGATATAGTTTATCTTTAAAAAAAAAATCAGGTTAAATCAACGGCAAAATATAATATACTGTACTGTGTAAACATCATATGTTAAATGAAGTAATACTTCTTACAGGCAGCTAAAGTCATTCATTGACCCACTGTGCCAGAGATAGGACTGTAAATGTAATTTATTCTCCCTCGCATCTCCATGCCTTCCAGCTCTATACATTAGGATATAATTAAGTGACCTCACCTCTCCATATATTTCTTGAGAAGCGAATGCATGTCTTCCAGATAGAAACAGATTTAACGCACAACCCATTGTCTTTCTTGACAATTTCTATGAGCAAATCATTTAATATAAGAAGCAACAAGAACATATTTTCCAACAAACTCAATGGGAAAATTTAATTACAAATAAGTGCTCAACATTTATAGGTAGGCAGTGCCTTTTATATGGTGGGGGACCGTAGTATCCAATACTGGTATCTGTATTTTGTTTTGGAATCATTTTTAATCCTCATAGCAGGGCCGGTGCAAGGGTGTTCGGCGCCTCCCTGCAAACTATAAATTTGCGCCCTCCCTTTCCATACTTAATAAAGGGACAGTGCGCACAAAAGTCGCAATCCGCAAGAAGCCGGTGGGGTGTTCCACACAATAGTATCAATTAAAATGACTCCACAAAGTAGCACAGTCTTGTTCACATTACACCGCACATTGTGGGTCATTCCGACCTGTTGGCACGCAGCGGCTCTACGCTGCGGTGCGAATGGGTCGGAACTGCGCATGCACGCCGGACACATTGCGCACGCGCGTCGTTGCCTGGTGGAGGCCGTCGCCGGGAAGCGACGCCGCCAGCAAGAAATGTGATAAGAAGATGGACAGGCCGGAGGCGTTCCAGGGCGGATACTCACCGTTTTCCAGGCGTGGTGAGTCCAACACAGGCGGATCCAGGCGTTTGGAGGGCGGATGTCTGACGTCACAGCTGGGAACATCATGGCTGGATCCGTCACACTGGTGAGTAGCTGCAGGGCTAGTCTTGTTTTGCTTTAAACTTTTTTATCATAGCAGGTCTGCACTAGCGATCGCAGCCCTGCTATGCTAAAATACACTCCCCCATAGATATGAGATAGATAGATCGACAGACACATAGATAAATAGATAGATAATAGGTAGACATAGATAAATAGATAATAGGCAGACACATAGATAAATAGATAATAAACAGACACATAGATAATAGATAGATAGATAGATAGATAGATAGATAGATAGATAGATAGATAAACAATCACACATAAAAAGAAAACTCACTTTAGTTCCTCTGTACTGGTCCCAGACAGTCTCTCTTTTGTTGCTGAGTCCTCAGGTGATGAGATGGCTCCGTCCATAGAGATGGGGGCATCTAGTGGCTCCTGGCAGTACTGCAGTCAGCAGTGACCAGCTCTTTGTTCCCGAAGCCGTCCTTTGCTAATCCCGCCCCCACACCTCCTCCTGCTAGTGTCACAGCGCTGGCATAGGACGGGAGGAGGTGTCATCAGCGGCGGGGATGGAGTGGGGGGACTAGAAGATCCGCAATCCAGGCTGCAGGCTGCCGCTGCTTGTACAGTGATAGGCGCAGCGGCAGCCAGCAACAACAGCACACAGTGAAGGGATGCAGAGCAGTTAGAGCACCTTACCTGCCTGGCTTCTACCTGCACTGCATACCTTCGCTGAGCGGGTTCCGCCGGCTCTGCTCATAGCTAGATCCATAAGCAGAATAAAATACAAATACAAATAATGACATGAAATGAAAAATATTAGTATTATATTTACTAAAGTGTGGATTTATAGAAGTGGAGATGTTACCCAAAGCAAACAATCTGATTCTACTTATTTATCTAGATCCTTCTAGAAGATAATAGTTAGAATCTGATTGGTTGCTATGTGCAACATCTCCACTCTTATAAACCTGCACTTTAGTAAATATACCTTTAGAGGGTATATTTACTAAAGTGTCTCAAGTGATTATAGGGTCTTTTTACTAAGCCTTGGATGGAGATAAAGTGGACGAGATATAGTACTAGCCAATCAGCTCCTAACTGTCATTTTTCAAACCCAGCCTGTGACATGACAGTTAGGTGCTGATTGGCTAGTCATTTGTCTCTGTCCACTTTATCTCCATCCAAGACTTAGTAAAAAGACTCCTATGAACTAGGGATGTGCGCAGGCCCTTTTCTTGGGTTTTGAGTTTTGGATCTGTATCTCTTTCCTGTTTTGGATCTGGATTGGTTTTGCCAAAACCGTCCTTGCAGGTTTTGGTTTTGGATCTGTATTTTTTTTTAAAGCATAAAAACAGCTAAAATCACAGAATTTTGGACTTGTTTTTGTTCTTACAGTATTATTAACCTAAATAACATTTATTTCCACTCATTTCCAGTAATTTTGACCACATCACAATACTGTTTTCATCTAGCGTCCGATCTTGCGGGTTTTTAATTGGCGCAATTGCACTCCCTTTGCCATGATGTGTGCAATAAAGTGGAAATATGTTGAATTAATACAAAAATTAGTTGTGTATATTGATTAAAAAAAAACATTTACATGGTACTACATACCTTGCGTAAAGCTGGATGAAGCTGAACCTTCTCCAGGTCGAACATAACTTTCGGGAATTGATCCTACATTGAGGCTGAAAATAATCTGTACAGATGATTACAGCATCTAAAAATATATATTAAACAATATATATATTTCATTGTTTGTTCTGTGGTCAAAATTTCCTGAAAATGCCTGGAAATGAATGTTATTGAGGTTTATAAAACTCTTGGAACAAAAAATGGCAAATCATGTGATTTTAGCAGTCTCTGTAAAATATGAAACCAAAAACAGCAAAAATGGTCTGACACATCTTTATCAATAACTACATCAGGAGCACAATGGAGGTAGTTGTATGTATGTAGTGGAATAAAGGATTGATTAGTCATTTAATTTCTTTGATTTAAAAAAATTAAATTCATCTTTGGGGTATTGGTGATGGTCTTTAATGCATAGACAACAATTTGTATTAGTTATATTATTGCACTTATCTGACTTTTACTAATCCGACTTTTACTTTTTCTTTGATTTTACATGCCCTGAATTAAGCAGTCTATGCCTCTCCTCTCAGTTGTTTGTCCTCCATATCTATCAAGTATCAACAAACATGAACCAAGTGGGGTACAGCACACACTACAATTAGTACAAAAAATATACCAATTTCAGTGTCACAATACGTGTATGAGTCAGAGATAATAATCCTACACTACGGTTTAATTTCACCAACAGTGTCGCACAATACATGTATGAGTAGGAAATAAAATATATTACTGTGGTACTACCTTCACCCACAGCGTCACACAATATGTGTATGCATCAGAGATAGTAATCAAACACTGCGGTTGGCCTTCACCAATAGCATAACACAATGGGCTTAATTCAGACCTGATCGCTGCTGTGCATTTTCGCACAGCAGCGGATCAGGTCTGAACTGTGCATATGCTGGCACCGCAGTGCGCCAGTGCATGCCAGAAGGCCGACAGACATCTCAGCCCTGCGATCACCTCTGCCTGATTGACAGGCAGAGGCGGTCGCTGGGTGAGAGGGGGTGGGCCGGCGGCGTTTGGCCGCCATTTTAGGGGCGCTGTCCGGGCAATGCAGGCATGCCCGGACTGTGCGTGGGGTGGGCCGCGGCAGCTACGTGACATCACACGCAGCCGCTGAGACCCAGGCAGCAATGAGTGGTAGGGAGCTACTCTTCAAGTACAAAAGCATCGCTGCTGTGTTATGCTTTTGTACTTGCGCAGCAGGGTAGGGCCTAACATGCCTGACATCCCCCCGCATGTCATGGAAGCTGATCGTAGATGTGCTAAATTTATCACATCTACGACCAGGTCTGAATTAGGACCCCATATGTGTATGAGTAGTTAATAAAATATATTACTGTGGTACCACCTTCACCCACAGCATCACACAATATGTGTATGCATCACAAATAATAATCGAACACTGCGGTTGACCTTTAACAACAGCATCCCACAATACTGTATGTGTGTGAGTAGGAAAAAATATATTACTGTGGTACCACCTTCACCCACAGCGTCACACAAAATGTGTATGAGTCAGAAATGGTAGTCGAACACTGCGGTTGACCTTCACTAACAGCGTCACACAATGGGGGTCATTCCGAGTTGATCGCTAGCTGAATTTGTTCGCAGCACAGCGATCAGGCTAAAAAATGGCAGTTCTGCGCAAGCGTATGTGGCGCAATGCGCACACGCAATGTACGGGCACAACAAACAATGCAGTTTTGCACAGGGTCTAGCGATGCATTTCAGTCGCACTGCTTGCCGCAGAGTGATTGACATGAAGTGGGCGTTTCTTGGTGGCAACTGACCGTTTTCAGGAAGTGTGCGGAAAAACGCAGGCGAGGCTGGGCGAACGCTGGGCGGGTTTGTGATGTCAAATCCGGGACTGAATAGTCTGAAGTGATCGCAAGCACTGAGTAGGTTTTGAGCTACTCTGAAACTACACAAAAAATGTTTGCAGGCGCTCTGCGATACAACCGTTCGCACTTCGGCTAAGCTAAAATACACTCCCCAGTGGGCGGCGGCATAGCGTTTGCACGGCTGCTAAAACTAGCTATCGAGCGATCAACTCAGAATGACCCCCAATATGTATATGAGTAGAAAATAATAATATACTGCGGTCTGACCGGCAGTGTCACAGTACTTATGAATATAAAAAAAACAAATTGTATATTACAATGGGGTACAGCACAAACGAAAATATATATTTGTTTTATAATAATTTTAGGCTTTCTGTTTTTAGCTTTTATTATTTTAATATTACACTGGGGCATAGCCCCTGGATGGACAAATAGATCACCCCTATCAGATACAGCAGACAGAGCACCCCTGGATTGATACTGAGAGGATACAACAGCCCCTGGATGTTACTGGGTTAATTGAATTAACACTGGGCAGAGCCCCCTGGATGTATGGACAAGTCACCCCTTTCATATACAGCAGACAGAGGACCCCTGGATTGATACTGATAGGACACACCAGCCCCTGGATGTTACTGGTTTAAATTAATTAACACTGGGGCAGAGCTCCCTGGATGTATGGACAGGTCACCCCTTTCAGATACAGCAGACAGAGCACTGGACTGGTAACAGCAGAGCAGAGAGAGCACCCCAACTGATACAGCAGAGCAGACATAGAGCAGTCCTTTCAGCTACACCCGCCCCATGCTGAAATAACATAGTACTGACGGACATGTCCATCTAGTACACTCTCCACTGCCGGAGTGAAGATAGTGCCGATCACCGGGGACCTTTATAGAATCCAAAACTCATGAGAATCCGACAGTGGGAAGATGACGTTCGGCCTCACTTTGGGATCTAGGTAATGCAGGAAGTTCTGAACCGTACTCGGATACGAACTTGTATTGCAAAGTTCAGGTGGCTCCGGTTCTCAGAAGAGCCAGACCCGCTCATCTCTACTGTGAACCTTGTCTTACTTGTAACATTAGGGGGTAAATTTACTAATGTGGGAAGTTGTTTTAGAACTGGGGATGTTGCTCATAGCAACCAATCAGATTCTACTTAGCATTTATCTAGCTGCATCTAGAAGATAATAGAAAGAACCTGATTGGTTGCTATAAGCAACATCACCAGTTCTAAAAAAAAGTCCCACCTTAGTAAATTTACCCCACGGTGTGTACACTTTTATGAGTACTGGGCAACTTCTCCACTGACTCACTTCTCCACTCTTCACTACTTCGTACATCTGCCCCTGAGAAACCAATTGTCCATGTAACGAGACAACCAGCCACCACACTTAAGATTCTGCTTGCCCGCCATCCACAGTAGCTGCTGAGCCAGAGCCGGGTCAGTGTACCACCACATTGTACTGTTTATTGACAGTACGGTTCTTTGAGTGCACAGAGGTGAGTTGCAACCATGACAGAAGAAGAACCTGTCCGTGCAATGCTAGGGTCTAGAAGGTGTGTCTGCAGGCTGTACTGCACTGACGGGAGTTCATTAACGGAGCTACCGGAGCCACCATCTGTTTGCATTACCAGAGTGCCAGTGGCTGGCGGCAGGTGATGCTGCCAGACACATAGTCAGATGGCTGCTGCAAGAATAAGGAAGGGGTAAGGAGTGATGGAGAGAACCGGCATGACTGCCGCCTCTTGGTCAGCTAGTGTACCCCAAGTTCTGAACTTGAACATAATTCCCCCCCCCTAGATGACTTTACCCTATAACATATTTTATCTAGAAATCATATTTTATGTATAAAAAATTAATAGCAGCACTGGGGAAACTTGGACATAATTAGTAAATGGGATTACCAGTAACTTTTTCAAAAAAGCCCTTGTATTCCTAAACCAGCAGCCTGAATAATACATTCCGTGCACCAGTAGCTCACAGTAACCAATCAGAGTCTAGACTAGATGGGCCAAGTGGTTCTTATCTGCCATCAAATTCTATGCTTCTATGGGGTCTATTTACTAAGCCTTGGATGGATGTCAGATAGACGCAGATAAAGTACCATCCAATCAGCTCCTAACTGTCATGTCACAGACTGGGTTTAAAAAATGACAGTTATGAGCTGGTTGGTTGGGTCTTTAACTCTGGCCACTCTATCTCCATCCAAGAGTTAGTAAATAGACCCCTTTGTTTCTATGTAGCGTATCAGTGTTTAGCACATGAAAGGCAAACATATAATTGACTGATAGAGGCTACATTGTGTACTCTATGTTTATTTCATTATTACTGTAATTATGGTTATATTATTTCTTTCATTATTATTGTGAAACTTGGTCACTACATTTATTCAAGATTATAATTATAAATTTGAATTATTTAATATACAGTAACACTGTACTGTAAGTGCTATATAGTGATATATAGTTTATGTAGTATTACTTATAAACTTATAAGATCTTTTAATGCAGACCATTAATGTGGGAAGATGACCTTTCTAGAAGCCCTCTATGTACATGGAGAATGTGAGAAAGATTTTTCTGGATTGGTCTTGTGCTAGGAGAGAAGTGTCATGCTGAGCCAGGGAGCAGGCTGCAGGAGGTCTGTATAAACAGAGCGAACCATAGGCAGCTTACCTCAGAAGGTCATAGGAGGATGGCATGTAAGCTGAGGTACTACTGCCCAAAAGTAAGATATCCACCAAGCGACGAGATGTGGAGTCAGCTGCCTTCGCTCATTGTCTGTAGCCAGAGCTCTGTTCCTGGTCAGCCTACTGAGCTTTCCTCCCACTAGAGGTGATCCCACCAATTGTCGAGCAGTGATGACCAAAATTTTTGTGAGTAGGGACAGATTAAAGGGGGTCTGAGCGGACAGCACAGGGAACGCCACACATTTGTGGGTCCCCACACTGATGGAAATATTTCCCCACCTTACCTGGCTCCCGGCAGTGTCACAGACATAATGTAATATGGTGTAACTCTGCCAGTCAGTGCAGTAAAAGCATAGGGTGGCAGTGGCAGAGCAGGTAGCCGGCAGCATCACGGTCATGACATATTAAGCAGTGGCAAATGCAGGATTTCCATGGGGGGGGGGGTTTCCAGAACTGGGTGGAGCCAATCATGGGGGTGGGGACTGAGGCGACCCAGTATATGCTGGGTCCATAAAACTAGTGTGTCTGTGTGTGTATATATATATATATGTATATATGTGTGTATATATATATATATACACACACACACACATATCTACACATATATATATACTGTATATACACCTATATATATATATATATATATATATACACACACACCTCTATATATATATATATATATATATATACATACACACACACACATACATATACACATATACATAGCATATTAAACATGCATATATAAATATATATATACATACAGTACACGTATATATACACACATACATATATATCATATATGTGTGTGTTTATATGTATGTATGTATGTATGTATGTATGTATATACCTGTGTATATATGTATGCACATGGATATACAGTATATGTATATAATTAAAATAAAGTAAACTTATTAAGCACTTACAAGTGCCACCAGGAAGACTGCAGGCTGCAGAGGACGTTAGACAGCCATTAATAATACTCATGCAGCAAAAAAAATATATATATTTTTTTTGGTGGAGGGGGGTTTCTGGGTGCTCGGAAACCCCCCTGGGTGCGCCACTGTTAAGCTGCAACGCTGCCATTCAGCATAGCGCAGTCAAGATAAGGGCAGTGGAACATACTAATGATGGGGGCAGGAGGCGGTGGGTGGATTGTCAATTATATTGGAGGGGGTCATCATGCTAGATGCCCTAGCTCTGGGTCCCTCTAGCCCTAATTTAGCCCTGTGTGTGGGTAGCTGCACAGAGAGCCAGATTAAGGCCTTTGGTGACCCTATATATAAACAATATAATAAAATAATACCACAATGTTGAATCATGTGTTATTACAGCACACCATTCAAGCTCCAGTCTTTTCCCATAATGACCCTATTGGGATCAAGTATGTTGACTGTGTAAAGGTGTAATGGTCAGACCGTATAGTTCCTATGTATTGCTTAGATCAGAGATTTACAACCTTTTACAACTCACGGCACACTGAACAAGATTTAAATATTGCCAAGGCACACTGAAATATAATGGTGATGCATGGTGCAGTTGCGTGTTCTAGGAAGTCAAGTTGCAGCTTCTCCATATGTAACGCCAGAGCCACATTTGAGAAAGCCAGAAGAGCCGAACACTGCCCGGGCCCAAAATTAGAACTGGCTCTGCAACCACTAAACCCACCACTATTGATCATTCCAGGGCCTCAGTAGTGGCAAAACACTGATGGGCCTGGCTCTGCTTCTATGGCGACACACCTGGAGACTGCTCAGCGCACACTAGTGTGCCACAGCACAGGGGTTGAAAAACACTAGCTTAGAGGTTTTTCAGTTATTACCTGTGAGCATTAAATAGTTGGAGGGAAATGTATAAATGTCCTAAAGCCTGACTCATGCCCAACCCCTCCCAGAGCACGGTAACCATCTTAACCAACCATAATGAAATAAAGACATGGAGGCATGGGGAAAGGACAGGTTGTAATACATTTTACCTATTTAAATTTCAATAACTAGTTTCTAAACTACTAAAAGAGTGATCAAAAAGGGGAAAATAAGACAGATAAAGTATGGGGACATAGAAGGAACAGTCCCACTAAGCAATATCACCGCCTGCATACATTCTAGATCTGACTAGATGGGAGGCCATCTGACAACCCATCCTCACACTCAAGGCATCCACCTCGCACTCCAGTGGCACAACCAAAAAGGACCACCTGAACCACCAAGTAGGGTAGAATCAGCATAATCCATTTATTGGAGGGGAATGCATCTCAAGCTTCCACGGTAGATAGCAATTTATACAATTTTTTTCCACTCCACATAAAGCTGACAATAAAACGAACCAAGCTAAAGAAGGGAGGGAGGGGAGTGGGAAACTGCACCACAGTATGGTATTACTACTAGACTAAGGAGATTTGCTCAAGCCTACCCCTAAGGAATAGTAGTTTATAAGAACAATTGAAGGTTTGAGTGGAGGCAGTGGAGCAGTTACTGTTCCTGTTTAAAGGTATCTCAACATCTGTAATCCATGAGGTTTTTTATAATAATAATAATAATAATAACTAGCTGATGTGCCCAATTTCAACTGGTCAAAGTTTGCTGGGTGAAACATTTTCTCCCTTTTCTCCCTCTTAGGACTCAAATTTCGAAAAATCCCTGCTTAGCGGATGGCTGCAAATAACTGTTACAGATTCCAGACCACCCAGCAAGTCACATGTTCCAGGTCACCCAGCAGGTGCAAAGGAACAGTTAACCAACTGTCACATTTTCCCGAGCACAATGGTGATACATTGTAAATGGAAGGCGGACATTTTGCCACATAACTCTGAAACGAAGCAACCAATTACAACACCATTTTTCTGTAAATCTGTGGACCAAGACCTTTCATTTGGTACATGATGCTCAGCATCATAGAAATATGTCACTCATAAAAGTTGTTATTCCACTATTAATATAATATTAATAATAATAATACCGTATATACTTGAGTATAAGTCGACCCGAATATAAGCAGAGGCACCTAATTTTACCACAAAAACCTGGGAAAACTTATTGACTCGAGTATAAGCCTAGGGTGGGAAATGCAGCTCTAGCCGTACACAGCCCTCATACTGCCAGATATGCCCCCACAGTGCCAGATATGCCCTCATAGTGCCAGATATGCCCCCACAGTGCCAGATATGCCCTCACACTGCCAGATATTCCCCCACAGTGCCAGATATGCCCTCATAGTGCCAAATATGCCCCCACAGTGCCAGATATGCCCTCATACTGCCAGAAATTCCCCCACAGTGCCAGATATGCCCTCATAGTGTCAGATATGCCCCCACAGTGCCATATATGCCCTCATAGGGCCAGATATGCCCTCATAGTGCCAGATATGCCCCCACAGTGCCAGATATGCCCTCATACTGCCAGATATTCCCCCACAGTGCCAGATATGCCCTCATAGTGCCAGATATGCCCCCACAGTGCCAGATATGCCCCCACAGTGCCAGATATGCCCTCACACTGCCAGATATGCCCTCACAGTGCCAGATATGCCCTCATAGTGTATGCCCCCACTGTGCCTGATATGCCCTCATACTGCCAGATATGCCCCCTCAGTGCCACATATGCCCCCCCCCCCAAGTGCCAAATATGCTCCCCCAGTGCCAGGTATAACTTACCCTCCGCCAATCAGAGCTCACAAACGGGTACTTCATTTAATAGACCCGCCGCTGCCGCCGGAGACGCAGGAGGGACACAGGAGAGGCGTGCACTGTGCCCTCCGTGTCCCTCCTTCCCACTGACTCGAGTATAAGCTGAGGGGGCTTTTTCAGCACAAAAAAAAGTGCTGAAAAAGTCGGCTTATACTCGAGTATATACGGTAATAATAATTTTAATAATAATTAATTATTATTATTATTATTATCACCACCACTAATTTACCATATTGTAAAGGTCATTTACTAAGAGACTTAAAATGTGCAGTATCCAATAGTACCCAGTCAGGCCTACATTCATTTTGCAGAAAATCGATTCAAGTTAATTACCAGTTTTCTATGTGCTACTCAATATTTTTCCCTTGCCAAATTTGTTAAGCTATAAATCATATTATGTTGTATTCCATTCTATAACACAGTAAGAAAGAGCATAGATGAAAGAGGTATTTTATGACCAAATAACGTTCAGACATGGGGCATGTACAGCTGACTGATTTACCTAATCAAGAGACTTGTTATTTTAGTTCTACAATCAAAATTGTTTGCAATAGCAATTGTATGCATGGAAGAACTTCAATTACACCGTACAGGTCTTGACTCTGAAAAGGCTGACATTTTTTTCTGCTGTTAGTACTGTAATGTAATAAATAAATATTTAAGACTACTATAATTATTTTTTTTTTTTTACATTTCTATTTTTTACTTTTTGTATTATTTTATTTTTTGTGCAATTTTAACAGAGCCTAAATAGAAATCAATAGGAAATGGTCATAGGGCATTTCAGACAAAGTGCAAGTTGCTTGTAATATGTGAGATAGCAAATGATTTTTTCTGTGACTAAATTGAGGTCATGTTAGGTGAGAACGATTAGTTAGACCTATTTACTTTCTGACATTATCTGCAAGAAAAGTGTCATACGGAAATTATATAATTTCCAACATAGCTCTGATTAAGAACGAGTGATATACAAAATGTATTATTTTCACTGGGAGCAGCCCACTGTCTATTTCCATATTCTTGTCACCAGTACTCTGATAAAAATTTAGACTTCATTATTTTATCTCACTCAGTGACTTATGTATTAAGCAGTTTGTTCCAGAAATTTAGTGAAAAAGGTTTTTCTGCATGTTTATGGAAATTTTAAGTTTACTGCTTACTTAACACACAGTAGATTACAGATATCTCCTGCATTATACAAATAGGGGGACATGTGAAGAGTTGAGAATTTGACTAATGGAGTTGACTATATCTACCAGTCTCTAGCTAGAATATCAAGTACATTCTATAAAATGATAGGGATAAGCTGATTAACTGCTACAGAAAACATGTCCACTTCTTCATCCATGAGAAGGTGGGCATTTGATGTGCTGGCTGTCATAATCCCGGCGCTCACCATACCGATGCCGGAATCCCAACGCCGGAATCCCGACAGCCGGCATACCGACAAAGACTTCTCCCTCTTGGGGTGTCCCCAACACCCCTGGAGGGAGAATAAATAGCGTGGCACGCATAAGGGGCTAATTTTCGCTTCCCGCAAGGAGCTCTTTTGTGCTCACCCCGCTGCCTGCATGCCGGTGGTCGGGATCCCGGCGCTTGTATGCTGAGCGCCGCGATCCCAAGCGCAGGCATAACATACTACACCCCACGAGATGGCTTGATACTTGCCCCACAAAATCTGTGAACACCACCGTCCCGAGCTCTTTATGGAAATGGTGTTTTAGTGCTCCTGCATTAAGGAAGTTTTGAAGTTGCAAGTAATCAGAGCCTGTGATATTTAACTAGAGATGTATGGCGGTCCCTTTTTGTGTTTTGGTTTTGGATCTGGATCCTTGCTCATGCTTTGGATCTGAACTGGTTTTGACAAAACCACCCTTTCGGGTTTTGGTTTGGGATGTGGATGATTTTTGGAAAAAAACACAAAAACAGCTAAAATCACAGAATTTTGGGGTAATTTTGATCCTACGGTATTATTAATCTCAATAACATTCATTTCCACTCATTTTCTGTCTATTCTGAAAACCTCACACCTCACAATATTGTTTTTAGGCCGAAATGTTGCACGAGGTAGCTGGATGACTAAGTTAAGCAAAACAAGTGGGAGGCACAAACACCTGGCCCATCTAGGAGTGGCACTGCAGTGGCAGACAGGATGGCACTTTTGAAAACTAGACCCCAAACAGCTCATCATGCAAAGAAGAAAAAGAAGTGCAATGTAGTAGCTGGATGACTTTGCTAAGCGACACAAGTGTGCGGCACAAATACCTGGCCCATCTAGGAGTGGCACTGTAGTGTCAGACAGGATAGCACTTTTAAAAACTAGGCCCCAAACAGATCATCATGCAAAGAAGAAAAAGAGGTGCAATGAGGTCGGTGGGCGACTAAGCTAAGCGACACAAGTGTGCGGCACAAAGACCTGGCCCATCTAGGAGTGGCACAGCAGTGTCAGACAGGATGGCACTTTTAAAAACTAGGCCCAAAACAGCTCATCATGCAAAGAAGAAAAAAACGTGCAATGAGGTAGCTGGATGACTTTGCTAAGCGACACAAGTGTGGGGAACAAACATCTGTCCCATCTAGGAGTGGCACTGCAGTGTCAGACAGAATGGCACTTTTAAAAACTACAGTAGTCCCTAAACAACTCATCATGCAAAGAAGAAAAAGAGGTGCAATGAGGTAGCTGGATGACTTTGCTAAGCAACACAAGTGTGTGGCACAAACAGCTGGCCAATCTAGTAGTGGCATTGCAGTGTCTGATCGGATGGAACCTTTAAAAACTAGGCCCAAAACAACTCATCATACAAAGAAGAAAAAGAGGTGCAATGAGATAGCTGGATGACTTTGCTAAGCGACACAAGTGTGTGCACAAACACCTAGCCCATCTAGTAGTGGCACTGCAGTGTCAGATAGGATGGCACTTTTAAAAACTAGGCCCCAAACAGCTCATCATGTAAAGAAAAAAAGAGGTGCAATGAGGTAGCTGGATGACTTTGCTAAGCAACACAATTATGTGGCACAAACACCTGGCCATCTAGGAGTGGCACTGCAGTGTCAAACAGGATGGCACTTTTAAAAACAGTTCCCAAACAGTTCATCATGCAAAAAAGAAAAATAGATGCAATAGGTAGATGGATGACTTTACTTAGCAACACAAGTGTGCGGCACAATCACCTGGCCCATTTAGGGGTGGCACTGCAGCGTCAGATAGGATGGCACTTTTCAAAACTAGGCTCCAAACAGCTCATCATGCAAAGAATTAAAAGAGGTGCAATGAGGTAGCTGAGTGACTACGGTAAACAACACAAGTGTGCAGCACAAACACCTGTCCTATCTAGGAGTGGCATTGCAGTGTCAGACCGGATGGCACTTTTAAAAAATAGGCCCAAAACAACTCATCATGCAAAGAAGAAAAAGAGGTGCAATGAGATAGCTGGATGATGTTGCTAAGCGACACAAGTGTGTGCACAAACACCTGGCCCATCTAGGAGTGGCACTGCAGTGTCTGACAGGATGGCACTTTTAAAAATAGTCCCCAAACAGTTCATCATGCAAAGAAGAAAAAGAGATGCAATAGGTAGATGGATGACTTTACTTAGCGACACAAGTGTGCTGCACAAACACCTGGCCCATTTAGGGGTGGCACTGCAGTGTCAGACAGGATGGCACTTTAAAAAACTAGGCCCAAAACAGCTCATCATGCAAAGAAGAAAAAGAGGTGCAATGAGGTCACTGGGTGACTAAGATAAGCGACACAAGTGTGCGGCACAAACACCTGGCCCATCTAGGATTTCAACTGCAGCGTCAGACAGGATGGTACTTTTAAAAACTAGGCCCCAAACAGCTTATCATGCAAAGAAGAAAAAGAGGTGCAGTGAAGTAACTGGATGACTTTGCTAAGTGACACAAGTGTGCTGCACAAACACCTGGCCCATTTAGGGGTGGCACTGCAGTGTCAGACAGGTTGGCACTTTTAAAAACTAGGCCCCAAACAGCTCATCATGCAAAGAAGAAAAAGAGGTGCAATGAGGTCACTAGGTGACTAAGATAAGCCACACAAGTGTGCAGAACAAACACCTGGCCCATCTAGGATTGCCACTGCAGTGTCAGACAGGATGGTACTTATAAAAACTAGGCCCCAAACAGCTTATCATGCAAAGAAGAAAAAGAGATGCAGTGAAATATCTGGATGACTTTCCTAAGCGACACAAGTGTGTGGCACAAACACCTGGCCCATCTAGGAGTGGCACTGCAGTGTCAGACAGGATGGCACTTTTAAAAACTAGGCCCCAAACAGCTCATCATACAAAGAAGAAAAAGAGGTGCAATGAGGTCGCTGGGTGACTAAGATAAGCGACACAAGTGTGCGGCACAAACACCTGGCCCATCTAGGAGTAGCACTGCAGTCTCAGACAGGGTGGCACTTTTAAAAACTAGTCCCCAAACAACTCCTCATGCAAAGAAGAAAAAAGAGGTGCAATGAGATAGTTGGATGACTTTGCTCAGTGACACAAGTATGCGTTACAAACACCTGGCCCATCTAGGAGTGGCACTGCAGTGTCAGACCAGATGGCACTTTTAAAAACTAGGCCCAAACAGCTCATCATGCAAAGAAGAAAAATTGGTGCATTGAGGTCGGTGGGTGACTAAGCTAAGCAACACAAGTGTGCGGCACACTGGCTCATATAGGAGTGGCACTGCAGTGTCAGACAGGATGGCATTTATAAAAACTAGTCCCCAAACAGCTCATCATGTAAAGAAGAAAAAGAGGTGCAATGTAGTAACTGGATGACTTTGCTAAGCGACACAAGTGTGCGGCACAAACACCTGGCCCATCTAAGAGTGGAAAGCAGTGGCTGAATTTTGAGAGTGGTCCACAATTTTTCTGGCCACCGACAGCATCTCCTGCACGCCACTGTCATTTTTCAAAAAATTCTGCACAACAAAATTAATTGTATGTGCAAAACATGGGATGCGCTGGAATTTGCCCAGATGTAATCCATGCACAATATTGGTATACGTATATGGCCGTACCCCTATACTTATACGGCAGTTCCCCTGGACTTATATGGTAGTATTCCAGGACTTATATGGCAGTACCACTGGATTTATATGGCAGTTCCCCTGGACTTATACGGCAGTACTACTGGACTCAACGGCAGTACCACTGGATTTATATGGCTGCACCACTGGACTTATATGGCTGAACCACTGGACTTATACAGCAGTACCCCATGACTTATATGGTAGTATTAATGGACTTATACAGCAGTACAGCTGTACTTATATGGCAGTACCACTGGACTTATATGGCAGTACCACTGGACTTATATGGCTGCAGCACTGGACTGCACTAATACGGCAGTACCACTAGACTTATATGGCAGTACCCCATGACTTATATGGCAGTACCCCTAGATGTATACAGCAGTACCACTGGACTTATACGGCTGCACCACTGGAATGGACTTATATGGCAGTACCACTGGACTTAAACGGCTGTACCACTGGACTGAACTTATACGTCAGTATCACTGGACTTATATGGATGCACCCCATAACTTATACAGCAGTACCACTGGACTTATACGGCAGTACTTCTGAACTTTTACAGCAGTACCACTGGACTTATGCGGCTGCACCCCTGGACTTATATGGCAGTACCTCTGGATTTTTACAGCAATACCACTGGACTTATATGGCAGTACCACTGGAGTTATATTGCTGCCCCACTGGACTGGACTTATACTGCAGTACCCCTGGACTTATACGGCAGTATTCCTGGACCAGTGTGCAAGTAGAAATATTTTCTTAGTGGTACTGAGTGTCGAAAAATAGGCGTGACCATGTGTCATGAGGGGGCGTGGCCACATGCTGCTAGTGGGAGTGGCTACATTACACTAGCAGCATGGTAACACGACACAGCACCTTTTTTTAATCTGGAGGCAAGGCTAAAAATATATAGTAACGCTTCCAGTATATTAGAAATATATAGTTATATCTCCAGTATAATAACAATATATAGTAATGCCTCCATTATAACAGGAAAATACAGTCACTGTCGCACTCCACGTAACCCTGACAAAGTGGGAGGAGCCATCATGCTGCCAAGCACCATGGTCTTGTTGCTTTGTGGCACATTATAATTGTGGTAATGGCAAAATGTGTGGTAGTGGGTACTGTGCACCGGCTGTTAAATTCTTAAGGGTACTCCATACCCGAGCATACCCGCATACTTGCACCACTGCCCTGGACACCACCTCTGGACTTATGGCAGCACAGGATACCACCACTGGAATGATGCAGCACAACACAGCACCACTGGGCTGGACATACTGTATACAGCAGCACCACTGGACTTATGGCAGCACAGGACACCACCACTGAACTTATGGATCAATGTAATTATATGGCAGGATCACTGTAATTATATGGTAGGATAACATGAATTATATGGCAGGATCACTGGACTTATACGGCAGTACCGCTGGACATATACGGCAGTATAAATGGACATATACGGCAGGATCACTGGACATATACGGCAGGATCACTGGACATATACGGCAGTACACTGGACATATACGGCAGTACACTGGACATATACGGCAGCACAGGGACACCACCACTGGGCTGATGCAGCACAAGACAGCACCACTGCACTGGACTGGACATATACAGCAGCACTGTACTTATGGCAGCACAGGACACCACCACTGGACTGATGCAGCACAAGACAGCACTGGAATGACACAAAAGAGCTGTTCGCCACCCCACTCGCCACACCACTTTACCGCACAGACACAGAGGAGACATGTCCTCTCGCTACACTCTCCAGGACTGGCGTGAAAATGGCAGTGACGCACGGCTCCTTATATGGAATCCAAAACCCGTGAGAATCCGACAGCGGGATAATGATGCTTTTCCTTGTTCTGGTTTTCGAGTCTGGCGGGAAGTCCCGAGCCAGACCCAGATCAGGGCTTGGGGCTTGATGTTCAGTAGGTTTCGGTTCTCCGGGAACCGAACCCGCTCATCCATATATTTAACTACTGCCATCTCAGGTTAACAGTAGCAGCAGAGATTTGCGGTGACAGAATGGAGAGAGAGCCTGCATAGAGTTATCTTTTTGGATTCCTTCCCTCTCATCTTGCATGTTTCTCCTGCCCTACCAGGTTCATGCATGCACTAAGACCTGCATCAGGGAGAGAACCTGAAGTGATTGATTTCAGCATTGCAAATAGAAAATAACAAAGGTTTTGTGTCATTGCTGGGACAGCCTCTTATTGGAACCACTGTAGCAAAATGACAAAACATACAGTAGGTGGGATAATGGTGGGAGATTGTGCCCCACAGAAGAAAGTCTTACTTGAATGAAAAACTGTTTATCCATTATGTGTAATTTGATCTCTCACACAGTCATGTCACTAGATACTGCAGATGTAATGAAGTCTGGTAATAGAAATAAGTTGCCGGAAATGGTTAAACAGGATTCCAGAGAATTTGGTTGTAGAGTAAAGCAGCAGGAATACAGATCAACATAGCAAAAACCAAACACAAACTAAGTGCAAGGTTGACCTAATAATCTGGTCAGATGATAAAGTCACCCTTGCCCATAACTCATTAGCATTTACCAATGTTGTACTCATGTCACTCCTTCCTAATATAAATGTTCCTCTGTTTTGATGATTATACACCAGAATCTTTTTCTTATTCATGCGTGAGCTTCTCTGATGTATCCTAATTTTGGAAAAAACTGTACCATCAACATCCATTTGGCAATTTGTGGGAGGAAAAACGGCACTAAGAAACCTTGGGTATGGCTTTTATGACTATCACCCTTATCCTGGACACTTGTAGACATTATACCCCTTTCACATTGCAAAAATAACCCGGTATCGACCCGGCAAGACACGGGTCACTGTGTGATGTGAAAGGGGCCATGGAGAATTCCTGTGTCGCCTGACCAAGTAATTCCACACAGGTTATAAGAAATGGGTCTTTCCTGGGTCAGTGGCAGTGTAAATGGGTTCCTGGGGCGATGCAACCCGGGACCCGTTCACTACATAGGGAGAGGCAGCGCGGAGATGGGCTCATCTCCCAGCGACGCTTCCGCCCCTCCTCCGATGCCAGCTCCGCTCCTGCTGTCAGGGTCCAATGTTGGATCCCACCCGGGAAGGACCCGTTTCCTATTCCCGGGTGGGATCCGACATTGGAGATGTGAAAGGGGTATTAGTGTTCCCTGTACATCTCTGGGAGTTCCCATTTTTTGGACTGAGCTAGATGACAGGATACTGATACTGATTTCTGCAATACAAGATTTACAGTGAATGTTGACAAGGTTTTTTAAATTATGATTATAAATCATTTGGGTTACAGTACTGATCAACAGGAATTTTTAATTTGGCCACCTACTGTATGTTGGTGGATCTAGCCATACAGCATTTGCGCAGAATTAATGAATCGCACAGTGTCATGTTGTTGAAATTGGCAGGCACATGATACATACTGGTTTTAGTAGATTTACAAATACCAGTCTGGAATTGCAGTGGAATTAGCAGGTATATGGAGTCTTGTACTGGCAGTTAGCCTTGCAAGGGAATTAAGGCTACACATTTTGGTACCCAAGCACACTCCATAAAAGCCAAGTGAATCACAAGGGAGGCATCAAGAGAAGCCAAATGGAGCAGCATCAAGGTCAAATTAGCAAAAAAAGGAAATGCCAGGTACAAGCTTAAAAGACAAGTGCGACACGGGATTCAAATTAGATACAGGAAACTACAATAGTAATGCTAGTACACAGCTTGGAAGCCTAATACTCTAGCATAGCTCAGAGCTGTCTTAAATAGGCTGACCAATTGTATAGATTAGTGCCTAAATTATGTCAGTATTCATGTGATCGACCGTAAACGTAATGGCAGAGCCTTGCCTCAGTCCTGTAGCACATGGTCAATCTGGAAGAAACAGGCCAAGGTAGGAGTGGGAGAAGAGAGTATTTCCCAGGTGCTGGCTCCAGCATCACAACACAGTGAGTGATCATAGACACAAGCCAACAATAGTCACATAATAATTGGATTTTTTAGCGTGCTCAATCCTGCCAATTTCCTGCTATCAGTGCCAGCGTTGCTTGTATGTGTAAACAGCATTAGATTTGTCAATAGAATATAAATAGACAGTTTTGCCCAATAGTTATGAAATATCAGTAACTTATGTGTAATGAGTTGCAGGGCTATAACTAGGGGTTGTCCAGGATGGCAAACACTACGGGTGCAAACCTGACTCAGCCTTACCAACCCCTAAAGAACCCACCTGCTACCCAGATGACCCATTTTAAACCTTTATTATTATTCATTACATGTAGCTTTTGCTTTTGTTGCATTTTCCCCTGTGAGGGATCCAATCTGATCAATCCCAGCATCCCCTGCGGCCGTCGCATCACTACGCGCATGCGCAGCAGGACTCTCAGGTCCAACACCCAGAAATAGGTATGTGCATCATGTTTTGGTTTGGATCTGTATAAACTTCATGTTTTGGTTTTGCATTTGCCAAAACCACACTCAAGTGTTTTGGTTTGGATCTGCAATAAAAAGAAAATTGCTATAATCACATAATTTGGGCATTTTTGTCTCTACAGTAATATATATTTCCAGTAAATTTTGACCACCTTACAGTTCACAATATTGTTTTCATCCAGTTTAGGCCAAAGTTTGCTGTGATCTGGCTGGTTACTAACCGACAGAGCAGTGGCACAAACACACATTAGTTTATAGAAAATCTATGAAACATTGCCATACAGCAGTGGCAGAAATGAAAAGTGATGCAAGATGGAATTGTTCTTGGGCCGTCCCACCAACTTTATGTGGGATCTTAAAAAGGACATGCACAGTTTAACAAAACAAGCACTTCAACAACAGGGACTGCCAATATTGTGGCTGATGTTCTGGTGAAGCAAATAAAGGACTTGATTTACAAGATTTCATCTCCTCCTTCAATTTCTTGAGCTGCTTTTCCAAAAGTCTAATTAGGGGAGTCACCTGACTAAAGCTAGCAGTGTCTGAACTCACTTCACAGGAAACTATTTAGAATGGTCCGATCACCTTGAACAATATGGAAAGTATTCTCCACTGCACTTGACTAAGGTACATCCCCCTCCTCTCCCAATGTCATGGCTTGTTGTACAGCTTTGGATGGCTGCTCCTCCATCCACTTAAGCATGTAAAGATTGTAAGGATTGATTCCACCTTGTTACTACTTGTTACTACTTGTTTCAGTTGGTGGCAGGGCAAATTTAACTGTTCTTGCAGGTGCTGCAGTCTTCTGCATGCAGCTGCTAAATGCGGAAAATGTCCCAACATTTTTTGGATCACAGACAGCAACACCTCCACGCTGATTGTGTGAGCAAAACAAGGGATGTGTTGGAATTCACCTAGCTGTAATGCTCTTACAATATTTGTTGTGTTATCAGAAATCTCAAATCCTGTGGAGCGTCCAAGCAGGGTAAGCAATTTTACTATGACAATCCCTTCATTTTTCTAACAAGTTGTCAGCAGTATGCCTCTTAGTGAAGCTGGTGACATAGAGAGTAGCCTGCCTCTGAATGATCTGGCGTTGTTAGATGCTGCTGCTACTCCTGCTGCTGAATGCACTTCACCCACCCAGTGGGCTTTCACAGTCATGTAATCTTTCAGTTGCCCTGTTCCGCTTGCCCACGTATCTGTGGTTAAATGAACAGTGGGTCATTTTGCAGGCCATTAATTAGTTTTTTTTTTAAAGTCCAAGTACAGGCGGGGAATTGCTTGTCTAGTAAAATGGTAGCAATATAGAATTTGGTAGTAGGGACACAGTACCTCTATTAACTGTCTAAAGCCTGCTTCATTGATGGCAGATATTGGACACAGATCTAATACTAGCATAGTTGTCATAGTGTCAGTGATCTGCTGTGCCACTGGGTAATAGCTGTCATACATGCTTTCTTTTGCAAGATTGTTTATTGGTCAATTGTTGTTTGAAACTACTAATAGACTTCTTAGTCCCCTTCTGGGATAAAGATCCACCCCCAGCAGCAGCAAGCCTAGCATTCAAGGATTCTTCTGAAGAATCCTAGATAGGGGAGGCGTCACATAGCCATGTTAAATTGGATGCAGGACTAACTCCAATTATTAGTGAGTATATTGATTATGAAAGTGTTTGCTGTGTGGAATGCAGGTGAGGGCATCTAGATGAGAGAAGGAAGCTTGCTGATGCTGGACTCTTGATGTAATTGTTTTTAGCATAAGTTTCTAATTTTCACAAAAACTTTCCATAAACTTGTTGCAAATGACATAACAGAAAGGAGGTTTCTAGATGGTTAAGGTCCCTACCACTACTTATTTTGCCTTTACATTCACTACAGATGGCTAGACAATTGTATGGATTTTGGGTAAAAATAATTCCACACATACAGATGTAATCATTCTCATCTATCCTGTGGCTTAGCCACACAAACACATACGCCGTGTCGAGGCGCACATGTATTCCTAAGGGTATGCATACTTACAGTATACACGTGTACGCATCTTAGTCATAGGCACACTTGCCATGCCTGGATAGCTGTGAATACAGAAAACTGCAGGATGGATGAGTGTGGCTACATCTCTATGAGGTGGATTTTTTGGTCTTGGCATGACAATGGCCTTCTTCTTTCATGGGCAAGAACTGCTTCCACTGGTGCCTTACTTACACAAACAATATCCTCAGCATCAGAAATCTCATTTACACTAGCATCAGCTACACAGATATCCACCTCATCCTGTTGTGCTTCCACAATGGCATACTCAATATCTATGAAACCAGTTATACTTCTACTGCTCATTCCCATATTTGCAGAGGGTGCAGAATTGATGCAAGGATGCACAGCATCAGAAAGTTCAGTTTCACATATAGCACTCATGGACACACTTAGACTATCCTCACACATTTGTGGCAGTTTTGAATAGATGGTTTGTTCTACTGCCTTAGTGTTTTTTTTATCAGCAATGATTTTCTGGTTTTAACTTTTTTACACCTCTTCTACAGAGAAGGGCTTGCATCATCATAAAGGCATAAGAAGATGCCTCACTGACAATTGCAGAATCACCACTTATAAATAAAGGTCAAGGACTGAGCCTTTCTTTGCCAGTGCATCTTGTGAATGGCATGCTGCCAATTTTATGTTTTTCTGCAGTAAACTTTCCCTTTATTAGAGGTATTTCTTCTTTTACCACTGTAATTTTTTTTTATTTTAGATGCATAGACTTAAAATTTCTATGCCCCTGGGCATTGGCTTTAGTAGATGACGTTGAAGGACTAATATCCTAATGACTGATAGCAGCAGCTGAAGTGCTAATATTTGCTTGCTGCTCCTGCTCTTCTTTCAACTGATCATTATCATGATCAACATACACAAGATGTATTATAAAAAAGAGCATTTCTTTTTTACTTTTGTACAAATGATAGCTCACATAGTGGGGAGTACAATCACTTATATTTATGCTAAAAATGTCATATTGGGGTACAATGCCTACAGGTTGTACAATAATAAAAATCAACTCTTTTTTACATTTCTGAAAATTACAACTTACAGTGGTGAATCACACCGCTTATATTTAATATGTCAATAAATTTGCAGTGGCGTACAGAGCACATTTGTATAAAAAAAAACAAGTGTTTGTTTATTGAAAATGACAACAGAAAGCAGTGAGTCATACTACTTATATTATTATGTTAACAAAGTCAATAATATATATTATGTCAAAAAAGTTGCTTATATTTATTATTTCAACAAAGATGCACAGGCATATAGTGCACACAGCTTGTATGATAAGGGCAATTATTATTTTTTTTGAAAATGACAACACAAAGGCACTTACTTTATGTATTATGTCAACCAACGTGCTTACTGTATGTATATATATATATATATATATATATATATATACACACTGCTCAAAAAAATAAAGGGAACACTTAAACAACACAATGTAACGCCAAGTCAATGACACTTCTGTGAAATCAAACTGTCCACTTAGGAAGCAACACTGATTGACAATCAATTTCACATGCTGTTGTGCAAATGGAATAGACCACAGGTGGAAATTATAGGCAATTAGCAAGACACCCCCAATAAAGGAGTTGTTCTGCAGGTGGTGACCACAGACCACTTCTTAGCTCCTATGCTTTCTGGCTGATGTTTTGGTCACTTTTGAAAGCTGGCGGTGCTTTCACTCTAGTGGTAGCATGAGACAGAGTCTACAACCCACACACGTGGCTCAGGTAGTGCAGCTCATCCAGGATGGCACATCAATGCGAGCTGTGGCAAGAAGGTTTGCTGAGTCTGTCAGCATAGTGTCCAGAGCATGGAGGCACTACCAGGAGACAGGCCAGTACATCAGGAGACGTGGAGGAGGCCGTAGGAGGGCAACAACCCAGCAGCAGGGCCACTACCTCCGCCTTTGTGCAAGGAGGAACAGGAGGAGCACTGCCAGAGCCCTGCAAAATGACCTCCAGCAAGCCACAAATGTGCATGTGTCTACTCAAACGATCAGAAACAGACTCCATGAGGGTGGTATGAGGGCCCGACGTCCACAGGTGGGGGTTGTGCTTACAGCCCAACACTGTGCAGGATGTTTTGTATTTGCCAGAGAACACCAAGATTGGCAAATTCGCCACTGGCACCCTGTGCTCTTCACAGATGAAAGCAGTTTCTCACTGAGCACATGTGACAGATGTGACAGAGTCTGGAGATACCAAGGAGAACATTCTGCTGCCTGCAACATCCTCCAGCATGACCGGTTTGGCAGTGGGTCAGTAATGGTGTGAGGTGGCATTTCTTTGGGGGGCCGCACAGCCCTCCATGTGCTCTCCAGAGGTAGCCATTAGGTACCGAGATGAGATCCTCAGACCCCTTGTGAGACCATATGCTGGTACGGTTGGCCCTGGGTTTCTCCTAATGCAAAACAATGCTAGACCTCATGTGGCTGGAGTGTGTCAGCAGTTCCTGCAAGACAGAGGCATTGATGCTATGGACTGGCCCGCCTGTTCCCAAGACCTGAATCCAATTGAGCACATCTGAGACATCATGTCTCGCTCCATCCACCAATGCCACGTTGCACCACAGACTGTCCAGGAGTTGGCGGATGCTTTAGTTCAGGTCTGGGAGGAGATCCCTCAGGAGACCATCCGCCACCTCATCAGGAGCATGCCCAGGCGTTGTAGGGATTTCATACAGGCACGTGGAGGCCACACACACTACTGAGCCTCATTTTGACTTGTTTTAAGGACATTACATCAAAGTTGGATCAGCCTGTTTTTCCACTTTAATTTTAAGAGTGACTCCAAATCCAGACCTCCATGGGTTAATAAATTTGATTTCCATTGATAATTTTTGTGTGATTTTGTTGTCAGCACATTCAACTATGTAAAGAACAAAGTATTTAATAAGAATATTTCATTCATTCAGATCTAGGATGCGTTATTTTAGTGTTCCCTTTATTTTTTTGAGCAGTATATATATATATATATATATATATATATATATATATATATATTGTAACACTGTAAGGGTGCAAGGTGCCGTTTCCTGGGGTATATGGCAGCACGCAGCAGCTGAGGAACAACACAAGTCCAGTTTCTGGTACAACTGGCCCCAGCCAGTTTTATTGTACAGAAAATAAAACAAACACCAAAAGAAAATACCTTGCCTGTCCGGCACTAACTAAACACAAGATGTTCCTAACTATCACTAAACAGAAAACACAGAGTTCTCCAGCAAACACTGTATAGCTCACTTGTATCAGGAAGTGTGTTTCTCTCACAGATATCCTGCAGTCTTCCCAGGCAGTCTGCACATCCTAATCAGGCCAGCAGCTCTATAACACTCTTACACAGCTGAAAGCCTGATTAGCCTTCTGTGAGGCCAAAGACCCGAACTGGGCCCAATGTCTGGAACTTGCCCCATCTCTCTTTCAGGGCCCTTACCCAGCTTTTACAACAAACTGAAAAGGTTCTAACAGAACAAAACATATTCCTGGAAGTTTTCATTTTTCTAATACATGTAAGACAAGAACCTGGGACAAACATACCTGCCCTCAAACACTATCCCAGTGTTCTTGTCACATATCCCCCTCCCCTGTTTCGACCTAGGGGCCGGTACACACTTGTAGCCCCCAAACAGAAGATGCGGGACAATGCATCTGCGTTGGCCAATTGTGTACCCGGTCTATGTTCGACAGTAAACTTAAAATCCTGCAATGCTAGAAACCATCTAGTTACACGAGCATTCTTGCCTCTATTTACATACAACCATTTTAAAGGGGCATGATCCGTCACTAGTCTGAATTGTCTACCCAAGAGGTAATATCTCAAGGTATCTAGTGCCCACTTAATGGCCAAATCCTCCTTTTCAACCATGGCATACCTTTTTTCATGCTCATTGAGTTTCCTACTCAAATAAATGATAGGGTGTTCGTCCCCATCTCTGGTTTGGGACAGCACAGCGACTATCCCTACCTCTGAGGCATCTGTCTGTACCACAAATTCTTTTGAAAAATCTGGTGTTATCAATACCGGTTGTGAACACAAAGCCACTTTTAACGCTTGGAACGCTTTTTCTGCATCAGGGTTCCATTTCACCATATTTGACTGCTTCCCTTTGGTAAAGTCTGACAACGGCACCGCTGTGGTCGCAAAATTGGGAATAAACCATCTATAGTACCCAGTTATTCCCAAAAAAGCCTTTACCTGTTTTTTATTCACTGGACGAGGCCAGTTTTGAATAGCATCAATTTTATTCAATTGGGGCCTAATTAGACCTCTGCCTATGGTGAAGCCCATGTATTTGACCTCCTCCATTGCGAGGCAGCACTTCTTTGGGTTAGCAGTTAACCCTGCCTCTCTGATTGAGTCCAGTACTGCTTGTACTTTAACCAAATGGGACCCCTAGTCTGTACTGTGAATTACCACATCATCCAAATAGGCATCTGCATATTTTCTATGGGGCCTCAAAATTTTATCCATCGCCCGTTGAAAGGTTGCTGAAGCCCCATGCAACCCAAAGGGTAACATCTTATACTGGTACAGCCCCTCCGGAACCGAAAAGGCTGTTTTTTCTTTTGCGCTATCAGATAAAGGTATTTGCCAGTAACCATTGGTCAGGTCCAATGTGGTGAGAAACCTGGCTGTTCCCAGCCTTTTTATAAGCTCATCAACATGGGGCATGGGGTACGCGTCAAACTTGGACACCTCATTTAACTTACGAAAGTCATTACAGAAGCGTATGCTACCGTCGGGCTTCGGGATGAGAACTATGGGACTGGACCACTCACTGTTAGATTCCTCTATGACTCCAAGTTCTAACATGGTTTTAACTTCTTTAGTAACAGCTTCTCGCTGAGCTTCAGGAATCCTATACGGCTTTAAATGAACCCTGACCCCTGGTTCTGTGACAATGTCATGTTTTATTATGGTCATTCAGCCAGGCAGCTCTGAAAATATCTCCCTATTTTGGATGAGAAATTCTTTAACCTGATTGTTCTGATCAGCTGATAATGTCTCTGACACCTTTACTGCGGGAAGCAACCGAGGTGAAGACACCGAAGGGCAAGGCTCCACTGACAGAGACAACCTATCTTTCCAGGGTTTGATTAAGTTAACATGGTAGATTTGTTCGGGTTTTCTCTTTCCCGGCTGGTATACTTTGTAATTAACCTCATTCACTATTTCCCTAATCTCAAATGGACCCTGCCATTTAGCTAGGAATTTTCTTTCCACAGTGGGTACCAAAACAAGAACTCTATCTCCAGGAGCAAATTCCCGTATCTTGGCACTCCGGTTATATACCCTCTGTTGAGCACTTTGGGCCTGTTCCATGTGCTCTCTGACAATAGGTACCACGGCTGCAATCCTATCCTGCATTTGTGATACATGTTCAATAACGCTTCTATAAGGAGTAGGCTGTCCTTCCCACGTCTCTTTGGCAATGTCCAACAGCCCTCTGGGGTGTCTACCATACAACAAATCAAATGGAGAAAACCCCGTAGAGGACTGAGGAACTTCTCTGAAGGCCATTAACAAGTAGGGCAACAAACAATCCCAGTTTTTCCCATCTCTCTCAACAACCTTTTTTAACATACTTTTTAATGTTTTATTAAACCTTTCCACCAACCCGTCTGTTTGGGGATGGTAGATGGACGTCCTGAGGTGAGTGACCTTAAATAATTTGCACAATTCCTTCATGATCCTTGACATAAATGGAGTACCTTGGTCAGTCAAAATTTCTTTTGGTATTCCCACTCTACTAAAAACCTGCACCAGCTCCCTAGCTATTGCCTTGGTTGTGATAGTGCGTAAAGGGACAGCCTCAGGATATCGAGTGGCATAGTCCATAATTTCCAGGATATACTGATGGCCCCGAGCAGACTTTAACAAGGGCCCCACGAGATCCATGGCTATTCTGTCAAACGGGACCTCTATAATAGGCATAGGAACTAGTGGGCTCCTGAAATGGGGTCTAGGGGCATGATACTGGCATTCAGGACAGGAAGAACAATATGCAGACACTTCTTTATAAACCCCTGGCCAAAAGAACCTTTGTAAAACTCTTTCAGTGTTTTTTTCTGCCCCTAAATGTCCTGCGGTAACGTGACTATGAGCTAAATCTAGTACCGTTCTCCGATAAGGCTTGGGAACTACCAGCTGTTCCACCACATCCTCACCCCTTTTGACAATGTGGTACAAGAGCTCATTACAGATGGCCATGTGGGGATAAGTAACCCTGTCACCTGGTACCACAGGTTCCCCATTAACAACATTAACATTCTCCCTAGCCTTTATTAAGGTAGGATCCTTTAACTGTTCAGACGCAAACAGATCCTTCTTTACCTCCAGGTCAGGCATGCTTTCAGTTCTAACTACTATGTCTCTGTTCCCAGCAAGAGGGTCCTCACTGGACTCCCCATCTGTCACTTCCCCAGCCAAACTAGCAAAAGGCAAAGGGTCAGAAAGTTCTGAAGACACACGTACATCCATAAAATCACCGGTATTATCAACTGGCTCTTTACTTCTCACATCTGTTGACAACCGTGATTCCCACAGTTTCCAAAAATGAGGAAAATCCCTCCCTATTATGGCCTCATGCACCAAGGTGGGGACCAGTCCTACTTTAACAATTGCTGACCCACAACAAGTTTCTATATTCACTTCAGCAGTGACATAATGTTGGGTATACCCATGTATTCAAGTTACCCCAATAGGTATTTGCTGGACCTTTAAGGGGTTCACTAACCCTGCTTTCACGAGGGTAACTAAACTTCCTGAATCTAGCAAGAAATCTACCCGGTTACCCTCTAAGAACACATCACACATTTGTTTTTCCAGCTCAGGTGAAGGTACCACAGTACAGGCTAACCTAGCAAAGAAAGACATTCTGCTATATTCAAAGGCAGCATCACATTGCATGGGTTCTTGCGTGACTGGGCAATTGGCAATAACATGACCTGGCATACCACACCTAAAACATTTAACCACACGATTATCAACCCGTTTGGGCAGCATAGACCGTTCTAGCCCCATTGGCCTGTCTCCAGGGCCAGTGTTTACAGTCTCTCCAGCCTTGCGTTCTCTTATCCACCCAGCAACATTTTCCCAAGGAACAGTCTTACCAGTCTTTACTGAAGGGCGCTGTCGAGGATCTATGGGTTGCTGGGTGGTCAACAGTAGTTCCACTGTTGCCAAATACCTCTCTACCATGTCCACTAATTGGTCAGCAGTACCCGGGTTTCCATGGCTCACCCACTTGCGCAGGACCATGGGCAAAGATCTCAAGTAGCGGTCCATGACGACTCTTTCAACCATCTGGGGACCAGTTAATGTCTCTGGCTGTAACCATTTTTTCGTTAGCTGAATAAGGTTGTGCATCTGGGAGCGAGGAGGCTTCTCCATGGCGTTCACCCACCGGTGCACCCGTTGTGCTCGTATTGACAGCGTGACTCCCAGGCGGGTCAGGATCTCAGTCTTCAGTTTATCACAGTCCCGAGCCTCAGCAGGGCTTAAATCAAAGTACGCTTTTTGGGGCTCACCTGACAGGAAAGGTGCCAGCAGACTGGCCCACTGTGCTTTCGGCCAGTTCTCACGCTCGGCAGTCCTTTCAAACGTGGTCAGGTAGGCCTCCACATCATCAGCCTCTGTCATTTTCTGCAGGAAGTGACTGGCCCGTATAGAACTAGAGCTGGTCGGAGCACTGACGGCCACATCTCCAGTCCGGGCTGCAAGGCTCTGCACCACCGCTGTTAAGGCCTCTCTATCCTGATGCTGTTGCCTGTAAAGTTCATCAACAGCTGTCTGCTGTTGTCTCCTATTTTCCTCCATTGCCACCTGCTGCTGTCTGTTGGCCTCCTGCTGTAGTCTCCAATTTTCCTCCATTGCCACCTGCTGCTGTCTCCTATTTTCCTCCATTGCCACCTGCTGCTGTCTGTTGGCCTACTGCTGAGCCGCTGTAGCTTGCAGCAAGGCTTTAAGCAGTTCCTCCAAGTCGACAGATTTTTCAGGCGGCTTTGTAGCTGCTTTCACCCAGGACATATATCAAACCCTCAGGGGTGAGTCTCAGCAACTTCACACTGGGCTGTATCTGCATAAACCACCGTTTTCTGCAGGCCTCATAAAGCTGCTGCTTTCACTTATGCGCAGAACGGACTGCTCGCATTCTCCACCAAGTTGTAACACTGTAAGTGTGCAAGGTGCCGTTTCCTGGGGTATATGGCAGCACGCAGCAGCTGAGGAACAACACAAGTCCAGTTTCTGGTACAACTGGCCCCAGCCAGTTTTATTGTACAGAAAATAAAACAAACACCAAAAGAAAATACCTTGCCTGTCCGGCACTAACTAAACACAAGATGTTCCTAACTATCACTAAACAAAAAACACAGAGTTCTCCAGCAAACACTGTATAGCTCACTTGTATCAGGAAGCATGGTTCTCTCACAGAGATCCTGCAGTCTTCCCAGGCAGTCTGCACATCCTAATCAGGCCAGCAGCTCTATAACACTCTTACGCAGCTGAAAGCCTGATTAGCCTTCTGTGAGGCCAAAGACCCGAACTGGGCCCAATGTCTGGAACTTGCCCCATCTCTCTTTCAGGGCCCTTACCCAGCTTTTCCAAAAAACTGAAAAGGTTCTAACAAAACAAAACATATTCCTAGAAGTTTTCATTTTTCTAATACATGTAAGACAAGAACCTGGGACAAACATACCTGCCCTCAAACACTATCCCAGTGTTCTTGTCACAATATATATATATATATATATATATATATATATAATGTCAACAAAGGCACAGTGGTGTACAGCACACACTGCATGTATAAAAAAAGAGTAATTAAAAAAAATAACGACAACAAAAGCGGCAAGTCAAACCACTTATATTATTATGTCAACAAAGGCGCAGTGGGGAACGGCCTGGGAGTCACAGTACAGTACCAGTGTGACATACTTAGATGTAACTGAATTCTTGCACGATAAGAAATAATAAACAATGACTTGCTAACTGCCTTTACTGTAATCTAGCTTGGCCAGCAATAACACAAAGCTTCACTGGAGTGTATTATGAACCCAGTGGACACAGATAGGTAAGGCCAGCTCAACCACTGAAGTGAATGGACACAGTGTGGAGGGGACAATGATAGGTCAGTTCAGTTCAGGAAAGGGAGTGCATGGACATAGTGGACACACAAATACTGTAGGTCAGCTCAGTTAAGCCACTGGAGTGAATGCATACAGTGTACACAGATAGTTCAGCTCAGCTACTGGAGTGAATAGACAGTGTGTAAACATAGATATGCAAGCTCAGCTACTGGAGTGGATATGTGCAGTGGGCACACAGATACTATAGGTCAGCTCAGTAGCATGGAGCAAGCCCAGAACACTAGACAACACAGCTCTCTCCATGGTCTGCTGTGAAATGGCGGCGAATCAGAGTTGAAGGTTGGGATGATAACCTTTTGCTTTGATTTGGTATTCGAGCATGGTGGGAAATCCTAAGCCACCATTCGAAATCACTCAGATCCCGGAAGTTCGGGTGGGCTCAGATTTCAGAAAACCAAGCCCACTCTTCTCTACAGTACCTTGAAGTCTCTTTTAAGGTGAGCTGTCCTTTGCGGTCATAACCACATATCTATGTACACACCTGAAATTAATGTACGTGATAAGAGGTGGGATGTACCGTATCGCAGATGTGATGCTTAGTACTTCTGGCCCTCATACCTAATGGCATTTGAATGATTACACTGGAAGTGGGTCTATGTACTAAGTAGTGATGAGCGGGTTCGGTTCCTCGGAATCCGAACCCCCCCGAACTTCACCCTTTTTACACGGGTCCGAGGCAGACTCGGATCCTCCCGCCTTGCTCGGTTAACCCGAGCATGCCCGAACGTCATCATCCCGCTGTCGGATTCTCGCGAGATTCGGATTCTATATAAGGAGCCGCGCGTCGCCGCCATTTTTCACTCATGCATTGGAAATGATAGTGAGAGGACGTGGCTGGCATCCTCTCAATTTGTTTCAGGGGGCTGCAGTGCAAATATCTTTATTCTGGGGACCAGCAGTATTATAGGAGGAGTACAGTGCAGAGTTTTGCTGACCAGTGACCACCAGTATTATAAGTTGTCTGCCTGAAAAACGCTCCATATCTGTGCTCAGTGTGCTGCATATATCTGTGCTCACACTGCTTTATTGTGGGGACTGGGGACCAGCAGTATTATATAGGAGGAGTACAGTGCAGAGTTTTGCTGACCAGTGACCACCAGTATTATACGTTCTCTGCCTGAAAAACGCTCCATATCTGTGCTTAGTGTGCTGCATATATCTGTACTCACACTGCTTTATTGTGGGGACTGGGGACCAGCAGTATTATATAGGAGTACAGTGCAGAGTTTTGCTGACCAGTGACCACCAGTATTAAACGTTCTCTGCCTGAAAAATGCTCCATATCTGTGCTCAGTGTGCTGCATATATCTGTGCTCACACTGCTTTATTGTGGGAACTGGGGACCAGCAGTATTATATAGGAGGAGTACAGTGCAGAGTTTTGCTGACCAGTGACCACTAGTATTATACGTTCTCTGCCTGAAAAACGCTCCATATCTGTGCTGCATTGTAGTATATAGTAGGAGTACAGTGCATAATTTTGCTGACCACCAGTATATAATATATAGGAGTACGGTACAGAAGGCCACTGCTATACCTACCTCTGTGTCGTCAAGTATACTATCCATCCATACCTGTGGTGCATTTCAGTTTTGCAAAGTTTGCTGACCACCAGTATATAATATATAGCAGTACGGTACAGTAGGCCAATCCTCTACCTACCTCTGTGTCGTCAAGTATACTATCCATCCATACCTGTGGTGCATTTCAGTTTTGCACAGTTTGCTGACCACCAGTATATAATATATAGCAGTACGGTACAGTAGGCCACTGCTCTACCTACCTCTGTGTCGTCAAGTATACTATCCATCCATACCTGTGGTGCATTTCAGTTTTGCACAGTTTGCTGACCACCAGTATATAATATATAGCAGTACGGTACAGTAGGCCACTGCTCTATCTACCTCTGTGTCGTCAAGTATACTATCCATCCATACCTGTGGTGCATTTCAGTTGTGCGCAGTATATATAGTAGTAGGCCATTGCTATTGATACTGGCATATAATTCCACACATTAAAAAATGGAGAACAAAAATGTGGAAGGACCTCGTGCTGAAGCTGCTGCCACTAGTCATGGCCGAGACGATGAAATGCAATCAACATCGTCTGCCAAGGCCGATGCCCAATGTCATAGTAGAGAGCATGTAAAATCCAAAACACAAAAGTTCAGTAAAATGACCCAAAAATCTAAATTAAAAGCGTCTGAGGAGAAGCGTAAACTTGCCAATATGCCATTTACGACACGGAGTGGCAAGGAACGGCTGAGGCCCTGGCCTATGTTCATGGCTAGTGGTTCAGCTTCACATGAGGATGCCTGACCTTCCCAACACTGGACGGGAAGAGGAGGCGCCTTCCACCATTTCCACGCCCCCTACAAGTGCTAGAAGGAGCACCCGCAGTCCAGATCCTGATAGTCAAATTGAAGATGTCATTGTTGAAGTACACCAGGATGAGGATATGGGTGTTGCTGGCGCTGAGGAGGAAATTGACAAGGAGGATTCTGATGGTGAGGTGGTTTGTTTAAGTCAGGCACCCGGGGAGACACCTGTTGTCCGTGGGACGAATATGGCCATTGACATGCCTGGTCAAATTACAAAAAAAATCACCTCTTCGGTGTGGAATTATTTTAACACAAATGCGGACAACAGGTGTCAAGCCGTGTGTTGCCTTTGTCAAGCTGTAATAAGTAGGGGTAAGGACGTTAACCACCTCGGAACATCCTCCCTTATACGTCACCTGCAGCGCATTCATCATAAGTCAGTGAAAAGTTCAAAAACTTTGGATGACAGCGGAAGCAGTCCACTGACCACTAAATCCCTTCCTCTTGTAACCAAGCTCCTGCGAACCACACCACCAACTCCCTCAGTGTCAATTTCCTCCTTACACAGGAAAGCCAATAGTCCTGCAGGCCATGTCACTGTCAAGTCTGACGAGTCCTCTCCTGCCTGGGATTCCTCCAATGCATCCTTGAGTGTAACACCTCCTGCTGCTGGCGCTGCTGTTGTTGCTGCTGGGAGTCGATCGTCATCCCAGAGGGGAAGTCGGAAGACCACTTGCACTACTTCCAGTAAGCAATTGACTGTCCAACAGTCCTTTGCGAGGAAGATGAAATATCACAGCAGTCATCCTGCTGCAAAGCGGATAACTCAGGCCTTGGCAGCCTGGGCGGTGAGAAACGTGTTTCCGTTATCCACCGTTAATACACAGGCAACTACAGACTTGATTGAGGTACTGTGTCCCCGCTACCAAATACCATCTAGGTTCCATTTCTCCAGGCAGGCGATACCGAAAATGTACACAGACCTCAGAAAAAGAGTCACCAGTGTCCTAAAAAATGCAGTCGTACCTAATGTCCACTTAACCACGGACATGTGGACAAGTGGAGCAGGGCAGACTCAGGACTATAGGACTGTAACAGCCCACTGGGTAGATGTATTGCCTCCCGCAGCAAGAACAGCAGCGGCGGCACCAGTAGCAGCATCTCGCAAACGCCAACTCGTTCTTAGGCAGGCTACGCTTTGTATCACCGCTTTCCAGAAGAGGCACACAGCTGACAACCTCTTACGGAAACTGAGGAACATCATCGCAGAATGGCTTACCCCAAATGGACTCTCCTGGGGATTTGTGACATCGGACAACGCCAGCAATATTGTGCGTGTATTACATCTGGGCAAATTCCAGCGCGTCCCATGTTTTGCACATACATTGAATTTGGTGGTGCAGAATTATTTAAAAAACGACAGGGGCGAGCAAGAGATGCTGTCGGTGGCCCGAAGAATTGTGGGCCACTTTCAGCATTCAGCCGCCGCGTGCCGAAGACTGGAGCACCAGCAAACAGTCCTGAACCTGCCCTGCCATCATCTGAAGCAAGAGGTGGTAACGAGGTGGAATTCAACCATCTATATGCTTCAGAGGATGGAGGAGCAGCAAAAGGCCATTCAAGCCTATACATCTGCCTACGATATAGGCAAAGGAGGGGGAATGCACCTGACTCAAGCACAGTGGAGAATGATTTCAATGTTGTGCAAGGTTCTGCAACCCTTTGAACTTTCCACACGTGAAGTTAGTTCAGACACTGCCAGCCTGAGTCAGGTCATTCCCCTCATCAGGCTTTTGCAGAAGAAGCTGGAGACATTGAAGGAGTAGCTAAAACAGAGCGATTCCGCTAGGCATGTGGGACTTGTGGATGGAGCCCTTAATTCGCTTAACAAGGATTCACGGGTGGTCAATCTGTTGAAATCAGAGCACTACATTTTGGCCACCGTGCACGATCCTAGATTTAAAACCTACGTTGGATCTCTCTTTCCGGCAGACACAAGTCTGCAGAGGTTCAAAGACCTGCTGGTGAGAAAATTGTCAAGTCAAGCGGAACGTGACCCGTCAACAGCTCCTCCATCACATTCTCCCGCAACTGGGGGAGCGAGGAAAAGGCTAAGAATTCCGAGCCCACCCGCTGGCAGTGATGCAGGGCAGTCTGGAGCGAGTGCTGACATCTGGTCCGGACTGAAGGACCTGCCAACGATTACTGACATGTCGTCTACTGTCACTGCATATGATTCTCTCACCATTGAAAGAATGGTGGAGGATTATATGAGTGACCACATCCAAGTAGGCACGTCAGACAGTCCATACGTATACTGGCAGGAAAAAGAGGCAATTTGGAAGCCCTAGCAGAAACTGGCTTTATTTTACCTAAGTTGCCCCCCTTTCCAGTGTGTACTCCGAAAGAGTGTTTAGTGCAGCCGCTCACCTTGTCAGCAATCGGCGTACGAGGTTACTTCCAGAAAATGTGGAGAAGATGATGTTCATCAAAATGAATTATAATCAATTCCTCCGTGGAGACATTTACCAGCAATTGCCTCCAGAAAGTACACAGGGACCTGAGATGGTGGATTCCAGTGGGGACGAATTAATAATCTGTGAGGAGGGGGATGTACACAGTGAAAGGGGTGAGGAATCGGACGATGATGATGAGGTGGACATCTTGCCTCTGTAGAGCCAGTTTGTGCAAGGAGAGATTGATTGCTTCTTTTTTGGTGGGGGCCCAAACCAACCAGTCATTTCAGTCACAGTCGTGTGGCAGACCCTGTCGCTGAAATTATGGGTTTGTTAAAGTGTGCATGTCCTGTTTATACAACATAAGGGTGGGTGGGAGTGCCCAAGGACAATTCCATCTTGCACCTCTTTTTGCTTTCATTTTTCTTTGCATCATGTGCTGTTTAGGGACATTTTTTTGAAGGGCCATCCTGCCTGACACTGCAGTGCCACTCCTAGATGGGCCAGGTGTTTGTGTCGGCCACTTGTGTCGCTTAGCTTAGCCATCCAGCGACCTCGGTGCAAATTTTAGGACTAAAAATAATATTGTGAGGTGTGAGGTGTTCAGAATAGACTGGAAATGAGTGGAAATTATGGTTATTGAGGTTAATAATACTATGGGATCAAAATGACCCCCAAATTCTATGATTTAAGCTGTTTTTGAGGGTTTTTTGTAAAAAAACACCCGAATCCAAAACACACCCGAATCCGACAAAAAATTTTCAGGGAGGTTTTACCAAAACGCGTCCGAATCCAAAACACGGCCGCGGAACCGAACCCAAAACCAAAACACAAAACCCGAAAAATGTCCGGTGCACATCTCTAGTTCTAAGCCTTGGATGGAGATAAAGTGGACAGAGATAAAGCACCAACCAACCAGCTCCTAGATGTCATTTTTCAAATACAGCCTGTAAGTAACATGTCAGTTAAGAGCTGGTTATCTCTGTCCACTTTATTTCTCACAAGGCTTAGGAGTCTATTTACTTTGCGTTGGATGCAGATAAAGTGGATGGAGATAAAGTACCAGCCAAGCAGTTTCTATCTGCCATGTTATTATTATTATTATTATTATTATTATTATTATTATTATTATCCTTTATTTATATGGCGCCACAAGGGTTCCACAGCGCCCAATTACAGAGTACATAAATAATCAAACAGGAAAACAGCAACTTACAGTTGATGACAGTATAGGACAAGTACAGGGTAAATAAACATAGCTACATCAGCAGATGACACTGGAATAAGTATCAGGTGGCAGAAGACTGCTGGAGTTGGTGCAGTTGAAGATTATTAAAGCAAGACAAAGGATAAGCACATGAGGTAAGAGGGCCCTGCTCGTGAGAGCTTACAATCTAAAGGGGAGGGGTAGATAGACAGGGGTGACACAGTTGGGGTACATAGAGAACGTAGAACAGAGGGTTAGGATGAGATACGGCTGGGTTTGGTGAAGAAGTGGGTCTTGAGAGACCGTTTGAAGTTTTGTAGAGAGGTGGAGGCTGTTGAAAAATGACAGTTAGGAGCTGGTTGGTTGGGACTTTATCTCCATCCAAGGCTTAGTACATAGACCCCTTGGAGAGAGATAAAGTTGAAAGAGATAAAGTACCAACCAATCAACTCCTGTCATTTTTCAAACAGCCTATAACATAGCAGTTAGGAGCTGATTGGCTGGGCATCTCTCCACTTTACCACTTCCCAAGGCTTATTATTTCTCCCCCTTTATGTGTTACCACTCCGTATTATAGAAATGTTCTCCACTGTACTGAAATGTTCTAGTAATGTGTTGTTCATGTAAGACCTGTCCTGTCTGTATGCTGATAACCAGAGCAGATTATTATAAAGAGGTTTAGCACAAATAACGTCAGAAAGTGTGTGCCTACTGAGAGCATGAGAGAAGAGTTGATCTGCCCCTCTGTGTCACCCTTGTCAGTCTGCCCCTCCCCTTTAGAATGTAAGCTCCCCTCTCCCCTCATGTGCTTTTCCTTCTCTTGCTTATATCATCTCCTACATCATAGTCCCTACAACAGCACCTAGCCACTGGCATATCTACAATGGGTGCAGTGTGTGCAGTGCACATGGGCCCGATTCCAGAGGGGCCCTCCATCGCACACGTTGCACCCATTTTTTAAATAATTACCCCTCCAGAGTACTGCGCCGACATCAGAAGCGTTATGGAATCACAGTGAAAATGGTGCAGCGGCTATTTTCACTGTGTTCTGCGCATGCGTAGTAGAGAAATCACTAGGAAAATGGCCACCGCACCATTTCCCCGGTAATCTGCGCATACGCAGTAGAGTCTGAGCCCTCTAGTGCTCAGACTCTCCAGCGCTGCCGACAGAAAGGAGGGGACTCGAACAAAGGAGGCAGTACCAGGGCCGGATTAAGGGCCACCCGGGCCTGGAGCTGAACATTTTCAAGGGCCTATAGTGAGAAGGAGAGGAGCTGTGACCAGTGCTGTGTGGGTGTGGCTGGAGTCACGTATGGGTGTACACCCTATACACTATATGCCCCAATGTCTCCCTAAATAAACATAGAAAAATTGAATCATTTTGAGAAAAACGACAAAAGCAATTTTAATACTTATGATTTATGATTGTTTGGTCAGCTGTGCGTCTGGTCATTATACTGCTACCAGCATGATGGGCCTATTTTTATGTGGAGGCCTGGAGCTGCAGCTCCATCCGCCCATTGTTAATCTGGCCGTGGGCAGCACACGGGCCTTCTCCTCTCTTACAGCTCCCCTGCACTTAGCCCTTGGTTTCCGCCACCCTAATGCTTATTTCAATGTCCTGTCCCCTGATGCAGAAATATTTATATACCATGTACTTGTCCTACATTGTCTTGTACTGTAAGTCTCTGTTGTTCTTGTTTTGTTCATTTGTTTATGTACTTTGGTGGTAATTCCAAGTTGATCGCAGCAGGATTTTTTTTAGCAGTTGGGCAAAACCATGTGCAGTGCAGGGGGGACAGATAAAACATGTGCAGAGAGAGTTATATTTGGGTGGGTTATATTGTTTCTGTGCAGGTTATTCTGGCTGCTTTATTTTTACACTGCAATTTAGATTGCAGATTGAACACACCACACCCAATTCTAACTCTCTCTGCACATGTTATATCTGCCCCACCTGCAGTGCACATGGTTTTGCGCAACTGCTAAAAAAAATCCTGCTGCGATCAACTCAGAATTACCCCCTTTGTTAGCCGCTGCGGAACCCGTGTGGTGCCATATAAATAAAGGATGATAATAATAATAATAATAATAATAATAATAATAATAGTAATAATAATAATTATTATTATTATTATTATTATTATTATTAATCAAGTGTATGTCCTTGATGGCTGGGTGTACAGTACCTTGCTGTCAAGAACACAAACCATTGTTTTTCTTATCAAGAATTTTTTTGCCACCAAATCACAATGTTTTGGTTAATCTCGTATTAAACTGGATATGCAGAATAATCATTCAAATAATCACTGTATTAAAAGTACACAACACATGATTTCAGCTAACACTCTGGAACTTTACTGGCATATTCCGAGTTAGCCAAGCATATCAATTTTCTCTTTATTTCCCAGTGCAGTCCAGACAGATGAACTACAGTACAAGAAACTAATTTCTTAAGGAGGAAAAAAAAAATCCTCCACTCTCCAACTGTGAAATAACTTAAAATAATGGGAAAAAAGGATGTTTGGAGGAGAACTGAATAATCTTTTCAGTTTATAATAGGCTTTGCTACTTCTAAGGACTTGCTTATGTAAAGAAACTGCATTGGCAGGCTTCGCTACTGATACAGGAAACACTTTTAAAAAAGAATATTCGGTGAAAGGATAAAAGCTTAGAGTTCCTACAAGGTTTTGGAAAAAAAGTCTATTTTTTATTCAAATAATATATTATAACAAGCCTTAGTACAGCACATTATTTCTTTCTCTTTCTTTCTTGCTATTTTATTTTATTCATTTTTTTCAGAAATGCTGCCGTGTTTGAGACAAGAATGAAATCATTTATGGAGAGCTGATATATAGATTTATCAAGTAAACAACTGTCCAGCGTGATAGACTGGAACAACAATGAACCGTATTTGTGAAAAAATTCAGCACTTGTAGTCTTACCATTCAAAAGTCTATAACTCAAAAGCTCCAAGTTTATTATTTCTAAATCTTTTAATGACTTTGAATTCCTGTATCATACATCTAGGTGACCCCAATGTCATGACGTGAGTAATACCCAAAGCCAAGCATTATGGGCGAGAATACGCTTTCAGCTCACAGCAGTACACCCTTCATCTGACACAATTCTAGTTACTGTAAGACATCTCATGCTCGGAGCAGGCATATTAACTAACACTGGGCCTAATTCAGACCTGATCGTAGATGTGCTAAATTTAGCACATCTACGATCAGCTTCCCTGACATGCGGGGGGACGCCCAGCACAGGGCTAGTATGCCCCGCATGTCAGGCCCTGCCCCGTCGCACAAGTGCAAAAGCATCGCACAGCGGTGATGCTTTTGTACTTGAAGAGTAGCTCCCTACCGGCGCAGCTCCTGCACACTGGCAGGGAGCTACTCATCGCTGTCCGTGTCGCAGCGGCTGCGTGTGACGTCATGCTGCTGCCGCAGCCCGCCCCCACACGGTCCGGCCACGCCTGCATTGCCCGAGACGCACCCCTAAAATGGCGGCCAAACTCCTCCGGCCCGCCCCCTCCTGCGTAGTGACCGCCTCTGCCTGTCAATCAGGCAGAAGTGATCGCAGGGCTGAGACGGTCATCGGCTGTCTGGCATGCGCGCAGGCGCAGTTCAGACCTGATCGGCTGCTGTGTGAAAATGCACAGCAGCGATCAGGTCTGAATTAGACCCACTGTTAGCTCATAGTTTAAGCTCACACTGTATAATATGACATTTACATAAGGGTCCATTTTCACAATGCCATGCTTGCATATTGCTCCATATGTGTGGATCTACAGTATGTACTAGGATGAACAAAAGATGGAAAAAAATTGAACATAGTATAAATGATTTACTTATCAATAGGTGTCTAAAAAGAAAACATAGGCACGTTTGAAGCTGTATATCTGTCCAGCTACAAGCAGCCGCATACCCTCCAGCTGTACCATTTTAATAGGTACAGTACCTTTTTTTTATGGTCTGTAGAGATTTTTGGCTCTCCAAACTTCCATTGAAAGTATAGAAAAGGGGCGTGGCCTGTTTACATGTGCAGAGAGAGTTAGATTTGGGTGGGGTGTGTTCAAACTGAAATCTAAATTGCAGTGTAAAAATAAAGCAGCCAGTATTTACCCTGCACAGAAACAAAATAACCCACCCAAATCTAATACCCCTTTTCCACTAGCTCTTAGAAACACGGGTAAATGTGCAGGGGCACGCATTTACCCGTGTTTTTGCCTAGTGGAAAAGAGTCCCCCCGCAAATTCCCGGATCAAGTGATCCGGGAATCCTACCCTGGTAGCTAGCTGGGTTGAACACGTGTTCCACCCGGCTAGCTGTCTAGTGTGAACGGGAGCCATATTGAGGCGACACGGATCCCGTTCACAGTGTATGGGAGGGCGGCACTGGGAGATCATGTGATCTCCCAGCGCCGCCCCTGCTGCGTTAGCAGCAGCGTCACCAACCCGAAAATATGCCAGGTTGGTGAGCGCTGATGAAAGTGGGCTGTAGCACGGGTCGCAGCCATGTCAGGCGACACGGCTGCGACCCGTGCTAGCAGTGGAAAAGGGGTATTACTCTCTCTGCACATGTTATATCTGTCCCACCTGCAGTATACATAGGGGGTCATTCCGAGTTGTTCGCACGTTGACGATTTTCGCTATACTGCGATTAGTCGCTTACTGCGCATGCGCAAGGTTCGCAGAGCGCACGCGCTTAGTTATTTCACACAAAAGTTAAGTATTTTACTCACGGCATAACGAAGCTATTTCATCGTTCTGGTGATCGGAGTGTGATTGACAGGAAGTGGGTGTTTCTGGGCGGAAACTGGCCGTTTTCTGGGAGTGTGCGAAAAAACGCTGGCGTTTCTGGGAAAAACGCGGGAGTGTCTGAAGAAACGGGGGAGTGTCTAGGCGAACGCTGGGTGTGTTTGTGACGTCAAACCAGGAACGAAACTGACTGAACTGATCGCAATATAGGAGTAAGTCTGGAGCTACTCAGAAACTGCTAAGAAATTTCTATTCGCAATTCTGCTAATCTTTTGTTTGCAATTCTGCTAAGCTAAGATTCACTCGCAGAGGGCGGCAGCTTAGTGTGTGCAATGCTGCTAAAAGCAGCTAGCGAGCGAACAACTCGGAATGATGGCCATGGTTTTGCCCAACTGCTAACAAATTTGCTGCTACGATCAACTCTGAATTACCCCCTAAGTGTTAATGGGGAGTTCACATGTAGGCTTATAGAAGTGAGGGCATGATATGGCTGTGTAGGCAGAATTGCAATCTACTAAATTTACATTCTTCATGAGGACATAACCTTATCTCTCTTTCTAAATATCTTTTTAAATCCGGCTCCATGTTCTGTGAGTAGGTCTTCATCATCTCACCACGTAGAAATAAATACAGTTTTAAACATCTATTTTAAGAGTTGCAATTGTTTCACTTTGTTGCAAATCTTAAGATAAGTAAATATTATTACCTACTTATGCAGCACATTTTTATAAGTATTCTTTGACAATTTGTAACACTAAACTTAGACAATTGTCTTTTGTTTCTTTTTAAATGCCCATTTATATTATAATGCATTGCATCTTTGAATCAATTTCCATTTTAATTTTATGCAATAATGCATTTGTTTTTGACTTATGCATTATGTACAATTATTGGAAAGCTAGCTGATTTCCTCCCATAAGTAAGGATCCAGTATATAGTATATTTGTAAGCTTGTAGAGTAGTCTGCAAGCTGGTTTTTGAGACTGCTGCAGTTCATCTCCATTGTGAATATTGGGCCTAATTCAGACCTGATCGTAGCAGCAAATTTGTTAGCAGATGGGCAAAACCATGTGCACTGCAGGTGGGGCAGATGTAACATGTGCAGAGAGACCTAGATTTGGGTGGGTTATATTGTTTCAGTGCAGGGTAAATACTGGCTGCAGTATTTTTAGACTGCGATTTAGATTTTAGTTTTAACACACCCCAACCAAATCTAACTCTCTCTGCACATGTTACATCTGCCCCTCCCCACCTCCACCCCTGCAGGACACATGGTTCTGTTTCACTGCACCTCCTGTTAATACGGAATATAATTATGACCCTGGCAGGCGGGATCCCGGCAGTCAGAATATCGATGCCGGGATCCCGGCCGCCAGAATACCGGCAGGGGTCCCAGGACTATTCCCACTCATGGGATGTCCATGACACCTATAGTGTGGAAATAGTACCAGTGGCGAGCGCAGTGAGCCACCGAGCCCATAGCGTGGTAAGCGCAGCGTGGCGAGCGTAACAAACCCGCAAGGGGCTTCATTGCACTAGCCCCCCCCCCCCGCCCCCTGCCGGCATTCTGGAGGCCAGGTTGCCGGCGTCAGAATGCTGTCTGCCGGGATAATGACCGCCATTCACCTGATCCCAACCCCTAAAACATATTGGCATTATTTTTCCAGAGACTTCCCGTGTCATCCTTTCTGATACGGAATATTCTGCAAAATATGCAAAATAGTGTACTGCCACTTCAAAGTAGTGATGAGCACCGGAAATTTTTCGGGTTTTGTGTTTTGGTTTTGGGTTCGGTTCCACGGCCGTGTTTTGGGTTCGAACGCGTTTTGGCAAAACCTCACCGAATTTTTTTTGTCGGATTCGGGTGTGTTTTGGATTCGGGTGTTTTTTTCAAAAAACCCTAAAAAACAGCTTAAATCATAGAATTTGGGGGTCATTTTGATCCCAAAGTATTATTGACCTCAATAACCATAATTTCCACTCATTTTCAGTCTATTCTGAACACCTCACACCTCACAATATTATTTTTAGTCCTAAAATTTGCACCGAGGTCGCTGGATGGCTAAGCTAAGCGACCCTAGTGGCCGACACAAACACCTGGCCCATCTAGGAGTGTCACTGCAGTGTCACGCAGGATGGCCCTTCCAAAAAACACTCCCCAAACAGCACATGACGCAAAGAAAAAAAGAGGCGCAATGAGGTAGCTGTGTGAGTAAGCTAAGCGACCCTAGTGGCCGACACAAACACCTGGCCCATCTAGGAGTGGCACTGCAGCTCCTCATGCATTACGGTTACTGCAGTCCTTTATGCGATGTTTGCCATGTGGAGTCTGAGAATTAGAAAAATCGTCTGGACGAGGCTTGGGGAATGGTTCGGTCCTCCTTGGAGTCAATTCCTGGCAGGGGTCCCTGGTTCCCTTAGTTGTATAGGCTTGAATGGCCTTTTGCTGCTCCTCCAACCTCTGAAGCATATAGAGGGTTGAATTCCACCTCGTTACCACTTCTTGCTTCAGATGATGGCAGGGCAGGTTCAGGCGTTTTTGGTGGTGCTCCAGTCTTCTGTACGTGGTGCCTGTACGCCGAAAGTGTCCCGCAATTCTTCTGGCCACCGACAGCATCTCTTGCACGCCCCTGTCGTTTTTTAAATAATTCTGCACCACCAAATTCAAGGTATGTGCAAAACATGGGACATGCTGGAATTTGCCCATATTTAATGCACACACAATATTGCTGGCGTTGTCCGATGCCACAAATCCACAGGAGAGTCCAATTGGGGTAAGCCATTCTGCGATGATCTTCCTCAGTTGCCGTAAGAGGTTTTTAGCTGTGTGCGTATTCTGGAAAGCGGTGATACAAAGCGTAGCCTGCCTAGGAAAGAGTTGGCGTTTGCGAGATGCTGCTACTGGTGCCGCCGCTGCTGTTCTTGCGGCGGGAGTCCATACATCTACCCAGTGGGCTGTCACAGTCATATAGTCCTGAGCCTGCCCTGCTCCACTTGTCCACATGTCCGTGGTTAAGTGGACATTGGGTACAACTGCATTTTTTAGGACACTGGTGAGTCTTTTTCTGAGGTCTGTGTACATTTTCGGTATCGCCTGCCTAGAGAAATGGAACCTAGATGGTATTTGGTACCGGGGACACAGTACCTCCAACAAGTCTCTAGTTGCCTCTGCAGTAATGATGGATACCGGAACCACGTTTCTCACCGCCCAGGATGCCAAGGCCTCAGTTATCTGCTTTGCAGCAGGATGACTGCTGTGATATTTCATCTTCCTCGCAAAGGACTGTTGGACAGTCAATTGCTTGGTGGAAGTAGTAAAAGTGGTCTTACGAGTACGACTTCCCCTCTGGGATGACCATCGACTCCCAGCAGCAACAACAGCAGCGCCAGCAGCAGTAGGCGTTACACGCAAGGATGCATCGGAGGAATCCCAGGCAGGAGAGGACTCGTCAGAATTGCCAGTGACATGGCCTGCAGGACTATTGGCATTCCTGGGGAAGGAGGAAATTGACACTGAGGGAGTTGGTGTGGTGGTTTGCGTGAGCTTGGTTACAAGAGGAAGGGATTTACTGGTCAGTGGACTGCTTCCGCTGTCGCCCAAAGTTTTTGAACTTGTCACTGACTTATGATGAATGCGCTGCAGGTGACGTATAAGGTAGGATGTTCCGAGGTGGTTAACGTCTTTACCCCTACTTATTACAGCTTGACAAAGGCAACACACGGCTTGAGAAATGTTGTCCGCATTTCTGTTGAAATACTTCCACACCGAAGAGCTGATTTTTTTGGTATTTTCACCAGGCATGTCAATGGCCCTATTCCTCCCACGGACAACAGGTGTCTCCCCGGGTGCCTGACTTAAACAAACCACCTCACCATCAGAATCCTCCTGGTCAATTTCCTCCCCAGCGCCAGCAACACCCATATCCTCCTCATCCTGGTGTACTTCAACACTGACATCTTCAATCTGACTATCAGGAACTGGACTGCGGGTGCTCCTTCCAGCACTTGCAGGGGGCGTGCAAATGGTGGAAGGCGCATGCTCTTCACGTCCAGTGTTGGGAAGGTCAGGCATCGCAAACGACACAATTGGACTCTCCTTGTGGATTTGTGATTTCGAAGAATGCACAGTTCTTTGCTGTGCTTTTGCCAGCTTGAGTCTTTTCATTTTTCTAGCGAGAGGCTGAGTGCTTCCATCCTCATGTGAAGATGAACCACTAGCCATGAACATAGGCCAGGGCCTCAGCCGTTCCTTGCCACTCCGTGTGGTAAATGGCATATTGGCAAGTTTACGCTTCTCCTCTGACAATTTTATTTTAGATTTTTGAGTCCTTTTTTTACTGATATTTTGTGTTTTGGGTTTTACATGCTCTGTACTATGACATTGGGCATCGGCCTTGGCAGACGACGTTGCTGGCATTTCATCATCTCGGCCATGACTAGTGGCAGCAGCTTCAGCACGAGGTGGAAGTCGATCTTGATCTTTCCCTATTTTTGGAACCTCAACATTTTTGTTCTCCATATTTTAATAGGCACAACTAAAAGGCACCTCAGGTAAACAATGGAGATGGATGGATACTAGTATACTTATGGATGGACGAGCGACTGCCGACACAGAGGTAGCTACAGCCGTGGACTACCGTACTGCGTCTGCTGCTAATATAGACTGGATGATAATGATATAAAAAATATATATATATATCACTACTGCAGCCGGACAGGTATATATTATATAATGATGGACCTGCTGGACACTGTCAGCAGCACTGCAGACTCCTAAAGTAAGCTACTAGTAGTATCAAGAAGATAGAAAAAAAAAACACCACAGGTAGGTGGTATACAATTATGGATGGACGAGCGACTGCCGACACAGAGGTAGCTACAGCCGTGGACTACCGTACTGTGTCTGCTGCTAATATAGACTGGATGATAATGATATAAAATATATATATATATATATATATATCACTACTGCAGCCGGACAGGTATATATTATATAATGACGGACCTGCTGGACACTGTCAGCAGCACTGCAGACTCCTAAAGTAAGCTACTAGTAGTATCAAGAAGATAGAAAAAAAAAAAACCACCACAGGTAGGTGGTATACAATTATGGATGGACGAGCGACTGCCGACACAGAGGTAGCTACAGCCGTGGACTACCGTACTGCGTCTGCTGCTAATATAGACTGGATGAAAATGATATAAAAAATATATATATATATCACTACTGCAGCCGGACAGGTATATATTATATAATGACGGACCTGCTGGACACTGTCAGCAGCACTGCAGACTCCTAAAGTAAGCTACTAATAGTATCAAGAAGATATAAAAAAAAAAAAACACCACAGGTAGGTGGTATACAATTATGGATGGACGAGCGACTGCCGACACAGAGGTAGCTACAGCCGTGGACTACCGTACTGCGTTTGCTGCTAATATAGACTGGATGATAATGATATAAAAAATATATATATATCACTACTGCAGCCGGACAGGTATATATTATATAATTAATGACGGACCTGCTGGACACTGTCAGCAGAATGCGTTTATAGAATAAAAACACCACACGACGAGTGTTTAACTTTTTCAGGCAGACAATCACAATATACTGGTGGTCAGACAGTGGTCACTGGTCAGTCACACTGGCAGTGGCACTCTGGCAGCAAAAGTGTGCACTGTTAAATAATATGTACTCCTGCTACTGCTCCCCAGTCTCCCCCACAATTAAGCTGTGTGAGCACTGAGCACTCAGCACAGTCAGATATACATAGATGATGCAGCACACTGAGGCTGAGCACAGATATGGTATACTGTTACTGTGTCACTGTGTATCGTTTTTTTTCAGGCAGAGAACGGATTATATTAAATAATAATATAATAAAACTGCACTGGTGGTCACTGGTCAGTCACTAGTAAACTCTGCACTCTCTGAGTACTCCTAAGCTCCAGTAAATCAAGTGTCTCACTCTCACTCTCTCTCTTCTAATCTAAATGGAGAGGACGCCAGCCACGTCCTCTCCCTATGAATCTCAATGCACGTGTGAAAATGGCGGCGACGCACGGCTCCTTATATAGAATCCGAGTCTCGCGATAGAATCCGAGCCTCGCGAGAATCCGACAGCGGGATGATGACATTCGGGCGCGCTCGGGTTAGCCGTGCAAGGCGGGAAGATCCGAGTCTGCCTCGGATCCATGTAAAAAGGCTGAAGTTCGGGGGGGTTCGGATTCCGAGGAACCGAACCCGCTCATCACTACTTCAAAGGTGTTGAACAGTAACTAGGAATTTTTAAAATATTTGTAATAAATTTGTTATATTGTGCTGTTATTGTTAGAGATGTGCACCGGAAATTTTTCGGGTTTTGTGTTTTGGATTCGGTTCTGCAGCCGTGTTTTGGATTCGGACGCGTTTTGGAAAAACCTCCCTTAAAATTTTTTGTCGGATTCGGGTGTGTTTTGGATTCGGGTGTTTTTTTTCAAAAAACCCTCAAAAACAGCTTAAATCATAGAATCTGGGGGTAATTTTGATCCTATAGTATTATTAACCTCAATAACCATAATTTACACTCATTTCCAGTCTATTCTGAACACCTCACAATACTATTTTTAGTCCTAAAATTTGCACCGAGGTCGCTGGATGACTAAGCTAAGCGACCCAAGTGGCTGACACAAACACCTTGCCCATCTAGGAGTGGCACTGCAGTGTCAGACAGGATGGCACTTCAAAAAAATAGTCCCCAAATAGCACATGATGCAAATAAAAGAGAAAAAGAGGTGCACTGTGGTCGCTAGACAGCTAAGCTAAGCGACACAAACACCTCAATATCAAGGAATTATTCATTCTAATCAATGGTATTATTGGTCCAAATCACTGGAAGAAAATGACAAAATCACTGGAATTATTTGTTCTAATCAATGGTATTATTGGTCCAAATCACTGGAAGAAAATGACAAAATCATAGGAATTATTTGTTCTAATCAATGGTATTATTGGTCCAAATCAGTGGAAGAAAATGACAAAATCACAGGAATTATTTGTTCTAATCAATGGTATTATTGGTCCAAATCACTGGAAGAAAATGACAAAATCACAGGAATTATTTGTTCTAATCAAAGGTATTATTAGTCCAAATCACTGGAAGAAAATTACAAAATCACTGGATTCATTTGACAAGATCACTGTAATTAATAATTAATTATAAATCACTGATATTAATTGGTAAAATCTCGCTATTGCCTGCCTAGTGAAGTGGAACCTAGATGGCATTTGGTACCGGGGACACACTAACTCAAGAAATTCTCTAAGTCCCTGTGAACTAACGGTGGATACCGGACACACATCTAACAACAACACAGCTGGCAAGGCCTGAGTTATCCGCTTTGCAACAGGATGACTGCTGTGATATTTCATATTCCTCGCAAAGGACTGCTGGACAGTCAATTGCTTACTGGAAGTAGTACAAGTGGTCTTCCGACTTCCCCTCTGGGAGAACGATCGACTCCCAGCAGCAACAACAGCAGCGCCAGCAGCAGTAGGCGTTACACTCAAGGATCCATCGGAGGAATCCCAGTTAGGAGAGGACTCGTCAGACTTGCCAGTGACATGGCCTGCAGGACTATTGGCGTTCCTGTCTAAGGAGGAAATTGACACTGATGGAGTTGGTGGTGTGGTTTGCAGGAGCTTGGGTACAAGAGGAAGAAGGGATTTAGTTGTCAGTGGACTGCTTCCGCTGTCACCCAAAGTTTTTGAACTTGTCAATGACTTCTGATGAATGCGCTCTAGGTGACGTATAAGGGAGGATGTTCCTAGGTGGTTAACGTCCTTATCCCTACTTATTACAGCTTGACAAAGGCAACACACGGCTTGACACCTGTTGTCCACATTTCTGTTAAAATAATTCCACACCGAAGAGGTGATTTTTTTTGTAATTTATTATTTATTTATTTATTTATTAACAGTTTCTTATATAGCGCAGCAAATTCCGTTGCGCTTTACAATTTGAAATAACAATAACAAACTGGGTGATAACAGTCATAGAGGTAGGAAGGCCCTGCTCGCAAGCTTACAATCTATAGGGAAATAGGCATATGTACACAAGGAAAGGTGCTATCTATTGCATAGAATGAGAAGACATGTGAGGATATGTGTGGACTGTACAGAGTGGATGTAATTTGATAGGAAGGTTTATGAAAGTTATGTGGGCGGTTCAGGAATTTGATACGCTTGCCTAAAGAGGTGAGTTTTGAGGGAACGCTTGAAGGTTTGGAGGCTAGAGGAGAGTCTTATTGTGCGTGGTAGGGCATTCCACAGGGTGGGTGCAGCCCGATGAAAGTCCTGCAGTCGTGAGTGGGAGCGAGTAATGAGTGTGGATGAGAGACGCAGGTCTTGTGAAGAGCGCAGAGGTCGGGTTGGGAGATATTTTGTGATAAGCGAAGTGATGTACATTGGTGTAGTTTGGTTAATGGCCTTGTGTGTGAGTAAAAGTATTTTATATTGAATGCGGTAGAGTACAGGTAACCAATGGAGGGACTGACAGAGTGGATCTGCAGATAATGAACGTCTAGCGAGGAAGATAAGCCTCGCCGCTGCATTCAGAATGGATTGTAGTGGTGAGAGTCTTGTTTTGGGAAGACCAGTTAGAAGACTATTGCAATAATCAATGCGGGAGATAATGAGAGCGTGGATTAGAGTTTTAGCAGTGTCTTGTGTAAGGTATGGTCGTATTTTGGATATGTTTTTTAGATGCATGTAACATGATCTTGAGACAGATTGAATGTGGGGAACAAAGGACAGATCAGAGTCAAGGATGACACCTAGGCAGCGAGCTTGTGGGGTAGGGTAGATAGTAGAGTTTTCAACAGTGATAGAGATATCAGGTTGGTACCTACTATTGGCCGGTGGAAATATAATTAACTCTGTCTTTGAAATATTAAGTTTGAGGTGGCGAGATGTCATCAAGGATGAGATGGCAGAAAGGCATTCAGTGACACGGTCCAGTACAGATAGGGACAAGTCAGGGGAGGATAGGTAGATTTGAGTATCATCTGCGTACAGATGATACTGAAAACCAAAAGAGCTGATTAGTTTACCAAGAGATGAGGTATAGATAGAGAAAAGCAGAGGACCCAAGACTGAGCCTTGCGGTACTCCAACTGAAAGAGGTAGCGAAGAGGAGGTAGATTCAGAGAAGCGAACACTGAAGGAGCGATTAGATCGGTACGATAGGAACCAAGAAAGGGCTGTGTCTTTAAGACCTAGGGATTGTAGTGTCTGTATGAGAAGAGAGTGGTCAACAGTGTCAAATGCAGCAGATAGATCTAGAAGAATAAGTAGTGAGTAGCGGCCTTTAGACTTCGTAGTGACCAAATCATTAACCACTTTAGTCAGTGCCGTCTCTGTGGAATGTGGGGAACGGAAGCCTGACTGAAGTGGGTCCAACAAAGTGTATGAGTTAAGAAAGTGTGTGAGTCGAGTGTAGGCAAGTCTCTCAAGTAGCTTAGAGAGACAAGGGAGCTGAGAGATAGGGCGGTAGTTTGAGAGAGCATTAGGGTCATGTCAATGGCCATATTCATCCCATGGACAACAGGTGTCTCCCCAGGTGCCTGACTTAAACAAACACCTCACCATCAGAATCCTCCTTGTCAATTTCCTCCTCAGCGCCAGCAACACCCATATCCTCATCCTGGTGTACTTCAACAGTGACATCTTCAATTTGACTATCAGGAACTGTACTGTGGGTGCTCCTTCCAGCACTTGCAGGGGGAGAAGAAGCCACCTCTTCCCGTCCAGTGTTGGGAAGGTCAGGCATCGCAACCGCCGACACAATTAGACTCTCCTTGGGGATTTGTGATTTAGAAGAACGTACAGTTCTTTGCTGTGTTTTTGCCAGCTTAACTCTTTTCATTTTTCTAGCGGGAGGATGAGTGCTTCCATCCTCATGTGAAGCTGAACCACTAGCCATGAACATAGGCCAGGGCCTCAACCGTTCCTTGGCACTCCGTGTCGTAAATGGCATATTGGCAAGTTTACGCTTCTCCTCAGACGCTTTTAATTTAGATTTTTGGGTCATCATTTTACTGAACTTTTGTTTTTTAGATTTTACATGCTCTCTACTATGATATTGGGCATCGGCCTTGGCAAACGACGTTGATGGCATTTCATCGTCTCTGCCATGACTAGTGGCAGCAGCTTCAGCACTAGGTGGAAGTGGATCTTGATCTTTCCCTATTTCGACCTCCACACTTTTGTACTCCATTTTTTAATGTGTGGAATTATATGCATGTAATATTATTATATCAATAGCAATGGCCTACTGTACTCTACAATTATATACTGTTGGTCACCAAAATGCTGCACTGTACTACTATATATACTGCTCACAATAATGCAGCACAGGTATGGATACTCTCAGTGACACGGAGCTGCAAGATACAGCAATGGACTACTGTACTGTACAACTATATACTGTTGGTCACCAAAATGCTGCACTGTACTACTATATATACTGCTCACAACAATGCAGCACAGATATGGATACTTGCAGTGAAACAGAGCTGCAAGATACAGCAATGGACTACTGTACTGTACAACTATATACTGTTGGTCACCAAAATGCTGCACTGTACTACTATATATACTGCTCACAACAATGCAGCATAGATATGGATACTTGCAGTGACACAGAGCTGCAAGATACAGCAATGGACTACTGTACTGTACTACTATACTGGTGGTCACCAAAATGCTGCACTGTACTACTATATATATATATATATATATATATATATATACTAGGTGATTCATTGCGCCCTACGGGCACTCTTCACACCGTCGTTTGGGGCTACGCCCCGTTAACCCCTGCACACCTTTGGACATACGCAGGCCGGTAGATAACAGAATCAGAAACACAGGGCAGTATAGAGGGCATACAGAAATGGTGTCCGGTTGAGAAAATATAGAGAGGCGGGGGGGGGGGGGGGAGAAAGGGAATGTACAGAAACGCTGTGCGATCGGTAAAGGATAGGGGAGGCAGGGTGGTAGGGAGAGAATAAAGAGAGGCAAGGTGTTAGACAGAAAATACCGTTGCAAGAGGCTACGACCCGTTAACCTCTGCACGGGCTTCAGCTGTGCTATAATTGTTATATGGAGTATTACCTACAAAAAAGTTTATGCTATTGGGTAAATATTGCAAGGGGGAATGGCGTGCAATTGTCAAGGGGGCGTAGCCCTTTGTGAGGGCGTAAAGAGTTGCCGCAGGGCACAATGAATAACATAGTGTAGTATATACTGCTAGTGTATGCAGCGCAGCTTATACACACAGTGGCCACAGGTATCAGAGCCGCGTATACACACAATGGACACAGGTAGCTGAGCTGCTTATACACACAATGGCCACAAGTAACGGAGCCACGTATCCACACAGTGGCCAGAGGTAGCAGGGAAGATTATACACACAATACCCACAGATAGCAGAGCCGCTTATACACACACAATACCCACAGGTAGCAGAGCCGCTTATACACACAGTGCCGCCAGGTAGCAGCGCAGCTTATACACACAGTGAGCACATGTATCAGGGCCACGTATCCACACAGTAGCCAGAGGTAGCAGGGCAGCTTATACACACAATACCCACAGATAGCAGAGCCGCTTATACACACAGCGGCCACAGGTAGCAGAGCCGCTTATACACACAGTGCCCACAGGTAGCAGAGACGTTGATACACACAGTGCCCACAGGTAGCAGAGACGTTGATACACAACGTGCCCACAGGTAGCAAAGCAGTTTATACACACAATGACCACAGGTAGCAGTGTTGCTTATACACACAATGGACCCCGGTAGCAGTGCCACTTCTACACACAATTCCCATAGGTAACAGAGGCACTTATACACACAGTGGCCACAGGTAGCTGAGCCGCTTATACTCACAATGGCCACAGGTAGCAGCACCACTTATACACACAATGGCCACTTTTAGCAGCACTGCTTATACACACAATGGCCACTGGTAGCAGTGTCACTTATACACACAATGGCCACAGGTAGCAGCACCACTTATACACACAATGGCCACAGGTAGCAGTGGCGCTTATACACACAATGGCCACAGGTAGCAGTGTCACTTATACACACAATGGCCACTGGTACCAGAGCCGCGTATACACACAGTGGCCACAGGGAGCTGTGCCACTTATACACAATGGCCACAGGTAGCAGTGTCGCTTAGACACATAATGGCCACAGTATTACTTTTTTTTTATTAATCCAATGTCCATTGGTAGCAACTATACTCACAGAAGTTCAGTGTGTGTGGAGGTGCCTCTCCATGACGCTAATCACCCCGATTTAGGGAATCACTTGTAGCGGCTGCGGATGGTGTCCGAGGTGCTACGTGTGGTGGAGGGGTGGGTGCTGGTGGGGGTCCCAGAGGTGTTGCGGGTGGTGGAGGGGTGGTTGCAGTGGCACGGATGACGGAAAGGGTGCAGAGGTGCTGTGGGTGGGGGAGGGGTAGGTGTGGAGGGGGCGTGGATGGGGGAGGGGGTCTAGAGGTATGGGGGTGGGTGGGTGGGGGGGAAAGGAGGAGAGGTGGGGGAGGTGCGGAGGTACTGCGGGTGGGGGAGAGGCGGGGGGTTTGCGGGTTGTGGGTGATACGGGTGGGGGAGGGGGCAGGTGGGGGCGGGAGTGCCGTGGGTGTGGGAGGAGTGGGGGGTGCTGCAGGTGTGGGTGCTACGGGTGGGGTAGGGGGTGCGAGGCGGATGTGGTGGATGCCGCGGGTGGGGGGTGGATGTGGTGGATACTGTGGGTGCCGCGGGTGGGGGAGGGGCGGGCAGGTTTTGTGGTGCGGGGGGGAGTGGTGGGTATGGGGGTGGGGTGGGAGTGCCGCGGGTGGGGGAGGTGCAGGGGGTGCTGCGGGTTGTGGGTGCTACGGGTGGGGGAGGGGCGTGTGCTGTGGGTGGGGGATGGATGTGGTAGGTGCTGCGGGTGGGGTGGAGGGTGTGGGAGTGTAGCGGTGGGGAGAGGTGGGTATGGGGGTGGGGGATGTGCAGGGGTGCTGCGGGTGGGGGAGAGGGCAGGAGTGCAGCTTGCGGGGGAGGGGCGTGTGCCGTGGGTGGGGGGCGGATGTGGTAGATGCTGTGGGTGCCGCGGATGGGGGAGGTGCGGGTGGGGTGGAGGGTGCGGGGGAGAGGTGGGTATGGGGGTGGGGGTGGGGGAGGTGCGGCTGCGGGGTGTGGTGGGGTCTGCCGCTGGTGGGGGAGGGGCGGGGTGCTGCGGATGTGGGAGGGTGCGGGAGTGCGGCGGGTGGTGCTGATGGTGTGGGTGCTACGGGTGGGGGAGGGGGCGGGAGTGCCGCGGGTGGGGGAGGGGCGGGAGTGCCGCGGGGTGCTGCAGATGTGTGTGGCATGGGTGGGGGAGTGAGTGCCGCGGTTGGGGGGGTGCTGCAGGTGTGGGTGCCGGATGTTGTGAAGGCTGTGGGTGCCGCAGGTGGGAGGGGGGTGGGTGCGGCAGTCAGTGGTCGTCCACGGCATACTCCTCCGGACTGCGGCAGCTGAGCAGTCACCAGCTGCAGTGTCACCAGGGTGCAGGGAGTGTACGGGGAGGGGGGAGAGAGGGGAGTGGGCAGAGATTTGGAGGGGACTGGGCGGACCGAGGGAGGGGACTGTTCCTGGCCTGCATCCAGCCACCCAGATCTGTAACTGTGACTCCGCCCAGCGTTAGAAATGCAGGCAAAGAGTCACAAGGCTAATATATAGGAGATATACATATATATATATATATATATATATATATACTGGTCACACAACAATGCAGCAGATATTGAGCACTGATGATCAGGATGCTGTCTAGAACTGAGTCTGACATGGAGCTGCAAGATACAGCAATGGCCTACTGTAGTGTACTATAATTATATACTGGTGGTCCCCACAATGCAGCACACTGAGCACAGATATTTGCAGCACACTGAGCACAGATATGGAGCTTTTCAGGCAGAGAACGTAGATATTTGCAGCACACTGAGCACAGATATGGGTCGTTTTCAGGCAGAGAACGTAGATATTTGCAGCACACTGAGCACAGATATTTGCAGCACACTGAGCACAGATATTTGCAGCACACTGAGTACAGATATGGAGCTTTTCAGGCAGAGAACGTAGCCACGTCCTCTCCATTCAATCTCCAATGCATGAGTGAAAATGGCGGCGACGCACGGCTCTTTATATGGAAAACGAATCTTGCGAGAATCCGACAGCGGGATGACGACGTTCGGCCTCGTTCGGGTTAACTGAGCAAGGCGGGAAGATCCGATGCTGCCTCGGACCCGTGTAAAATAGGTGAAGTTCGGGGGGGTTCGGATCTCAACGAACCGAACCCGCTCATCTCTAGTTATTGTAGAGTATCACTTTTGTGCTTCATTGGATGTGTTCTTTAATATCTACAAAAGTCACCAAACACATTTCTTCCAGTTGTGGTTTCTGTTCTCATTGCCCAACCATATAATTAAAGAGCTACTCTAATATAGGTCTCTACATGAAAATATTTTTCTGTATCAAACTAACCAAGTGGTTCTCAAACTTTTTGAATCACGGCACCCTAGAGTTTCATATATTTTTTTTTCACGGCACCCTTAGGACAAAAGTTTCTTATTGAGAAATTTAGATAGAAAAATATTAAATTATGTAAACTGTATTTACAAGTTGTGCTCATAAGTTTACATACCCTAGCAGAATTTGTGATTTTCTGGCCATTTGTCAAAGAATATGAATGATAACTCACAAACTTTTCTTTCACTCATGGTTAGTGGTTGGGTGAAGCCATTTATTGTCAAACAACTGTGTTTACTCTTTTTAAATCATAATGACAACAGAAACTACCCAAATGACCCTGATCAAAAGTTTACATACCCTGGAGATTTTGGCCTGATAACATGCACATAAGTTGACACAAACGGGTTTGAATGGCTACTAAAGGTAACCATCCTCACCTGTGATCTGTTTGCTTGTAATCAGTGTGTGTGTATTAAAGGTCAGTGAGTTTCTGGACTCCTGAAAGACCCTTGCATCTTTCATCCAGTGCTGCACTGACGTGTCTGGATTCTGAGTCATGGGGAAAGCAAAAGAATTATCAAAGGATCTGTGGGAAAAGGTAATTGAACTGTATAAAACAGGAAAGGGATATAAAAAGATATCCAAGCAATTGAGAATGCCAATCAGCAGTGTTCAAACTCTAATTAAGAAGTGGAAAATGAGGGATTCTGTGGAAACCAAAACAGTCAGGTAGACCAACAAAAATTTCAGCCACAACTGCCAGGAAAATTGTTTGGGATGCAAGAAAAATCCACAAATAATTTCAGCTGAAATACAGGACTCTCTGAAAAAAAGTGGTGTGGTTGTTTCAAGATGCACAATAAGGAGGCATTTGAAGAAAAATGGGCTGCATGGTCGAGTCGCCAGAAGAAATCCATTACTACACAAATGCCACAAAGCATCCCGCTTACAATACTCCAAACAGCACAGAGACAAGCCTCAAAACTGCTGGAACAAAGTCAATTGGAGTGATGAGACCAAAATTGAACTTTTTGGCCGCAACCATAAATGTTACATTTGGAGAGGAGTCAACAAGGCCTATGATGAAAGGTACATCATTCCTACTGTGAAACACGGAGGTGGATCGCTGATGTTTTGGGGATGTGTGAGCTACAAAGGCACTGGAAACTTGGGCAAAATTGATGGCATGATGAATGCAGCATGTTATCAGAAAATACTGGAGGAAAATTTGCACTCATCAGCCCGGAAGCAGCGCATGGGACGTACTTGGATGTTCCAACATGACAATGATCCAAAACACAAGGCCAAGTCGACCTGTAATTGGCTACAGCAGAATAAAGTGATGGTTCTGGAGTGGCCATCTCAGTCTCCTGACCTCAATATCAATATCAATATTATATCTCTGGGGAGATATCAAACGTGCAGTTCATGCAAGACAGCCCAAGAATTTACAGGAACTGGAGGCTTTTTGCCAAGAAGAATGGCCAGCTTTTCCATCTGAGAAAATAAAGAGCCTCATCCACAACTACCACAAAAGACTTCAAGCTGTCATTGATGTTAAAGGGGGCAATACACGGTATTAAGAACAGGGGTATGTAAACTTTTGATCAGGGTCATTTGGGTAGTTTCTGTTGTCATTATGATTTAAAAAGAGTAAACACAGTTATTTGACAATAAATGGCTTCACCCAACCACTAACCATGAGTGAAAGAAAAGTTTGTGAGTTATCATTCATATTCTCTGACAAATGGCCAGAAAATCACAAATTCTGCTAGGGTATGTAAACTTATGAGAACAACTATATATGTCATCTTAGGTTTGATTGTGTGGTAAGGGTCAAGATTTGCTTATGTTTATCCACATATTTTATGATTGGAAGCCACCAGCACTGGTTTTGTCTATTACATGGACCAGAAATAATTTGAATTGGTCCTGGACCACCAATCCAAGGCACCCCTGCAAGTGTCCCGATGCACCCTAGGGTGCCACGGCACACAGTTTGAAAACCACTGCACTAACCAATGAGCAATTAGCTTTAATCTGTCAAATACAAGTGACAATGAAAGCAAGTGTCTTATTGATTTCTATGGTTTACTGTAATGTGTTCCTCTATATTCAGTATAAATGAGTCTTCACTTTTTGGTGCATTGTTAAATCCCTTGGTTGGGATTTAACAATGCTACCGTATAGTGCATATATTTTCTTGTGAAATTATCTTTTGGTTCTGCAATTATTAAGTATTTCTTCCCTCTAAATTCAAAAGCTGCAACACATATTTCAGAAGAATTTAGCATTTTTGTCCAAATCTTCTTAGATAGCTTAGGAAGTACTGAGGCATTGACATCACACTAACACATTCCCTATTTGCCATGAATATTTTGTATCACAGCGCCTTTGTTGAAAAGTTAGAAAAAATACCTTCCTGATGATCATGTGACTTCCTGACTCACGCCAATTTTCTTGAGTAATCTTAAAATACCCATTCTCCTGAGGATCTACTGTATGACACTTGGATTTAATGTGCAGCAGCCTTTGCGGATGTCTCTCCTGTTATTATCATTCTCCAGCATTATTCTCACTTAATTTTTACCAGTAGAGCAGAACTTTTATTTAATAAAAATTGTTTCCTTTTATTGAAAACACATTCTGAATTTTACTTCTGTAATTTGCCTGCTTTGACTTCCTACCTGCCATTGTATGCACCAATTTGCCTTTGAAAAACTCTAAAGTGGGTCCTGATTCTGGTCTAGCGTTAATGGCATTAATTAATGCTCTGTATGATTAAGGGAAGGCTGCACAGTAGTAAAGCTGCTGTATGACTATTTTAATGTACTTTGTAATTCTTCGCAATTGAAATTTCTATAATTGCACTTACGGATTTTGCACCGCTGCACGCTGGTTCAATTCCACAGCAGGTACAGTTTACTATTTAAATATGATCTTTTATGCAGTACCAGCAGTGCTGTCCGCTGTATTCTTGATGGGATTTATTCCCTGATCAGATGACCATCTTCCACTAGTAAGATGATTACTGCTATCTTTTTTTTCTTTGATCTCACTCTTTAGAAATGGTGTGCCTGTTCTGGGCACTTCCCACTGGTCATCTTTACATAAATATTGCTGTAGTTTTGGATTGCAGAGCTAATTTAAACTATGATAAAAGAAAATTATGACACATAACTGTATCCAGTCCAGGGATTTTTTGTTTATAAAGCTGCAGGACACTCCCAATGTTTCAGGTAGTCCCCCACACCCGCAGGCTGTATTTCCCACAGCCCACCCACTTACTAGTGAAGCAGGCAGGATGAGGAGATTATACAAGGGACCTGCAAATCAATTTAGTGATGCAACAGCCAGGAGCCAGCCCTCCCAGTGAGGAAATCTTAAAAGTGGGTAACTATGAACTGGACAGAGCATTGAGGGTGTAAATTCCACTCACTAGCTTCTACCCAAGGATCAGACTGGCAGATATTAGACTCTGCTCTGAGCTCTCACACTGTTCAGCTTTCCAGTTCAAATCAGGATGGTTAACACAGCAAGAATGTTTCCACTGGTACCAGTAGTTACACTTCAGCAAATCTTCAGTATTGCTTTCTAGATCCAGACTAAGCATCAGGGCCGGACTATTCATCTGGTAATTCTGTTATATGCCAGACAGTCTGATGGGCAGTTGGTCCGATCCGGTCCCGCAGATAGCCGGGAAGTCCACGCACGGCGCAGCCTCCGTCTCTCTGATCCATGCGTTTCCATGGAAATGGGGGCATGCCAGGAGTCCACGCCCCCCCTGAGGCGCACGCACGCGTCACAAATGCCAGGGCTGAATAGGAGCCCCAGTCCGTCCCTGCTAAGCATTGAGAGACAGCGGGAATTGTGGCTGTAGACGCTTTCACAAAACAATCACTTATGAATCTAATTTCTCTTGACTTCTTCAAGAACAAATACACGCAGTTGCGCAGTTTAAGAAGCAGTGGGGGTCCACATGTTACAGTTCATAATGTGGACGAATATGGATCCTATTCAGTATGCGATGCATTAGTGATGCGATCGTATACTGATGATCCCGTACACAGTGCACACGTGCAGCAGCCGTACTGTACGTGTGCAGACAGTGAGATGTGATCGTATACTGATGATCCCGTACACCGTGCACACGCGCAGCAGCCGTACTGTACGTGCGCAGACAGTGCGAAGTGAACGTATTCACTTATACAAATGCCTTTGCCTGATTAACAGGAAGAGGCATTCGCAGGGGACGGAATAAGGGAGTGATGCGGCATTGAGGGGGCCTTTACTCAGCGTTGGGCGGGCATGTTGGCAGAAGCAGGATAGGTTCGGCTGTCATGCACCTGACTTCGCAGCCTGGCTGCGGAGGCAGGGGGGATTCCACAAATTAACAATGCGATCGCAATTACAATGCGATCTCATCGCTACCAGCCATTTACATGCTGGTCGGCCTTGCCCTGTGCTGGGCGGCACCCAGCATGCATTTGTAGCCAGTTGCAGATTTGCTAGATTAGCAAGACTGCAAATGAAGCTGAATGAGGGTTTATATGTCTTTTTGTCAACATCCAATCTTTTACACATTTATTGTATCTCCCACGCTATCAAATTCTTTAGTTAAGACCTCTAAAGCTGTGTATTGAAACTGGTAAACACATAAGACCTAATTCAGACCTAATCGCTATTGTGCGTTTTTGCAAAGCAGCCGATTAAGTCTGAACTGCTCATGCACCGGCACCGCAGTGCACCGGCGCATGCCAGACAGCCGACGGCCGCCTCAGCCCTGCGATCACCTCTGCCTGATTGACAGGCAGAGGCGTTCGCTGGGTGGGAGGGGGCGGGACTCAGTTTTAGGGTCGCAGTCCGGGCAACACATGTGTGCCTGGACCATGTGGGGGGTGGGCCGCGGCGGCTGCGTGATGTCACACGCAGCTGCTGTGACCCGGACAGCAATGAGGAGCTCCCTGCCAGCGCACAGGTGCTGCGCTAGTAGGGAGCTACTTTTCAAGTACAAAAGCATCGCCGCTGTGCGATGCTTTTGCACTTGTGCAATAGGGTAGGGCCTGACATGTGGGGCGGACTAGCCCTGTGCTGGGCGTCCCCCCGCATGTCAGGGAAGCTGATCGCAGATGTGCTAAATTTAGCATGAACAAAAAAAAAAAAACACAAAAGTAAAAACCCATTTTCTTGGTCATATTGAATGAGGACTTTTACATACTGACAACACATTGCTGTGGAATGCACTTTTGTTTTTTAAACAGATCTCCCAAGCTCTGTCTTTGTGAAACACTATTTTTTTTTCAGCACCTACTGTAATCATACTTATCTTCTGCATGGCTGTATGTAACTAGGTTTTTAGATTTTTATGTTCGCAGCTCCCAAGTCACCCAGTGGTTTTATTATTCCACGAAAAACTAATTTAACAAATAACTTAACTTTAATGCTATTAAAGCGGTTACAGTCAAATGTATGGATTGAATTATAAATGTTCATGTTTTCCAAATCACCTTTGGATTTTTAAAATGTGACAATTGGTGTTACACAGTGCACCTGCCGAGTAACCTGGAATACCGGAACAGTGTGGGGTCCTGATGACTGAGTTTGAGAACCACTGTGATATTTAAATAAATGGGTTATATAAAAACACCAATGTGAAAAAGAAATGAGTGGAACCACTCCCACTTTATTTGGCCTACCACTGGTACCTCACTGAGATGGAGACCAGGACCTCCTCTTAAGTAGAGACAATCTTGCCATTCTCAAAGGGGGGAATTCCACCCAACAGCTATTGTGCTACTAAAGGCTGCCGAGGGACATTGCCAGAGCCGGATTAAGGGGGGGGCCCAGGGGGTCAGTACCCCGGGCCCCCCGTCATAAGGGGCCCCCCTCCCAAAGCTGCTCTGTCCCGCTCTGATACAGGCAGCAATCTCCAGCCTCCACCGCCAGCAGCAGCTCTCCTGGCAGCAGCGGAGGCTAGAGATTGCTGCCTGTGTCAGTACCTGACCCGTGCTACCCGTGAGGAGGGAGCCGCACGCGCAGTTGCGACATTGCACGCCCGCTGGCAGTGCGGAATCCTCCCTCCCCGGCAGCCGGGAGTCTTTCTCCTCCCCGCTGCTTTGTGTGCGTGCGGCGCGCGGGGGGGGTTTGGGTCAGGTCAGGTCGGGGGTGGTCCAAAGTTTTTTTTTCAATGGCCATGGTCCTAAGGCCGGCATTCGGAGCCCCGCCCCCTCATGGCCGTGTGTCGCAATTCACGGGGTGGAGCAGAGATAGCGGCGTTAATATGAGAATTCGTGTAGAATCACGTCAGAATGGTGAACTGTGCCCCTGGCTCCCTCCCAGCAGCAATATGTCCTGCGGCATCCTCACCCCTTTCCTCAGGACAGGCTTCAGTGAGTGTAAGTGTGCACACAGTTTGTATTCTATATGTGTGTGTGTTTGTGTGTATATGTATTTGTGTATATTTTCTATTCGTTTATATGTATGTGTGTATATTTTGCTATATGTGCATATGTGTTTTATGTGTATGTATTTGTGTGTATGTGGGTGTGTGGGTGTCTATGTGTGCATTTGTGTATATGCGTTCTATGTATCGTGTGTGTGTGTGTGTGTGTGTGTGTGTGTGTGTGTATTATAAACTGTGTATATATATATATATATATATATATATACTAGAGATGAGCGGGTTCGGTTCCTCGGAATCCGAACCCCCCCGAACTTCAGCCTTTTTACACGGGTCCGAGGCAGACTCGGATCTTCCCGCCTTGCTCGGTTAACCCGAGCGCGCCCGAACCTCATCATCCCGCTGTCGGATTCTCGCCAGGCTCGGATTCTATCGCGAGACTCGGATTCTATATAAGGAGCCGCGTGTCGCCGCCATTTTCACACGTGCATTGAGATTGATAGGGAGAGGACGTGGCTGGCGTCCTCTCCGTTAGAATAGATAGAGACACTTGAGTTGATTTACTACTAACTTAGTAATTTTGGGGAGCATTAGGAGTACTCAGAGTGCAGAGTTTTGCTGATAGTTACTAGTGACCACCACCAGTTTTATTTATTATTTAATATAATCCGTTCTCTGCCTGAAAAAAAACGATACACAGTCACATACCATATCTGTGCTCAGTCTCAGTGTGCTGCATGATAATATCATCTATGTATATCTGACTGTGCTGAGTGCTCACTGCTCACACAGCTGAATTGTGGGGGAGACTGGGGTGCAGTTATAGCAGGAGTACAGTGCACACTTTTGCTGCCAGTGTGACTGACCAGTGACCACCAGTATATTGTCTGCCTGAAAAAGTTAAACACTCCTGTGGTGTTTTTTTTTTTTATTCTATAAACGCATTCTGCTGACAGTGTCCAGCAGGTCCGTCATTCATTATATTATATAAATATTTACCTGCAGTAGTGTTATATTTTTTTTGTTCAACTCTATCATCTTTATCATCTCTATATTAGCAGACGCAGTACGGTAGTCCACGGCTGTGGCTACCTCTGTGTCGTCAGTGCTCGTCCATAATTGTATACCTACCTGTGGTGGGGTTTTTTTTTCTATCTTCTTCATACTAGTAGTTTAGGAGTCTGCTGACAGTGTCCAGCAGGTCCGTCATTATATTATATATACCTGCAGTAGTGATATATATATATTTTTTATATCATTATCATCTCTATACTAGCAGACGCAGTACGGTAGTCCACGGCTGTAGCTACCTCTGTGTCATCAGTGCTCGTCCATAATTGTATACCTACCTGTGGTGGGGTTTTTTTTTCTATCTTCTTCATACTAGTAGTTTAGGAGTCTGCTGACAGTGTCCAGCAGGTCCGTCATTATATTATATATACCTGCAGTAGTGATATATATATATTTTTTATATCATTATCATCTCTATACTAGCAGACGCAGTACGGTAGTCCACGGCTGTAGCTACCTCTGTGTCGTCAGTGCTCGTCCATAATTGTATACCTACCTGTGGTGGGGTTTTTTTTTCTATCTTCTTCATACTAGTAGTAGGAGTCTGCTGACAGTGTCCAGCAGGTCCGTCATTATATTATATATACCTGCAGTAGTGATATATATATATTTTTTATATCATTATCATCTCTATACTAGCAGACACAGTACGGTAGTCCACGGCTGTAGCTACCTCTGTGTCGTCAGTGCTCGTCCATAATTGTATACCTACCTGTGGTGTGGGGGTTTTCTATCTTCTTCATACTAGTAGTTTAGGAGTCTGCTGACAGTGTCCAGCAGGTCCGTCATTATATTATATATACCTGCAGTAGTGATATATATATATTTTTTATATCATTATCATCTCTATACTAGCAGACGCAGTACGGTAGTCCACGGCTGTAGCTACCTCTGTGTCGTCAGTGCTCGTCCATAATTATATGTAATTGTAACCTGTGGTGGGGTTTTTTTTTCTATCTTCTTCATACTAGTAGTTTAGGAGTCTGCTGACAGTGTCCAGCAGGTCCGTCATTATATTATATATACCTGCAGTAGTGATATATATATATTTTTTATATCATTATCATCTCTATACTAGCAGACGCAGTACGGTAGTCCACGGCTGTAGCTACCTCTGTGTCGTCAGTCACTCGTCATCCATAAGTATACTAGTATCCATCCATCTCCATTGTTTACCTGAGGTGCCTTTTAGTTGTGCCTATTAAAATATGGAGAACAAAAATGTTGAGGTTCCAAAAATAGGGAAAGATCAAGATCCACTTCCACCTCGTGCTGAAGCTGCTGCCACTAGTCATGGCCGAGACGATGAAATTCCATCAACGTCGTCTGCCAGGGCCGATGCCCAATGTCATAGTACAGAGCATGTAAAATCCAAAACACAAAATATCAGTAAAAAAAGGACTCAAAAATCTAAAATAAAATCGTCGGAGGAGAAGCGTAAACTTGCCAATATGCCATTTACCACACGGAGTGGCAAGGAACGGCTGAGGCCCTGGCCTATGTTCATGGCTAGTGGTTCAGCTTCACATGAGGATGGAAGCACTCAGCCTCTCGCTAGAAAAATGAAAAGACTTAAGCTGGCAAAAGCACAGCAAAGAACTGTGCGTTCTTCGAAATCACAAATCCACAAGGAGAGTCCAATTGTGTCGGTTGCGATGCCTGACCTTCCCAACACTGGACGTGAAGAGCATGCGCCTTCCACCATTTGCACGCCCCCTGCAAGTGCTGGAAGGAGCACCCACAGTCCAGTTCCTGATAGTCAGATTGAAGATGTCAGTGTTGAAGTACACCAGGATGAGGAGGATATGGGTGTTGCTGGCGCTGGGGAGGAAATTGACAAGGAGGATTCTGATGGTGAGGTGGTTTGTTTAAGTCAGGCACCTGGGGAGACACCTGTTGTCCGTGGGAGGAATATGGCCATTGACATGCCTGGTGAAAATACCAAAAAAATCAGCTCTTCGGTGTGGAAGTATTTCAACAGAAATGCGGACAACAGGTGTCAAGCCGTGTGTTGCCTTTGTCAAGCTGTAATAAGTAGGGGTAAGGACGTTAACCACCTCAGAACATCCTCCCTTATACGTCACCTGCAGCGCATTCATCGTAAGTCAGTGACAAGTTCAAAAACTTTGGGCGACAGCGGAAGCAGTCCACTGACCAGTAAATCCCTTCCTCTTGTAACCAAGCTCACGCAAACCACCCCACCAACTCCCTCAGTGTCAATTTCCTCCTTCCCCAGGAATGCCAATAGTCCTGAAGGCCATGTCACTGGCAATTCTGACGAGTCCTCTCCTGCCTGGGATTCCTCCGATGCATCCTTGAGTGTAACGCCTACTGCTGCTGGCGCTGCTGTTGTTGCTGCTGGGAGTCGATGGTCATCCCAGAGGGGAAGTCGTAAGACCACTTTTACTACTTCCACCAAGCAATTGACTATCCAACAGTCCTTTGCGAGGAAGATGAAATATCACAGCAGTCATCCTGCTGCAAAGCGGATAACTGAGGCCTTGGCATCCTGGGCGGTGAGAAACGTGGTTCCGGTATCCATCATTACTGCAGAGCCAACTATAGACTTGTTTGAGGTACTGTGTCCCCGGCACCAAATACCATCTAGGTTCCATTTCTCTAGGCAGGCGATACCGAAAATGTACACAGACCTCAGAAAAAGACTCACCAGTGTCCTAAAAAATGCAGTTGTACCCAATGTCCACTTAACCACGGACATGTGGACAAGTGGAGCAGGGCAGACTCAGGACTGTATGACTGTGACAGCCCACTGGGTAGATGTATTGACTCCCACCGCAAGAACAGCAGCGGCGGCACCAGTAGCAGCATCTCGCAAACGCCAACTCTTTCCTAGGCAGGCTACGCTTTGTATCACCGCTTTCCAGAACACGCACACAGCTGAAAACCTCTTACGGCAACTGAGGAAGATCATCGCAGAATGGCTTACCCCAATTGGACTCTCCTGTGGATTTGTGGCATCGGACAACGCCAGCAATATTGTGTGTGCATTAAATCTGGGCAAATTCCAGCACGTCCCATGTTTTGCACATACCTTGAATTTGGTGGTGCAGAATTATTTAAAAAACGACAGGGGCGTGCAAGAGATGCTGTCGGTGGCCAGAAGAATTGCGGGACACTTTCGGCGTACAGGCACCACGTACAGAAGACTGGAGCAACACCAAAAATGCCTGAACCTGCCCTGCCATCATCTGAAGCAAGAAGTGGTAACGAGGTGGAATTCAACCCTCTATATGCTTCAGAGGTTGGAGGAGCAGCAAAAGGCCATTCAAGCCTATACAACTGACCACAATATAGGAGGTGGAATGCACCTGTCTCAAGCGCAGTGGAGAATGATTTCAACGTTGTGCAAGGTTCTGCAACCTTTTGAACTTGCCACACGTGAAGTCAGTTCAGACACTGCCAGCCTGAGTCAGGTCATTCTCCTCATCAGGCTTTTGCAGAAGAAGCTGGAGACATTGAAGGAGGAGCTAACACAGAGCGATTCCGCTAGGCATGTGGGACTTGTGGATGGAGCCCTTAATTCGCTTAACAAGGATTCACGGGTGGTCAATCTGTTGAAATCAGAGCACTACATTTTGGCCACCATGCTCGATCCTAGATTTAAAACCTACGTTGTATCTCTCTTTCCGGCAGACACAAGTCTGCAGGGGTTCAAAGAACTGCTGGTGAGAAAATTGTCAAGTCAAGCGGAACGCGACCTGTCAACATCTCCTCCTTCACATTCTCCCGCAACTGGGGGTGCGTGGAAAAGTCTCAGAATTCCGAGCCCACCCGCTGGCGGTGATGCAGGGCAGTCTGGAGTGACTGCTGATGCTGACATCTGGTCCGGACTGAAGGACCTGCCAACGATTACGGACATGTCGTCTACTGTCACTGCATATGATTCTCTCACCATTGAAAGAATGGTGGAGGATTATATGAGTGACCGCATCCAAGTAGGCACGTCAGACAGTCCGTACGTATACTGGCAGGAAAAAGAGGCAATTTGGAGGCCCTTGCACAAACTGGCTTTATTCTACCTAAGTTGCCCTCCCACAAGTGTGTACTCCGAAAGAGTGTTTAGTGCCGCCGCTCACCTTGTCAGCAATCGGCGTACGAGGTTACTTCCAGAAAATGTGAAGAAGATGATGTTCATTAAAATGAATTATAATCAATTCCTCCGTGGAGACATTCACCAGCAGCAATTGCCTCCACAAAGTACACAGGGAGCTGTGATGGTGGATTCCAGTGGGGACGAATTGATAATCTGTGAGGAGGGGGATGTACACGGTGATGAATCGGAGGATGATGATGAGGTGGACATCTTGCCTCTGTAGAGCCAGTTTGTGCAAGGAGAGATTAATTGCTTCTTTTTTGGTGGGGGTCCAAACCAACCCGTCATTTCAGTCACAGTCGTGTGGCAGACCCTGTCACTGAAATGATGGGTTGGTTAAAGTGTGTATGTCCTGTTTATACAACATAAGGGTGGGTGGGAGGGCCCAAGGACAATTCCATCTTGCACCTCTTTTTTCTTTCATTTTTCTTTGCGTCATGTGCTGTTTGGGGAGTGTTTTTGGAAGGGCCATCCTGCGTGACACTGCAGTGCCACTCCTAGATGGGCCAGGTGTTTGTGTCGGCCACTAGGGTCGCTTATCTTAGTCACACAGCTACCTCATTGCGCCTCTTTTTTTTCTTCTTTGCGTCATGTGCTGTTTGGGGAGTATTTTTTGGAAGGGCCATCCTGCGTGACACTGCAGTGCCACTCCTAGATGGGCCAGGTGTTTGTGTCGGCCACTAGGGTCACTTATCTTAGTCACACAGCTACCTCATTGCGCCTCTTTTTTTTCTTCTTTGCGTCATGTGCTGTTTGGGGAGTATTTTTTGGAAGGGCCATCCGGCCTGACACTGCAGTGCCACTCCTAGATGGGCCAGGTGTTTGTGTCGGCCACTAGGGTCGCTTAGCTTACTCACACAGCTACCTCATTGCGCCTCTTTTTTTCTTTGCGTCATGTGCTGTTTGGGGGGGTGTTTTTTGGAAGGGCCATCCTGCGTGACACTGCAGTGCCACTCCTAGATGGGCCAGGTGTTTGTGTCGGCCACTTGGGTCGCTGAGCTTAGTCATCCAGCGACCTCGGTGCAAATTTTAGGACTAAAAATAATATTGTGAGGTGTGAGGTGTTCAGAATAGACTGAAAATGAGTGGAAATTATGGTCATTGAGGTTAATAATACTTTGGGATCAAAATGACCCCCAAATTCTATGATTTAAGCTGTTTTTTAGGGTTTTTTGAAAAAAACACCCGAATCCAAAACACACCCGAATCCGACAAAAAAAATTCGGTGAGGTTTTGCCAAAACGCGTTCGAACCCAAAACACGGCCACGGAACCGAACCCAAAACCAAAACCCAAAACCCGAAAAATTTCCGGTGCACATCTCTATATACACACACACACACACACACACACACACACACACACACACAAACATACGTGCGTGCATCAAAGGAAACCCCCTTTCCCAATCCTGCGTTTGCCCCTGTCTTTGGTGCCCTGGGCCCCCCGAGGGCTTAATCCGGCCCTGGACATTGCTCTCTGGGCTGCACCCAGTGCCGGATTACCAAATAGGCAGAATAGGCCCTATGGGCCCTGCACCTCTTAGGGGACCCTCCAAAATGATGGATCAGAATAATACTGATTTGATCTTGAAAGAAAATTCCAATCAAGTTTTCTTAAATTGTTTCCAAATGATAGAATAAAATTAATCAACTCAAAGAAACAAAAACTTTACATTATAGGCTCTATAGCGAAAATACTGTATTAATGTAATGTACCCATTAACAACTTAAAAGTACAAAAACCATAAACATCAGATTCACATTACAGTTTCCAGTTGGATGGTAAAATTAAAACCATATTAGGAGAAGGGGGGCTCAGAAATTTTGACTGCCTAGGGACCTACACAGGGTGTAATCTGGCACTGGATGCACCCCACCTGTTTCCAATGAAAACATAAAAATGAATACGATCCTATGTACAGAAGCCAGGTGCGTGGCTGGGGATCACAACTGGAAAAACATGAAGATGGCTACTCTTCTACTGATTTAGGCTAATCAGTAATCCCACCTCTTTAGCCCATATGCTGGCTAAATTGTCACTAATACCTACAAAATATGACTACCCTCCCCATAGTTAGAATCCTAGAACCAAGGGTTAAAGTGAGCCAGAACGGGGCGGAACAGCGTTCCGTCAGTTGCACTTGGAGACGGAACGCAGTTCCGCCTCTTCCAGCTCACCTACCCGATTAGTGGCCGGCGCTGCAGGGAGATGTCGGGCGCCCGCTGAGATTGTGTTACCAGCGGGCGCCCGTCTCCCTCTCTACACAGGCAGCCGGAGGCAGGAGCTCAGTACTGAGCTCTGGCTTCCGGCGCTGTCACTGTGCGCTATGGGAGAGACGTCATGACGTCTCTCCCATAGTGCCAAGGAGCGGGCACCCAGAGGACTGCAGCAGCCGGACACGCAGCGGGGCTTGGTGAGTATGGTGTGTTTTGTTTTTTTCTTTCGTATAGCATCATCTACTGGGGGCAAACTACTGGGGGGCATTACTACAGAGGGGCACCTACTGGGGGCAAACTACTGGGGGGCATTACTACAGAGGGGCACCTACTGGAGGCAAACTACTGGGGGGGCATTACTTCTGAGGAGCATCTACTGGGGGCAAACTACTGGGAGTCATCTACTGGGGCAAACTACTGGGGGGCATTGCTACAGAGGGGCACCTACTGGGGGGAAACTACTGGGGGTATTACTACAAAGGGACACCTACTTGGGGCAAACTACTGGGGGGGCACTACTACTGAGGGGCATCTACTGGGGCAAACTCCTGGGAGGCATCTACTGGGGGCAAACTACTGGGGGGCATTACTACAGAGGGACACCTACTGGGGAAAACTACTGGGGGGCATTACTACTGAGTGGCATCTGCTAGGGCAAACTACTGGGGATATTACTACTGGGGTGCATCTACTGGGGGCAAACTACTGGGGGACATTGCTACTGGGGGGCATCTACTGGGGGCAAACTACTAGGAGACATTACTACTGGGGGGCATCTACTGGGGGCAAACTACTGGGAGACATTACTACTGGGGGGCATCTACTGGGGCAAACTACTGGGAGACATTACTACTGGGGGGGGCAAGCTACAAGGGGGCAAACTACAAGGGGGCAAACTACAAGGGGGCAAACTACAGAAGGGCATCTACTGGGGGCAAACTACTGTGGGGCATCTACTGGGAGCAAACTACTGGGAGACATTACTACTGGGGGCATCTACTGGGGGCAAACTACTGTGGGGCATATACTGGGGGCAAACTACTCAGGGGCATTATTACTGGGGGCAAGCTACAAGGGGCAAACTACAAGGGGGCAAGCTACTGGGCGCAAACTACAAGGGGTCAAACTACAGGAGGGCATTACTACTGGGGGCATAACTACAGCGGCATTACTACTGGGGGCGTAACTACAGGGGCAATACTACTTGGGGCATTACTACTTGGAGGCTAAACTACAAGGGGGCATAACTACAGGGGCTAAACAACTGGAGGCATAACTACAGGGGCTAAACTACTGGGGGCATAACTACAGGGGCTAAACTACAAGGGGGAAAACTACAGGGGGGCATTACTACTGGGGACATTACTGCTGGTGGCTAAACTACAAGGGGCAAACTACTGGGGGCTAAACTACTGGGGGCATTACCACTGGGAGGCTAAACTAAAGGGGGGTAAACTACTGGGGTCATAACTGCAGGGGCATTACCACTGGGTGCATAACTACTGGGGCTAAGTGACAGGGGGCATTACTACAGACAACATTACTACTGGGGGCAATACTACACCGGGGCATTACTAATGGGGGCACTACTAATGAGAGCATTGTAAAGGGGGCACTTCATAAAGGGCAACACTCCTGGAGAAATAAGGGGCACTACTACTGGGGGCATTGCATAAGGGGCACCACTACTATGGGCTCAATATAAGGGGCACTACCAGTACAGTGGGCATTGCATAAGGAGCACTACTACTGTGGGCATTGTATAAGGGGTGCTACTGCTGTGGGCATTATGTGTATTATGGGGTGCTACTACTGCGGGCATTATTACTATTGTGTGACCACGTCCCTTTCTTTTTGAGACCACACCCCTTTTTGCGGTGCGCTACATAGGTGCGCAAACCTTTATTACATGGGCGCCGTGGGGAGGGGGGTGAGTTCCACCACCTCTCTAGGACCACTTTAAGCACTGCCCAGAACTAAACTATGTTGCATAAAAAAACAGGGGTGCTTATATACGTTTAAGCGTAATTCAATATTTGCCAAGTTATAGAGTATTTCAGGAGATTAGTGTGTTGATGTGGCTGAATCACTGATTTGTCCATTTATTTTGCTGAATACTACAAGGCAGCTTGTTTCATATGCAATGAGGGTTATTTAAAATTGCTCAGTTTGACGGGAGGATTTGGTGGGATTCCCATTCTATGTTGTTTTTACTGGGGAAAGAGCTTTCTCAATGTATGGCTATTTACCACTGCTTACCTTCATCCTCATATTACTCTGTTGGGACAAAGGCCTGTGCACATTGCATAAATTCCTTGCTGGTGGCATTTACCTGCCAGAGAGATGGCGGAAACCTTCTTGCAAGGAAACAGGGCTATTTTCGGTTTGTGCATCATTTTAATAAAGAGACCACATAATATTCACGTTCTGCTTATTCTTTTCCATACCATACAGTATAATTGTTACATTTATAACTATTATGTTACAATTATACAGTAGCTACCATTTGTCTTCTGTCCATCATCTCGTTCTCTACCCATGTATCCATATACATGTTCCTCGATTGTTACAGAGCATTACCTGGAAGAGAATCGAATACATTCACAATTCTTAAATATCACATCAATTGCCCTATAACCTTCCACTTTAAAACATACCTGCTCTTAAAAACTAATATTTTAGTTATGGATATGTTCATCATGGAGCCATGCTGGTACTGTCTTATCTACTGTGTATATTGTAGAATTGCATTGCTTTGAATTTGTCCAAATATTTCCCTACATCCAGTTTACATGTTGGCAAGTTTATGGATTGGTTCCATGGGGTAATTCAGGTTTGTAAGCAAACCAAAAAAGCAAGCAACTGGGCAAAACCCTGTTGCACTGCAGGTGGGGCAGATGTAACATGTGCAGAGAGATTTAGGTTTGGGTGGTTTATATTGTTTCTGTGCATGGTAATTACTAGCTGCTTTATTTTGACACTGCAATTTAGATTTCAGTTTGAACACACCCCACCCAAATCTAAATCTCTCTGCACTTGTTACATCTGCCCCACCTGCAGTGCAACATGGTTTTGTCCATTAGACTGCATTTTTGGGTTGCTAACAAACTTGAAAAAGGCCCCATATCTGCTTTCTAACAATATTGTTGCACTGACTCTGTCAAGAGCAAATCCCTAAATATAACCAATGGTGGTCCATAAAACTTTAGCTCAAATTGGTGGGAGCCATCTGGACCAATTTCTTAATCTTCTTTAGGCTTAACTGCACTTCCTCCTGTGTTAGATAAGTAACATTTAATAGCGTTCATAGACTATTTCTGCACAACGTATTAACTGGTACTGTATTCTTTCTTCCTTTGTTAATACTTTATAGACACAAAATGTCTAAAAGGTAATTTTAAACTTTATCTTATAAATATTTTTCTACTATATTGTTTAGTGACCCTCTATTAGATGTTTCATGTTTCTTGTTTCTTATGTATTTAGATCTTTTTTATGATTAGGTTTCTTCTCTTTACTAACAGTTTTTCATCTTCATTATCACGAACACCATTTCCTTTTTACTACATTGTATGTATTTCCATTATTCATTTTTAGCCCTTTTTACTTTTTAGACTTTAAATGCTCTCCTTTGTCCCTTATTAGCTCCAGTACTTTCTTATTTAACCACATTGGTTGCTGTGTTTTGAAGTTTGTTACCATAATACAAGGTGTCTATGATTAAATTCACCTATTCCAAGCAGTCTACAGCAAAAGCTACTTACTGGAATGTCGCCAAATTTTCCTTCCCATGGCCTCATTAAGACATACTGAAAATGTAAGTATCTTTTAATGTAAACTGCTTGTAATAGGTGAACTTTAATTATAGACACCCTGTATATACTTACAGCAGTGCTTACGTAAATTGCTTACACTACATTACTTCCTAATAGCTGAGGGGTCTATTTACTAAGCCTTGAATGGAGATAAAGTACCAACCAATCAGTTTCTCTCATTATTCAAACCGAGCCTGTTACATGGCTTAGTAAATAGACCCCTATATTTCATAACACCAGCCTATGTCTGGCATTTGCTGTATATTTCTGAGCTCATACTCATTTTTACTGTACCAGTCATTCTTCTGGTTTCAAGCGGTTTAAGGTTAGAACAATGTTAGTCACGAAATTATATTCCCAGTACAAGACAATTTGTTATACTTTTGATGGTGTGCCAGATTAGGACCAACCTCAGTGAAAGTTTCCCATCTTTCATATCTTCTAACTGACCATTCTCACAAAACCTCCACCCCTTTTACACTGGACCCAGCCCAACCCTGCGAGTGACAACAAGCTTCTTTGCATCCAATCCATGGGCCTACATTTTGGCAGTTGGTAATAAACCAGTTGTAAGTGACTAATGTGATAGATCTGGCTCACTTTGGAACTTGTCCCAAACCACTTTTCTCTAATGGTACAGCTGTAATGATATCGCCATTGCCATAAACTTGAATAGCATCAGTATTGCTGCACCACTTATTAAAGAATGATAAGCTCATCTTTGTGGTGTATTGTTCTCCAGTTACTACCTGTAGTGTGTCTCGTAGTGGCTGACTGGGAATACATATTGACAAATACTGGGATATTTTACCTAGGGGCTGGACAGACCCCCCCCCACCCCCCTCTTCCCCTGAAAAGTAAATTAAATCACTGCAGTGAGCCAATTACTGTAAGCTCCTGCCCTAGATTCACTGGCAGTGGCTTGCCATTGGAAGTGCTACCTGGTAATCATACAATGGCCAAGCAGTACCAGGGTGATGTGTTTTCTCATCAGGGATTGTCAGTCCAGCCTGGGACTGCTGGAAGCACTTCCCATGGGAAGTAAGCCCCCTGCTATACTGCAAGACATATCAGACTGTTTTTGTGGCTTTGCTCCAGTCCCCACTCCCTGTTATCTATTTAACAGATGCACAGTTCGCCTGGTAGACTATTTGATGATCTGGGATCATCTGGGACATCGACCAGACTGCAGCAAGACAGGTGGGAGCAGTCACTGCTGACCATTCAGCTGCCTGCTTCACATCTATACTGTATGTAATGAAGCACAAACTGCTGTTTTGGATCAAAAAGTGATATTTTAATATATCTCCCCCTTAGATCCAGAATCTGAGTTTCCAGTTAGGCAATTTGTTCACATCTTGGACACCGTAGTTCATGTGCAGCACAACATGTATCCCTCTTGGCATGACCAATAAAACATAATTCTGAATGCAGTTTACTTATTCTGTAATGTAGAATATAGTACAACAGAGAACCTATATAGTTACGGATCCAGACAGCTGGGAAACTAACTGCTTCCCTTTCCTATAAATTTATATATTTAAATGGATTTTTAAGAAAAAAAATAAAAAAAATTCACAGTAATGCAACAGAAAGAAAACATGTAAAAAATGTGCATATACCTTTCCTAATTTTTTTTTTTTTTAAATATTCATTTTGCAAAAAATGCCAGGAAAATGAAAAACCTTGCACAGGTTAAACACTTTGCCTGTTGTCTAGGATATGCAAAACATCAGCATTGAAACAATTTAAAGGTTATTACACATGTAAGTTTTGTATGTACTGTGAGTGAGAAATATTTGGCCTTTATTTCAACCTTACAGAAAGTACTTAAATGACCTCACAGAGAAGACCAAGGATGAGATAACTGGTGGACGGTGATGTTCCCATACAGTGATTACTTTGCAATGGATTTGACCTTCACTGCTAACAGACTGACCAGGGAGAAGAACTCTCAAGAAAATTGCTGCCTCCTTTCTGATGGATCCATGGAAGTAGAACATGTTCCCCTCTTAATAGTAGAATAAATACACAGACAGCCCTATGAAGTGTTTTAAATCTACAGTATGACACCAAAGGCCACTTTGGAAGCCAGTTTCTACAGATATTGGAGAGTTCCACCACAGATATTGTCACTGAGATCAGCTGTCGATGCAATAAAGTTTTTTCTAAACTGTCTATAGCTCAGATTTTGCACTTTGCTGCGTCTTTTGGCCTCTATACATCAGCGGGCTCGTTTCCCTGACCAGCCGACACCACTGATCCACCGACTGGATCCACTGATCAGTGGCCAGCCATTATCGGTGAACCATCAGGAAATTAAGGAAATTAAATATGTTAAAAATGCACAAATTGATGATCCATACTATTTTTGGTTGGGTTCGGGGAAAAAAGGAATTTTAAACATGTTTAAGGGACTGACGATAATTTCATTGAACAAGTATTTTTATCATCTAAAATTCTACACTTTTCTCTATATGCAAAATTACAGCCATTGATGTGTGAGTCTGGGAGGGACTAATCATTTGAAAAGAAAGAATTGAAACTTTGCATGAACAAATAATGGGGGTCATTCCGAGTTGTTCGCTCGCAAGTGAATTTTAGCAGATTTGCTCATGCTAAGCCGCCGCCTACTGGGAGTGAATCTTAGCATCTTAAAATTGCGAACGATGTATTCGCAATATTGCGATTACACACCTCGTAGCAGTTTCTGAGTTGCTTCAGACTTACTCGGCATCTGCGATCATTTCACTGCTTGTCGTTCCTGGTTTGACGTGACAAACACACCCAGCGTTCGCCCAGACACTCCCCCGTTTCTCCAGCCACTCCTGCGTTTTTTCCGGAAACGGTAGCGTTTTTTCCCACACGCCCATAAAACGTCCTGTTTCCGCCCAGTAACACCCATTTCCTGTCAATCACATTACGATCGCCAGAACGATGAAAATACCATGAGTAAAATTCCTAAGTGCATAGCAAATTTACTTGGCGCAGTCGCAGTGCGGACATTGTGCATGCGCATTAAGCGGAAAATCGCTGCGATGCGAAGATTTTTACTGAGCGAACAACTCGGAATGACCCCCAATGTTTCAATCTATGCAAATTCTATGTCAGTTTTTTAAATTAGATATAGTATTACTCCATCAACATCTCCCTTTAAAGACCAATGGGGTTATTCAGGTTTGTTAGCAAACCAAAAAAGCACACTAATGGGCAAAACCATGCTGCACTGCAGGTGGGGCAGATGTAACGTGCAGAGAGATTTAGGTTTAGGTGGGTTATATTGTTTCTGTGTATGGTAAATACTAGAGATGAGTGGGTTCAATTCTCAGAGAACAGAACCCTACCAGACTTCACTACCCGAGCCCGGATCCAAGTCAGGCTCAGGTTTTCCCGCCTGACTCAGAAACCAGAACGAGGCAAAATGTCACCATCCCGCTGTCGGATTCTCGCAGGGTTTGGATTTCATATAAGGAGCCGCATGTTGCCGCCATTTTCAATCCGGCATTGGAGAGTGTAGAGAGAGGACGTGTCTCCGTCCTCAGTGTCCTGCATCAGTACAGTGGTAGTGTCTTGTGCTGCATCAGTCTATCACAGTGGTTGTGTCCTCTGCTGCTATATGTCTAGTGCTGCTGTATAAATTCAGTCCAGTGGTGCTGTGTTGTGCTGCATCAGTTCAGTGGTGTTGTATTGTGCTGCCGTATATGTCCAGTGATACTGCCGTATATGTCCATTGATACTGCTGTATAAATCCAGCGGTACTGCCGTATAAATCCAGTGATCCTGCCGTATAATTCCAGTAATCCTGCCGTATAATTCCAGTAATCCTGCCGTATAATTCCAGTAGTACTGGTGTATAAATCAAGTGATCCTGCCGTATAATTCCAGTGGTACTGCCGTATAATTCCAGTGGTACTGCCGTATAATTCCAGTGGTACTGCCGTATAAATCCAATGATCCTGCCGTATAATTCCAGTGATCCTGCCGTATAATTCCAGTGGTACTGGCATATAAATCCAGTCCAGTGATACTGACGTATATGTCCAGTGGTACTGCCGTATAAGTCCAGTGGTACTGCCGTATAATTCCAGTGATCCTGCCGTATAATTGCAGTGATCCTGCCGTATAAATCCAGTGATCCTGCCGTATAAATCCAGTGATCCTGCCGTATAATTCCAGTGATCCTGCTGTATAATTCCAGTGACACTGGCAAATAAATCCAGTCCAGTGATACTGTCGTATATGTCCAGTGATAATGCCGTACAGGTCCATTGATACTGCCGTATATGTCCAGCGGTACTGCCGTATATGTCCAGTGGGACTGCCATATAAATCCAGTGATCCTGCCGTATAATTCCAGTGGTACTGGCGTATAAGTCAAGTCCAGTGATACTGCTGTATATGTCCATTGATACTGCCGTATATGTCCAGAGATCCTGCCGTATAATTGCAGTGATCCTGCCGTATAAATCCAGTAATCCTGCCATATAATTCCAGTGATTCTGACGTACAATGTATATGTTCAGTGGTACTGTAATATAATTCTAGTGATACTGCCGTATATATTTATACCCTTTGGCAAATAGGATTACTGAGGCCATAACAACTATGCTGGTGTTAGACGTGCGTCTGGTATCCGCCATTAGTGCAGTGGGACTGCAGTGCCAAACCTAAATGGGCCAGGTGTTTGTGCCGCACACTAAGTCATAATTCATAAAGCTACCTCATTGCCCTCTTTTACTTCTTGGCATGATGTGCTGTTTGGGTACTATTTTTTTTTAAAGTGTGATCCTGTCTGACACTGCAATGCCACTCCTAGATGGGCCAACTGTTGTGTCGCTTAGCTTAGTCATACAACTACCTCACTGCACCCTCTTTTTCATCTTTGCATGATGTGCTGTTTGGGGCCTTTTTTTTATATCTGCCCCCCTGTCTGACACTGCAGTGCCACTCCTAGATGGGCCAATTGTTTGTGTCGCTTAGCTTAGTCATACAGCAACCTCTGTGCACTTGTTTTCTTCTTTGCATCATGTGCTGTTTGGGGGCTAGTTTTTTAAAGTGCCATCCTGTCTGACACTGCAGTGCCACTCATAGATGGTCCAGTTGTTTGTGTCACTTAGCTTAGTCATGCAGCTACCTCATTGCACCTCTTTTACATCTTTGCATGATGTGCTGTTTGGGGCCTAGTTTTTGAATATTGCTATCCCGTCTGACACTTCAGTGCCACTCCTAGATGGGCCAGGTGTTTGTGCCAGACACTTGTGTTGCTTAGCTTAGCCATCCAGTTACCTCATTGCACCTCTTTTTCTTCTTTGCATGATGTGCTGTTTTGGGGCCTATTTTTTAAATCTGCCATCCTGTCTGACACTGCAGTTCCACTCTTAGATGAGCCAGGTGTTTTTGCCGCACACTTGTGTCGCTTTGCTTAGTCATACAGCCACCTTGGTACAACCTTTTGGCCTAAAAACAATATTGTGAGGTGTGAGGTGTTCAGAATAGACTGGAAATGAGTGGAAATGAATGTTATTGAGGATAATAATACCGTAGGATCAAAATTAACCCCAAATTCTGTGATCTTAGCTGTTTTTTTTTTTTTTTTCTCAAAAATCATCCAGATCCAAAACCAAAACACGAAAGGGTGGATTTGGCAAAATCAATCCAAAACCAAAATACGAGTGGGGAATTAGAACCAAAACCAAAACACAAAACACTGGCTGCTTTATTTTTAGACTGCAATTTAGATTTCAGTTTGAACACACCCCACCCAAATCTAAATCTCTCTGCACATGTTATATCTGCCCCACCTGCAGTGCACCATAGTTTGCTCACTAGTGTGCTTTTTTGGTTTGTTAACAAAACTGAATAAGGCCCCTGGTCCAAACAGTTTGCATGGTCTGACACCAATCTTGAGAAATGAAAGCCTTCCTCATACCTCAAGGTGGTCTCTGTTCTACAGTTGACTCTTCTTTGTAATTACCTTCACATTGCTAACTTGCTCTGTACTTGCAACGATTACATTTTATGACCACTTAAATTCTATGAATGTACCATTGAATCAACTCCAAGTACCAATGATTCAACTCCAAGTACTGTGTCCCTTCAAGAGTGTAGATGTCTCATTCTGTGTCAGACCACCTTAAAGATTGTCTGAAAAAGGAAGTACATTTTCAATTGAAAACAATTAAATCCACGCACTCTGAATTCTTAAGGGGAAATCCATCAACTTGCTATTCATTGTTTTTCTGTGATTTGTTTGAGTGATTTTAAACCAGTGATAGATGAAAGGGCACACTAATATCAATCCATTGACATACCACTATGTGAATGTACCGTACTTGAAACTGTCATCCTGATATTTAGCTAATAAATAGTACAATGAGATGTACACTAGGTAGTAGTGTTTTGACTAGGAATGAGCGGATTTGCATCCCTGAGAACCCCCCCCCCCCCACCTCGAACATCACGTCCCGAGCCCAGCTTGGGTTTTCCCGCCAGATTTGGAAACCAGAATGAGGCAAAACGTCATTATCCCGCTGTCAGATTCTCGCGGGTTTCGGATTCCAATTAAGGAGCTGAGCGTCGCCGCCATTTTCACTACAGTCCTGGAGAGTGTAGCAAGAGGACGTGTCTCCTCAGTGTCTGTGTGGGAAAGTGACATAGCGCATGGGGTGGCGACCTATTCTTTTGTATCATTCCAGTGCTGTCTTATGCTGCATCAGTCCAGTGGTGGTGTCCTGTGCTGCCATAAGTCCAGTGGTGGTGTCCTGTACTGTCTTAAGTCCAGTGCTGCTGTATAAGTCCAGTCCAGTGGTGCTGTCTTGTGCTGCATCAGTCCAGTGGTGGTGTCCTGTGCTGCCATAAGTCCAATGGTGCTGCTGTATGGACTGTATGGACTTATGGTGCTGCTGTATGGACTTAGTCCAGTGATGATGTCTTGTGCTACATGAGTCCAGTGGTGGTATCCTGTGCTGCCATAAGTCCAGTGGTGCTGCCGTACAAGTCCAGTCCAGTGGTGCTGCCGTATAATCCCAGTCCAGCGGTGCTGCCGTATACATCCAGCGGTACTGCCATATAAGTCCAGGGGTACTGCCGTATAAGTCCAGTCACGCGGTGCTACCAAATAAATCCAGTGGTGCTGCTGTAAAAGGGGCTAATTCAGACCTGATCAGTGCTGTGCTATTTCGCACAGCAGTGATCAGGCCTGAACTGCGCTGTCTTAGCCCTGCGATCGCCTCTGCCTGATTGACAGGCAGAGATGGTCGCTGGGCGGGATGATGCGGGCTAGCAGCATTTAGGGGCATAGTTCAGGCAATGCAGGCATGCCTGGACCGTTGGGGGTCAGGCCATGATGGCTGCGTGACATCACATGCAGCTGCTGCTACCTGGGATGTGGCGAGTAGCTCCCTGCCAGCATGCTAGCTGGGAGCTACTCTTCCAGTACAAAAGCATTGCCACTGTGCGATGCTTTTGTATTTGTGCGGGGGGTCAACCTTCACATGTGGGGAAGACTAGCCCTGTGCTGTGTGTCCCCCACATGTCAGGGAAGCTGATCGTAGATGTGCTAAATTTAGCACATCTACAATCAGATCTGAATCACCCCCTAAGTTCAGGGGTACTGCTGTATAAGTCCAGCAGTTCTGCCATTTAAGTCCAGTTCAGTGGTGCTGCCGTATAAGTCCAGTCCAGTGGTGTTGCCATACAAGTCCAACAGAACTGCCATATAAGTCCAGGGGTACTGCCGTATAAGTCCAGTCCAGTGGTGCTTCCATATAAGTCCAGTGGTACTGCCGTATAAGTCCAGGGGTACTGACATATAACTCCAGTCCAGTGGTGCTGCCATATAAGTCCAGTGGTGCTGCCTAATAAGTCCAGGGGTACTGCAGTATATGACCAGGTGAAATGTCATATAAGTCCGATCCAGTGGTGCTGCCGTATAAGTCCAGACCAATGGTGCTGCCATATAAGTCCAGCGGTACTGCCATATATGTCCAGTGGTGCTGCCTTATAAGTACAGTGGTGCTGCCGTATAAGCCCAGGAGTACTGCCGTATAAGTCCATTAGAGTGGTGCTGCTGTATAGGTCCTGTCCAGTTGTGCTGCTGTATAAGACCAGCGGCACTACTGTAAAAGTCCAGGGGAACTGCAATTTAAGTCCTGGGGTACTGCCATATAAATCCAGGGGTACTGCCGTATATGTCCAGTCCAGAGGTACTGTCGTATTAGTCCTGTCCATTGGTGCTGCCGTATAAGTCCAGCAGTACTTCTGTAAAAGTCCAGGGGTACTGCTGTATAAGTCCAGGTGTACTTCCATATAAATCCAGGGTACTGCCGTATAAGTCCAGTCTAGTGGTGCTGCCATATAAGTCCAGCTGTACTGCTGTATAAGTCCAGGGGTACTGCCGTAAAAGTCCAGTCCAGTGCATGCTGCCATAAAAGTCCAGTACAGTAGTGGTGCAGTTTAAGTCCAATGGTTCTGCCGTATAAATCCAGGGGTACTGCCGTATAAGTCCAAGGGTACTGCCGTATAAGTCCAGTCCAGTTGTGCTGCCGTATAAATCCAGTACAATGGTGCTGTCATATAAATCCAGAGGTACAGCCGTATAAGTCCAGGGGTACTGCCATATAACTCCAGTCCAGTGTTGCTGCCGTATAAGTCCAATGGTACTGTAGTATAAGTCAAGGGGTAATGCCATAGAAGTCCAATGGTACTGCCATAGAAGTTCAGTCTAGGGGTACAGCCATAAAAGTCCAGTCCAGTGGTGCTGCCATATAAGTCCACTGGTGCTGTATAAGTCCAGTGGTGCTGCCGTATAAGTCCAACGGTACTGCTGTAAAAGTCCAGGGGTACTGTCGTATAATTCAGTCCAGTAGTATTGCCATACAAGTACAGTCCAGGCATACTGCCATATAAGTCCAGTCCAGTGGTGCTGCAGTTTAGGTCCAGTGGTGCTGCCGTATAAGTCCAGCGGTACTGCTGTAAAAGTCCTGGGGTACTGCCGTATGAGTCCTGGGGTACTATCATATATATCCAGGGGTACTGCCATTTAAGTTCAGTCCAGAGGTGCTGTCGTATAAGTACAGTCCAGTGGTGCTGTCATATAAGTCCAGTCTAGTGGTGCTGCCGTATAAGTCCAGCGGTACTGCTGTATAAATCCAGGGGTACTGCCGTATAAGTCCAGTCCAGAGGTACTGTTGTATAAGTCCTGTCCAGTGGTGCTGCCGTATAAGTACAATGGTACTGTAGTATATGTCAAGGGGTAATGCCATAGAAGTCCAAGGGTACTGCCATTCAAGTTGAGTCTAGGGGTACAGCCATAAAAGTCCAGTCCAGTGGTGCTGCCATATAAGTCCACTGGTGCTGTATAAGTCCAGTGGTGCTGCCGTATAAGTCCAACGGTACTGCTGTAAAAGTCCAGGGGTACTGCCGTATAATTCCAGGGGTACTGCCATATAAATCCAGGGGTACTGCAGTATAAGTCCAGTCCAGAAGTGCTGTTGTATATGTACAGTCCAGTGGTGCTGCTGTATAAGTCCAGAAGTACCGCTGTATAAGTCCAGGGGTACTGCCGTATAAGTCCAGTCTAGTGGATGCTGCCGTATAAGTCTAGTCCAGTGGTGCTGCCATATAAGTCCAATGGTACTGCCATATAAGTCCAGGGGTACTGCCGTATAAGTCCTGGGGTACTACTGTAAATGTCCAGGGGTACTGCCGTATAAGTCCAGGGGTACTGCCATATAAATCCAGGGGTAATGCCGTAAAGGTCCAGTCCAGAGGTGCTGTCGTATAAGTCCAGTCTAGTGGTGCTGCTGTATAAGTCCAGCGGTACTGCTGTATAAGTCCAGGGGTACTGCTGTATAAGTCCAGGGGTACTGCCGTATAAGTCCAGTCCAGTGGATGCTACAGTATAAGTCCAGTACAGTGGTGCTGCCAAATAAGTCCAATGGTACTGCTGTATAAGTCCAGGGGTACTGCCATATAAGTCCAGGGGTACTGCCTTATAAGTCCAGTCCAATGGTGCTGCCGTATAAGTCCATTCCAATGGAGCTGCCATATAGGTCCAGCGGTACTACCATATAAATCCAGGGGTACTGCCATATAAGTCCATGCCAGAGGTGCTGTCATATAAGTCCAGTCTAGTTGTGCTGCCGTATAAGTCCAGCGGTACTGCTGTATAAGTCCAGGGGTACTGTCATATAATTCAGTCCAGTAGTATTGCCATACAAGTACAGTCCAGGCATACTGCCATATAAGTCCAGTCCAGTGGTGCTGCAGTATAGGTCCAGTGGTGCTGCCGTATAAGTCCAGCGGTACTGCTGTAAAAGTCCTGGGGTACTGCCGTATGAGTCCTGGGGTACTATCATATATATCCATGGGTACTGCCATTTAAGTTCAGTCCAGAGGTGCTGTCGTATAAGTACAGTCCAGTGGTGCTGTCATATAAGTCCAGTCTAGTGGTGCTGCCGTATAAGTCCAGCGGTACTGCTGTATAAATCCAGGGGTACTGCCGTATAAGTCCAGTCCAGAGGTACTGTTTTATAAGTCCTGTCCAGTGGTGCTGCCGTATAAGTACAATGGTACTGTAGTATATGTCAAGGGGTAATGCCATAGAAGTCCAAGGGTACTGCCATTCAAGTTGAGTCTAGGGGTACAGCCATATAAGTCCAGTCCAGTGGTGCTGCCATATAAGTCCACTGGTGCTGTATAAGTCTAGTGGTGCTGCCGTATAAGTCCAACGGTACTGCTGTAAAAGTCCAGGGGTACTGCCGTATAATTCCAGGGGTACTGCCATATAAATCCAGGGGTACTGCAGTATAAGTCCAGTCCAGAAGTGCAGTTGTATACTGTATGTACAGTCCAGTGGTGCTGCTGTATAAGTCCAGAAGTACCGCTGTATAAGTACAGGGGTACTGCCGTATAAGTCCAGTCTAGTGGATGCTGCCGTATAAGTCTAGTCCAGTGGTGCTGCCATATAAGTCCAATGGTACTGCCATATAAGTCCAGGGGTACTGCCGTATAAGTCCTGGGGTACTACTGTAAATGTCCAGGGATACCGCCGTATAAGTCCAGGGGTACTGCCATATAAATCCAGGGGTAATGCCGTAAAGGTCCAGTCCAGAGGTGCTGTCGTATAAGTCCAGTCTAGTGGTGCTGCTGTATAAGTCCAGCGGTACTGCTGTATAAGTCCAGGGGTACTGCTGTATTAGTCCAGGGTACTGCCGTATAGGTCCAGTCCAGTGGATGCTACAGTATAAGTCCAGTACAGTGGTGCTGCCAAATAAGTCCAATGGTACTGCTGTATAAGTCCAGGGGTACTGCCATATAAGTCCAGGGGTACTGCCGTATAAGTCCAGTCCAATGGTGCTGCCGTATAAGTCCATTCCAATGGAGCTGCCATATAGGTCCAGCGGTACTACCATATAAATCCAGGGGTACTGCCATATAAGTCCATGCCAGAGGTGCTGTCATATAAGTCCAGTCTAGTTGTGCTGCCGTATAAGTCCAGCGGTACTGCTGTATAAGTCCAGGGGTACTGTCGTATAATTCAGTCCAGTAGTATTGCCATACAAGTACAGTCCAGGCATACTGCCATATAAGTCCAGTCCAGTGGTGCTGCAGTATAGGTCCAGTGGTGCTGCCGTATAAGTCCAGCGGTACTGCTGTAAAAGTCCTGGGGTACTGCCGTATGAGTCCTGGGGTACTATCATATATATCCAGGGGTACTGCCATATAAGTTCAGTCCAGAGGTGCTGTCGTATAAGTACAGTCCAGTGGTGCTGTCATATAAGTCCAGTCTAGTGGTGCTGCCGTATAAGTCCAGCGGTACTGCTGTATAAATCCAGGGGTACTGCCGTATAAGTCCAGTCCAGAGGTACTGTTGTATAAGTCCTGTCCAGTGGTGCTGCCGTATAAGTACAATGGTACCGTAGTATATGTCAAGGGGTAATGCCATAGAAGTCCAAGGGTACTGCCATTCAAGTTGAGTCTAGGGGTACAGCCATAAAAGTCCAGTCCAGTGGTGCTGCCATATAAGTCCAACGGTACTGCTGTAAAAGTCCAGGGGTACTGCCGTATAATTCCAGGGGTACTGCCATATAAATCCAGGGGTACTGCCGTATAAGTCCAGTCCAGAAGTGCTGTTGTAAAAGTACAGTCCAGTGGTGCTGCTGTATAAGTCCAGCAGTACTGCTGTATAAGTCCAGGGGTACTGCTGTATAAGTCCAGTCTAGTGTATGCTGCCGTTTAAGTATAGTCCAGTGGTGCTGCCATATAAGTCCAATGGTACTGCCGTATAAGTCCAGGGGTACTGTCGTATAAGTCCTGGGGTACTATTGTAAATGTCCAGGGGTACCGCCGTATAAGTCCAGGGGTACTGCCGTATAAATCCAGGGGTAATGCCGTAAAAGTCCAGTCCAGAAGTGCTGTCATATAAGTCCAGTCTAGTGGTGCTGCTGTATAAGTCCAGCGGTACTGCTGTATAAGTCCAGGGGTACTGCCGTATAAGTCCAGTCCAGTGGATGCTACAGTATAAGTCCAGTACAGTGGTGCTGCCATATAAGTCCAATGGTACTGCTGTATATGTCCAGGGGTACTGCCATATAAGTACAGGGGTACTGCCATATAAGTCAAGGGGTGCTGCCATATAAGTCGAGTCCAATGGTGCTGCCGTATAAGTCCAGTCCGATGGAGCTGCCATATAGGTCCAGCGGTACTGCCGTATAAATCCAGGGGTACAGCCATATAAGTCCAGTCCAGAGGTGCTGTCATATAAGTCCCGTCTAGTTGTGCTGCCGTACAAGTCCAGCGGTACTGCTGTATAAGTCCAGGAGTACTGCCGCATAAGTTCAGTCCAGTAGCATTGCCATACAAGTACAGTCCAGGCGCACTGCTATATAAGTCCAGTCCAGTGGTGCTGCAGTATAGATCCAGTGGTGCTGCTGTATAAGTCCAGCGGTACTGCTGTAAAAGTCATGGGGTACTGTCGTATAAGTCCAGGGGTACTATCATATAAATCCAGGGGTACTGCCATATAAGTTCAGTCCAGAGGTGCAGTCGTATAAGTCCAGTCCAGTGGTGCTGTCATATAAGTCCAGTCTAGTGGTGCTGCCGTATAAGTCCAGCGGTACTGTTGTATAAATCCAGGGGTACTGCCGTATAAGTCCAGTCCAGAGGTACTGTTGTCTAAGTCCTGTCCAGTGGTGCTGCCGTATAAGTCCAATGGTACTGTAGTATAAGTCAAGGGGTAATGCCATAGAAGTCCAATGGTACTGCCATACAAGTTCAGTCTAGGGGTACAGCCATAAAAGTCCAGTCCTGTGGTGCTGCCATATAAGTCCACTGGTGCTGCCGTATAAGTCCAGCGGTACTGCTGTAAAAGTCCAGGGGTACTGCCGTATAAGTCCAGGGGTACTGCCATATAAATCCAGGGGTACTGCCGTATAAGTCCACTCCAGAAGTGCAGTTGTATATGTACAGTCCAGTGGTGCTGCTGTATAAGTCCAGCAGTACTGCTGTATAAGTCCAGGGGTACTGCCGTATAAGTCCAGTCTAGTGGATGCTGCCGTATAAGTCTAGTCCAGTGGTGCTGCCATATAAGTCCAATGGTACTGCCGTATAAGTCCAGGGGTACTGCCGTATAAGTCCTGGGGTACTACGGTAAATGTCCAGGGGTACCGCCGTATAAGTCAAGGGGTACTGCCGTATAAATCCAGGGGTAATGCCGTAAAAGTCCAGTCCAGAGGTGCTGTCATATAAGTCCAGTCTAGTGGTGCTGCTGTATAAGTCCAGCGGTACTGCTGTATAAGTCCAGGGGCACTGCTGTATAAGTCCAGTCCAGTGGATGATACAGTATAAGTCCAGTACAGTGGTGCTGCCATATAAGTCCAATGGTACTGCTGTATAAGTCCAGGGGTACTGCCATATAAGTCCAGGGGTACTGCCTTATAAGTCCAGTCCAATGGTACTGCCGTATAAGTCCAGTCCAATGGAGCTGCCATATAGGTCCAGCGGTGCTGCCGTATAAATCCAGGGGTACTGCCATATAAGTCCAGTCCAGAGGTGCTGTCATATAAGTCCAGTCTAGTTGTGCTGCCATATAAGTCCAGCGGTACTGCTGTATAAGTCCAGGGGTACTGCCGTATAAGTTCAGTCCAGTAGTACTGCAATACAAGTTCAGTCCAGGCATACTGCCATATAAGTCCAGTCCAGTGGTGCTGCAGTATAGGTCCAGTGGTGCTGCCGTATAAGTCCAGTGGTACTGCTGTAAAATTCCTGGGGTACTGCTGTATAAGTCCAGGGGTACTACCATATACATCCAGGTGTACTGCCATATAAGTTCAGTCCAGAGGTGCTGTCGTATAAGTACAGTCCAGTGGTGCTGCCGTATAAGACAAGGGGTACTGCCGTATAACTCCAGTCCAGTGGTGCTGCAGTATAAGAAATATACTTAAAAAAATTTTGTTGTTTTTCCTGTATTGAATGGTTTGGGCGTGACTATCCCAAATGTTGTAGCAGTAGCATTAGAGGCACAGTACCCAACAGCACCCGATTTTCCATTCTTTGGTAATATCCTTTTTTGCTGCAGTATAAGTCATGTGGTGCTGCCAAATAAGTCCAGGGATACTGCAGAATAAGGCCAGGGGAACTGCAATATAAGTCCAGTCTAGTGGTGCTGACGTTTAAGTCCAGCCCAATGGTGCTGCTGTATAAGTCCAGGGGTACTGTCGTATATGTCCATGGGTACTGCCATATAAGTCCAGTCCAATGGTGCTTTCATATAAGTTGTATAAGTCCAGGGTTACTGCCATATAAATCCAGGGATACTGCCATATAAGTCAAGTCTAGAGGTGCTGTCGTATAAGTCCAGCGGTACTGCTGTATAAGTCCAGGGGTACTGCCATATAAGTCCAGTACAGTGGATGCTGCAGTATAAGTCCAGTACCAATGGTGCTGCCGTATATGTCCAACGGTACTGCCGTATACGTCCAGGGGTACTGCCGTATAAGTCCAGTCCAGTGGTGCTGCTGTATAAGTCCAGTCCAATGGTGCTGCCATATAAGTCCAGCAGACTGCCATATAAGTCCAGGGGTACTGCCATATAATTCCAGTCCAGTGGTGCTGCCGTATAAGTCTAATGGTACTGCAGTATAAGTCCAGGGGTACTGCCGTATAAGTCCAGGGGTACTGCCAAACAAGTTCAGTCCTGGCATACTGCCATATAAGTACAGTCCAGTGGTGCTGCCATATAAGTCCAGTGGTGCTGCCGTAAAAGTTCAGCGGTACTGCTGTAGAAGTCCAGCGGTACTGCCGTGTAAGTCCAGGGGTACTACCGTATAAATCCAGGGGTACTGCCATATAAGTCCAATCCAGAGGTGCTGTCATATAACTACAGTCCAGTGGTGCTGCCAAATAAGTCCAGGGGTACTGCAGTATAAGGCCAGGGGAACTGCCGTATAAGTCCAGTCCAGTGGTGCTGACGTATAAGTTCAGTCCAATGGTTCTGCTGTATAAGTCCAGTGGTACTGTCGTATATGTCCATGGGTACTGCCGTACAAGTCCAGTCCAGTTGTGCTGCTGTATAAGTCCAGTGGTGCTGTCCTTTAAGTCCAGGGGTATTGCCATATAAATCTAGCAGTACATTTGTATAAGTCCAGTCCAGTGGTGCTGCCGTATAAGTCCAGAGGTACTGCCGTATACATTCAATCCATTGATGCTGCCTAATAAGTCCAACGTTACTGCCATATAAGTACAGGGGTACTGCCGTATAAATCCAGGGGTACTGCCGTATAAGTCTAGTCCAGTGGTGTGCCATAAAAGTCCAGTCCAGTGGTGCTGCCATATAAGTCCAGCAGTTCTGCCGTAAAAGTGCAGTGGTACTGCCGTATAAGTCCAGTCCAATGGTGCTTTCATATAAGTCCAGTCCAGTGGTGCTGCTGTATAAGCTCAGGGGTACTTCCATATAAAATCAGGGGTACTGCTGTATAAGTTTACGGGTATTGCCGTATAAGTCCGGGGGTACTGCCATATAAGTCCAGCAGTACTGCCGTATAACTCTAGGGGTACTGCCGTATAAGTCCATTCCAGTGGTGCTGCCGTATAAGTCCAGTCCAGTAGTGCTGCCATATAAGTCTAGCAGTACTGCTGTATAAGTCCAGGGGTACTGCCGTATAAGTCCAGTCCAGTGGTGCTGCCGTTTAAGTCCAGTGGTGCTGTCCTGTGCTGTATTTTATTTACTCCAAATAAAGGGGTTATTAATATCCAAATAATGTTCACAGGGTTTGCCCAGTGGGTTGTAGGGGTACGCTCTGCTTTGCCGCATATTGTTATATAACTCCAGAAATATAATGGAGAACAAAAATTTGGAGGATAAAACAGGGATAGATCAAGAACCACTTCCTCCCAGTGCTGAAGCTGCTGCCACTAGTCATGACATAGACAATAAAATGCCATCAACGTCGTCTGCCGAGGCCGATGCCCAATGCCATAGTAGAGGGCATGTAAAATCGAAAAAGCCAAAGTTCAGTTAAGTGACCGAAAAAAATAAATTTCAATTGTCTGAGGAGAAACGAAAACTTGCCAATATGCCATTTATGACACGGAGTGGCAAGGAACGGCTAAGGCCCTGGCCTATGTTCATGACTAGTGGTTCAGCTTCACATGACGAGGGAAGCCCTCATCCTCCCACTATAAAAATTATAAGAGTTAAGCTGGCAAAATCACACAAAGAACTGTGTGTTCTAAGATGGTATCACAAATTACCAAGGAGAGTCCAAGTATGTCAGCGGATGCGATGCCTGACCTTCCCAACACTGGACGGGAAGAGGTGGCTCCTTCCACCATTTGCATGCCCTCTGCAAGTGCTGGAAGAAGCACCCACAGTCCAGTTTCTGATATTCAAATTGAAGATGTCACTGTTGAAGTACACCAGGATGAGGACATGGGTGTTGCTGGCGCTGAGGAGGAAGTTGACGAGGAGGATTCTGATGGTGATGTGGTTTATTTAAATCAGGGGAGACAGTTGTTGTCCGTAGGATGAATAAGCCCATTGTGCTGCCTGGGCAAAATACAGTACCAAAAAAGCCACCTCTACCGTGTGGAATTATTTCTTCACAAATCCGGACAACAGGTGTCAAGCCGTGTGTTGCCTTTGTCAATCCATAATAAGTAGAGGAATGGACATCGTTAACCACCTAGGAACATCCTCCCTTATACATCACCTACAGCGAATTCATTAGAAGTCATTGTCAAATTGAGAAACTTTGGGTAAGAGCATAAGCAGTCCACTGACACCTAAATCCCTTCTTCCTCTTGTACCCAAGCTCCTGTAAGCCACACCACCAACTCCCTCAACGTCAATTTCCTCCTCAGTCAGGAATGTCAGTAGTCCTGCAGGCCATGTCACTGGCATGACTGACGAGTCCTCTCCTAACCGGGATTCCTCCGGAGGATCATTGAGTGGTACACCTACTGCTGCTGCTGCCGCTGCTGTTGTTGCTGTTGGGAGTCGATCATCATCCCAGAGGGGAAGTCGGAAGACCACTTGTACTACTTCCTGTAAGCAATTGACTGTCCAACAGTCCTTTGTGAGGAAGATGAAATATGACAGCAATCATCCTGCTGCAAAGCGGATAACTGAGGCCTTGACAGCAACAGCATGTTGGTGTTAGACGTGCGTCCAGTATCCGCCATTAGTGCAGTGGGATTTAGACAATTGATTTCACTTCACTAGGAAAGCGATTCCCAGACTGTACAGGGACATTAAGAAAAGTGTCCTCAGTGTCCTGAAATATGCGGTTGTACCCAGTGTCAACTTATACATGGACATGTGGACAAGTGGAACAGGGCAAACTAAGGACTACATGACTGTGACAGCCCACTGTGTAGATGTATTGCCTCCCACAGCAACAACAGCAGCGGCACCATTAGCAGCATATCACAAACGCCAGCTCTTTCCTAGGCAGGCTACGCTGTGCATCACTGGTTTCCATAAGAGGCACACCGCTGACACCCTCTTACGTAAACTGAGGGACATCATCGCACAATGGCTTACCCCACTTAGACTCTCCTGGGGACTTGTGATATCAGACAACGCCACCAATATTGTGCATGCATTATATCTGGGGAATTTCCTACACCTCCCATGTTTTGCACATACAATTAATTTGGTGGTGAAGATTTTTTTTTTAAAATGACAGGGGCGTGAAGGAGATGCTGTCGGTGGCACGAAAAATTGTTGGCCACTTTCAACATTCAGCCACCACGTGCTGAAGACTGAACCACCAGCAAACACTCCTGAACCTTTCCTGCCATCACCTGAAACAAGAGGTGGTAACGAGGTGGAATTCAACCCTCTATATGCTTCAGAGGATGGAGGAGCAGCAAAAGGCCATTCAAGCTTTTACATGCACCTACGATATAGGCAAAGGAGGGGGAATGCACCTGACTCAAGCACAGTAGAGAATGATTTCCGTGTTGTGCAAGGTTCTCCAACCCTTTGAACTTGCCACACGTGAAGTCAGTTTGCCAGCTAGTCATTACCCTCATCAGGCTTTTGCAGACGCAGCTGGATAAATTGAAGGAGGAGCTAAGAAGGAGCGATTCCGCTAAGTATGTGGGACTTGTGGATTGAGCTCTTCATTCGCTTTGCCAGGATTCAAGGGTGGTCAATCTGTTGAACCAGAGCACTCCATTTTGGCCACCGTGCTCGATCCTAGGTTTAAAGCCTACGTTGTCTCTCTCTTTCTGGCAGACACAAGTCTGCAGAGGTGCAAAGACCTGCTGGTGAGACAATTGTCAACTCAAGCGGAATGTGACCCGTCAACAGCTCCTCCTTCATTTTCTCCTGCAAATGAGTCTGCAAGGAAAAGGATAACATTTCTGAGCCCACCCGCTGGTGGTGATGCAGGGCAGTCAGGAGCAAGTGTTGACATCTGGTTCGGACTGAAGGGGCTGCCAACAATTACTGACATGTCTACTATCACTGCATATGATGCTGTCACCATTGATAGAATGGTGGATGATTATATAAGTGACAGCATCCAAGTAGGCATGTCAGACAGTCCATATGTATAGTTTCAGAATAAAGAGGCAATTTGGAGGCCCTTGCACAAACTGGCTTTATTTTACCTAAGTTGCCCCCCCTCCAGTGTGTACTCCGAAAGAGTGTTTAGTGCAGCCGGTACTTCCACAAAACGTGGAGAAGATGATGTTCATCAAAATTAATTATAAATTCCTCCAGGAAGACCTTTACCAGCAATTGCCTCCAGAAAGTACACAGGGACCTGTGATGGTGGATTTCAGTGGGGACGAATTAATAATCTGTGAGGAAGAGGATGTACACACTGAAAGGGGTGAGGAATCAGAGGATGAGGACGAGGACGACATCTTGCCTCTGTAGAGTCAGTTTGTGCAAGGAGAGATGGATAGCTTTTTTTGGTGGGAGGATTAATTGCTTCTTTTTTGGTGGGGGCCCAAACAAACCAATAATTTCAGCCACAGTCGTGTGGCAGACCCTGTCGCTGAAACGATTGGTTTGTTAAAGTGTGAATGTCCTGTTTATACAATATAAAGGTGGGTGGGAGGGCCCAAGGACAATTCCATCTTGCACATCTCTTTTTTTCTTTGCATTATGTGCTGTATGGGGCCTAGTTTTTAAAACTGCCATTGCAGTGCCACTCCTATATGGGCCAGGTGTTTGTGCCGCACACTTGTGTCGCTTAGATTAGTCATCCAACTACCTCATTGAACCTCTTTTTCTTCTTTGCATTATGTGCTCTTTCGGGCCTAGTTTTTAAAACTGCCATCCTGTCTGACACTGCAGTGCCACTCCTAGATGGGCCAGGTGTTTGTGCCGCCCACTTGTGTCGCTTAGCTTAGTCATCCAGCATAATCAGTGTACCTCTTTTTTTCTTTGCATCATGTGGTATTTATGGCCTAGTTTTTAAAAGTGCCATCCTGTCTGACACTGCACTGCCGCACACTTGTGTCGCTTAGCAAAGTCATCCAGTTACCTCGATGTAACCTTTTGGCCTAAAAACAATATTGTGAGGTGTGAGGTGTTCAGAATAGACTGGAAATTAATGTTATTGTGGTTAATAATACCATAGGATCAAAATTACCCCCAAATTCTGTGATTTTAGCTGTTTTTATGTTTTTTTCAAAAATCATCCAGATCCAAAACCAAAACCAATCCAGATTTAAAACACGAGCGAGGATCCAGATCCAAAACCAAAACACAAAACACGAAATGTGCCTGCCGCACATCTCTAGATTTGACACCAGAAAGCTCCTAGAACATCAGGTGGTTTAGGTGGACACATAATATATAGCTCAAACTGCAAACCTACTGTACGAGTTTTCCTGCCCAACCATGTGTAAGTAAAATGTCATAAATGCCCCCTCAAAGGTATATACAGTAGGGATGACCAGCCCATTGCAAAATATTCTTCCTTGTAACTAAGGTTTCCCATTTGCCAGAGATGAGAGACCACTGCTAATTGGCTGGCCATCTATTAAGTACAGTAGCCGTGCTTATCAGATGTGAGCAAATTTTGCATCAGAAGCTCCTTGGGAGCAGACAAAGTAGCCATGAATTATGGCAGATCGAGAATAGACTTAGGCTGTAGTTGAGACATTTTTATCAGCCACTACACTACGGAACATAGTTTTGACACAATTATATGCATACCAAGGCCTCTCGGCCTGGGCTGTAAATTGAAAAATAGGAGGGGGGTGGTGTGGCGTGGGGTTCCCCATATTTTCCAAAAAGCAGCACTGTTCTGAACCATCCAGGGGGATTTGGAAAAAGTACCCGTACTCACCTAAAGGAACACTATGGGGTCAATTCTGTTACCCACAAGTTCCCTACTTGGCTGTGTACAAAAATCAGCGAGTCTGGTGTGAAATAAGGCCATGTTTCTATGACTTTCCAATAGCCACTGCCCCCCCCCCCCCCCCCCGTATCTAATAGGATCAACCACTGTGATTAATGTTTGTTCAAAGCCAGTTTACTATACAGTATGTTTCTAGATTGAGCTCCCTGGGGCAGGGGCGTTTCTAGGAAAGAAGAGGCCCGTGTGCAGGCACCGGCTGGGCCCCCTCCTGTCTAGCCGACAGCGCTGTGTAGACTCTGGGCAGTAGTGTCCCTAGCGGACCCTAGCGCTGTCCCAGAGTCTACAGCGCATGTGCAGATCTCCGGGAAAATGGCACGGTGGCCATTTTCCCAGTGATGTTCCTACTGCGCGTGTGTGAATCACAAAGAAAATGCCATTTTCCCAGTGATTTTGATAGCACTGCTGCTGTGCTGTGGGACTCCGGAGGGTAAGTATATCAATTAATGGGCGCAGGGTGTGCGGTGTGGGCCCCCCTGAACCCCCATGGGGGCCCGTGTGCACCGCACACACTGCACCCATTATAAATACACCAGTGCCCTGGGGGAAACATGCAAATTTGGTGAGAACATACATACTACACATAGATAGGGTTCTTGTTAGAATGAAACCAATGACCCCAGTGCTATAGGGCTGGAAAATATTAATTGAGTGACTAAGCTGCCCCAAATATCAATTTCAAATTTTTTTTATTGTGGTTTGTTTAAAAGTTCATACACAGGCAAATTGAGTTGTGCAACAAATGTGGAAACAAGCACATACTGTAGGTCACTCTATACTGTCGGACTTGTTTTTAGATGCATCTTATATTAGCTTTAGTTAGTAGTCTTTAAGTAGGCTTGACTATGGGCCTAATTCAAGGTTGATTGCAAAACAATATTTTCCTTTAATGGGCAAAACCATGTGCACTGCAGGTGGGGCAGATATCACGTGCAGAGGGAGTTAGATTTGAGTGGGTTATTTTGTTTCTGTGCAGGGTAAATACTGGGTGCTTTATTTTTACACTGCAATTTAGATTTCAGTTTGAATACACTCCACCCAAATATCTCTGCACATGTCATATCTGCCCCACCTGCACTGCACATGGTTTTTCCCATTAGAGGAAAATGTTGTATTGCAATCAACCTTGTATTAGGCTCAATGTTATTACATACTGTAGCCAGGTGAACTGTTTCGTATAAATCTGAGTTTAGCTCAAAAAAATTGTGTTGTAGTATTACACAAAATTCAAAACTAAAATTAATGTTGGTTTTTAACCAGTCAAATGAAATAGCTTCAATATTTTCCTCTAATCAAGTACAATATTTATCAAATATGACACCTGAAAATGTCAGATTGCTGTGGCAATACTTTAGGCCTTATATGATACGTTAACTACCTAAAGCACATGGGAAATGCCTTTAAACATCTCTCCAAGAAATCAACACTACTGTATATTTTTCAGAATTTCTATATGTCAAAAATTTGATGCATTATGGTCATATTCTGTACATGTGAATTGTGCCCTGTACTGCTCTGCACTATCCAACATAATATGAAAGATAAAGAAAGACAACGATTAAATCAAACTTCTAACAAGACAACTTTGTGGTAGTTGATCAAAATTGACGAAATGTCATAAATGAATTTAAACATCATTTGGTAGAATGCTCTTGAGAATACAGAGTCTTTGTTCCTAGGATTGTTACATATCAGAGACTATCTTATGAGAGTTTATTTCAGCCACTAATAAAAAAAACATTGCTTGTTTTTTAATATCTAGCTTGTCATTGACGTTCTCAATCCCTCATTTTTCAATACTAGTTAACGCAGTGCAAATCAATGTCTTATTAGAGGTATATTTACTACAGGCGTAGATATTAATTCTTCTAATTAAAGATGAAAGCAGAAAATCCCGTTGCCCATTTTGCAACTACAACTAATTATTTTGCAAGTTATCTGTGTTAACACACCTGATCTTAACATAAAGGAAAATCAGTCCAGCAATATCATTTAAACATATAAGGGGTCATTCCGAGTTGTTCGCTCTGTAAATTTCTTCGCATCGCAGCGATTTTCCGCTTATTGCGCATGCGCAATGTCCGCACTGCGACTGCGCCAAGTAAATTTGCTATGCAGTTAGGAAATTTACTCACGGCATTACGAGGTTTTTTCTTCGTTCTGGTGATCGTAATGTGATTGACAGGAAGTGGGTGTTTCTGGGCGGAAACTGGCCGTTTTATGGGAGTGTGTGAAAAAACGCTACCGTTTCTGGGAAAAACGCGGGAGTGGCTGGAGAAACGGAGGAGTGTCTGGCCGAACGCTGGGTGTGTTTGTGACGTCAAACCAGGAACGACAAGCACTGAACTGATCGCACTGGCAGAGTAAGTCTCGAGCTACTCAGAAACTACACAGAGAAGTCTTTTCGCAATATTGCGAATCTTTCGTTCGCAATTTTGATAAGCTAAGATTCACTCCCAGTAGGCGGCGGCTTAGCATGTGCAAAGCTGCTAAAAGCAGCTTGCGAGTGAACAACTCGGAATGACCCACATAATACCCTTTTCAGACAGAAATGTCTGAAAATCACAGATTTCACCCAACATTTCAGTGCTGGGTAGTTTTGCTGGTCCCTGCCTGACCCCCCTTTCACACACACAAGCAAAGTACCAGGTCAAGAATTTCTATCTGATAATTTGCAGATCTGCACCCGATAACTGGACCCCATTTTCGGCTGCAGGGTGGGTCCTCCTTTTCACCTGTCCCATTTCCCTAGCAGCGGTAACTGTTGGGTGCGCGCCATGAGCCGTGGCTCCCACTGTGCATGCATGTTGGAGACGGGATAGACCTTAGAGAATTATTATATAGACATGAGTTAGGAAAGGTAATAATTAAATATGCCACATAACATCATTATCAACGTTTATTAATAAAATCCCATCGATTTTGTAGTGCCTTACAGAATTATACAAATATATACTGTAGGAAGAGTTTGAGTAGAATAAAAAGTTGCACTGCAAATGGCAGACCAAACCCACAATGGTGACATGCCACACTGGTAAAAGCTGCAAGTAATTACATTGGGAAAGTGCTTTAATTGACTAAGCACAAACTGCAGTACATTGAGTGTTTGACTGATACAATTTATTTCCATATTATCTTTATAATACTGGCCAATATGATTGGCACTTTATAAATCAATTACAATAATAACACCAATAATAAATAGATAAAAAATTGTCCTATTAAAAATAGCGATGAGCAGGTTCGGTTCCTCGGAATCTGAACCCCCACAAACTTCACCCATTTTACACGGTTCCGAGGCAGACTCGGATCTTCCCGCCTTGCTCGGTTAACCCGAGCGCGCCCGAACGTCATCATCCCGCTGTCGTATTCTCACGAGATTCGTATTCTATATAAGGAGCCGCGCTTCGCCGCCATTTTCACTCGTGCATTGGAGATGATAGGGAGAGAACGTGTGCAGCGTTCTCTCAGTTGTGTTCAGTGTGCTGCAAATATCTGTGCTCAGTGTGCTGCAAATATCTTTGCTCAGTGTGCTTGCAAATATCTGTGCTCAGTGTGCTGAAAATATCTACGTTCTCTGCCTGAAAAACGCTCCATATCTGTGCTGCATTGTAGTATATAGTAGGACAGTGCAGAATTTTGCTGACCAGTGACCACCAGTATTATATCAGTACGGTACAGTAGTCCACTGCTCTACCTACCTCTGTGTCGTCAAGTATACTATCCATCCATACCTGTGGTGCATTTTAGTTGTGCGCAGTATATATAGTAGGAGGACAGTGCATAATTTTGCTGACCACCAGTATATAATATATAGCAGTACGGTACAGTAGTCCACTGCTCTACCTACCTCTGTGTCGTCAAGTATACTATCCATCCATACCTGTGGTGCATTTAAGTTGTGCGCAGTATATATAGTAGGAGGACAGTGCATAATTTTGCTGACCACCAGTATATAATATATAGCAGTATGGTACAGTAGTCCACTGCTCTACCTACCTCTGTGTCGTCAAGTATACTATCCATCCATACCTGTGGTGCATTTAAGTTGTGCGCAGTATATATAGTAGGACAGTGCATAATTGTGCTGACCACCAGTATATAATACATAGCAGTATGGTACAGTAGTCCACTGCTCTACCTACCACTTTGTCATCAAGTATACTATCCATCCATGCCTGTGGTGCATTTAAGTTGTGCGCAGTATATGTAGTTTGAGGACAGTGCATAATTTTGCTGATCACCAGTATATAATATATAACAGTACGGTACAGTAGGCCATTGCTATTGATATATTACTGGCATATAATTCCACACATTAAAAAATGGAGAACAAAAATGTGGAGGTTAAAACAGGGAAAGATCAAGATCCACCTCCACCTCGTGCTGAAGCTGCTGCCACTAGTCATGGCCGAGACGATGAAATGCCATCAACGTCGTCTGCCAAGGCCGATGCCCAATGTCATAGTAGAGAGTATGTAAAATCCAAAAAACAAAAGTTCAGTAAAATGACCTGAAAATAAAAATTAAAAGCATCTGATGAGAAGCGTAAACTTGCCAATATGCCGTTTTCAATATGGAGTGGCAAGGAACGGCTGAGGCCCTGGCCTATGTTCATGGCTAGTGGTTCAGATTCACATGAGGATGGAAGCACTCATCCTCTGGCTAGAAAACTGCATGGCCACTCCTAGATGGGCCAGGTGTTTGTGTCGGCTACTTGGGTCGCTTAGCTTAGTCACACAGCTACCTCATTGCACCTCTTTTTTTCTTTGCATCATGTGCTGTTTGGGGACTATTTTTTAAATCTGCCATCCTGTCTGACACTGCAGTGCCACTCCTAGATGGGCCAGGTGTTTGTATCGGCCACTTTAGTCGCTTAGCTTAGCCATCCAGCGACCTTGGTGCACCTCTTTTTTTCTTTGCATCATGTGCTGTTTGGGGACTATTTTTTAAATATGCCATCCTGTCTGACACTGCAGTGCCACTCCTAGATGGGCCAGGTGTTTGTTTCGGCCACTTGGGTCGCTTAACTTAGTCACACAGCTACCTCATTGCACCTCTTTTTTTCTTTGCATCATGTGCTGTTTGGGGACTATTTTTTAAATCTGCCATCCTGTCTGACACTGCAGTGCCACTCCTAGATGGGCCAGGTGTTTGTATTGGCCACTTGGGTCGCTTAGCTTAGCCATCCAGCGACCTTGGTGCACCTCTTTTTTTCTTTGCATCATGTGCTGTTTGTGGACTATTTTTTAAAAATGCCATCCTGTCTGACACTGCAGTGCCACTCCTAGATGGGCCAGGTGTTTGTGTCGGCCACTTGGGTCGCTTAGCTTAGTCCCACAGCTACCTCATTGCACCTCTTTTTTTCTTTGCATCATGTGCTGTTTGGGGACTATTTTTTAAATCTGCCATCCTGTCTGACACTGCAGTGCCACTCCTAGATGGGCCAGGTGTTTGTATCGGCCACTTGGGTCGCTTAGCTTAGCCATCCAGCGACCTTGGTGCACCTCTTTTTTTCTTTGCATCATGTGCTGTTTGGGGACTATTTTTTTAAATATGCCATCCTGTCTGACACTGCAGTGCCACTCCTAGATGGGCCAGGTGTTTGTGTCGGCCACTTGGGTCGCTTAGCTTAGTCACACAGCTACCTCATTGCACCTCTTTTTTTCTTTGCATCATGTGCTGTTTGGGGACTATTTTTTAAATCTGCCATCCTGTCTGACACTGCAGTGCCACTCCTAGATGGGCCAGGTGTTTGTGTCGGCCACTTGGGTCACTTAGCTTAGCCATCCAGCAACCTCGGTGCAAATTTTAGGACCACAAATAATATTGTGAGGTGTGAGGTGTTCAGAATAGACTGGAAATGAGTGGAAATTATGGTTATTGAGGTTAATAATACTATGGGATCAAAATGACCCCCAAATTCTATGATTTAAGCTGTTTTTGAGGGTTTTTTGTAAAAAAACACCCGAATCCAAAACACACCCGAATCCGACAAAAAATTTTCAGGGAGGTTTTGCCAAAATGTGTCCGAATCCAAAACACGGGCGCGGAGCCGAATCCAAAACCAAAACACAAAACCCGAAAAATGTCCGGTGCACATCGCTAATTAAAAATACATTTCAGGTTGGTTGCAGTCCTGCAAGGGTCAACATGCCTGAACATTTAATGGCTGTCACTGCTTGCTGGGACTAGTACTGTCAAACATTATTTTAGCTTTTTTTTAACCATTCACTATAACCTTGGCAACCACCACCCAAGGGGCGTCAGGACATGCCCCAGTCTTCTTCTGCACAGGACTGAGTTTTCCCAGGGAAGGAGCAACCGGGATCCGGTCTCTAGGTTGACAGTAACTAGGCCGACAATGTTTAGGTCGACCACTATTGGTCAACAGTAACCAGGTCGACAGGGTTTCAAGGTTGACAGGGACTCTAGGTCAGTCAAAAGGCCGACATGAGTTTTTCACATTTTATTTCTTTTTTTGAACTTTTTCATACTTTACGATCCATGCGGACTACGATTTGTAATAGTAACCTTGGCCAAAGCATGTCGAGTGAAGCGAGCCATGCGACGGGACACGGTGCACTAATTGGAGTTCCCGGTCATTGTACAGAGAAAACGACACCAAAAAAACATTAAAACGCACGTCGACCTTTTGACCTGTCGACCTACATTATGTCGACCTAGAGACCCTGTCAACCTAGCATCCCTGTCGACCTACTTACTGTCGACAAACAGTGGTCGACCCAAACATGGTCAACCTAGACACTATCGACCCTATGACCCACACCCGGAGTAACCTGCATATTTGTGTGTTCAGGGGAAAATGCACTGTGGGTTTTCCTATTATAGTGTGAGCAGCCAAATAATATATTGGTTCCTAATTATGCAACTATTCCTGAAATTTGCTGTCCACTTGTTTCTGCAGTGACCAGCTAGTCCAAAATTCAAATAGGGGAGCCACATCAACTGTCAGTGAGTCTCGGCTGGTGATGTTTGGCAGCATTTGGAGTGGTGATAGGTGTGGCTCCCCTATTTGAATTTTGGACTGCACTGCAGCCTCTGCATCTGCCACTGTGTTAAGGGGAGGTCCTAATGGACATTATCATCATCATCTTTGTAATCTGCAGCAGTAGCAGAGTGCACAGTATATTTTTATCAGGCCTTCAGGAACTGAAATATATACACTTTTCCAAGGCTGTTTGGGACTTCAATAGATATGAATCACTGGATTGCCACTGTACAACTCTGGGTGCAGGATGGGTTTGTAAATTAAATGCCAGGAACAACACTTCCTTACTTACATCTATAATGGATGCACCACTGACTAGGCTATGTTTCTTTCTACTTCTAATGCATAACAATAAACAATGCATTAATACATGAAACACAACAACCCTTCATAAATAATACCAGTAGTGTAATAGGTAACCCTAATCACACCTCTACTACCCACACAACTCTCACGATATGCACTCACTCCCAGGGGCACATCTAGAGAGGAGGAGGCTCGTGTGGAGACTCCTTCTGGGACCCCTCTTCCCTAGCCGGCAGCATTGTAGACTCTGGGCACTAGGGTCACTAGGGGACCCTACCGCTTTCCCAGAGTCTAGTGCACATATGCAGGCCTCTGGGAAAATATTCCTGGTGATTTATGAAGTGCTGCTGCTCCCAATGTGGGACTCTGGAGGTTAAGTATTGAAAAAATGGGTGAAGGGTGTATAGAGTGGGCCCCCCTGTACCAGGGTGGCCTGTGTGCACCCCACGCACTGCACCAATTATAAATACGCCATGTCTTCATTTAATTAGAATGTAAGCTCTCATGAGCTGGACCCTCGCTACCCTTTGTTTCCATGTCTGCATTAATTTTCTCTACACTGTACATCTATGTATTACAGTATTGTGTCAGGAGAGGTACTTTGCCTCCTGGAAGCTACTCACAGAGTCCTGGGGGTAGGTGGGAAGTGTGGATGGACCGGGTTCCCATACATTTGGCCCAGACCAGGTCTTATGGGCTTCTTAGCCCAAGAAGCTGCTTCATCAGCCAGCACCTGGGTGCTGGGTTTAAAGCATAGTCTCTCCCATGAGTCAGGGCTCCTGAAGGCAGTTGGTGTCCAGGTAATAGGCCTGCTAGGGACAGTGGGATCCGGAAGACTGGGGCACTAGTGTCAGGATGCCAGGACCTGAAGGGTTCCTTATTTAGTAAGAGGGAGTGAGGCAGGGCCTAACCTCCCTGGTTGTTTATACCAAAGACAGTGATCTTTGTTTTATGTGTATCTTTGACTATGAGCAACCTGTATAAAAGGTATTTGTTGGTTTTTTTTGCACAAGCCTGGAGTTGGTCGCTGGTGGAATTTTTGTAGCAGAGCACATTCTAGCAAGACTCCTGTTACAAATAGCACCTGAACAAGGACCCTTCTGCTAGTTGTGTCACCAGCGAACTTCAGACCAAGATGAACTTGTGGGCATCAGTACCAGACCAAGGGTGTTGTGAGTAGTGGTTAAAACCAACCCCACGGGGTAAAAATAATGACATGTTTTGTTTAAATTGAATGTGTTTGATTTTGGTGCAAATGTTTGCATTGGCAGCAAAGAGGTTAAACAGGGTGCATGGCCTGTTCTGTCCTATATGCTTTGCACCGTTCATTGAAAGTAGCTGTGCTGATTTGCTCTAAGGGGTTGCAAGCAGCTGAAAATTTATGACTGAATTTCTTTTTGAAGCTTATTTTTACCTGTGCCTGCAAAATCTGGTAATGGGAGTCTGGTGTCCCTGTTATTTAGCTCATTAAGACCAATCAAGCAAAGTTGAAACCTTTTATAAATATGTTTCTATTTAAATAGAGAAATTTTGGTGGCACTATGTGTCCCAGCAATACCTGAGTTCTAGTTTTAAGAGCCTGAAGGGAGAAGTTATTTATTTGCACTACCAGTGTAAGGTACTTGGGACCACTATACATGCTACCTTTCAGTGCTTTGTCTGTGCTAAAAAAGAAAAAAGAATTTTTATTTTCCCTTTCACTTACAGTTTTCAAAGGTAACAGGGTGAATAAAGATTTTCAGATATACAGCATATTCTGAAGTGTCTCTTCAAATGGGTAACAAAAAGAGAATTCATGCTAAAAAACAAAAGGGGTGACAGCTCTAATACCTCAGGTCAGGAACTTATGTGACCCTATTAAAGCCCCACAGTTGGAGAGTGAAGTAGAGAGCTTATTGGGGAGTAATCCAGATCTTGGGGAAGAT